>NC_080075.1:4970038-6170038 GCF_949987535.1 Balaenoptera acutorostrata
CAACCGATGGCTAATGCTGCAGCAGCCATTTTGGTTTAAGAGGCAAACCTTGAAAATTGAGTTTCTTGGTGGAATCAACTAGATGGAAGGGTTCTGGAACCCTGAGGAATCTGTGGAGTGTAGCTCATACTATTAAAGGTACATTGCCTACCTGATATTTACATAAGAGAGAAATACGCTTCTATCTTGTTAAAGCTACTATTGTTCCAGGTCTCTATTACAGCTGAACTTTACCTTAAAGGACATACTATGGCACAACAGGAAAGATTTGAAACTCTGAAAAATAATACAAGTCAATATGCCCTGCTTCCTACAGAGCCTTCCTTGCTCACTGCACTGTCCCAGGCATTTACAAATTGGTTGAACCATGTTTTTATTTTTTCCACCACCTCAAGGCCATACCATTTTTCTTTTTAATACACAGACCATGCCTTGCACAGAGTAAGTGTTCAATAAATATTTGTTGAATTGATCTTCCTGCTCAAAAAACAAAAAATGTCCTGCTTCCAGACTGATTCAGAGCCACGTCATAAATTAATGGCAAAAGGCCTTCTTACTTGTCTCTCCAAAAGTTGTGACCCCAGTGTCCACAAACATCTTCAATCCCGGTCTTCACGTGATCAAAAAACTAAAACAGAAAAAGCAGGCTGATTAATTTTACCTCAAATCCGTCATTTCCATTTCTATTTATAAAACTTAGGAATTTCTATTTACAGAAACTCTAATTCTTATTTCTACTTATATTTGTAAACATTTCATCTACAGAAATTCTAATTATAGAAATTTCTCTTAATATCAAGCTTAAACTTCAAAGACCCTGACAGTTTTTGCTTTTTGTTTATTTGAATAAACAATAAAACAACAATTCATCTTCGAACAAATTGATGCTTGTCATATCAATCTTAGGCAATTCGTAGATTATTTTTCTCATCATGTATATGTATGGCTGAGTCGCTTTGCTGTGCGCCTGAAACTATCACAACGTTGTTAATCGGATATACTACAATATAAAATAAAAAGTTAAAAAACAATAAAACAGCCTGTTCATAATTTTGGAAAATATGAAATATGGTAATAATTTTCCAGTAGAAACATTTCAGGTTGAAGGAAGTGATACTCCTGTACTCCTGGAGGAGTGTAGCCTCCGTGGGGCTGTGTTCATTCTACCCCCAATTCACGCCCTTCTGGGTCCACCCCCTACCCTACCCCCTCACCCTCTGCCAGCTACCTCTTCAGGAAATGAGCGCCATGGTGTCAAGCAGCCTGACTTAATCCAATAATTTTCCCTCTGACCATTTAAATTGTTACACTATGGATACATTCACACCTACCCGGCAATGGATTTCCTCACTGACAGCTTGCTGTTTCTTATTGGACCTCTTAACATCAAGGAACTCCACCAGCGGTCGGATAGTTATTCCCTGCACAGAAGAACAAGGTGGGGAGGGGAAACTTCTTGTCAAATTCAAGAATAACTTTGATTCTCCTAAACTTTGATAACTGACAGAAGATACCCTGCCCCCAAGACTTAACACAGCATATGTAACATTTTGTTACTTTTCTTCTTCCTCTCTAACAGCTGGCCTATTTTCAGAGGGCCATGTCCCCAAACCTGCTACTAGAAGCAAAACAGTGGACAGAATGCAAGGAATTTAAAACATATTTCTATGTAATTCTAAGAAATAGAAAAAGAAAGCAATTCTAAAAAATAATAAAGTATTATCCAGTTCAGAGGAATCACCTACTTGTATTATTCATAGAAAACATCTCAATGATTCATTCATTCATCTATTAAACAATTTTAATTGAGCTTTTATGGCGTACATGTCGGCAGCTTGGGCATTTGGGACACAGGCATGGCTAGTTAAGGACCTCAGCTCAAGGACTTCGTAGTCTCATGAGGAGAAGGATAGGCACAAAACCAGTTACAAAGTAGGCACAGGAGGAAGGAGAGAGATACACAGGGAACGGGTCAAGGAAGGCTCTGCAGAAAGGGAACCCTGGATCAGAGTCTTACAAGATGTTGAAAGCAGAACCTAGCAGAGACCTAACAGGAGCACAGGACCAGCTGTGAGAAAGGACCCAGTGTGGGTTTGGGCATGTTCACAGGGCACTTGGGAAACGGAGAGAAACATAAGCTATTTAGTAAACCAGGGAGAGAAAAAAATCCTTAATACAATAAAAAATATCTGCCAGAGATCTCTAGTGAACATCTGACTTAATAATGAAACATTAAAAGCATTTCCATCAGAAGTAGGAACAACAAGGACACTCCCAACCTCTTGTGCCACGATGCTTGTCCCGGTCAGTGAAACAGCAAGAGACAGAGGGGAAAGCAGAGACACTGAAAATAGAGTGACAAGGCTTTTGTTGCTCAAGGACGACCTAGTTTTTGTCCTAAAAACTCTACAACAATCTTTTTTCATTTAAAAATAACAAGAGGGTTTCCCTGGTGGCGCAGTGGTTGAGAGTCTGCCTGCCAATGCAGGGGACACGGGTTCGAGCCCTGGTCTGGGAGGATCCCACATGCCGCGGAGCAACTAGGCCCGTGAGTCACAACTACTGAGCCTGCGCGTCTGGAGCCTGTGCTCCGCAACAAGAGAGGCCGCGATAGTGAGAGGCCCGCGCACCGCGATGAAGAGTGGCCCCCACTTGCCGCAACTAGAGAAAGCCCTCACACAGAAACGAAGACCCAACACCGCCAAAAATAAATAAATAAATAAATTTTAAAAATAACAAGAAAATTTAGTAAAGTTACTAAACATAAAAAGAACATACACAAATCCATCCCATATACTAATTTTAAAAAAAAACAGAATAAACACCTACAAAATAGCAATGAAACATACATGTATAGTGAGAGAGAGAACGGGAGAGAATATATTTAATACTAGTATATGCTACTATATTATATATTATACTATATGGATACTAAATACATATATATATATATATATACACACATACTTTTATACTCTCTACAGAAGTATATAATACAGTATATAATCCTATCATGAAATGCAAAAAAAGCCTTTACAAAGAGAACTGTAAAATGTAATTAAAGGATATTAAAAAGATTTGAGTTTGAAAAAGACACACACAGTTCCTAGATGGGATTAGTTAACAATATTATGATGGCAGTTTTATCTCAATGTATGTGCAATACAATTTCGATAACATATTCCAAAGGATTTTAAAGAAACGTGAATATTTAAAAGTTGAGAAAATGTTCAAAATTAATCTGGAAGAGTAAATGGAACCAGAAAAATTGAGAGAAAGGAGAACGATGGGGAACTAACAGCTCCCAAAACAAACTATCGCTATTATGTTTAAAATTATGTGATACGGGCACTAAAATAGGCCAAGGGAGGAGGGGGTGACAACGCGGGGTCCAGGAAGATCCCCAAGTTTCTTGCCTGGTTGGTCGACGACTGCCACCACTCGGCATGAAGAATTCACGACCAGGAGGGATTACTGGATTTACGGGGAGGGGTGGATATGCTGAGAGACGCTCCCTGACACAACTGATTCCTCCTTCACCTCTCTGCATGTCTTTAAGAATGTTTCTGATAATATAAACTGTGACACACACACATTTTGTAAAGGAGGTCATTAATTTTGTTCCATCAGTCCAGCTTTGGGCATTTTTCAGCTTCACTTTCACTTTCTAAAACATGAATGATTTTGAGCAAGTTTGGCATGAGGCACCTTGTGTTCTAACTTGTAGGTCAGTCTGCCACTCTGAAATAACATAGGAGGTAACAGCCGTTTTCCAATCAACACATATTCTGTAATTTTTAACTTATGTAAATGAAAATAGGTGTCAACATGTGGTTTACAGTGATGGGTGATTTCACTGAGTTTCAGATTCCATGAAGCCTCTAGGTTAATAATAGCTCCAGGAAAAAAACAAAAAAAAATCAACAAAGTCAGTGCTATTTATAAAATGACACAATGTGTTCTGAGGATACTAAGTGTTGTTTCACATGCTCTTCTCTACCAGGTATTCATTCAGTGAACAATAAGTGAGCGCCTTATATTTGTAAGTATAGGACATAAAGGTAAAGGTGGGACATGGGGCCTGCCCGAGTCACTAGGCTGATTTCTTCCACTAGACGGATAACCTAGAACAAATAAAACAAAACTGATCTACTACGGGAAGCAAGTGTGGCCCAGTGCCCAGGTCAAGTCGAGTTTCTAAAAGTACAACATAATTAAGTTTATAATGAATAAAAGTATTGATGAGATGCAATGGTACATCTCATTTAAAGATACATATTTGTACCGATGAACCTATTTGCGGGGCAGGAATAGAGACACAGACATAGAGAAGGGACGTGTGGACACGGTGGGGGGGAAGGAGGGGCGGGATGAATTGGGAGATTAGGATTGACATAAATACACTACCATGTGTAAAATAGCCAGCTATTGGGAACCTGCTGTACAGCACAGGGAGATCAGCTCGGTGCTCTGTGACGACCTACATGGGTGGGATGGGGGATGTGGGAGGGAGGTCCAGGAGGGAGAGGATATATGTATACACATAGCTGTTTCACTTCATCGTACAGCAGAAACTAACACAACACTGTAAAGCCACTATACCCTGATAAAAAAATTAATTAATTACATTAAATTAAACCCCCAAAAGAAGTATTTGTTTAAACAGTTCCTTTTTAATAGTCCCCATTCTCTCTTAGAATTATTTGCAGTTGTCATGCTGTGCTCAAATGGAATTATTCGATAGGTTCTGCCTTACTTTCTCTCCCTCCCTTTGTTCGTTCCTTCCTCAATCCATCTATTTTGGAGGGAGAGTACATGGCATCCGAATGTCATATTAAGTTCCCCAAGCTGGATGTTATATTCTAAGAGCCTGGGTCTCTGGTTGGGGGACACAGAAAAAAAAAAAAAAAAGGAATACCTTTGAAAATGCACCTTATTTTATCACATTGCAAAATTCCTCATTTTGGTCACCCAGGGAGCAGCCTGACAAGGCTTAGAAAAACAGCTTGTTACCATCCATGTGGGTTAAAAAATAAAGAAACCCCTTCGTTTTCCATCAAACCACTGAAAAACATATTTGCAAAGCACAAGTTAAATTTTCACCCATTCATTTGGCTTTAGCGCAATAAACCCAACACCCCAGAGTCAGGCCTGGCAGAGGGGAGAACTGTTACACAGCAGCCCGGGAAGAATGACAGCGAGGTAAGCTTTCTTTTCTCCCTCCACCATCTCTGCTTTCTGCCCACCCCCACCCTTCTGCTCCCAGTAAAGTGAGAAAGAAAAAGGCACTGCTGCCTGATTAAAGAAGGAGCATCTTTGGGTCTGTTCTTTTGGAAGAAAATGATTTCTTTCATTTTTGTTTTTTTGCAATTAAATTTTGCAAAAAACAAAGGGGGGGGGTGAGGGCAGGGTGGGGGGAATGGCTTTCTATTTCTTTGCTGATTTAACAGGCAATTTCCAGAAAGAAGAAACTGTTTGAAGAAACTGTTTTCATTCATTAAAAAATATTACTCTCATTGCTATGCTATCCTATGTAAGGCTTTTTCACATTTCAAACTTGACCACAGAGATCATAAATCTGGTTGTGCACACAGTGTTTATTTTAGAATGGGGTAAATGGGATGAGAACCATAAAAGTATTCAAGGAAGAGCTTGTCACCTTGCAAGTAGGGTGACATGCAGACACATCAGTTTCGGACAATGACTTAACAGCAGATTACAGCACTAATCTAGGATGGAGGCAAAAAGAGGCTCCGCCCTTGGAATTCCAGTCAACCTGGCTCCCTGATGGACTTCTCCTTAACTACTCAATGAACTTCCGGAATTGTGAGGATCTGCCCTATAATTATAGGGACTAACTGAATAATAATAATTGGGCTCGGGGCTTCCCTGGTGGCGCAGTGGTTGAGAATCTGCCTGCCAATGCAGGGGACACGGGTTCGAGTCCTGGTCTGGGAAGATCCCACGTGCCGCGGAGCAACTGGGCCCGTGAGCCACAATTACTGAGCCTGCGCGTCTGGAGCCTGTGCTCCGCAACAAGAGAGGCCGCGATAGTGAGAGGCCCGCGCACCGCGATGAAGAGTGGCCCCCACTTGCCGCAACTAGAGAAAGCCCTCGCACAGAAACGAAGACCCAACACAGCCATAAATAAATAAGTAAAATTAAAAAAAAAAAAAAAAATTAAAAAAAAAAAAATAATAAAAATAATTGGGCTCTGAAATACATTGAAAGGAATTAAGTTTTTCTTTCTGCTATTATCATTTTACTTAATGTTATAATGCAAACAGAGCAAATCATCAGGTTAAAACCTTGCATCAGGTATTGTGTTTACATACATATTTCCTCTCTACTGCCTGGGAGGGAGGTACCATGGTTCAGATCTTACAGCAAAGCAAACTGAGGCTCACAGATCCTATTAAGAGCTGGGCCAGAACACTAACCCAGAACAGCCTACTCCAATGTCTGTGCTTTCTACTGCTGGATTCTACCCTGCCTCAGTCTTGAATATCATTTTAAAACAAGAGAGATAGCTTATATTTTCTATATCATTACCAATCTTATTTATATGACAATGAACATACACGTCCAAGGAATCAGAATCGTTTACTCATTCACTATTCTCCAAGCAAGACTGTTTTCCGGGAAGATGTTAATGGCTTCATCAAGAGGCTACTTTCTCTAATTATCAACGTGATTCAAGGAACGTTAAAATTCTCATTATAAATCTTAGTATCAAATAATAAGCCACGCGTCACAGGAAATTCTGCTTTAGAAGATGGTGCTAACTCAAGAGTATCAGGATGGAAGTATTAAAATATTTCCTACAAGAAATATTAAAATAAGAGGGAAAGGCATTTTAATGTTTAATGATAGGTCCATCAACATAAAAGTTGTCACTTGGAGAAGAATGCATCGCTATTGATCAGAAGGCAAAATTGTATGCATGGATGATAATTAGTTATTTCTACTATGTTTGGAACCCACTAAGTCTCTCCTCCCAGGCTCCTTTCCCTGAGTCCCCTAATAATGGATGTATTCTGGAAAAAAGAACCTTTCTGAAGGCAGCGTGTGTGTATTTGTGTGTTTGTGCATGTGTGTGTTCATCGTCTCCTAAAGACCAGTGGGGGATAGGAAATGGGAAGGAAAGAGGTCAGGTCAAGGACCCAAGTGATAGCCATTAGTCTCCAGTCTTTGCACACAGAGGGGGGATGGGGCAGACAACAGCGAAGGGAAGGGAACAGGAGGTGTGGGACCACACAATTCCTCTTCCCATGGGCGTCACAGTGCGTGTCGCAGGGTCATCCTTAAACCTAATCAGGACAGAAGACTGTCCACGGGGCATGCTTGCAGATGCCGAATATTGACCCCAAAAAAATCTCCATCACTAAAGGGTTAACTTGATACGTTTACCATACCAAACAGAGCCAACACAACTATTTTGTTTGTTGCCACTACTCTTTTTAATTTGTCGCATTAAAAACTTTCTTGGGGCTTCCCTGGTGGCGCAGTGGCTGAGAATCTGCCTGCTAATGCAGGGTACAAGGATTCGAGCCCTGGTCCGGGAAGATCCCACATGCCGCGGAGCAGCTAGGCCCATGAGCCACAATTGCTGAGCCTGCGTGTCTGGAGCCCGTGCTCCACAACAAGAGAGGCCGTGACAGGGAGAGGCCCGCGCACCGCGATGAAGAGTGGCCCCCGCTTGCCACAACTAGAGAAAGCCCTCGTACAGAAACGAAGACCCAACACAGCCATAAATAAATAAATAAATAAATAAATAAATAAATAAACTAGGTGTTTAAAAAAAAAGAGTGAAAAGAGCAATTTATTAACAAAAAAAACTTTCTTAATCAGTGTTAACTATTGACGTACACAGTGTTCATCCAAAGTGGGCGTGCAGTCTTCTAGTATGGGGAATCAAAACTTCGCTTAGACCTTACGCCTGAGTTACGATCCCAAAAAGCCAAGATACGAAGTGTGTAAAAATGACACCTTATATTAACCACCTGTACGCATACATTCAATGAACAACAGTATACATTTATTGTAATATTTTTCTTTTTCCTATGTGATGTTTGTTCTGAATGCAGAAGTGCAATGTTAGGTCTGTCGAATCTAATAACTAAACAACCTGAGCTTGCATTTTGCATGTCCTCTCTGGAATTACATCTTTTTATTCAGTCTTTTTTTTAATCTCACTTTACAAGGCATAGACCCATGGGGTTGGGGGCACGGGGCTGGTTTTACACTATGGATATTTGTGTAGACATAACGGCCGATAGATTCATCTCCAAATGACCTGGTTCTTAGTTGCTCTAGACTGACATGCTTCTATTTTTGTATTTGATACTCAGATGTGACACCTTGATCTCTGAGAGCCTGGAGAAGAGTCCAGAGCATTGACTCAGGCTGGGCAGGGCTTTCTGTGGGGCGTAAGGACAGGGCAGCTGGCTTGGGAAGAGGCAGAGAGTGACTCCCAGGCCTGACTTGTCCCCCTCAAGCACTCTGCCCCAGGCTGCTCCTGAGACACTAAAGCGCTCAAGGCAAAATGGATTCACTTTCTTTTTCAAATTCTTTCCCATTTGGGTTTTCACATAATATTGAGCAGAGTTTGAAAAACAATTTGTGTCATTAACGAAGGGCATTTGTTATACTATCCTCTTTACACTTAATGTATGTCTGAAAATTTTCCTTAATAAAGTTTCTAAAATGTCAAAAAAATACAAAGAGAAGAAGAACAGGCAAATGAGCAAGCACATTAGTGGTTGCCAGGGGTTGGGCGAAGGGAAGGGAGGAGAATGACTGCCTAATGGGTATGGGATTTCCATTTGGGGTTACGAAAAAGTTCTGGAGCTAGATGGTCATGATGGTTGCTCAACATTGTAAATGTATTTAATGTCAATGAATTGTACCCTTTAAAACTGTTACAATGGTAAGTTTTATGTTATGTGTATTTTACCACAATAAAAAAAACTGGGTTGAAAAAAATAGAGAATAGAGACATGTATATGCAGAACTGAATCACTTTGCTGCACACCTGAAACTAACACAACATTGTTAATCATCTCTACTCCAATATAAAATGAAAAGTTAAAAAAAATGGATTCCCTTCACAACGCTGCCTCAGACGTGTGAGACTAGCTAATCGGATGCTTGTTCCAAGGTTCCTGCAAACACACAGTGAAAAGATGAAGGCAGGGAATCTGCTTAATCTCTCCACCCCTGGGGCGCCGTCTCCCTGCGTTGAGAAACTCAAACCAACCTGGGATGCTTGAACCAAACTAGTATGTGTCCCTCTAACTGGAACTATCCCTAACCGTAACCGGGTAATACTGTCTTCTCTCTCGGGGGGGGTCAGCAGAGCGCCCCGCAGTTCTGAGCTTGCCTCTGGAGTCGGGGTCCCGGGCTCACCCCCAGCCTCCATCATTCACCAGCCTCTGCCCCTTCTCGCCATCTTGCGTGATCACTGCTCTGGGTCCCACACTGCCTTTCCCACTCGTACCCTTTCCTCTTAACAGCCTCTTCTCACAGCGGCCAGGGGCTCCTTCTACCAAGTAAGACACATCACGCTTCTGCCCCAAACTTGGATGCTTCCGTTTCACCTGGAGAGGAGCCAACGTCCTGACACTGGCCTGACGGCCCCCGCTGGCCCCCGCCAGTCCCATGTGACCTAGGACTCCTCCGGACTCTCCCTCACCTCCTCTGTCCCAAACCACACTGCCCTCCAGCTGCCACGTGGGCCACGTACACACCGCCTCCAGACCTCTGTCTTTAGTCCCATTTGCCTGGAATGTTCTTCGGCTCAGCTAATCCTTTTACCCCCCTGCAAACCTTTACTCAAGCATGTTTTTCACCGTGGCCTTCCACGCGACTCTTCCATCCAGAATTGTAACCGTACTCCACCCTCACCAGGCCTGAGCCCTACAACTTCCTACAGTCCAGCGTCTCTCACCCTCTAACAGACTCTAATTCCCTCACTTACTCTGTTTACTTTCACTGGAATGGAGGCTTTGCAGGGTCGGGGATATTTCTGGGTTTTGTTCACTCTTGGATCCTAAGCACCCAGAGCCACTGTCGGGCATACAGAGGAGCCCCAGACATAATTTCTAAATGACGATCTGCAGAACAGAATCCCCTAAGGGCTGGATAATTAACTTCAAGGGGCTGATTAACTTGCAAAGTCAGGATCTTGACCCAGACCCACGCCCTCCTACCACAGCTCTCCACCTCCCCATATTAAATGTGTAGTCACCCCTCCCATCGTTTCAAGGGACGCACAGCTCAGCAGTGAACCCACGTCAAAGAGCTGCTGGGAGGTCATCGCAAAACCAGCATTTAACGAGCACACTTACTTGGTCAGAGAGGAAGACAAATGCCGAGGATTAGCAAGTGCAGCTCATAAATTTCCAGGAGGGAGCTCAGCTCACACAGCTGAGTTTCCTTAAATAGTAATTCTTCTGTGTCAGCCAAGTGACCAAATTGGACTCGCTCAGGCCCCTGCACAATCCAGTGACGTGAGGAAACACCATTTTCCCTCGTGTCCTAACTACCTAAGCCTCAAGATACCTTGGCATCATGTAAAAGGAGTTCACGATGATCGCCTGAGTGACCTTGGTTCCTCCTGATAAAGGGAGAGACTTTGCTGGGAGACTGAGCTCTACTCACCAGGATGAAGACAGTGAAGAATATGACCACTATCGCCGCCGTGATGAACAGCTTTTTCCGGGGAAACACGGCAGCAGGAAGGAGAAACACCAGCGCGAAGCAGATGGCCCCGCGGAGCCCACCGTAGGCAATGATGAACTGGTCCTTGAAGGTCAGGGGAATCGTGCGGAACCAGTTAATGACCTGAGTCAGGACAAAGACACCTGAGAAGAAAAACAAAACCAAAGGAAACAGACTGTGTGAGGCCAGGACACAGGAACGTGAAGACGCATTTTCTGGGCTTCTGTTTCAGGGCAAAGTATTTCAGAACAGGTCCCTTTCCTACCATCCTGCCCGCATTCCTCCTCCTGGCTTGCATCACTGGGCTCTTGGAATCAGAGACGCCAAGAGAGGTTAATTCCACTTAAAGCAAACACGTGAAGATACTCCGGGGAGGAAAGAGTATGTCAGGATGAGGGGAGAGGAGGAGAAGGAGGAGAAGGGAGAGGCCGTGGAGAGTGAGGAGGTGGAGGAAGGAGATAAGAAAGACAAGAGCCCAAGACGAAGAAGAGAAGCAGCGGCAGCAGCCACAAAGGGAAGGGGCAGGAGGAAGGGCCCATCTCTCCACGCGCGACACCCAACGCTCATGCAGGAGACACGTGCTCATTACCCAGCGCCCTCCAGATCAGGCAGAAGGCCAGGGTGAAGCAGACGAAGGCCCAGTTCCATTCGTGGTTCTTCCCGACGGTGGACACGCCCATGAAGATGAAGATCAGGGTCTCGCTGACGCTGCTCAACATCTTCATGAAATACTTGATGGTCGTGTAGGATTTCTGAGACACGTTTTCTTCCACGTACTTATTCATGGTCATTGCGCAAGCTGTGATTCTACAAGAAGAGAGGCAGCCTCAATTGAAACAGGACGAGGGTCCCAATCAGAACATGAGTCAGCACTTAGCTAAATGGTGGCTCGACCCTTCCACCCGCGCCTACAGCACCATTGACTGATTTTTGTAAGTGAATGTGATTTGCATCCTTGGAAACCCTACTGTCTCTGGAGGTCTTCGTCGATACCCATGGCTCCAACTGCCCGGCTCTACACAGCTTTCCAGCCTGGGGATGTGGACTTAGGCACCATCACCTATACTGCCAGTATCACAAATATAGACAAACAAGTCCATAATAAACTCAAAACCCATCATCTTCCTATAAAGCCAGTTCCATCTCCTCTATTCCTCTAGGGCCCCAAATGCTAAGCTATCGCTTAAAATCCTAAGCTTGAAACTAGGGTCACATTGGAATTCTCTCTGCATCTCCTTGCTATCCCCCTCACCATCTTACTGGTCACCAATTGTTTTCTAACCCTCATCCTGAATCTCTTGGACCCACCCACTCTTTTTTACCCCGACACCTTAGTTCCGGGTCTCATTTCTACTTATCTACGACATCCACTTCTGGGAAATTCAAAACGTATTCACAGGCTCTGAAAATTCCTAGTGGAAAGAAACAGTTTTGCTTGTTTTCCCAGCACTTCCAAAACTCTGGGACCACACAGCTCTTCATGTCCCTTTCCCTTGACATCTATTCTTTTTTTAACTTTTTATTTTATATTGGAACATAGTTGATTAACAACGTTGTGTTAGTTTCAGGTGTACAGAGAAATGATTCAGTTATACATATATATATGTATCTATTCTTTTTCAAATTCTCTTCCCATATAGGTTGTTATAGAATATCGAGCAGAGTTCCCTGTGCTATACAGTAGGTCCTTGTTGGTTATCGATTTTAAATATAGTAGTGTGTGAGCTTCCCTGGTGGTGCAGTGGTTAAGAATCCGCCTGCCAATGCAGGGGACACGGGTTCGAGCCCTGGTCCGGGAAGATCCCACATACTACGGAGCAGCTAAGCCCATGCACCACAACTACTGAGCCTGCGCTCTAGAGCCCGCTAGCCACCAACTACTGAGCCCGCGTGCCACAACTACTGAAGCCCGTGCACCTAGAGCCCATGCTCTGCAACAGGAGAAGCCACCGCAATGAGAAGCCCGTGCACTGCAATGAAGAGTAGCCCCTGCTCGCCGCAACTAGATAAAAGCCCGTGAGCAGCAACAAAGACCCAAGGCAGCCAAAAATAAATAAATAAATTTATAAAAAATAAGTAAATATAGTAGAATGTACATGTCAATCCCAAACTCCCTAACTATCCCTTCCCCCACCCTTCCCCCCGGTAACCGTAAGTTCCTTCTCTAAGTCTGAGTCTGTTTCTGTTTTGTAAATAAATTCACTTATCATTTTTTTTCAGATTCTGCATATAAGCAATATCATACGATAGTTGTCCTTTTCTGTCTGACTTCACTCAGTATGATAATCTCTACGTCCATTCACATTGCTGCAAATGGCATTATTTCATTCTTTTTGATGGCTGAGTAATATTCCATTGTCTATATGTACCACATCTATTATAATACCACACCTCTGCACAGTCTGGGGAAGGAAGGGCTCAGGATGCAGCCCAGACTCCTAGGTTGGACGCCCGAAGCTCTGCACACTCTCCCCTCAGTGACAACTCCAGGTCCCCCGACCCCCAACCCTCTCTCCACTGAGCACCCAGCACATACTCAATGGTCTGTAATTTCCCAAAGGGGCCCTGCTCTGTGCTGTCTTCTTGGCTGGAATGTACCCCTGGCCAACTCAAAGGCCACCCACAGGGGGAAATTTAGTATGAGCTGGGTGATAGCTCATACCAGCCTCCCTCTAAGGAGACCCAGTTACTAGAAATTACCAAAAAGGCATCATTACCCAAGGGTGCTGTAGAATGAAACAGGACAGAGTCTGAGTGAGCCACCCACCTTCCACTGAGCGATAACCGTGCCATGAGCTAACCGCTGGTCATGATCTGTGAAGTTTCCCACCTTCTCAGAGCTCTAGAGCTGCAATGACCCTACGAGCTTTCCCCCAACCCCCTTCAACCACGGCACTTAGTCTCCCTTACCCTGAGATGTCTGATGTTTTACCAAAATCTTCCTACTGTGAGCATAAGGATAAGTAGAAGAATGAAAATCTAAGGGCCTTCTGAGTTGAGACCTAAACAGGTAACCATGAATATATCTCACTGCAAGGAACAGACCTGTTCCTTCCATAGAAAACATGTATATCTATTCTGTGCCCCCTACGAAAACAAAACAAAGACACCACCAAGCCAAGGACCGTGCATTTAGCCTCAACGTCCCTGCCCACAGATTGAGCAGGTATTTCTTTCCGATTTATATGAGTGAGGAATGCATAATTCCTGTGGCTCCTCAAACAAAGAGAACCTTATTAAATGGGCCAGTAAAATTCAGCAGCACAAACACACAGCAGAACCTGTGAAGAGCTGAGGGCTTATCTAATAAGAGTCCATGTCTACAGAGCCTCCACTCTGCCAGGGACGGTGCAAACGCTTTGTATGAGTTATGTCAGTCAACCTCCTCACAAGCCTCTGAGGCAAGTGCTGTCATGGTTCCCATTTTACGGATGAGAGAACAAAGGCAGACAGAGGTCCAGTGGCTCAAGGTCACACAACTAATTGATGGTGGTGCCAGGATTTTAACCCAGGCAGTCTGACTCAAAGCCAGCGCTGTTAGGGACCTACCTCTCGCTCTTCCTGAGCTCTCAGTGAGCTCGATTATCCCTGATGAAAGTGAGGTCCTCCTCCCCTGCCAGGCCCGTGTGCATCCTTTCCCAAGCACAAGCCTCTTTCATTGGTTTCCTATGGCTGTGGTATTAGCAAATACTTAGTGGCTTAACAATAACACAAGTTTATCACCTTACACTTCCAGAGGTCATAAGTCCAAAATCATTTTCATTCTCTTCTTGACCTGGGGCTAACGTCAAGGTGCTGACAGGACTGTGTTACTTCAGGAGGCTCTAGGGCAGAATCAGTTCCTTGCCTTTTCTACTTTCTGGAGGCTGCTTACATTCCGTGGCTCGTGGCCACGTCATGCCGACCTCTGCCTGCCTGGTCCCATCTCCTCTGACTCTGACCCTCCTGCCTTCCTCTCATAAGGGACCCCTGTGATTTCATCCAGCCCACCTGGATAATCCACTGTTCTCTCCCCATCTCAAGACCCTAACTTGATCACATTGGCGAAGTCCCCTCTGCCATGCAGGTAACATATCCCCAGGTTCTGGGGACTTAGACCTTTGGGGGCCATCGCTCAGCTGGCCACAGTGTTATTGGCACTCACCTCCCTTGTGTGGTGGCCACGACCAAGGGCACGTCCCCCGTGGGCACGGCCAGGGCTGCTTACCTGTGCCTGGTGACCAAAGCTAGCGGAAGCTCTGTCACACTGGCCTGACATGAAAGCCTGGACCCTCCCCCAGCACAGCGGGCAGTAGACACTGCGGACCACAGTGGCAGGTGGCATCACTGCCAGCACCACCTGAATATAAACCACTCGTTTACAGCATTTCTGAACATTTTCATCTTTCATATTTTGGCTCAATTTTTTTAAATCAGACTTTAAAAAGTAAAAGTTGCCCAATACTAAGTAATGAGGGCAAAAGCCAGAAGAATCTGAATCATACTATGTTTTATGAAGAAAAGACACATACACAGCAGCACACACTAATGAACCTTCTTAAATGCTGCCAAGGTGAAAGTCTGTAACAAAACCAATAAGGGCCATCATTCCTTCTTGAATTCTCTTATCCCGTGCAGAAGATGCTTTAAAATGGTTTGACTATTAAGCATTTAAACTTAAAGACAAATATGGAGAATGATAAACACCGAAGTACCTACCACCTAGCTTTTTCCAATCACTTTTACTTTTAACAATAAAGCATCAGCTATAGAGTTGAAACCCCTACATTTCTCATACCAACCCTATTTCCCTCTGTCCCTCTTGGATTTTGATTTTTTGTTTATCATTCAAAAAGTGATTGTTAAAAGGCTAAAGAAAGTTGCTCTTGTGTATGTGCTAATTATTTCCCTCTGAGATCACGTTCACATCATTCACTGGGAAAAATACAAACCATACAGGCAAAATGTAATCTTCAGCTCGTTAAATGAGCAATTAAACAAAAATTTCTATTCAGAAATTATTGAAAACTATAGCTTTGATGTAGGAATAAAAAAATACATGAATTATACATGAATGTTCACGGGATCATTTTCCATTGCTTTGTATCCTTAACATGACACCAGAGCGATGCTCCTGTGTGCCAGACACCTCCCTGTAACTCAACACCACCTCCGAACAGCACAGGTGCGATCCTCCGGGGGAAAAACACCCTCAGCAGGTACCAGAGGCCCCAGAGCCCGGCAATGCCCTGTTCAGGAAACGCGGGTGTGTCTATGACGCGGATGCACCATACAGGCTGGGGACAAGTGTTTCAAGGTCGCGTTCTGGCCTGTCAGGTACAGCTCAGTACACACAGCCTCCAAGCAAAGGCCAGGAGGTGCTTCATCGCAAAGAGGGGTCTTGTTTGCTGTAGGATGCTCTAACCTACATCAAACCACCTCACCTTCAGTAACATCCTACGTACACAAAACTACAAATGAGTTAGTCTCCCTTCAGTTAGGGAGGGACACACAATAATACAGTCTCCCTGGAAGAGAGAAGAATAAAACCTTCCTGCCCCTTTCCTGGATCATCACCTATAGCTGACAGTATTAACCATCATCATAAGTTTGACTCTCCTTCATTTTTCTAAAAGAATTATGAGACGCTTCTAGAGCTGGGGACTGGTGCGGACTGGAGCCTTACTGGGTTTGGAGCTCGTGGCCAGCAGTGCCTTGGGTAGGAGGTCACGTCATAGCAAATCACAGTAGCACTGAAGCACGTACAGAGAGGGACGATTTCTTTCTCCACCAAAGAGAATTCATGAAACTTTCACACCTGAAGTCCACAGCCTCTCGCCCTCATTCTGAACATCAGCGTGATAATATCCACACCAAAATAATAACCAAAATAACTAGTGACATTTTAGAAAACTCTAGTTGAATTTCTTAACTCTAAAGCTCCTTCAAACATAAAACTATTGGCCTTCAGTATTCCCAGTCTGACCTTACTTTTATCAGCTCACGTCATTGAATCATCTTTCTCCCTGCTTTCCATGTAGGTCTCTCTGTCCTAATCTTCCAGTTTAGTTCATATGATCAGAAATAACAACTGAACATCAACCAATATTTTCTTAGCATCTACTCTGGGTCAAGTTCTGGGCTGGGATCTAGGAAGATGAAAGCAAATAAGAGGCAGCTTCTACTTTCAAGAGTTCGTGGTCTAAGAGGAGAAAGTCATGGAAAGGTAACTGTAAAACACAGCATGGCAAGTGCCAGAAACGGAGAAGGGGAAGGATGCTTCGGGAGCACAGGAAAGGAAATCGTTGCTTCTGCCACAAAAGAGGGGACATTTGAGCAGAATCTTCATGGGTAAGTGAGAGCTCCCTGAGCAGGAAGAAGAGGGAAGTGATCCAGGAAAAGAAGAGGACACATTCAGAGCCATGAAAGAAACGAACAGGTTGGTATATTCAGGGACCTGCAGAATTGACTCTGCTGCAGGGGAGAGAGAGGAAGAGAAGCTTAACAGGTGAGGACACGGAAGTCAGGGGCCAGGTAATGACATGTGACATAACTCTTACATGTTATGCTTAGGAGCCCATTGTATAGGCTGGTGGGGAAAATGAGAGATTATATCTTCCACCATGTAATTCATGTTTAATCTCCCCAAACCAACTGGAAGCTTCATGGGGGAAGAAGTGTCATCAATGCTTACCACAGGGCCTGGCACCTCATTAATGTGTTCTGAATGGATGATGACGCGGATCCAAGGATGGATTATTCATCGGAAAGGTGGTGTGTCACAGACAGATTTGCATTTTAGAAAGAGAACTCCGAAGGACATGTGGAGGACAGATCTGGAGGGGAAAGACCTAGAGCTTGGAGTCATTTTGTTTCCCACAGTGGTTTTTCGTTTGGTTTTCAAAATCCATTGCAGCACCTGGCCCGTATAACCTCCCAAAAAAGGTCTATGTTTGGACAGGGGTTAGGTTCCATTCCGTGGGACCACGTGGAGGTAAGGTTCATATAGAATTCACTGGGGCCCTCTGCTTTGTTATTATCTTGCCTCACATGGTGGTTTAACATAAATGTAGGGTGATTATCACCAATTTAGAGACGGAGAAGCTAAAGCACTATAATTAGCGGTTTTTACATTCACCAGCAATTGAGGTTTTCTTCATCACTGTATCACTCTCAATGCAGCATACAAAAAAATTCAGGCCAGCGAATACTGTCTCAACGGGCTTCCGGGGGAAAACAGACTTTCTATTCAGATAATCTGTCGCTGGACTATTTTCTGAATAGAAAATTCCAACAAACACTTTTATCTATAGTACTCCACGACTCCACCCTGGCAGCCAATGAATCGATGTTCACGTCTGTGGATGTTCACTTCCTTGCCACCAGAACCCACACTCTGAGAGAGCAGGGGCGACCCTTCATCCACAGGTAGCCTGGCTCCCTGCATGCAGTGGTACCAAGCGTACGTTCGCCTGATGCTGGCTGAGTCCACCTTAATGGAGATCCACAGCCCTTCACTAGGCAGTCGGCGGCATCTGTAGAACCAAAGGGAACGGCATCCATAAGGATGGCGGGCGGTGAAGGAAGATTTCTGGCTGTGAAGATAAAACATACACATACCTTGTCTGTGTTCACTTACATATGGTGTAGCCATGACTCAGTTAATTCAGTTTATAAATACTAGTGCTTTTATTTTTTTGAAGAGTGGTCAATTCTCTAATTTCGATTTCCACGTTAGACCTGTTCTGTAATCTGAACTGTTAAGAATTAGAACTGAGCTGACAGAAAGAATGTTGCAAAATTCTTTCATGCCTACTCCATGCCTGTGCGTGATCTTAAAAAGTATGGATTCAGCTGCAGGAAAATACAGCCCAAATAACAGTTGCATATTCTCCATAAAGACTTTGCCAAACATAAAAGCATACGCTACTAATCAGTGCCAAGCATTAGCAAAGATGAAGAACAATTAAAAAGCTTTCTCTGTATTGATTAAAGCCAGATCTGTGGTGACTCAGGGTACACTGTATGTTCTCAGAATAAAGTACTCACTCATGTGAGGTAAATTAATTATTCCAGGGCACGAATTTACTATACAATGGATTGCCTCTTCCAGAAAACTTGACAACCAAGAGAAAGTGAGTTTGACATATGAGAAAAATTTGTTTTAAATTCTTTTTCAAAGAAATATCCAACCACCAAAACTGAACAACCTTTCTTAAAATAGCAAAATGAAATAAATTCAAACAATTATAGATGCTTGATTATTCATGCAGTCTTGCCCATTTCATGGATTTTCCACATCTTGTGTTTTTTTCTACTTTAGATGCTTTCAATTCAGCTACTGTTTATAGCTCATTTCCTGCCTCCTAAAGCAAGCATGGTCTTGTGGAAAGAACACATAAGAGATCACAGCTCAGGGTCAAAAGTGTGATGAAACACAAGGCATCAAGGGACCCACGGCATCCACTGCCTCTAGTTGGGGACTGTTGACAAAGGCATGAGAGGCAGGAAGACTGGACCAAGAGCTTGCTGATGGAATTGAAGTTTTCCAGCTGGAGAATGCCTGGTGGGCATTGGGGGTGGGCTGCAGGTGGGACCTGGGTATGAGAAACAGCCACGTGACAACCTTGCACCAATGAGCATGCAGGGTGTTCTCAGGATTCAACAGGAGCACCAGGACCGTCAGCGGAAGTTGTTCTATTCTGGAAGCTCTCGCTGCTCCTCGCACGAGTGGCAGAGCAGTATTTCTAAAAGTACGGTTTGTGGACCACGTGATCATGAGAAGTCCATGGAAAGACGCAAATGCCAAGGCTCCCTCTCAGACCTACGGACTCAGACTCTCTGGCGGGGGCCCAGGATTCTGTATCTGTAACAACCTTTCCAGGTGATTCCTAAACACATCAAAGTTTGTGGAAACCAAGGGGGCACAGGCAGACAGTTCAGAGGGGGATGAATGAATGAGAAAAAGAGCTGACATTTGAATCCTGTTACTTAAAGATTTATTGGGGAGTGAAAATAAGGGCTAACATGAGATTTGAGGACTAGTGTGGATTTAATTACACTTTCCCACCTATTTTCCCTTCCCTTCCCTTCTTTCAAATTCCATTACTTGTACGTTCCCACCTTCTCTTGCCTGGACTATTGCACAGGTGCTTTCACCCTGCTGCCGGCCACACGTCCCCACCCTCCTGCCCAGACAGATTCCTCAGCCCTGGGGCGTCCAGTGAGCCTGACGCCATACCCTCCAGCTTCCACCCCAGAGTACTATTCAAATATTATCAGTGTCATACGGGATGGTGTAGAAGGGTTCAGAAGCTCTCCAATCACATATTCACTAGAAAGCAGAAATAAAGTGTGTCACCTCCCTGCTTATTACAGTTTCCAAGGGCTCCTGATAGTCTACAGAACAAGAAAGGTCAAGACTAGGCATCTGCTAGGGGTTGGGGGAAGGGAGGGATTGGGAGTTTGGGATTAGCAGATGCAAACTATTATATATAGGATGGATAAACCACAAGGTCCTATTCTATAGCACAGGGAACTCTATTCAATATCCTGTGATAAACCATAATGGAAAAGAATATGAAAAAGAATATATATATGTATAACTGAGTCACTTTGCTGTACAGCAGAAATTAACACGACATTGTAAATCAACTCTACTTCAATAAAATTTTTAAAAATTAAAAAAAGACTAGGTATCCGCCTCTCTCATCACCCTCGACTCAGTTCTTGGATGTAGCCCAGCAATTCACCTGCGAGGCTTCTGCCTCTACCCAGAATGCCCTTCTCTCCATCACTAGGGCTTCAACCCGGGGAGGCGGGGGGTCACCAGCCCCACCTCCACTGTATCATTTATATGCTTTATTATCAAGGACCGAGTTTTCCTTGACTTGTAGTCAACACAGATGGGAATGGCCATCTCCCCCCAAGTAAGTTTATGTTCACTGCTTTCTTCTGCTAACAGACTATTTCTTAAACCATAGGGCTGGTCATGTGACACAGTCTGATCCAATCACGGTTCTCCAAATCCCTGGGCCAATCACAATCCTTCCTTTGAAATTCCTTCTAACCGGGGCTGGCAGGGTAGATCTCTCTTTATAGGGACAGGGTTGTAGAGATATAGAACCCAATTTGTCTGTGACCTTTGTTTTGATGAGAAGGAAGTCATCACATAGAGGAAGACAAAGTTGAGAGAGAAAGACTGTCCAGGTGACATGGGAGTCCCTGGTCCCATCAACCCAAGGCCAAATCTTCAAGAATTTATTTATATGAGCCGACACATTCCCCCTTTATGGTGTAATCTGGTTTGATTTGGGTTTCCCTTACTAACCCAGAGGCTCCCTCTATTGCCTGAGCTGGGCTCCTGGTTACAAAGACCCCGGGTGACTCAAGTTAGACAGCTGGGGGTTAGCTGTGAGAGTGCAGTGGGAAGACAGACTCATGGCCCCTCGGGCCTGGGAACACTGAAGATGTCAGACCATGTGCGGTTGTGGAGAGGGGAAAGAGGCAGCAGAGAGGGAGGGCACACGAAGAGAAACGCTAGAGCATCAGAACGCTCCCAGAGTCTCCTGGCCGGGAAACCAAGCAAGGAAGGCTTGGGGTTCACACCAGGCTGGCTTCCTCCCCTGAGCAGGGAACAACCACACCAAGGGGGGGTTCCATCAAGGTCAAGGGGCAACAGGTTTTCCTTTGGGCAACTATCTGTTCTTGGAAGAGCAAAGCTTGACCCCCGCCCATAGCTGAATTCTCTGGTCTAATGCCCTCACAAAAGGAATGGAAATGTGATCTTAGTCGTGTGTCCAAAACCGTCATGCTCAGAAGTGCAAGCTGGGTGGTCACTGTACACTGTGTTTCACTATCAGTTTTCTGAAAATGTTTTCATTAAAACAGAAAAGGGAATTATTCTCGGAAATTATACCATATTTACATTTCTGTTTATAATCCTATTTTGCACCTTGGCCTACATATTACTAGAAAATAACTTTAGCCTTATTATTGCTTAGCCTTCAGAGTCTGAAAGACGAAAATGCCACTTTAAATTGTAAGCTCTAGACCAAGAGCAATGTAGTGATGACTTGATCATCAAATCATTTTCTACAGTATACTTGAAACACAGGCCAGCAGTAATATAATCATTTTCAGATAAAGACAAAGACCAGTCAAGAAGCAGTCAGAAAAGCAAAGTGATGGCAGAACCAAACAGCAAAAACTAATGGTGAGCTCTATAGAGCAAAGTTAACGGAGATATGATACAAGCCATATATGTAATCTTCGATTTCCTAATAGTCATGGTTAAAAATGTAAAAAGATGCTGGTGAAGGCAACTTTCATAATATGTTTACTTAATGCAACAGATCTAATACACTGTCATTTCAACATGCAAGCAATATAAAAAACATTAATGAGATATTCTACAATCTCTTCCTACTAAATCTTAAAAATCTCATGACTATTTTACACTTAGAACACACTTCAAGTTAGACTGGCCACATTTTAAGTGCTCAAAAGCCACATGTAGCACATGACCACAATAGTGGATTACACTCAGGAAAACAAAAAAAGTGGCAGTCCACCTGTTTTGTTCCTCCTTCAAAAAACCAAGCAAATACTGGAGTTTACCAGCTGAATCTATTTCATTAAAAGTTTAAACCATCAAAATAAATGAAAATAAGTTCCCGAATCATTTACACTAATCTGGGCAGGTACTGTGTGATCTCACGTATCTGGAATCTAAAAAAAGCAAAGTCACAGAAAGAGAGAGTCAATTGGTGGTTGCCAGGGGCTTGCAGCGGTTGTACGGGAAACAGGTAACAGTGGTCACAGGCTACAAACTTCCAATTATAAGATGAATAAGTTCTGGGATCTAAGGGGCAGTATGGTGACTGGAAAATCCTGGATGTGATGGTACATTCGATAGTACAGGCAGTTAACAATACTGTATTGTGTACTTGAAAGTTCTCACCACACACACACAAAGAAGGGTAGCTATGTGAGGTGATGAACGTGTCAGCTAACTTTATGGCAGTGATCCTTTTGCAATATACATATATTATCTAATCATCACGTTTTTACACCTTAAACTTACACAATGATGTGTGCCAATCACATCTCAATAAAGCTAGGGGGAAAAAAAGGGTTATCATTTCAAATCCCTTCCTGCCTTTTCTAGTCTTGCCCTGCAGGTGAGGCAAAATTATACAAAAGAAAACAAAAGATAGGTGAGTCACCATTAAAAATACAATACAGTTTTGTTTGTTTCTTTTTCACTTTTTTCCTGAATGTGTCCAGAAAATTAAGGGAGATACGATTGGTCTTTTTTCTATTATTTAACTAATTTCCTGCCTCAGTTTACTATCTTCCTCCCTTACCCACTGCCCCCATGCCATGTAGTGTTTGAGGTGGCCATATAAGGGGTTTTTTTAAATATTTTATTTTGGCAGTTTTGAAATACATACTGTTCTTCCACTTTCATAGGTTTGTTATTTTACAATTTGATTTAACTTAAATAGAACTGAATTGGTCACTGTAACAAACTCATTCTTTTTGTTTTGTTTTGTTTTGTTTTGCTGCACCGCGCAGCATGCGGGGTGCAGGATCTCAGTTCCCCGACCAGGGATCGAACCTGGGCCCCCTGCAGTAGAAGTGCAGAGTCTTAACCACCGGACCACCAGGGAAGTCCCCATATAAGATTTTAAAGAGGTCAGTTCTGACCAGTCAGAGCTATCGGTGAAGGCATACAGCAGCATCAAAAACAAAGCTTTTATTTGCCAAGACGATATAAGGTACAAAGAGACAGTGAACAACAGAGCACGAGACCCAGAGCCATAGACGGAAGCCTGCGTTATGGTCCCCTCTCTCCTTTCCCTCCAAACTCTACCTCCCTGCTGTTCTACGTGATGTGCGGGCATGCACAGACACCCCCCAGCACCTGGACTTAGCCCTGGTCTAAAGCGTCCTCTCTACCTGTCCTGCTCCAAGAGCCCCAGCTGGCCTGCAGTGAAGCTGGCTGCAGGATTAAGCCAATTCTTACGCAACTGACTCAGTCTTTAAATAGCCATTTCTTCTAAAAGAAAATTTCTTTTTGTTTCAGGGGAAGATGTGGGTGTTAGGTTAGGGGTGAATTTGAAGTTTAAAGCTCCAATTAGAAATAAGATGATGTGGTCTGCTCGCTCTCTGTTTTTTCAGGCTTTAAGACTAATTCAATTTACATGGAGGCCAGGCCAGAGACTAGGTGATAAATGATGACTTGTGTGCAGACTAGCATTTATCCAAGTTGTCTTATCCAGATTGTTTTGTTAAAGCTCCAGGTCACCTTCTCACACGGAGAAAAACATCCAGTAAACATGAGAAAAGGCTAGGGAAAATTAATAAAAGATACCTGTCTTACACTCAAAATAAACAAACCATCAAACGTGATGCTTTGGACCATGTTTTATGAATGTCTTGAAATGTCACGTGCTCTTTTCTTTTCCCCCACGTTTTGAGAAGACCAGTAAACGTGAACTAGTCATTCTGGCCTGTAGGGCTCTGGTTTCGTATGACTGTATCTTGAAGAGATGGTCTTCTAACTGCTACAACTGGTGGGCAAACCAGGAGCAACCAGAAGAAGAAGCTACAAAATGGCCAGCAAAAGCATGCCTTCTTATTGTTCTCAAAGTTTTCAATAGATGACAATCACCAATTCATACAAAGGAAAATAGGAAAGAAAGGGAACATGATCTTCACAGCTTCCGCAGTGACCGCTTCCATCCAGCAAGATCAGCCCTGCTCCTTGACTTTATCCCTGAGCCTGTCATTCTGGAAATTCCTGTTAAAGTCTCATTTTTAAAATGTCATTGAAAGGTGCTTGCTTTTATTGTTAGAGTGGATACTAGGACATATCCTGGACGGGCCTGTTAACTGGAGACCCAGGGCCCAGGCCTCACCCTACAGCCATGGTTTTTGCCCACCAGGGCCTCACTTTGCTCATTCATAAGATGGAACTGGTAATTACCATTTCCTACTTTCTTTGCAATAATGTTGCTAGAATAATTGAAACAGCAAATCGAAAATATTTTAAGTGCCCTCTAGAGAAGAAAGACTCAGGAATTATCAACCCATGAAAACAAAACTAAAGAATATTGGGTGCCTGCTGTCCTGTCAGAAGGAGGACTTGGCCATGTTCTTGTAAATTCGTAGAGCACAGCAAAGAGATATCAGTATCTCCCGGCAGGCTGCCGGCTGCTGTGGGGACCAAGCATCTCCCTCTTCAGGACGGTGGATTTTCAGCATCCCATGACTGGATCCCAGGGCAATGTACAAGGTGAGGACCAGAAAGGTGCCTGATGTCCACAAGGGAGAACAGAGTTCCAGCTCAGTTCATGTCGGTGTGGATCTGAACTTAGGAATCCCTTAGGCATCTGTTAGTGTCCTTGGGTATGGAGGATGATGGGAATCATTTTTGTTTTATCTCTGCACAGTTTTCTGAACATAAAGTTCAAAACACGTGAGCCAAGACACAAATTTCTAAAATCAATGCTATGAGTCCCCTCTCCAACCCCAACTATAGAGCTGTGATACTTGAAGGGTCCAATGCTATTGAGACGTGAAGGGTCTTGTTTAAGAGACTAGAAACTTTCCCTTAACTTTAGCTCTAGGGCTGTGGAAACGCACTCTGACGTAGGCACACGCACACACACACATGCACATGTACACACTTTCCCTACTACAACAACTTATCCCAGTATAGAAATGAGCAGAAAGATATTAGAAAATTAGGAAACAGGAACTTTCATCTACCCCCTAGTGTTTGAAGCTAAAACTCTCCTGAACACACAGGAAGATGTGGACACAAATAATTCCTTAACGTTAAATTAAGAATTGAAGTATTAGGAGAGGCCACAAAGGGGAAAGAAAACCTAAGACTGTCCAGAAGTCAGCTCTCCAAACAGCTTCTAAGACAAAGAACGAGAAGACAGATGGAACTCCACCTCCTATTAATTTACTTGTTGTCAGTGAAAATCATACCAGATCACAAGTTCATGACAAAAATCCAACAGCAGTGACAGTAGGCTTTGTGGATGCCAAGATACACTGCTTCCAACATCTTTCCAAAGAAATCAAAATGCTGGAATCCTGCCCAGTGCTTTCCTACCTACAACTAACACAACACTGTAAAGCAACTATACTCCAATAAATTTTTTTTTAATTTACATAGAGTAAAATTCACTTTTCTTTGGTATAGAGTTCTGTGAAGTGAGATAAATGCAAACAGCTGTAGAACCTTCACTACAATCAAGATATAGAACAGTTTCATCACTCCCACAAATTCTTTCATTCTGCCCCCTTCTAGTCAACCCTTCTCTTCATGTCTATCCTCTGGAAATCACTTATCTGTTTTGTCTCTATAGGTTTGCCATTCACAAAATATCTTATAACTGGAATCACACTGTATTTATCCTTTAGAATCTGAGTTCTCTCACTTAGCAATATATATCTGAGATTTATCCATGTTGTTGCATATGTTAATTAATAGTTCATTACTTTTTATTGCTGAGTGGGATTCCATTGTACACATGTACCATAATTTATTCATTCACCAGATGAAAGACATCTGAGTTGTTTCTAGGTTTTGGTGATTATGAATAAAGCTGCTGTAAACATTCACACACACACAAAAAAAAGACACTGCATTTTGAACCCAGACCCATCTTCTGCTCTACAGAAAGATGTTTCTTTTTCATCACACTTTTGTATCAACTACCTGCTCATTACATGATCTCATTCTAAGACAGGCTGCCCAAGTGTCCACCCAAGACAAAGCTGAAGCACAGGGGCATCGGAAAGGCATTAAGAAGAGGAAGGAAGAAGGCGAGAGGGATGGAGAAGTGGGAGAGAGGGGAGGACAAACCCTAGGAGGACCAGGTTTCACGCTCTACACTTACAAATTCAGAGAGAGGTGCTTCAACCCTTCTCTCAGCTCCCCAGCTGTCTGACCCCTCTGCCGATTTCCCTTTCCGTGTGGCTCCCATTTCTCTTAAACGAAAAGAGACTCTACTGAGCATGCTCAGAAGTCACGTGCCTTCACCCCCATTAACCTTAACATCTGCTTTTAAACGGTAAAAGAAGGCGCCATCAGCATGAAGTGCGATCGGAATTTCTACACTCGGTACAAGTTAAGTGCGGAACAAATGACGAGTTCTATAATAGAGGTGTCCGTGGATGTGCAATGTTAATTACGTCACGACACCGACGCCCTGGACCGACATCCTCCAGGAAGGACGGTGATTACAGCGTAGAAGTGCACACGATGCACTTCCCAAAGGGCGGACGTGCACGTCTGTGATGTACCCCATACAGGGACAACACACACGGTCAGGTTTTGAAGACCACGCTAATCACCCCACCTTAGGAAACAGGGTGTGACTTCTGAGAACAAACACACTACGACGGAAATCTGTCCCTTCGTTCGCTCTCACAGCATTAACAGGGGTACATGGTAAAATGCAAAAGTGTTTAAATCTCCTGGAATATTTCATGTAATTGTTAACATAATTTCAGTGCACTCACTGTGTGCTATGACAATGTTCATGTCAACGTAATAAAGGACTTTTCTGTGCACTAAGTTGTACGGTGAATGTTCACTTTGAAGTTGTGGACAAAGGTGAGGTTTTTCATCTGCCGACAAACCACAGTAGAGAACTACCCGTGCAGTTTCCCAGGAACACGTGGCCCCATTTGTCCCTGACGTCCTAATTCCCAGAGCAAGGAAAGCCCTGATCCCGTCTTTGCAGGAGGTCGGGGGCGTAAGGCATCACAAGTGCTGTGGACTCTGGGCCCCCCAGACATTTCTAAGCAGAGACGCCCCAGCACTCCAAGCCCATCCGACACTTCACCTGTCCTCCCCACACTCGGGACAAGCATATTTAGGTAACTCTGTGAGGGTTCTAGAACTTTTACATAGGCACTTGGTTGAAATATATTCAAGGTTCTTACACCAACCATTGCTACAATACTGCTGGGAAACTAGACACAAAGTCCCTGCCCTGTAATCTTTGCAGAGACCTTGTCACCAGCTGATCGGACACTTTCAATGACACCAGTCAAAGAACAGTGAGGAAACTGGAAGTCATACAAAAATGATATGAATAGCCACCAGGAAGACACTGCACATTTCATTACTGGGTCAGACTGGATTAATACGGTGCTTTATTTAGGTTCCCTGGGATACAGAAAACCACACAACCTTCTAATGCATGGCTTTCACTACAGTGGGTTCCACTCTGCTCGTGGAGGGAGACAAAACCTCATCTGCTTCTGCTATGAAAGTGGTGTTGCGGGGCAAAAACAAAACAATCTTTAATCAAAGCATCACCTAAATCAGGGTGCAAGAGAAAACTTCAGGAAGAACTAGACCTACGTTTACAACATAAAACTCTAAATAGCATAACAGGCCCCAGCGGGAGAGCCTAACATGTATTAAGCTGTAAATAAATATTTGTCAAAATTAAAACTTTTTTTTTTTTTTTTTTGGCCACAAGGCTTGAGGGATCTTAGTTCCCTGACCAGGGATCGAACCCAGGCCCCCAGCAGTGGAAGTGCGGAGTCCTAGCCACTGGACTGCCAGGGAATTCCCCAAAATTAAAACTTTGACAGGCATTCCATTAGTAAGCATTTCTCACTGGCCCTAGACAAGGTGTGACCATAATATGACAGGCTTATTCTTGGAAGCTGCAGAAACATCCACACCCAACAAGTACCCTCCTTCAAAGTGACCCTCCAAAGGCTAAAACTGGATCCAAACGCTACCGTTCTTCGGCCACTTGTAGAACTTTTTGAGAACGTCCTTCCAAATCAGTTAGTGAATGATACACAACTGCGTATTTAATAAATAATTTCTTGCTTTATCCACTTCTTGCTTTATAACCATACCTCTTTCTTTAAGAAGCTGAACTCAAAGTACACGATGGCGTGCCTTATTCACTGAATTTTGCTTTGAATGATGTAAAGCTATGATCTCAAATCAAATCTAACATACAAAGTGAAGGTTCTCTACTACTAACATTGTTCAAAGGAATTGACATAAGCAATTCCAGAATTCCAGACGAAGTTTGGGGGAGACAGCCTGGGTGGAGTTAGTGGACCTGAGCAACACTGAATGGGCATCAAACTCAGAAAATTCTTGGTGCCTGACCATCCTCCCCAACCCTTTATTGTCTTATTTCATGAGATCCAAGAGGTCACTTTTAAGGCTTCCATTTTAGCACCGGATCATTTGCCTACACTTTTTTTTTTTTTTTTTTTGGCCGCATGCGGGATCTTAGTTCCCAGACCAGGGATCGAACCCGGGCCCCCTGCAGTGGAAGCGCGGAGTCTCAACCACTGGACCGCCAGGGAAGTTCCTCTTTAGGATACACTTGGCTGATCCATACTTTCATTTCTTTGAAACAAAGAGAAAAATCTACTTTTAATTTTTCTTAAAAGAATTCAAGAACATCTACTCTTTTACATAACATATTCAACTTTCACATCACAGCTTAGAATACGTGAATTCCACGAAATGCCACCAAGTGCTTTTAACAAGAAGTTCAATACTTACGCCACGATGCCCGACAGGTGGAACATCTCGGCTGTGATGTAGGACAAATAGCTGTACAGGAAGACGAACAGCGGTTCGATCACGCGGATGTTGTGTGTGAAGCGAGTGGTAAACGCCGCGATGAAGCCCAGGAAGATGCCAATCAGCACCCCGCCAATCCCCACGACGAAGAAGTTGGCGATTCCAGCAAACACGTCGATGGTCTCGATGGTCTTCATCTGACAGAAAGACTTGAACAGGTTGTACAAGACCTGTGGGAGAGGCAGAGGGCATGTCAGGACCCCCCAACTTCCCCGACATCCTCACGGCCCCAGAAATCTTCCTGCCTCCTAACAAGGGCGTGTCTTCTGCGCCCCAAAGTGGACGATCAGTGGGAGTGGCTGGGCATCTCTTTATCTCATATTTTAACAGTGCATTTAATAGCTGCAAACAAAAAGCACTGATGAAAGCGTGTCATCAAGAAAACTATTTCTAGACGTGAGAGAAAGGAGACTTCAAAGTTATTTACATGACTTACTGCTAAAACATCATTTTTCAGATCCTAAAGGATTATTTTAAACGGCTTGGTTGCCCTTCAACATACCCTGCTTGCGTTGCCAGTGCTTGGGAAGGAGTATGTCACGGAGAAAGCTTGTCAGTGCTGGCTGTGAATTTAGGGACACTTCAAGGCCCCTGTTGTGGGGTTGCACCATGGAAGGGACCCACCCATCCATAGAGGTCCCCTCCCTGAAGACCATCCTCCTCCCAGGTCACTGAGGTCCTTGCCCCGCCCACACATGCACCTCTGGTGAAACACAAGACCCGATGGGGTTTTCTTCAAGCCAAGAGGCAGCAACCAGTGTGTGTGTGTGTGTGTGTGTGTGTGTGTGTGTGTGTGTGTGTGTGTGTATCTACTGTAACTTCATGCACATTTGTCCTTCTAAAGTAATGAGACTACACTTTTGCTTGGTTTCTGAAAAATTTACACAGTCTTTTACATAGTTTAATTAAGTCAGGCATTCACACCTGCCGGGCAGGATGCTTTCAATCATGTTTCCAAGGATCACTGAGCAAATGGCATGGGAAGTGATGCCTTCCTCCGGAGTAATTTTTTCATGAAGCCAGCAAGTGAAATACAGTCAGGCACATGCCCTGCTTCTTGTGATATTTGCAGAGGGAATTTCTAAGAAAGCCGGCTAATGGGACACTGGGATGAACACCTTTGGAGTACAGGCCGTGCTACACCCTCCTTGGGATTCTGAGAAACTCAAAATTAAACCCATCCGTCCACGGGCACACAAAACGTCAGAGGCGATACCAGGATCCAGGTCTCCTACCTCTGGGTCAGTTCTTCAATTTTAACCATGAGAATGAGTCAGACACTCTGTTAACCAGAGTGTGTCCTGGCAAAAAGCCATTTCACCCTTTTCTACTTCACTTACGGTCCTTTATAGCCTACACATTACAGGTTTCGGGGAACTTTTTCCTCTTTTCTACTGGATCATAAACTCCTTGTAATTAAGGATCTCACCTTATTATGATTTACTTCTTCCATGTTGCCTAGTAGATAACAATAAATGTCTGTTGGTTTTGACAAAAAAACAAAAAACAAAAAACAGTGGATTATTACTTAGAAAGCACTGGGCTTTTCCCTTCTCCTGATTGTTGGTGTAACAGTTGAGAGCATTTGGTATTGGACCAGCAAGAAATGACTTGAGTTTAAGAGAAGAAAAAAATCAACTCACAAGCCCGAGGACTTAAATATCCTGAGGGATCATCATTTGCCAGAAAAGAACTGGCTTCAAGTCGAGCTGCTTCCTTGCAACCAGAGACTGCTGCATACGTCAGATTTCATCCACATCAACACGCCACGATCACTTCCTGAGAGCGGATCAGAGACGTGCTATATTTACCCCTTGCCTCTAAAGAGCCCACTCACCGGTCACCTGCTGCCCAGGGAGAGGGACAGATTTTCCAGGCTCCAGCCCTGCACAGATAGCCTCCCCGGGCCACTCGGGCTCTGGGTTCCGACCCCCGGTTTCCACTTGCCTGCCTCCCGCCCGCACCAGTTGAGTGCCCCCTGCAGCTACTACAAGACTCACTTCCTTTATTCCATTCCTCACTCTCAAATGGAAAATCGCTGGCTGCCTGACTTAGGGAAGAAGGCTCAATACACCTGATGCATTTTCTTAATGCTTTGTGACACCCTGCGGTCTAGGACAGGGTCTCACCACGGCTCTACAAAGCACACCGTATGTATTCAGCCCTGCCCCTGGCTTCTCTCGACAGAAACCCAGCCCCTAAACCGAGGGAAACTCTATCTGTCTTCCATGGCGCCGCTCAAGTCGCTGTTCCTCTCCGGCCTTCCTGGATCCGTACAGCGCCTGTGGGTCGTCCTTCCCTCTGCCCCTCCTGCAGCACAGATGATGCCCCAAGCCATCCGGCATTTGGGGACGCACCATCCATCCTGCGTTGCTGGCGCTGCCTCTTGAATGCCAACCTCATTCCCTCCGAGAAATTAGAAATTCCCTGTGCACAGAAGCCACGTCTTCTCCTCTTTCTGTCTCAGCTCCCCTCCCTACCCCATCTAGACACTGATGAGGCCTCCAGAGGAAGCCCAGGTACTCGTGCCAAAGGAACAACGGGAATACACCGTAATCTTTCCCAAGCTGTTTTCCTGGCAGCCCCAGCCGTGGCATCTCTCGAAGGTACATTCTGTGTTTAATATCCTTTTAGGTTTTTGCAAAGAGTAAAGCTGAGTCACAGGCCCTTCCCCTTCAGTGCGTTGTCAGAAGCTCCAGTTTCATCATTCCACTTCCTCGGATGCCGGGGCCACCTTACGAGAAACTAGCTTAGGTAGAGACGTTACCTTGACAACCAGAAAGCTTTCCATAACCTCCCACCCGTTGTACACTGAACCTGATACCTAGGGATGGGCACAAGATAAAATTCTTTTAGTTACAACCAGCCGTAACCCCACAGTTAGTTCATGCCAGTTACGTCCTTTAATTTTACCACAAGGGAATCTATATAGAAAGGTGCTTTTGAAGTTATAATTTATATGTAGTATATGTATATGTATTATGTATGTGGCTACAATTATGTCTCTAGTTGGTCTGTGCAAAGTTGACCTCAACTTGACAACTGTATCTTTAGAAAACCGAAAAGCCAGGGGTGCCTGTTTGCTGGATGCTATCAATATAACAGGCTAATGTGACAGCTGAGTATTTTCAAATGTTTCCATTCATTATTATGTTTTTAAAAATACTTGTGTATATTAAAATTAGATATGATCTGTTCTGAACTTTGATTTAAAATGTGCAACAATGCAGTGAAATCATGTACTGCAAGGATACAAACAATACAGGGTTTTTGTTCAGCATCGCTCTGTTCCAGAAAAATCGTTTTCAGGTCACTTTTCCTGATATGAAACACAAAGGATAATCATTTTTGCATAAGTAATTTTAAATCTGCTCTGCTATTTGCAAAAGCAAAATTAAGGACCAAGTGGTCACTCTTTACTCTCCAGCTTCCTGAGTTAAATTCCACTGCACGGCACATAATGTCTGGGCCGTTAGTGTGTACCCCTAGCTTCTGACTTAAGAGCCAGCTCTCCTTAACCAACTCTAGTTAGGGTAGACTGAGGAACCTCTTGAAGTGTTCTTGGAAAATGTGTCAGAATATTCACTGGTTGCCTTCACACCTTCTAGAAATTACCGTGTAAGCCTAACTCATTCGATCATGGACTACAATGGAAACAGCAGTACTTCTCAGATAGCTGAGAACCCGAACAATCTTTACCCAATAAGGGAAAGTTTGAAAGGTTTTCTTAAAATATTTCCTATAAGGGAAAGCACAAAAATCCTATTTAAAAATCTCAGCTTTTTCTTTTTTGACTGTCATTTCTCCAGTTAATTCCAATCTATGATAGACCCAGACCATAGAACAAAGAGTTTGACTTCAATTTATATTATATATTATCAACTTCCCTTTGCTTTGAGACACTTTTATGGCAGGTTTTCTCCCTTTCAAATCTTCTAAGCTCACTATTGAACTTACCAGTTAATTGCCTGACCTACAATTCTGCTCAACCACCAGCCTACGTTTTTAACCTGACTTCTCTCTGTTTGCTCTCTACCCTTCTAGTTGCAGCATTTAGTGACTCATCCTTCTCCATGTATGCAGCAGGGTCTATGTTTTTCATACCTTTCCCTAACCCATGAGTTCCTTAAACCTCTCCTAGAGATAAGATTAGATGAACGAATCAAAGAATCTTCTATAAAACATCTCTACCTCTATTCTTTGAGAACACCTGACTAGGAGACAAAATTATAATTTTTTATACCATTTTCTAATTGCTCCTAACACCTGGTCAATTCAGCCCACTATTCAGCCCGTCTGGTGAAGGAAATACCTGGTGGGTTATTCTTCAGTGTTAGGTGGGCAAACCCCCCCCAAGCATGCCCTGGTATCTGTGGGACCGGTGGCTTTAAGGGTCCACATGGCTTTTCGGCCCAGGGTAAATAAATAACCTACCAACGAAGCCTCTTTCATCTGAAACCACTAGAGTCCTTCTGACTTACAGGCTTTGGCCTGGAAACAAGGGCTCCACATTTAAAGAACAGCCATATGCCCTTTCTCCGTCCTTGGCCTGCTTCCTGCAGTAGAATGGCTGGCCCTCAACCTGGCTCACTGCCCTCTCCCGGGCAGCCCTCCGTCTCGTCCGTAAAACCACATCTGATGGCTTCGAGCCTCTGGACAGAAAGCACAGGACGTGCCTCTGGAAGGCACGTTTTAAAGGGCAGTTTAGCCAGATCGTTTGCTGAGATCTGATTCTTGACACACTCAAAGAATGGACCACCGAGGCGACTGAATGAGAAATCTCAGCAGAGAAGGGAAAGCAGTGCAAAGATAACGGCAGGTCATTCTGAAACTGACCTGATGTTGCTACCTTGCCCTAGGACGAATGCAGCAGGGTGCTATTATTTCTTTGTAAAGTTTCCTATACCCTAAATAGACCCAAGATTCCCACACTGAAATTCCCACAGTCTCCCTAGAACCAAGGTAAAAATGTATATATCAAACATTAGTCACGATGGAAAACTTCATGCCTCCGGAAATGAGAATGAGTTATAAAACATCTTCATTGTTATGGCAGTTTCCCAGTTAAAATTTAATACTGGTGAGTTAATGACTAAGCACCGTTAATGAATAATGGAATAAATGAAGTGGGTTTTGTTACTTGAGTGAGGTAACTGCACTGTCTCGAAATAGCTCTTAGCTATACTAAAAAATGGGGTTTCCTTATCAGTGAATTATTTTTATGTAATAATATCTACATGGAGTTGACAAACATCCTTAAAGGTGATATTTTATTCAGGTCAGGGGTCTGAATACAGGCTAACAGAGAATAATGTTGGTTTCTATGTTAACTTGTTTTTTGTGTGTCACATTATTGTAAAGTTTAACTGAATTATTAAAAGGATATTCTAAGCTTGTTTCTGAAGCTGATCACAGTAATCTATCTTTGGACGAGGATCAGATGCCCCATGACCTACACACAAGACATTAAACATACTGGAAAAGACATCATTTAAAGAACCCTCTCGGGGACTTGCCCTGGTGGTCCAGTGGTTAAGAATCCACCTTCCAATGCAGGGGACGTGCGTTCGATCCCTGCCGGGGGAGCTAAGATCCCACATGCCGTGGGGCAACTAAGCCCGCGCGCCACAACTACTGAGCCCGCAGGCTCTGGAGCCCGCGAGCCACAACAGAGAGAAGCCCGCACGCCGCAACGAAGATCCTATCCTGCGTGCCGCAACTAAGACCCGACGCAGCCAAATAAATAAAATAAATAAATAAATTTTTCAAAAATAAAAATTAAAAAAAGTGACAAATTACAAAAAGAATCCTCTCTCCAACTTAGATGGAGGGACCCTCATCAGGCACTCTTTAAGTAACACATACACACTAAAACTGAAGCAAATTGACTCTTTTTTTTCTTGAAACCTATGTTAACTTTTAAATGAATCAGGAATACCATTTTAATAATAGGAACTAACAGAGGGGATAATATAAATTACTTAAGTTACTTAAATACACTTCACTTAACATTTCCTTCAATTTTCTTATTTGCGAAATGGGAAGAATACCTATTTCGTAGGCTGTTATAAAACTCCGAGCACAAGGTATGCATTCGCTACCATTCCTATCACCATCACTACTACAGAATCCTGGCTAACATAAAACAGCATCACCAGTGCCCGCTGACTGCTTAACCAGCCCAAGGTCACCTGAGTGTCCTTGACTGGTAGAGAAGGTCTGGACAGCCATGTGGGGGAGGGGAGAGGCTTCTCACCTGAGCTCAGGAAGCAGGTCAACCCTCCTAACGTTCGGCTCATGACAGCCTCTGACTCTAATTATGTGGCAATTAGTGAGAATTAAAAATAGTTTGCATTTTCTGAATAAATACCCATTTATGGGAAAATGGTGAGGACCCGAAGTCTGCTGGCTGAGTAAGAAGAGGAAGTGACTTGTGTGACGAAAAATTTGCCTCCGATCTGGGAATAAAAAATACACCCTCCCCAGATGGAGAACAGCACCCAGTGGGCGTGGTCCTTTCACCTGCACTATACACGTCACACACTGAGAGCAGCACTTCTCACAAAGCATGCTGGGGCCTTGAGTCCTTTGAATTCTGATCAAAAGCCATCACTGTGGAAGCTGTCACAGTGAGAAACCTCCAGGGGTACACAGGTCACAGTCACTGTGATGCTTCTCTGGCAGCAGCAAAGCCATACAAGCAGACAGACACCAGCCGTACAAGCAGACACCAGCCCACACAGCTGGCAGGATCCAGGCAAAATGAAGTGAGGGGCCCTTTGTAGAATCACAGACAAATAACGAATAATAAATTTACTGAGAATTTTAAGACAGCGAGAACAGAGCCTTGAACCAAGGGAGGGGCCCTTCCCAGCGCAGGGCTGGGGACCGCTCGGCTGCCTGCTCTGCAGACAGGGTCTCCACTCGGCGGCTGGTGGGTGGCGGCCCCGGCCCGGTGGAGTGATGTCGTGTGAACCGTCACTCACCACTGTCACGGCATCATTCAGCAGGGACTCCCCGAAGACCAGGATGTAGAGCTGCTCGTTGACTTGGATATTCTCGAAGACAGCGAGCACGGCCACGGGGTCCACGGCCGAGATTAAGCTGCCAAAGAGCAGATTCTGCAGCAAAGTGATGTCACTCAGGCCGAAGGCTTCGATCTGGCAGATGCCAAACAGGGACACCCCGATGCCAATGGAATTCCAAAGCGTCCCGACCACGGCGTACCAGAAGATGGTGCCGATGTTCTCGAAGAACGGGCGGGTGGGCATGAAATAGCCCGCATCCAGCACGATGGGGGGGAGGAGGTACAGGAAAAACACATCCGTCTTCATGGCCGGGGGGGATTTCTCATCCACTCCAAAAATAATCCCACCCAGCAGAAGTCCAACCATGATGAGGAGGCAGCTCTCAGGCACTATGGTGGGTAACTTGTGATACAGATGGAAGCCTGTTCAAGAAGAAATAAAGAAAGATGAAATTTGGGTTATGTGAGAATTCAGGAAACGGCAAACTGGTTCTCTCTGACAGAACCAATAGAAAATATTGGTTCATTGCTTCTGTTCATTGCTTCCTATTTCAAAATCTCCCAGGTCAACGTAATTGGCTATCCACTGGCTTTAGATATTACGATGCAAGAGTCAGATGATCCCCTTAAAACTATTCACAAAGCACATTCAGGTACACATTTCAATTTAACTCAGCAGTAGAATACTATAGGAACACGATATCTAAACAGCACAGCTTTCATCTAAATGCCTATTAAGTTTTCTTAAATAAGACAATGCAGTTTTACATTTGAAGCAATATTGTGATTCCCAACACATTTTCAGATGTCACAAACAATTTCATCCTCATAAAAACCCTAAGGAGTAGGCAAGGAAGCATTTTCACCCCTTTTTTTATTTAAGTGGAAACTGAGGCTCAAAAAGATACGGGGTCTTGCCAAGGTGGCCAGACCACAGGCCAGGTTTTGGATCACCGCGGTTCCCTCTGGTATTGAGAAGAGTTTGTAACTTCCTGAATATCAGTATTTCTAATTTCAGATTCCTTCATTTGGAATGCTGAATACGTTTAATTTTCAGATGTCTGCTCCTTCAGAGACAACCAAATCAACATCAAAGGTCCATCAGATAACTACCGAAAAGTGAGGCATATAAACACGCCATGATCTCCAATGTCATAGAGTTTCTAATCAAGGCAGGAACAGATGTGTTTATGACTTACTCTAGTATAAGGCATCATATGGTAAAGCCCCAGTCAAGCACTAAGGGAACAGAGAAGAGGAAATCTGCTGAGGATGGCATGGACGAGGCAGCATCTTGCATTAATCACATAGAGAAGGCAGGAAGAGTCTCCTAAGAAGTGAAGGAACGGAAGAAAACACCTTTTCCTAATTCGTGGTGGAGCCCAGTGTAGCTTTAATGCGGACACCACATTAGGGGGCGGCCCGTAGCAGGGAAACAGGAGGGAAATGCGGGTGGTACCAGCGTGTGGGCAACACAGGAAGCAACCTCACACACGGAGGTCACCTGGCAGGGCTTACGTGAGGCCAGCCCTTATTGGCAAGGCAATAGCGGGCCATCCTGAAGGCATTTCATACCTTTTAGAATTAAAGCAGCAAATGGAAATTATCTGAATTATATAGGAAGATTGTATTAAAATGACAGAGTAAGTCCTTAGAAACTTACAATCACCGCAGGTTTAACAAGTAAACCCTTAGAAGCCTACAAACCACACTGAAGCCATAGCATGAAATATGTGTGCCCCCCCCAAATATAACCATAATTTGAAGAAATTTTAAATTTCTTTAAGAATTAATTTCTAAATAATAAAATGAACATCTTTATATTGGGTATTCAACTCATCCCTCCAGCTTGGATTATTTTCTTACTCATGTTTACAGCAGACTCCAATCATCATCGGGGAATAAATGCATTCAGCTGATGCGGCCATGCCGGACCCCTGACCCTCTGGCCTGTTGACCTCTCTGTGTTAAACAGAGAAGTTAAAAAAAAATAGGTCCACTGAAAACCGCATCTTTGCAACCCCTCCGCACGCTGACTCCTGCTTCTATAGCAACTTTCCCTGTAAGATAAGGATGTCCTGGTACAGCCTCCCTGGCCCCCTGGGGTCCAGTGCGATCTGCTCCTTGGTGGAATGCAGAGCACAAAGGCCCAAGCTGAGGGCGCCCTGTGTGCCCTGGGCCATAACAGCTGCCCCCTGGTTTGGAATCCAGCTCCCCGACTCCCTGCGTGTGGCCTCGGAGGGGTTCCCACCAGGCCCAGGCCAGGTGTGCTCATCTGTGAAATGGGGACACACACACCTTTCCCATAAAGAGCGGTAACAGTAATTAACCACCGGCCTGCAATGTCACGCATGCCCCGACATTTTGTTTTCTGTCTCTCTTCTATACGAAAAAGCAAGAGAAAACGGTTCTCAAGAAATGCCCAGAAGCAAGGAACAGGATCTCTGCAGACCAACTGGAAACTGGACAAAGCCTGCTTTGGCGGGCTCCTGCTTCCTCTTCTGCCTTTTTCTTTCCTGTTCTGCCACCCAGCCTTGGTACCCTGTGCTCTCACACGGGGCTGCCATCCTTCACTGTGTTGAAAGGAGATCCTTGCTCCTAAGAACGGAGCGTGGGAGACCAGGTAGGTGGGAGAAAGGAAGAAACCCTGCCTGCTTAAATACATCACAGGGAGGGACCAACGGCCGCCGTGCTCGCCACGTGACTGATCCTGACCAGTGCCCCAGGTGAGTGGGAAACCAGGATGCAGTCAGACAGAAGGGCCACCAGGATGGAGGGCTAAAGGAGGCCTGGAGGAAGGGAAGGGAGCAGGGGAAAATCCCGTGGTCGCCAAAATCAGAAAAGAACGGCAACAGGCCAAGCGCGCTTGTTTAAGAAAACAGGTGTTTATATTTAGAAAAGGCTGTTCGCCTTTCTCTTCTGAATGCTTAGGCCATTCAGAACTGGTCTGAGTGACCCTTGCTTGAAATAGGACAGCAGTTACTGAATCTGCCCAGTTGTTCCACAGGCAATAAGGGATTAGATGAAGCACAGTCACAAGAGATCTGAGTCCGGTGCTTTTCGGGGAAACATAAGCAGAGACGCTGAATTTTATAACACTCCCTCCTGGCAAAAAAGATTCTGTGCGGAAGTGTCTATTCTTTCACCAAACACAGGAGTCAAACCTCCTACCAAAGTAGTTAGTCAAAACAAAACAAAATAAAGGCTTCTTAAATTTCACTGTTCACAGAATAAAACAAATAAATCAGCATTTACACACGTGCATATATTTATGGCTCCCCTGGCCACAACCAAGTATTTCTTGAAGAGAAAATGAACTTGAATAGACCAGGGTCATTATCCCACCTAACAGTATTGACAAATACATCAGTTATCAGGAGAAAACGTTTTGATGATTTTTACAAGGCTGAACATGAGCTACTGCAGGTACAATCTACTATTTAGTCCAGGGGTCAGTTAACTTTTTTCTGTAAAGGGCCTGATAGTAAATGCTTTCAGCTTGCAGGCCATACTTTGCTATTATAGTACAAAAGTAGCCAGAGATAATATCTAAATGCATAGAGATATGTGGCGTGGGTGTATTCCAATCAAAGTTTATTTATGGGCATTGAAACTAGAATACAATTTTATATGTCACCCAATATCATTCTTGTTTTGATTTTGTTTAACCATTTAAAAATGTCAAAGCCGTTCTTGATCCACAGACCATACAGAACCATCCTGGGGGCCCTCTGTGGCCCCTGGGCTATGGTTTACTTACCCTGGTTCAGTTTGTACCTTGTATTTCCTGCTAACTTCTATTTAGAGGGTCTGGGGCATTGTACTTGTGTCATTCACTTTTTATTTCTGGAACATAAAAGTCTGTGAGGATGGATGCTTTAAAATTTATTTTATTTTAATTGCAACAAATTCACTTAGTGGCAAAGGGAACAGAATTAGGATCTCATACCAAATACAGAGTCGAGGGACTCTATCTTCATTTCTCTTTGCATGTAAGTGCTGCAATGAACTGAGCTTAAAAACTATAGATCTGGGGGCTTCCCTGGTGGCGCAGTGGTTGAGAATCTGCCTGCCAATGCAGGGGACACGGGTTCGAGCCCTGGTCTGGGAAGGTCCCACATGCCGCGGCGCAACTAGGCCCGTGAGCCACGATTACTGAGCCTGCGCGTCTGGAGCCTGTGCTCCGCAGCAAGAGAGGCCGCGATAGTGAGGGGCCCGCGCACCACGATGAAGAGTGGCCCCCACTCGCCGCAACTGGAGGAAGCCCTCGCACAGAAACGAAGACCCAACATAGCCAAAAATAAAAATAATAAATAAATAATAAATCTTAAAAAAATTAAAAAAAAAACTATAGATCTAGGTATAACTGAGTGCAATGCAATTAATTCACTATTTCCTCATTACACATAAAATAATCCATTTGTTAAATTCTGGAAAGAAAGCAAAGTGAACAATAACACAGGAAGCTTCCAGAGAACAGGATCCATAAAAGAGCCACAATGTAAAAATCTGAATCAGAGAAAACCACCACCACCACCAACAACAACAAAATACAGTTCTAATTAACCAGCAGCACAACAGCAAGGGAAAGCGGAAACCTGCAGAGGTAAGAAGAGAGAAACACCTTCAGCTGAGAAACTTCTCACTGGAGGTGAATACAGACACACACGTTCTAACTCATGCTCCATGTTTTAAGAGAGCCTAAAAAAATAATGATATTTGTTAGATCCACAAATATTTGCCAAGCCCTGTGTTAAGTAGGGGACAAGTACCCTTGGGAACAAGGTCAGTGAGGGCAGGCATCGTGGCTGCCAGACCCAGAACTAGCTTCCCCGGCTGGTGCTTCTTGAAGCAACTCTGGGAAACTGTGGATTTAAAATAAAGAATATTCAGAAAGTTACGCCTATTTGGTTGGAGAAGAAAAGGTAGATCTTTATGGAATACATTAAACTTGTTTTTAAGAGAAATAAACAAGTTCATTCAAGTCTAAAAATGCTGACTTTACGTATCCCAATTCACATAGCCATCAAACATACATTTAGAAAAACAGGATTGCAACATGCAGTAGACAGAAGCAGAGAGAAAAGAGTAAGAAATACCACTCTGATCAGATACGTGAAAACAAAGTATCACTGCATGATAACTCTAGTCGACAAAGACCAAGTAAGAAAATTTAACTCTAAAAATAAGTAGAATCAAATTGAGGAAATAAATAATACAAGCAAATAATAAAAAGATAAGCAAATAAATACATAAAAAGAATAGAAGTCAGTAAATAGAGCAGAATTAACTGCTCTATGTCAGTAACATTATTAACCTGTGAATATGGACTTCTCACAACACTTAGTCACATGCTGGGATTGAAACATACATCTAATTTCTCTCCATCAAAAAGTAGCACAACTGTGAAGATAGAGGTCTTAAAAATGCTCCACTTATGAGATCTGCAAAAGACTTATAATCATAGATAATTGAAAAATATGAAATTATAAAGGAAACATTAAAATTTTGTTGGGATTATCCCAAAGCAGAACTTAGATGGTACTTAATTTTTCCAAATGACTTGACCACTTACAAAAAAGAGAAAACCAATATGTGTTTAGTCTGTCCATGAAGAACCTGAGAAGGAACAAGCAGAGTTAAACCCTTAAGAGGGTATTTGTTGAGTACCTTCCCTGTATAAGACTCTAAGGGGGGCTTCCCTGTATAAGACTCTAAGGGGGGCTTCCCTGGTGGCGCAGTGGTTGAGAGTCTGCCTGCCAATGCAGGGGACACGGGTTCGAGCCCTGGTCTGGGAAGATCCCACATGCCGTGGAGCAACTAGGCCCGTGAGCCACAACTGCTGAGCCTGCGCGTCTGGAGCCTGTGCTCCGCAACAAGAGAGGCCGCGACAGTGAGAGGCCCGCGCACCGCGATGAAGAGTGGCCCCCGCTTGCCACAACTGGAGAAAGCCCTCGCACGGAAACGAAGACCCAACACAGCCAAAAATAAAAATCATTTAAAAAAAAAGACTCTGAGGGGCCCAGAGATGGATCACAAACGGGCCATGTCTTCAGTGAGCTTATATTTGGCACATAAGACTGTAAGTAATTATAGTACAAGATAGAAAGTGATACATGCTATAAAAGGAGAGGTTTAATAAGTACCAGGGAAGTACGGAGAGGAGGGAAATTAATTCAGATGAGGAAATTCAAGAAGGACCTGGAGGAGGTGGCACGGAGATAGCTGGATGTGGGTATTTCCGTTCGGAGGGGATGAAGCACCAGGAAGACAGGAGGAAAGGCTGGGCATCCTGAGGACAGGGTGGCAGGGCTGGGCTGAATATGAAGTGTACAGGGCGAGTCGACGGGGAGGGGTCATCCAGCAGGGAGCAGCCACACTGCAGAAGGCCTGGAAAGCTGATCCTTCCAAACCCGCCTTTGCTCTGTGGGTAAGGGGAGGGGAGCCAGTGAGGGTGTCTCAAACCATCCTTGTCTTCCACACATGGAGCGGACAAGCTCCTCCCAAGAAACCAGAGACCAGGCTTCGGAAATGAGAGGATCAAGGCTGTCCAGTTAGAGTTTTAAACCAGATGTATGTGATTAACTGTCGGTAGAAATAAATAAAAAGTTGACGCAAACATGTGACTAAAACGTGTAAGAACAGCCCAAACTCCAAAGGGATCTATACATAATCTCATAAAGTCCAGCCTGTAAGGAGAGCCACTCAGCACAAGGAGGGGTTAATGACAGAATCCTACTATTTAGCAATGAAAAAAAGAAAAAACCAGTTACATATAACAAAAGAAAAAACTACATTGCAGCATTATATAGGACAGGGAAAAAGCAAGCAATAAAAAGTATCCATCTCATTCAATCTTTTTTTTCCATACAATAGACATTTATGGAGACCCCACTATGTGCTGGGTACCATATCAAAGCACTAGGGATGTAGTGGTGAATAAAAGAAAGTTTTTTTCACTGGAAGGTTTCAGTGATGGGCAATAAAATGTATAAATCAACCAATAAACACACAGTTGACAGGTGCTGATGAACACTATAAAGAAAGGCAGAGAAGACTGAGGGTATCCAGAAGGACAGGACAGGATAGAATCTGACATCAGTGTGGGCAGGAGAAGCCTCTTTGATGGGTGACATCTGAACAAAACCCTGCATGAAGTGAGGGTGTGGGACATGGTGGAAGAACTTTCTAAAACAGAGAGGAACAAGGGCCCTGAGTTGGGAGCACCCTGAGCAAGGGGGCTACTGTAGCTGGAGCATGGGAAGTAAGAACATGGTAGGAAATGATGAAAGAGAAGCAGCAAAAAGCTAGAGCATGCCAAGCCTGTCACCACGGGAAAGACTGGATATTCTCTGAGACCAACAGGAAGCCACTGAAGGTTTTTGAACAGAGGAGTGTCATGATCAGATTCACAGTTTTACAGGGTCATTCTGGCTGCTGTGGAAGAAGAGAAGCAGGAATACTAGTCAAGAATCTTCCAGTAACATGGGAAAGAGATGATGGTGGCTTTCACGAACGTGGTGGGGAGAATGAGGAGAGGTTGGATGCTGTATATATTTTGAGAATTGCTCCAACAGAATGTGTTGCTGGCCTGGATGAGGGATGTGAGTGTGATACTGTGATATAATTTTTAAAAAATAGCTATTTTGTTCTTCATCCCCAGCTCCTGGACAGAGCTCCTAAAACCTTGCTAACTCCCTAAGTGATAAAGGTGCTAAGAGCCTCTTTTGTTCTACTATTTGGTCTTTGCCTTCAAGTCTCAACACAGAGTTCTTAACTTCGTTGGAATTTTCTGGGTGATAGGAGCATCTTTTGCTCTAATCTTGGTAGGCTCCTGGATACGTCACCAGAAAGACCAACTATGAGTAGAAGCTTGGCATGTTCAGCTCCACCCCTCCCCCACCATGGCGATGGCCTTACTAATTGATCTGGCCCATGTGATGAAGCCTCAATAAAAGCCCCTCAACTATGGGGTTCAGAGAGCTCCTGTGTTGATGAACAAATCTACCCACTGGGAAGGTGGTACATGCCAACTCCACAGGGACAGAAGCTCCTGAACTCAAGACCCTTCCAGACCTTACTCCATGCATCTCTCTATCTAGCTGTTCATCCGTATCCTTTATTATATAATAACCCAGTCAACATAACTGTTTCCCTGAGTTCTGTGAGCTGTGCTAGCAAATTATTGAACCCATGGAAGGCATCGTGAGAACCCCAGTTTATAGTCATCCAGTAAGAAGCACAGGTGACCACCTGGGACTCACAGCTGGCAGCAGCAATGGGGGCGGTGTTGTGAGACTGAGCCCTGGATGAGTGGGACCTGATGCCAAGTCCAGAGTGATAATATCAGAACTGAAGTGAATTGCAGGACACCCAGCTACAGTCTACAGAGGATGGAGAACTACGTGGTGTGGAAAACCCGCACACGTTTTGGTGGCCAGAAGTCTTCTGTGAGTGAAGAGAGAAAAGCAGGGAGTGTTTTTCCTTTCAGTGAGACAGATGAATCAAAGGTGAATCCAAGGCTTTTGGCTCAAACCTCTGGGTATAGAGTGGGGTTATTTACTGAGATTGAGAACAGGGAGAGAGAAGATTTCAGGGGAGAAAAATCGAGATTGTAAATGCCAATCAGAATCTCCTTGGAAAATACCCAAGGGAGCTTAACAAATTGACAGCAAGATCTAGCTAGAAGAAATGGAAGACGACTTCTATAGAACATCTTAGATGAGCAATGAGCTACTACTTCTTTTTCTTAAAAAACGTTGTAGGGCTTCCCTGGCGGCACAGTGGTTGAGAATCTGCCTGCCAATGCAGGGGACATGGGTTCGAGCCCTGGTCTGGGAAGATCCCACATGCCACGGAGCAACTAGGCCCGTGAGCCACAACTACTGAGCCTGCACGTCTGTAGCCTGTGCTCCGCAACAAGAGAGGCCACGATAGTGAGAGGCCCGCGCACCGCGATGAAGAGTGGCCCCCACTTGCCGCAACTGGAGAAAGCCCTCGCACAGAAACGAAGACCCAACACAGCCAAAAATAAATAAAAATTAAAAAAAAAAAAGTTGTAAATGCTCTTTATTAGTTTTCAACTTTCAGAATCAACTTAGAGAGGAAAGACGTTAACTATGGTTAGAGACCAGAATGTAAATCTTACCAACCTTGAAAATATAAAAATAAAGGTATATCTGGTCAAAACTGGATAGAAGAGAGAAAGTTCTTAATATACTCATTTTTGAAAATGGGAACTGAGAGATATTGGCTAAAACTGATACAGCAACAAAAAACTCGTCAGGAGGTTAAAAGCACTTACCTCTGAAAAGCAGGTCTAGGCTTAAGGAACTCAGGGAACTGTTATTTGTTATAAGCTCTTTAGGATAACTTAAAAAAAATTTTAATACCATACATATACTACTTTCATTAAAAAACAATACTCAATGTTGTTTTAATTGAATAACACACCACTGTCAAAAATACTGCCCTGTGTTCTTATTAAGCCCATAATGGACAATGGGGTGAAACAGCAAGTCCAAATAATGTCCAACAGTGGTACAACAATGGGGAAAGAACTCATAATTTAATCAGAGGTATTAGAGGTCATAAATAAAGAGAAATCACACACACACACATAAATACACACACCCGTACACACACGTTTCTTTTTTGCTTCTACAACTGTAGAAAATTCCATATAGGTCAAAGAGTTTAAAATTTTAAAAATCTATGAAAACAAGAAAAATCCTATGCTGCAATCATCTCACTTACAAAGAAGTGATATATTATAATCAGTAGCCAAAAAGTAAAGAATTTTAAGATAAAAGCCAGGTATGCCTGAATTCACCTTTGTAAAGTCTGCAAAAAAAAAAAAGTAAAATGAAGATTAAAAAAACAAAAAACCAACTGTTGCTTCTGGGAAGATGGAGTATGTATTTTTCTCTATTCCTCCCACTTAGTACACTTAAAAAGCCTAGGTATCATGTACAAAACAAGCACAAGGAGACTCTGAAAGATGGAGAGAAGAAGGAGGCTGGCTAGGGACCTCGAAATCTGAAGAACAGTACGGCAGGGTGTTCCCTGTGTTTCCTTTTTGCCTCCAATATCCCAGACTTGGAGCTGAAGAAGCCAGCGACCTGGAAATGCCAACGGGTGCTGAGAACAAGAGCCCCAACAAAGCCCACTCCATCCAGACAATGGACCAGGAAAGAGGCAGCCTCACAACACGTAATACTTCTAGATAATAACTGCTCTATTCCAGCCAAACCCACAGAGCAAAGACTGAGCAGAGATTCTAGATCCCGCCCTTACTAGACTGTAAGGAACACCCCAGCCTCCCTACTAGGGTGTGTCAGAAAGGAAAAAGTAGGGCGGTGGGACTTTCTCCACCACTGGATAGAAATGAGCACCCCCTCCCCCATAGTGCCTGTGAACACTATGTGGGGGACCTGGAATTTTCAATAATGAGGTACCCCACGTCCTCCTCACTGAGGTGGACCAGAGGAGGCCTGGTGGAGAGTCAGGACATCCACTTCCACTGGATGGTAATGAGGACACCACTCCCCTGGGTGTCAGTGGAGGCCACCAGGAGAGCAGCAAGGAGGCACTCCTACCCCATCTCAGCCAAGAAGGTGTCACTGCAGACCTAGTAAGGACCAGGGACAGCCATCGCCATATAGCAGTAATGAGCAGACCCTCGGTGGGCAACGGAGACAAAGTGGAGAACTTGAAAATCTACCCCACTGTAAGTAATGATATGGCAGCTCCTCCCCACCACCCCCCAGAGTGGTGTCATAAGAAGTCACCTAAAACAGAAGGTATAAATAAGACCCATGGTCTCATAACGTAATACCCCAAATGTCCATGTTCCAATAGAAAACCACTCATCATACCAGGAACCAAGAAGATGTCAAACTGAATGATAAAAACACAATAGATATCACCATCATGATGACAGAGATGTTAGATTTATCTAACAGAAATTTTAACACTGCCATGATAAAAATGTTTCATGAGCAATTACCAGCATACTTGAAACAAATAAAAAAAATAGGAAGCCTGAGCAAAGAAATTTAAAACCTGAGTAAAGAAACAGAAGCTACAAAGAAGAACCCTATGGACATTTTAGGACTGAAGAATACAACAACTGAAATTAAAAATTCAATTGTAGGACTTCCCTGGTGGCGGAGTGGTTAAGAATCCGCTGGCCAATGCAGGGGACACAGGTTCGAGCCCCAGTCTGGGAAGAATCCACGTGCCGTGGAGCAACTAAGCCCGTGCACCACAACTACTGAGCTGGTTCTCTAGTGCGTGCAAGTCACAACTACTGAGCCCGTGTGCCACAACTACTGAAGCAAGTGCACCTAGAGCCCGTGCTCCACAACAAGAGAAGCCACCACAATGAGAAGCCCATACACCACAATGAAGAGTAGCCCCTGCTCACCGCAACTAGAGAAAGCCTGTGCGCAGCAACGAAGATCCAACGCAGCCAAAAATAAATAAATAAATTTATTTTTTTTTAAATTCAATTGTATTGGCTCAACAGCAGAATATTAGCAAACTGGAAGTATGAATTAGTAAACAGGAAAGAATTACTAAATTAGAAGACAGAATGGTAGAAATTAACCAATCTGAATGACAGAGAAAAAACAGGCTTAGAACGTGAGGGACCTGTAAAATTATAGTGAAAGATCTAACATTCATGTCATCAGAGTCCCAGAAAGAGAAAAGAAAGAGGGTGGGGCTGGAAAAGTACTCAAGAAATAATGGCTAAAAACTTCCAAAATTTTGCAAAAAATATAAACCTACAGAATGAAGAATATGAATGAGCCCCAAAAAGGATAAACCCAAAGAAATCCACATCAAGACAAGCTATATTCAAACTTTTGAAAATACAGAAAAAGAAAAAAATCTTGATAGCAGATAGAGAAAGGACACCTTATCTATAGATGAGAAAATAGAATTTTAGCAGATTTCTCTTTGAAAATCGTGGGGGCTATAAGGAAGTGGCACAACATTGTTCACATGCAGGAAAAAAAAAAAAAAAAAAAGAACTGCCAACCCAGAATTCTATACCCAGCAAAAACAGTCTTCAGTAATGCAGAAGAAATCAAAACATTCTCATTTGAAGGAAAACTAAGAAAATTCGTTGCCAGCAGACCTGCCCCAAAATAATGGCTAAAGGGAATTCTCAGTATGGAAAGCAATGGAATCTTGGAACATGAGGAATTAAGAAAAAAGTAAAAATACAAGAAATTCAATACATTTTCTTTCTTCCCTTGAATTTTCTAAATTAAGCTTGGCCACTGAAGCCAAAATTACAACACTGTTTTATGTGGTTCTCAACGTACATAGAGAAAATGTTTTTAAGACGACTATATTATAAGTGGGAGAAGGTAAAAAAACATAAAGGGAGAAAAGGTTTCTTTACTTCACTCACACTGGTAAATGACCACATGAGTAAACTGCCATTAGTTACATATATATATATATATATATATATATATATATATATATATACACACATACACATATATATACACATACTGATGATGTAATACTTGGAGGAAACACTAAAAAATGCTATACAAAGAGATACCCTCAAAAACACTATTGATAAATGAAAATGGAGTTCTAAAAAGTGTTCAAGTAACCCACAGGAAAAGAAAACAGAGTGAAAAACAGAGAGAAAACAGAAAACAAAAGAAAAAGTGGCAGATTTAAACCCGAACACCGCAAACACACCAATAGTTACAAAAAATGTAAAGTGTCTAAATGCATCAATTAAAAGACAGCTGTTAGTAGAATGGATTAAAAAGCATGACCCAACTATATGTTGTCTAAAAAAATTTCACTTCATATACGATGATATAGGCAGGTTGGAAATTAAAGAATGGAAAAAGTTACATCATTAAAATATTTATGAAAAGAAAGTGTGATTGGCTATATTACTATCCAATAAAGTAAGCTTCAGAGCAAAGAAAATTACCAGAGACAGGGAGGGATGTTAAATAATTATAAAAGGGCCAATCCACCAAGAAAATATGGCAAGCCCAAATGTGTATGCACCAAATAACAGAACTATAAAATATATGAAAAAAAACCTGATAGAATTGAAAGGAGAAATAGGCAAATACATAATTACAGTTAAAAACTTCAACACCTCCTCTCTCAATAATCGGTAAAATAAATAAGTAGATCATCAACGAACAGGATCTAATTCTATAGAAGACTTCAACCAACAACAGCAGAATACACATTCTTTCCAAGAATCCACAGATTATATACCAAGATAGAACATTTCCTCAGCCATAAAAACAAATCTCAACAAATTTAAAAGAACTGAAATCACACAGAGTACATTCTCTGATCTCAACGGAGTCAAACTGGAAATCAGTAACATACAGAAAACAGGAAAATCTCTCAACTGGGAGATTTAACCACACACTTCTAGATAATCTATGGGTCTTCACACCCACTAGGATGGCTGTAATCAAAAAGACAGATAATAACAAATGTTTTTGTGGATGTGGAGAAATCAGAACCCTCACGTGCTGGTGAGAATATGAATTGTGCAGCCATTTTGGAAAACAGTCTGGCAGTTCCTCAAAAAGTTAAAGACTTATCATTTGACCTAGGAAATTCACTATTAGGTATATATCCCAAAGAAATGAAAACCTGGCCACATAAAAACCTGTACACAAACATCCATAGCAGCATTATTCATAGTAGCCAAAAGGTGAAAACAACCCAAATGCCCATCAACTGACAAATGGATAAACAAAATGTGGTAAAACCATACAATGGAATCTGATTTGGCCATAAAAAGGATGGCATACTGTCACATGCTACTACAAGGATGAACCCTGAAAATGTGCTAAGTGAAAGACAGAATCACAAAAAACCACATACTGTATGATTCCATTTATAGGAAATGTCCAGAATAGGCAAATCTACAAAGACAAGGTAGATTAGGGACTTCCTAGGGCTGGGGCAGGATGGGGAAATTGCCCAGGCATAGCTAAAATATACGGAATTTCTTTTGGGAGTGGTGAAAATATTCTAAATTTGATTGTAGTGATGGTTGCATGTCTGTGAATTACTGAAGACCGTCAGATTGTACATTTTAAATGGGTGAAATACATGCTATGTAAATTACATCTCAATAATACTATTCAAAAAAATCCATGGGTCAAAGAGGAAGTCTCAAAGGAAATCAAAAAATTGAACCGAATGAAAATGAAAATGCAACATATCAAAAGGTGGGACACAGCTAAAATAGCACTGAGAGAGAAATGGACAGCACTAATGCATTCATTAGACAAGAGGAAAAGTCTCAAATCAGTAATCTAATCTTCCACTTCAGGAACCTAGAAAAAGAAGAGCAAAATAAACCCAAAAGAATCAGAAAGAAGGAAACTAGGGCTTCCCTGGTGGCGCAGTGGTTGAGAATCTGCCTGCCAATGCAGGGGACACGGGTTCGAGCCCTGGTCTGGGAAGATCCCACATGCCGCGGAGCGACTAGGCCCGTGAGCCACAGTTGCTGAGCCTGCGCGTCTGGAGCCTGTACTCCACAACGGGAGAGGCCGCGATGGTGAGGGGCCCGCGCACCGCGATGAAGAGTGGCCCCCACTTGCCGCAACTAGAGAAAGCCCTTACACAGAAACGAAGACCCAACACAGCCATAAATAAATAAATAAATAAATAAATAAATTTTAAAAAAAAAAAAATCAATATGAGTGGTATATTATTAAAAAAAAAAAAAAAGAAGGAAACTAAAGATAAGAGCAGATATCAGTGAAATTGAAAACAGAAAAATAGAAAAAAAAAGAAATCAGTAACATAAAAAGCTGGATCTTCTCAAAGAGTGATAAAATCGACAAACCTCCAGCAAGACTACCAAGAAAAGAGAAGACAAAAATTGCCAACATTGGGAATTTAAAAGGGTACCACTACAGAGCGGGCGGACATCAGAAGGATGGCAAAGGAATACTATGGAGAACTCTACACACACATATGACACCTTAGACGAAATGGACCAATTCCCTAAAAAACACAAACAACCACAACTCACCCAAAATGAAGGAGATAGTTGAACAGCCCCGTAAAATAAATTGAATTTGTAACTTAAAACTTATCAAAAGAAAAAAATCTCCTGGCTCAGATGGTTTCACCAGTGAATTCTACAAAACAACACCAATTCTACACAATCTCTTCCAAAAAACAGAGGAGGAAAGATGTCCCAATTCATCTTATGAAGCTAGTATTACCCTGATATCAAAACCAAAGACAGGACAAAAAGGAAAGCCAGAGACCAATATCCTTTATGAGTATTGCAAACACTGTGTTTTAAAATAAGAAATATGTTTTTGGTCTTTGACCCTCAGTTCCTGGCACAGAGCTCCTAAAACCCTTGGTATTTCCTAAGTGTCTTTTGTTATGTTAATGAGGTCACTTTCGGAAAGTCCCTGGGGCCCCTTATCTTGTCTGCCCCATGGGCGAGGGGCTCCTTAAGGAAACAAAGTTTCACCTGAGAAATGAAGAGGAATAGGAATTGTCAAAGCCAAGAGGGGTGGAAGAGTCTTCCATGGCAGAGGGAACAAACAGCACATGCAAAACTCTCTGGAGTGGACATGACTGTGGTCCATAGGAGGTGCTGCCAGAAATCCAAGAGGGAGGGTGAGAACGACCAGTCCTGGCCTTGTCGTCCACAGCCAGGATTTACCCCGAATTAGTGGGAAGTAGTAACACCCGACATGGTCAAGGATATGAAGAAACAGGTACACTTTTCAATCAAGACATTGACAAAGTGTTTTGAGAGGACAGTGTTGACCCACGGGGCTCTCTGCCCTCAGCAACACTGTGCCGAAGTCTTGAGAAGAGGTTTCTTGCACTAGAGCACTTGACCTGCCTTTGATCTGGCTCTTTTCCGGGGATTTTACTCCACATCTACGGAAAGACACACAGGGAAAAGGTATGAGCTGCACGCATTCTCTGTGGAGGTTCCGATACCTGAAAGCTAAAAATTGTGTGCCTCACCTTTTATCACAGTCTCTCACTTTCCTACTTCCAACTTTTCTAGCTGTCTTCTTTAATCTTTAAGTTTGTTCTTCTGTTTCCCAATGGAATGCATGGCCAACTGGTTTCTATCTGATTACACTAAAGGTTTATGCTTTTATCACTGCTGGCAATTTGCACCTTTGTCTCAATCTTGTTAAGGTTGTAAGAACTACACTATAAAAGTTAAATCTTCACTTTAACCAAACACAAAAGAACAAATATTGCATGATTCTACTTATATCAAATACCTAAAGCAGTCAAATTCATGGAGATAGAAAGTAGAACAGAGGTTACCTGGCACTGGGAGGAGGAGGGTGGGGACTTACTGTTTAATGGGCAGAGTTTCTGCTTGAGATGATGCAAAAGTTCTAGAAATTGATAGTGGTGATGGTTGCACAACACTGTGAATGTACTTCATATTGCTGAATTGTACACTTAAAATGGTCAATTTTATGTTATATATATTTTACTACCATGGAAAAACTCTTCACTTTCATTTTTCACTTTCCTACTCATTTTTATCAAATAATTATGGCCAAGTAAAATGAAATATTGACAGAACTGCATAAACACTGCTAAACAAATAAGCATGAAAAGATGATGTCTGCTGATAGGCACTGTCACCATGCATATCACCCCAAATATTAACTGGTCGGTCGGCTGATCCCCAGCCTCTGAACTGGGCCTTTGAAAGGCAACTCTAGGAGCAGTGACATAAAATGTGCAAAGTCTGAGCTGTTCAAAAATAAGAAGCAAAAAAGAATTTTTCTGCAATTCAAGGGGTAAAAAATGTAATTTTTACAAAAATGATCATAGTAAGACATCAAAAAGAGGGAAATGGGTGAGGAAATTATAACATATTAACATGATATAACAATCTACTGCTGCACATATGTTTATTATATCAATATTACCATGGGTTTATTCAAAATAATGGTCAGTGAACAAGGGCACAAGAAGAGTTACAATACTGTTTTAATTATATTTAAAACTGTTAAATTCACTGATTTTATTCATCGAAATATTTTAAAGGAAAGTGCTTACATGGGACCTGAGAATCTACTGAGACTCTAAGACCAGATATTCTTTTTTTTTTTTAATTTTATTGCTGTATAGTTGATTTACAATGTTGTGTTAATTACTGCTGTTTAGCAAAGTGATTCAGTTATACATATACACATTCTTATTAATATTCTTTTCCATTATGGTTTATCACAGGATATTGAATATAGTTCCCTGTGCTATAGGGATCTTGTTGTTTACCCATCCTTTATATACTAGTTTGCATCTGCTAACCCCAAACTCCCACTCCATCCCTCTCCACCCCTCCCCCTCAGCAACCACAAGTCTGTCCTCTATGTCTGTGAGTCTGTTTCTGTTTTTGCAGGTATGTTCGTTTGTGTCGTATTTTAGATTCCACATGTAAGTGACAGATATTCTTATTTAAATTGACAAAACAGAAGTTTTCTCAAGGGTAAGTAACACTTTCACTTAGGGTACGAATAACTGTCAGGATGACATTTGATTTACCCACAGCATTTACCTTTCACAGATGATGAAGCTGCTGTGTGATTCAACTAAACATCAGAGGCAACGTGAGACGGACCCGCCGGCCTCCTAACAGCCATCCCAGCACTGTTTCCACGCCTGGGATGCTTATTCAAGGTGTAAAACATGAAAGCCTCTCACTTAGACATTCCATAACAGCCTTCCCATTTTTATCAATGGTAAGAGTATGTCACCATTTCTATTTCCTTATTTCTCTTTTTGTAACATGATCCCACTCTGAGAATGGCACTTATTTTGATTATTATTACGTGGACTATATAACAAATTCCAGATGATCCTGAGTGCATAAGTGTCCCAAACAACAGACTCTGCTCCCTTCAGTATAACCAGGTATAAATCCTAGAAGCAAAATTTCAAATAACATGAAAAAGTCTGGACCAGAGGTTGCAAACTAGCAGGCCACGGGCCGTCATGGCCAGCAGGCCTATTTTGTTGTGTTCATCTGGTGTTTTTAAATATTGAGCTAATATGTGGAAACAGAGTTTGCACGTACAAATTCTCTTGTCTGGTTTATCTTGAAAAAATCAGCAGATTGGGCCCTCTGTCCCCCCTCCATACCAATGCATGCAGGGGGGCAACCAGCTTTAGCCAAGACAAGGGTTGGTCCTCCAGCTCTCCTGCCTGCTTCCCCGACCCTGGCCCCGCTACAAGCATCTCACAGGACCTGCTCACGCACCGCTAGGCCCACTCCGTCTGCTACCTGTCTAGACCTCAAGTCCAAAAGCCAATCTTCAGATGCTACTAGGAATGTAATGGAGACTGGGGGAGGGCGGAACCTTCCATTCTATTTCTCCCCACTAGTCTTTTTAGACTCCTGACATCAAGTCTCAGCCGTGGCAATGAGATCCCAGCTCAGGCACTGAGATTCCCTGAATTAAACATCTGGCTTCCCATCTCTTAAGCAGGTGAGTGAGGGGCCAGGGGCCTCCCTGTCCCTGATGGACTGGTTTCTGCCAATGGGCTGAGTTCTCTGACACGTGCCGGCCAGCACGTGGAGGTGGTGATGTTCACTTCTGCAGGCGGACATAACATCTGAGGGTACACTGCCGCTGGCCTGGGAGTTTCCTGTCCACTGGAGGCAGGTCAGATCCTGATCCAATCCCGGAGCCAGGGCTGGGCACGGATTCGACTCACGCCCTGGTCTCATCACCACCTGCACTAAACCCATCCTTCAATCTCAGACTCATCATTTCTATTCCCGGGCCATCAGTCAGATGAGATCAATTCCCAGTATTATATATTCCTCTGTATAAGAAGTTGGGCGCCAAGAATTAGCCTGTATCTAACGAGCAGGAAAAGTATTTTTGCTGAGTAGACTCTGCATACATCCATAGCTAGAAATTTCATATTTAGTTTTTAACTGGCAGCCTCATGACAGACTGAAGAGTTGTGTGTGTGTGTGTGTGTGTGTGCCTGTGTGGCAGTGTGCATAACACACGCAGACAAGGACACACACACACACACACAGAGTCATCCATGAAGCCCTTCGGGTTCATGGTGCTTCATATAAGATACTGTATCCAAAGCTGGCGGAGTTTCCTGTCACAAAAGGACACATCTGCTGGGGCCAAAGGCAGACGCAGCTGGAGATGCTGCTTTATATATATATATACATACAAACATATATATATATATATATACACACACACATATACATACACACACAAACACATATATATATATATATACACACATACATATGGGGGGGGAGACTATATCTCTCTGGATTTCAAGAAAAGTCACAAATCGAAAAAATAACAAGCTATCCCTTCAAATGACAGAATTCTTTGGTCCCACCCATGGAGGTGTTTGGGAGGAGCCAGACTCTGAGCAGGACTAGGGTGGCTGGGAAGATGCTCCTGGCACTGGATCCCTCGGTCCACGGGATCCTGGGGGCCAGCAGACAGGCCCAGGGGCCTCCCAGGCTTCTGCTGCCCCAATCAATCTGGGGCAGGCCAGTCACGAGCAAAGTTCTCCTGGCTGTTAAAGAGGCTGAACCAGGGCGGCGAGCCCAGTGAACACATGGCAAAATAAACAACCCATTGATATAGCCCCCCATCTTGTGCCTCACGGAATTTCTAGAACCCTCCAATCTCTCTTTAAAATCTATTCCAATGAAAGGACAAGCACAGGCCCCATTCACTAGAGGGCTATGTCCGTGATCCACAAGGTCACTATTTGTCCAGGGATTTTCCAGGAGATTGACATGCAAGAGACAGGCTAGCTAACAGGCATCAATGTAAAGTATACGTATGATAATTATTTTTGCATAACGATCTTGTAAAAAGCAAATCAATCTCTTCCTTTCCAAGATAAGAAACTGTGCTTGAAGTCTGAGGGACACCAGGGAAGAAAGAGTAAATAAATAAACACACTGTACTCTTCTGTAATCATATTTCTCACGTCTTCCTTAGAGTTATTCATGGTTTTGAATTTTCTATTCAGTTGTTTACCACTAGCTGGCTTTCAAAAAACCAAAACCAGTTACGTACTTTACTGCCTTGGCTACTTCCTGCCAAACAGACCATCTTGGATTACTCTGGTAATGGGTCATACTCTCCTTCCTGAAGCCACAGGAGCAAAGGGACAGGGGGATGGGTTCCAAGGATGTTCAGTTCTTGCTATCAGCACACTCAGATTCTAGGGCAGCCAACAGAGGAACGACGTGAGGTTTGTATCATATCAATTTTGCAAAATGTTCCGCGAGCACAGTGCAGCCGAGGTGGGGTACACATCCCGCACCATCCAGACAGACAAACAGCCCGGCAAAGATCACCCCCAAAGCTCACCAAGGCAGCAACTCTGCCTCAGGAAATAACAATAACACTGGACAGTGGTCAAAGTATTTCTGCGTATATGACGCCTGGGCGTGAAATACGTGCCTCCTGACACGTATCTCATCCGGAGGAATAAAGTGATCTGGGGGAGTTTCTCACACAGCCAGGTGGGAAACAAGATCCTTGCTGGAAAAATGCTGAGCGCCAGCCCTGGCCACGCTGAGTATTCTTATTTAGAAAAGTCTCCAGCTTGTGTTTCATGTGAATTGCAGCTCAGAACGGTCGCAGAACTTGTTCTGCATCCGTCCGGACTGCAGGTTTAGATTGTACGACTATGAAGCGAATCCTGCAGCCCTCATTTGGTACTCAGCATCCTTAATTTTACTGGGTTTCATCTCCCTGTGGCTCTAGACCCCCATTTTTTTTCTTTTTTTTTTTTTTTTCTTCATTTTCCATTTTAGTGACAGAAGGGGTTTGACCAAGAAAGGATTAGGTTTGGAAGAGATCGTTGGAGGGTAAAAGCTTTGCAGTGTATAGGCATTGTTCAGGGGGAATTACAGAACCCAGGGAGTAGTCAAGTTCTGGTGACTATTTCAGAACAGACCCTTTGCAGAGCCTGCTGGCAGCCGGGGGCGGGCAGGGAGGGAGGAAGCTCTGAGCTGAGGAGTGGTGATAAAACGGTAACCTAGATTCAAAATTCTCCGTGCGGGGCAACAGTTGAAAGCAATTTTTCTTTTATTGCCCCGGGTTAGATGTTAACTCCTGGGATTTGTCTTTCAGCCCATGCGTTGGTAAATGAGCTATGGCAGTTAGGGTTTTGCTGTTTGCTCACTGTCATCGTGAAGCTGCACAAGGCTATCCAGGGAGCCTACCCTATCCATCCAACCACCTTGTGCCAGAGTTTTATTTTCTGTTTGGTTTTCAGTCCTTGAAGAGCCTGCCTTCCAAACAAATTGACCACTTGCTTAAAATAAGCAGATCGAAGTATAGGAAAGGAACCCACAATTGCCGGTAATTGCTACCTGATTCCATTTTTCAATCAAGTGGTTGCTTGCACTCAACTCTAGTCAGCAGTGATTTACATGGTGGGGACCTATGGGCACACTGGGGCCTCGGGCTAAACTAAGAAAGTGCCCTATTTGGCAAATTTACACTCTTTTCCAAACGTCCTAGAATCATAACATTTTTGTCCACTTTGCTTCCTCCCTGGCTTCTGATTACCAGCTCAGTGGTCTTCATACACCCACGTGTCGTACCATTTGCCTTTCACTGCAAAGACCACCAGGGTTTCAAGGAACATCAGGATGTATGAATCTTAAGGATCATTATGTAGATTCTTACGGCTCCACCTTCATCATACTTAGTATGCTTCATCAAGATATCAGTCAAACCTACTAACGCACTTAGTGGAAAAACGGAGGACCGGACTCCTGCCAATGATGCACATTTGTCCAAAGATTTAGGATCAGTAAGTAACAACCCCCCTGATGTCATGTGACTTCAAAACACAAAATTGAAAACAGCAAGACCAAATGAAAACAAAAAAACATACAAACAAAAGAAAATCACTGCAGAGAGGAAAGTCGTTAAATACATACATTAGCTATCAAATCAACCAATCCCTTTGGCAAAACCATTAGCACTTAAAAGCCAGGTTAAGGATGAGGCAAAATAAAATAAAGACTCCTGTGAGAAGCAACATTGATGCTAGATGTGAAACAAATGAAAATATAAAACAGTATTGAGAATGTAGACATGGTAAGTTTTACCACCCAGCGTCCCAAGCTCCACAGAGATAGACAAACACGAAAGATACAACGTATCAATTCCGGAAACCAGTACAGGAGGAGGGAGGGGCAGTGAGTACATAGCAGCTGATAAACAAACAACCACATGTCAGATAGTGATAAAAGCTCTGCACAAACTCAGCCGGGACTACCGGGCACAGAGAGACTGGGGCTGGAGCTGTTGCAGGCTGGCATATATCTTTTCTAATTCCCTTAAAAACGTGAGCTCAAGCTAGAGGCGGCATCTTCCTGGCCTTCCAGACAGTTCACCAGAGAAGGCACAAAGAATGATGTCCATTCTCCTAAGGAGACCAGCTGACACCAACAGTGTATCATTCCCAACCCTGCAGAAGGGAGACTTCAATCAGATAGGAAAGGGGGGGCTGCGATTTCTCATCATCCCTCCTCCTCACCATTCTAGTGTTTTGTTAGAGAAAATGTACAGTCACCCAACATGTAATTCTGCTTTAGGATACTGGTGATAGGGAGGGTCGGTGGACAGTTTTAAAATAGCAATAATGACTTTGGGTAGCATTTGTTTTAAAACTCTTTCCCATCCAGATTCCTAAAGGAGCCCCGTTTGTACACAAAGGGACTTGGAAATCTACTGAAAAGCGCATTTCCCCTGCCTGTGTGTGAGTGGACATGTCTGGGGACCCCAATGACACTGAGTGGACTCAGCAGCTCGGGGGTGTCAGGATGAGGGTCTGGAAGACAGGCTGCCCCCTGCAGAGAAAGGCTCACCTGACTCTGAGTCTTCAGTTTCAAGACAGGAACCTGGGATAAAATGAAGCGCATTTTCTTTTCCATTGCAAATTAGCTTACAAAAGCAGAATGATGATTTTTAAATGTATGCAACATCAGAAACCGAAATATGCATGATTCAGAGAGAAACCTTTGCATAACACCAACAGCAGGAGACAGGAGCATCTAGACAATCTGATGACTTGCTACAGAACCACTGGACAGGAGAGACTTTGGGGGGCATAATGCTCTGAGGCTTTGGAGAAGGAAGCAGGACATCTGTTCTCATCCAAGGGCTAACCAAATCTCCAAGGCCTGTAAGGCAGCAAGTTTTCTAAGTGGATTAACTGTATCCTCCCAACAACCCTATCAGGAAGCGACCGTCATTATTCTACAGATGAAGTAACTGAGGTTATAGAGGTTTATTAACTCACCCCCGGATCCACAGCTAGTAAGTGGGTGAGCTCAGATTTTTGGGCAACAGAGCCTAAGTCACCATTCCAAGCATGTGCAATAAACAGAGGTGCATGATAAGTGACCGAGTGAATTACCATACAAGCTAGTATATTTCAGAGAGAAAGGGCACAGTATTAAGATATGTGCTAGGACAAGAAATGTAAACCATGAACACCATGGACAAACCAGGATGGATGGTAACCTTCGCTACCACCTGATTTAAGTGAGATGAAACAAAAAGTATCTTTAAACATTATTTAGTTATTTATTTATACAATGATTATTTATTGAGTACCTACTACGTGCCAGGCACTGTTCTAGACAGTGAGTCAAATAGATAAATTCCCTTCCTTCATGGAGCTTACGTCCTAAAGTGTGCATATGTGTCTATGTGCACGTGTGTGTGCGCAATTCAGTACGTGTGTATGCGTGTGCAACAGTGAAACAGATTTAACATCTTTTCTCCTGTAAATCTGTTGAAATAGAACTTTGTCCTATTAAAATTTACATGGTAGCTCAAGTTATAATGGGTTGAACCTCTAACCTATGAATCCTTAATATGTTAAAAATATATTTCAAAAGCATTAGAATTCTACATTCCCTAAGTTGGGGAGGTAGAGAAGGCTAGACCAAGATTCAAGAATTTTAGATGCACGTTCTAGCTCTGATATTACTTAGGAATGAGGTTACTTTGCCTTCTCGTAGCGTTTTCTGTCCTACGCAGTGCAGAGTCACCGTGAGATCACACTCACCTTAACTTTGCAGTCACAACTTGCTTTCACATACTATTTCAGTTGGTCCACACAATGACCCTACGAAGCAGGCAGGGTGTTATTTTTGTCCGACTTTACAGTGAAAATCTGAGACGGTCCAAACGACGTAACAAGGCTCCAGCAGGAAACTCAAGCGCAGGCCCCTGGGTCCAGGTTAAGGGCGAGCGAGACAAGGCACGTCAAGGCGCTCCGGAGACCACGGACGGAGGTCTAGAACTTCATATTCGTCTCCATGGAAGGCAGGGTGACAGGCAGAGGCACAGCGGAGTGACCAAGTACACCTGCCGCGGACCCACCCCTTCCACTTAACAGCTGTGACACCTAGGCTCTCTGAACCTGTTTCCTCATCTGATTTTTAAAACTGGGGGTCCTAATGGTGCCCGCCTCCCGGAGTTGCTGTGAGGATTAAATAAGATAATGGGTGTAACGCACCTGACCCAAATACCTGGCATGGAATAAAGGCTCCATCCTTGTTAGCTATTGTTATTCTATGAAAGAAGCCACCATGGAGGGATTACCCAGCCTCACCCATCTCTACCCTCCATGCCGCAGTAGGAGGCTGTGCTGGGGCGCATTGCACCGCTCAGGTTTCCCAGCCCGTGGGTCACAGGAAACAAGCTCAGGAATCGGGAGCAGCACAAACGGCAGTGGCAGAGTCACAGAAATACGGCAACGGGGTGTTTCACGGCCCTGTGCCGCCATAAGGGGCGTCCAGTGGTTAACAAAACCTTTAGGCTGCCTGAGAGGAGCTCCTCCAATGCAGGGTGGGCATGTGTACTCTGTTTCATTGTCAGTCGAGACTGCTAAACGTAATGGTGAGTTTGATTTTTCTGTCTTTCGACACGTGAGCCTTTGTATGCCAACACTAAGGAATGACATGAAATTCACCTTTAAAATACGACTTTGTCCTTGCTGGTTATCTGTTTCATATATAGTAGTGTGTATCTGTGAACCCCAAACTCCTAATTTATCCCTCCCCCAATTTCCCCTTTGGTAACCGTAAGTTTGTTTTCCGTGTCTGTGGGTCTACTTATGTTTCGTATATAAGTTCATTTGTATCATTTTTTTTTAGATTCCACATATAAGCGATATCATATGGTATTTGCCTTTGTCCGGTTTACTTCACTTAGTATGATCATCTCTAGGTCCATCCATGTTTCTCCAAATGGCATTACTTCATTCTTTTTCATGGCTGAGTAATATTCCATTGTGTGTGTGTGTGTGTGTGTGTGTGTGTGTATACACACACACATGTATACACATATATATGCGTATATATATATGTATACACACATATATATGTGTATATATGAAGGAAGAGGGGGAGGGGAGGAGGAGTATATATATATCACATCTTCTTTATCCATCCCTCTGTTGATGGACATTTAGGTTGCTTCCATGTCTTGGCTATCGTAAATAGTGCTGCAATGAACACTGGGGTACGTGTATATTTCTGAATTACAGTTTTCCCCGGATGTATGCCCAGGAGTGGGATTGCAGGATCATATGGTAGCTCTATATTTAGTTTTTTAAGGAACTCCACAGTGTTCTCCATAGTGGCTATACCAACTGTATAGCACAGAGAATTATACTCAATATTTTATAACAAGCTATAAGGGAAAAGAATCTGAAGAAGAATATATATATATATATATATATATATATATATACACACACACACACATATATATGTGAATAACTGAGTCACTTTGCTGTACATCTGAAACTAACACAACATTGGAAATCAACTCGACTCCAGTTAAAAAATTAAATTAAAAGAAATTAAAACATATGATTTTGTCACAACCACAAAGAAGGCCTTCAGAGAGCTTCCTGTGCCCTCCCCTGGAACTACTGAAGAGGGAGAGGAATACACACATCTTCAAACAGGAATAAACTATACAAGTCAAGATGAAGAAAGCCCTTGGACAATGATGAACAATGTGCAGGATTGTTGCAGGAAGTGCATCAATTATGATTCATTACACTGAAGAGATGTAACTGCGAGAGTAAACTATAACGGTGCGTGTCTCATTTAGCATGACAAGACGCCCATGTTCACACAACAATTTAATGTAACGAACACGTTTCTCTTGGCCTAAGTTTCTTTTGCTATAGAAGTAAAATCTTAGCTGTAAATGTTTTCCTTCCCTACAGAGTATCTCATATTATCCCCATGGAAATATTAAACAGAAATATTAAACAGATGACACAGATACAGAACCCTACTTCTACTAATTAAATGCAAGAACCAAGTAGGGAAGACTTGCCAGGATCACAAGGCAAAGTTGATGGCAGAAGTGGAACTGAACAGGGTCTTCCTACTTCTAATCTGGAGATATCTTTTCCAAAATGTAGGTCCAACACTTCTTCAACTGCTGAGCTATTGCTCTTCTATCCAAGTATGGAAATATAGCAGATAAAACAAAGGCAGAATAATCAAATCCTTCATATTGAAAAACTAGGAAAGTGCATACTATTTTCACCTTACATTAAAGAGAACCCATTATGATAGTCCATAAGCAGGACATATCCATGGACTTTAAATATTACATAGAAAGCGCTTTTTTAAAAAGCACCATGTAAAATGTCACTGAGCAATCCAACAATGTGGACACAGAGCCTCCTCTCACTACAAACATATAATATTGATATCTAGCCACACTCAAAATAAAGGAAAATGTGTAGGAAGCCAGGAATAAGGAGAGAAATCAAAACAAGAGATGTCAGTAGGATTTCAAGCCACAGTGAACCAGGGGGATTCCAGACAAAATACCTGCCCTGTGTGCTAGGACCTGGCATTTGAATACCTACATGAGGACAAGAAATGTGACTTCACACCAGTAAGGGAAGGACTCACGCATAAATTCCTGAGTTCCAAGAGCTACTTCGTCCTAAATAAAAAAATAAATAGTAAAAGTTGCCTATAGCCAGGAAAAATGGAAGGAAACATGTCAACTTTTTATGGCCTTGGGCAGAGGGAAAATTCAGCTGTGAAGTATAAAATTCAAGGTCTACACCACCTTATAAGACATATATAAGATCTATTTACCTTGAGTCATTTAGGAAAACCAAATTCTTGAGTCATATAGGAAAGCCAAACTGAGAACCAGGCTAAAATCAAGCTAACACTAAAAACCAATCACTGAAACCCTGGGTCCCAGCAAGAACACTCAAAACCACTTTGTAAGAACCTTTCGCAACATGAGGAAAACAGACCACTACCAAGTAAATATCCCCTACTTAAGCTAAATTCACAATAAAAGCTATAATCTATATAAGGAAGTAAATATCCAAAAGGGGAAAGTCAGTAAATGTGATAAACATAAGAATTAGCAACCCAACAGCTAAAAAGAACAATCTGAAAAAAACCTATAAAATGAATAGTTTAAAAAAAAAAAAAAAGAATAGTTTAAATAAATAAAACAATTAAAGAAGGAGTAAAAACTATCATTAAGTAATAGAATAGTACGAACAAAATGCAGATGAACTTGAAAAAGAACCAAAAGAGCACAAATGAATATATAATTAAAAGGAAAAATCTAAGGAGTAGGTTAACTACAGATTAGAAACACACTGAGAGTAATGTGGTAGGCTGGAAAAAAAGATCTGATAAAAATCACCAAAAAATAGAAAAGAAAGGAAAACAGATGAAAAACAGAAAACCAGAGTTAAGAAACATGGAAGCGCAACAATTTCCAAACAGGAAAAATAAAATAAATCTATACTTAGACACATTGAGGAACCAGCAGAATATCAGAAATAACCAAGTGAAAAATCTTCACTACAAGCAGAGAGAAAAGTCAGGTTAACTCCAAAGGGCAATGAGAGTAACAACATAATTCTCCTTAGCAACCAAAGAGAACAGAAAGTAACAAAATAATACCTTCCAAATGATAAGTGATAATAATTCCAGCACCTATACTCTGTTATATAATATTCAAGAGAATACTCAAAATAAAGACATTTTCATACAAAGACCAAGAGAATTTATCATTCAAAGCCTCCCCTCCCAAAGTATCCACTAAATAACACATTCCAGTAAAAAGAAAACAATCTGGAAGAAAAGGGTAGAGAGAAGAAGTAACAATGAAGAAAAATCGGCAAGCATGTTTACAAATCTATGTAAACATTGCTTATAAAAATTAAAAACTAACTTGGAGGAAATTAAATACAAACCAGGTGTAAATTACAAGACAAAAAATCAGAATTCTGAAATTGGCAGATAGCAGGTAAAATTTTTTTTAAGTTTAAGTATTATTCATGAAGAGGATAAAACAATAGTAAAAATAGCAAATACTATGTTTACTATGTTCCAGAAAGTAATTTTAATCTTTTACATATATTAACGAATTTAATTTTCACAACAGCCTAGGACATTGGTACTTTTATTATCCCCATTTTACCAACAGGGCAACTGAGCTCAGAATTTAAGTTATGCGCCAAAAATCATACAACTACAAAATATGTAGGAAAACGTACCTGGGATGTGAGCCAAGGCAGTCTGGCCTGGCTCCTGCTAAAGCACGTAATCATATTAAAACTGAAGTGTAACCACAAAAGGAATAGAAACAGAATGTATGAAAATGTATAAAAATATGAAGGAAAAATTTGACTAAGCCAAAATATGGCAAGAAAAGAAAACTGAAGACACAAAGTAAAAGCAGAGTAAACAGAGAGCAAAGTCCAAATATATCATTATGCACAATACAGTAATTATATGTCTCCTTAAACTACAGATATTTGACAATTTAAATTAAAGATACAAAATCAGCTACAAGTGGTTTAATGAGATACAGCTAAAGGAAAATTATCCAGCTGATTTGATAGTTATGGTAAGGGAAAAGATATGTCTGGAAAATACAGATGTGAAAAACATAGATACAGAAAAAAATACATATGCAAAATGAAGTTTATTTTGAATAGCAGTAGGAATATAATAAAAAATAGACTCTGAGCCACAAGAAAATTATTTAAAATAGAGAAGTTAATACGTAACTTAAAAAGTAAAGGAAGAATTCACTCAGAAGATATAACAATATTGAACTAGTATGTACCTAATAACATAGCATCAAACTATTGCTATATAAAGCAAAAAATGACAAAATTACAAACAGCAACTGACATCACAATCTTAGAGGTTGATTTTAATGTACCCCAGAACCTAAAAGATAAAGTAGCTCAAAAAATTAGTAATGCTATTAAAGATTTGAACACCATAATTTGAAATTTCACCTAGTCTTCTGTGGGTATGTATATATGTGTGTCTGTATATGTGCACACGTGCCTGTATAAAACCCTGCACATGATAAACAGAGAATACACAATCTTTTTCAAGCAAGCCTTGAAATGTATTTTTAAATGACCACCTATTAAGTCAGAGAGGACATCTCAATCAATATCAAAAATCAATCAGGTCTATATAACCAAAATGGACTAAAATATGAATAAAATAAAAAATAACCACACATCTCTATGTGTTTATTAACTAACTACTACAATTCGAAATAATTATCGGGCTACAATAAAAAAAATCTCAAGGAAATTTAAAAATACTGAAAACTGAACAGCGAAAACTCTGTATATCAAATCTATCCAATGCAACTAAAATAGGATCAGAAGGATATACTTCTAGCCTTAAATACATATATTGCCATTCCTCTATGTTATACCCATTTGGGTCATGAGAATTCATATTTAAGAAGAGTTTCATTTAATATTCCTATTTCATCTCATAAGGCATTTATTTGACTTCATAAAGACCAAATTGGATTTTATAGATTTTAAATTGGTGGCTGATACATCACGTAGTCATCTTTTCAGTTTTATCACTAATATGTTGTGTTAAGGTCTCCTCAGAATACAGATGGTTGCATCATCTCCCTGAAATCTTTAGTCTTTGCCATGTTGTTTACTGTTATTATTATAATTTGCAATAAAGATAAATTTACATAACTTAGAGTATCATGAATATGTTTTGTTTGTAACATAGTCCAGTGTCAGTTTTTCATTGCTTTGAATTTAATGAGAACAAGTAAATAGTCATATTTTGAATAAATTTATTAAGGGAAAATGACTTATTAGAAGTTATAACAACTAAAGTAAACTACTGAAACACCTTTGTCCATTTTAATAAGACTAATGTCATTTAGCTATGCCAACTGTGGAGCTTACGAGTTCATAAAAATATTTATCATTGAAAATATTTAAAGCAATGTTAAATATGTTTTCAACTGTAAGTGTTTTTTCAGGGATTAATTACCCTTGTAAGGTGGGAGTCAACATATTGGAAAACAAGTAAATTCAATAATTAATGAGCTAAGCTTTCAATTCAACAATTTAAAAAAAAAAACAAAATACACCCAAATAAAGTAGGAGTAACTAAATAATAAAGTGCAGAAATTGATAAATTAGAAGCCAACCAGAATCTAATTCTTTGAAAAAGAAGCCAACCAGAAAAATTCATAGATAAACTTCTATGAATTTTGATCAAAGTAAAGAAAGATGAAATTAACAATAATAGGAATAATAAAGTAGAACTTAAATACAAATAAAGGGAAGATTTTTTAAATCATAAAAAGTAAATTTCTTCCCATAAATTTAAAAACACAAATGAAATGACTTTCTAGAAAAATAAAAATACAGATACCAAAACGGAAATAAGAGGACATAGATAAGCCAAACAGAACTATAAACCTTAAAGCAATTAAATCATTGGTGAAAATCTACCCATATACAAACCATCCAATTCACTTGGTTTTACAGTGAGTTTTTAAAACCCTACAAGGAACAAATAAGTTTACACAAAAGGTTCTTTGTATACCTCTTTAGGGCTTCAAGCTATATGAAAGAATTCTGTAAAAAATAAAGCATCTTATTAATGATAAATATTATTCTCATTCTTAAAGTTGATACAAAGAGTAATATTTTTGGTAGAAAATCACCTGCTATTATTTTAAAAGGTACAAAAATATGTCTGTGGTAGAGTGCAGTGATAATTCTAGAAGGCACCTGAAACAGTCTCTTTAGAAAGAGACCCACTGAAGTCATCCTTTGGACAGAAAACAGGAAACGTATGGTTGGCCCAATAGGAAAGGTTGGAGGTTCTGAGACAGTAAGAAATTAGAAGTCTTCTTTGAGCTTTATTAGGAACAAACACAGGCCATCAGGAGGACCTGGCTTTAGACGTATGTTCAAAGCGAGATGTGGTTCAAATAATAAGTAAAGACCATGAGCTTCATCCACTGACCAACCAGCCAGTAAATATGCTTCAGGAAAACAAAGTATGACAAAAAGAAACAGATCAAAGGCAAGGATAGGTTTTTCCAGAGATCAGGATCTCAGTAATCAGGCGGATATTAACCAAAGAAAGTCTGGTTTCTATTTTAAATTCAGGATAGTCTGGAGCCCAGAGGAGAAACCTTCATGGACCAAACTGCTTTGTCTTTCCCTTAAAATAATAATACAAGTTATTTACTTTCAAGACAACAGGATGAAGAGAAGTGGAAAATGCTGCATCCTAAGCCCAAGTTCAAGGGCAAAGGAAGTGAAAATGGCAGGTGAGAGCTGACACCTGGAAGAGGCAAACAGGTCAGCTTCCCAAGACTGCAAGATAAATGAGGGGGTGTCTGGGGAACCACTGAGGACACAGAAGGGGGCTTTGTTACTTTAAACAGCAGGGGACCCACTGCTTTGTCCCAGCACCCTGAACAGAGGTAGAATGCATGCCCAAGTTTACCCAGTTTAGGACAAATCCCACTGACCCACGTCATGGGCAAGGAAATCAGAGGACACAATCTTAGAACACTCTAGGAAACTTTTCTCTTCTTCATTCTTTGGCTACCTATTATTCCGAGCTGTAGAACTCCATCCCTGTATACAGGATTTACCAAGCAAAGTAAGCATTTATAACTGTTTAAAAAATCAACGGTTCATTCAAAATATAAACACTCAAAATGAAAGAACAATAAGAGTTCACATGCATGAGGATCTAAGTGAAAAACAAATTGGGAGATGTTTCTTGCCAAAATTTTTTTAAAAAACTTTTCAAAGGTGGACTGAATTTGCTGTGTTCTTTTATTTATTTAACCTACTTCACACACACATACACAACATCACCATCGTCATCATTTTAGGAAACTTTCTTTTCTACAGAACTTTCTTTCTGACCAAACAATTAGAAAGTCGATTATCCCTGATAATCAAGTAAAACAATGAAAAGCTGAATCATTCAATACTCTGCCAAAAATGCATATTCTCACTTTTGACTGTAGTTATTTCTAAGTTTATGTTGTGCAGCAATCTCGAAAACGATTCTGAATTCACCCTCGGGCATGATTTCAACCTCCCACAAATGCTATTAGGAGCCTCCACTGTGGGCAATCTGTAATCCCCTTTCAGCTTAATCACTAGCAACGTTTCTCTATGTTCTCTGGGGCAGGTAAGCTCAGGGACATTAGGTACACAGCATAAAAGTGCCCCAAATAGAAACCATGGCATTTTGCATGTGTTAACACTCCTGTTACCCCATAGCCTCACGTCCCCCTGCGCTGCTCAATTCATCACCCTACCCAAATGTGAGCCAATTAAGTCATATGAGTCCTGCCAAAGCAATAGTTTTTCCAGTGCAAGAGTTAAAATAGAATTTGAATGGCCAGACCACAGTTTAATGGGCTGTAAAAGTGCCCTTGGTACCAGCACAGTCTTCTCCAAAGCCAAAGAGAAAGTTTAGGGCCTAGGGGAGGTAGAGGGGGGATCCCTGGGCATTTCCCAGCTCCTCTAGGAACACAGCAGCAACAGGAGGACAGGGCCGGATTATATCAAGGCAGCACCTAGAAAAGACCCTCAAGCACTAGCTCTTGGTACTGGAAGCCTACACTTATTTCTCTTGAGAACCGTAGCCTTCACCCCACCACGGCGGTCTCCACTCCACTCAGACTGTTCTGGCTGGGAGATACGAACATCTGTCTGTTTCCATCTCAGTGCCACCTCAGGTGCAGGGAGGAAAGAGGAAACAGTAGTCAGAGAAGCTCCACTTTTGGTACAGGCAAAGAGACAGGCAGGACAGCAAGTGCCAGGGAACAGAAACACATCTGGATGAGAAAACTGCCCACAGGCAGGTAAATACACCTATGAGCTCACACAAGCAAGAATGCCTTCTAATAAAATACCGTACAATTAACATGATAACGTCACATAAGATGAATAGGTTGTGATAGAAACAAGCAAGTGTAAAAAGGCAGTGCTCAGAATAAGAACGCTTGGAAAAGGCAGAGCCTAAAACAGAAGCAGGAAAATGCAAGAGGCAGCCCCGTCCAGGGGAAAAGGAACCGTAGTGCCAGAAAACTGCCGGAGTAAGCCCTGCTACTCTTCCACCACTCCTGATGGTGACAATATTCAGTGCTCACTGCAGGCCCAGCACTGTCCTAAGAAGGGTATACGTATCTCTTCTCATTTAACCCTGACACCAAACAAGCCTCCAGGGTAGACAGGAAGATGAGATATCGGGCAGAGCTGGCTGGAATTCTGGCTCACCATCCGGCAGCAAGGTAACCTCCCCAGCTCTCAGTTTCCTCGTATCTGAAACGCGGTCATCATACCTGTCCCGGGGTGGATGTGAAAATTAGAGATGATGAACTTAAGTGACTACTAGTGGCTGTTATTAGTGTGATTGATCAGATTAAAATAATCAAGAATGAGGAACAGAAGAAAGCGCTATAATTGAATAGAAATGGCAACAGAGAAGCAGTCATGGAAACAGGGCATGAAAGCACCCCTTCAGTGACAGAGGCTCAGAGAGAGAAAGAGTAGACAGAGCCTGTGCTTGGCTCCGCGCTTTGTGCATCCGTGGGCAACTCGGGCAAACTCTCTGAGTTTCAGTTTCCACCTCCCCCGAGTGGGTATTAATATCTGCCCTTCCTACTTGGCAGGGCTGCTGTGAGGACCGCCATGAGATTGCACCTGCGTTTACTATGACAGGCAACGAGTTTATGCAAATGTGCGTAAGACAGGGACATCCTTTCCCCCTTATTCCATTTCCCAGGAGAAATTAAAACACTCAACCAATAGAGCCATGTCAAAACCAGGCAATTACAGGTTGCAAAGCCTTTAAATAGCCCATGCCTCCTTTGGTCACCATTAACAGAATCTAGTTAACTTAATCTGACATCGAAGGTTTGTTTTGAGCTTACTTCCTGCACCCTGCACTTTTCTATAAACCATCCCTGCTTTGCGCTTCCCTCTCAATTTAGGCCTTTGCTTATTCCTCTCTGGAATGTTGTTCCATTTCATCTCCAATTGACCATCTTCTGCTCATCCTTGAAAACCTAGTTTAAACGCATCCTCGGCATGAGGAAGTGCTTCCCTTCTCCCTACACTGCATATCATCTTTTCTGAATGTCTTATCCCACCTAGCTCTTTCCTGGATTATGAGTGCTGTGGTGTATGCCATCTCTCCCACCAATCTCTAGGCTTGGGGATGCAGCAATGTTTCTTTTCATCCTTTACGGAGACCTTAGAGCATGGGACCTCTCAAGGAGCAGATGTATAAAACAGACGCAATAATGCATAAATTCTGTCGACCTGATAACTTTTTGGAATCATTACAACAACAGTAGTTGCCGTATTTTAAATTAAAAAGTATTTAAAATATAAAGTACAAATAACGTAAAGCTCCACGATCCTAACAAATTTTATGTGGGGTGAAAATAAATGAAGATGAGAAGATCCATTCGGAGGCTCCTGCTTTCCAAAAGGGACTAAAATGTAGTTTGGAAACGTGGGTTAATTATTTTTAAACATGCATCTGGCTTCACTGGCCTCAGTCACCACGAAAATGCTTCCTGGAGAGTGACAGCCTCAGCCCAGAGAAAGGGAGGAGACAGGGCGTCGCCGTCGTGCTGCAGGCACTCAGGTGTCCCTGGTCCCCTTCCAGGCACCTCACTAGTCAGGTGCACGGCAGGGTCTGCGTCCCTGCCAAGGCACGTCTCTCTCCCAAGCATCCAGGGCTTCCACCGTTCTAGCCTGGGTGCTGCTGGCGCCCCTCTCCCAGTAGGTGAGACCCATGAACTTCAGCCCACTGCCCTCCTTCCTCAGTAAAGAGGTCTCAGCTTTAGCAGAAGCCTCTCACACTCGGCGTTCCAGGCAGAGCAAGCCGCAAATCGCTAAGTTTGTACGGGTTAAAACTCCGGGGCTATTTCCAGGCCAAGGTCCACTCAAGAGCCAAAGCATGAAACTGCCCCTCCCGGGGTCCCTTTCGGCCAGATGAAGCTGCTCTGTCGTCCCTGCCCTGGTGCACGGGGAGGCGGCCACGACCCAGAGGTCAACTCGCCGATCCGGGCACCCTCCCGGCCTTGGTCCCCGCCGCACCCCGCGGGTCCAGCTCGCTCACCGATCTTGGCCAGGGAGGCCAGCAGGATCCACAGGGTGATCTCGAAGGGGATCTGCACGTGGGGGTAATCCAGGGTGAACACCGGCAGTCGGCTCTCCTCGAACGGCGTAGTGCCCGGGGCCACCACGCTCGCGGGGCTGGGCGAGCTGGAGCTGGTGCCCATGGCCCGCGGCGCGTCCAGCAGGGTCTCGGCCAGGGCGCCCGCCGGCCCCGCCACCTGCAGGAGCAGCGGTAGCAGCAGCGGCGGCGGCGGCGTCCGCCGGCTCCGCCGGGTACCCGCCGGCTCCATGGGCTCGGCTCCCCCCGCCGCCGTCGTCCCCGAGCTCGGCCCTCGGCGCGCTCAGCGCATCGCCCTGGAGCGGGCAGCGCCGCCCGCCGGGCCCGGCACGGAGCGGACAGCGAGAGCCGCCGCCGCGGGGCCGGAGGTCTGCCGCGCACCGGCCGGGTCCCTGCCGCGAGCGGGCGCGCACGGGACGCGAGGCCACGGCGCGGAGCCTCGGCGCCCTCAGCCGCCCTCCGCCGCCAGCCGCCGGCCCATGTCCCGTCCGCCGCCCGCCGCGGCCCGCGGGCGGGGGCGGGGCGGGGCGGGCGCGGCGCCGGGGCCGCGGGGCGGGAGGACGGGCCCGGGGCGGGCGCGCGACGCACCGGCCGAGCCCGCGAGGTACGCGGGGCCCGGAGCCGCGGGGGCGGCGGCCGCGCTCGCCTGGGGCCCAGGCCGCGCACCGAGACCCGCCAGCCTCGGAGCCGGCGAGCTCTGGGCGGAGGGGCCGCGCGGTGGCCGGAGCTGTCCCCGCCCCGGAGGCCGCGGCGGGAGTCCATCCAGAGAAGGGGCCGTCGCGACCCAGGCGGCGCGCGCAGGGGACCCGGGGCGCGGGGCCGGGAGGAGACGCCGGCCCAGCCCGCGCCCCGCGAAGCTCCGTGCCCCGTAGGGAAGGTTCAGAAAAGCCTCCTGTCGTTCCCCTTCCTGGACTTCATCAGGTCGCGCACAGGGCACGCTCTCGGGGCGCTGAAGCTCCCCGTGCAGAACTCCGGTTCCCACGCTCCCATCGAAGCCCTTTCTTTTCTTTTCCACCGTGTACGGGTGTCACTCATCGGACCCCTGTCGCTTCCACTTTTCTCCTCCCCGCCCCCGTCACGAAAAAGAAAAACATCCTCTCTGTTTTCAGGCTTCGAGGTGTCCATGTCCGCGAGCAGCAGAACCACCATTATTTCGTGGAAAGCCCGTGATTTGCCGAGCTCGAGCTCAGATTGACCGGCTCCGCTAATTACAGGACGGGCTGTGGTCAGGGCAGGGGAGGGGAGGAAACGTGGTTCTTCTTCTGCACCCGAAAGAGCCTCATCCGCCAGCGCAGCCCGTCCTCCTGGTTCGCGCAAGGCGTCTTAGACCTGCCTGCAATCTGCTGTCCCAGCATCTTTATCACCAGGAACTGAAGGGACCCTAAAAGCTGACCACTTGTCCCTCAATTAACTGAAACCATTTTCCCTTCGATATTTAGGAAATAAAATCCTTCTGTTTTCTCATTTTTTAAAATGTGTCCAAACATGGCTCCTGCTATTAAACACCCTGCAGTTCAACATTCAAAGCAGATTTTCTTTTCAAAGTTCTAACACAGGGAATCCATGAAATGTCAGCAGAAGGTACAAGAAAAATAATAATAATAATAATAATAATCCTCCACCTAAACAGAACCATATAAGGAACAGCCACCTTCGGACCTTGAAAGTAATGCAGAGACAAGTCCAGGATAAAAATGGGAGGATTCTAGGAGCTGGCACAGAACACTTCACTTAACACTTTATAAAGCATAACTGTTTCAAAAGTGCAACAGAACAGAATGTAAGGATGTTCTGTCCTCTTAAAAAAAAAAAAATCATGGAGCCCTGCAAAAATCTGCCTCCTCTTCTCTATTGGAAATTTTCTGGAAATCTGTATTAAAGGGTGAGTGTCACATTCCTCGTAAGGAAGGAGCAGCAAATGGCAACTGCTTTTAAAAAAAAAAATGTGTATCTCTACATGGGAAGCTCTATGCAAGGCTTGCTTGTATTTTTCTTGTTGTTGTTGTTGTTGTTAATCATAAAAGCCAAAGAGATAGACATTCTTGTACCCATTTTACAAGTGAAGAATTATAGATGCAGAAAGGTTTGAAAACCATCAAACAAGCAAACAGACTTACCCAGGTTTACAAGTCAAATAAGGGTCCAAAAGGAATTCAAGCCCAGGCCTGTCCATGTAACACTCATTCCATCCCACCCTCCACCCTGTGACTATTTGCCCCAAAACAGCAGGTCAGTTTCTCAGGTGCTTTCAAATAGAATAGTGGAGACTATTTTAGGAATTATCCACAAAAGCCATAGCAGAATAAAGTCTTATTTCCAGTAAGTGACTCAGGCCAGTTCTACACATTGAGTGAAATAATGGTAGGGCAAGGGCACATTCAGACAATAATTTCTAGAAGTTTGAGTCACATAATATTTTTAAGAATAATTGTGCCTCAGAACCAGGAAAATGAATGACAAATCTACGTTTCTGGGACCTTCCTGCCCATGGTAGCTGTAGTGACTACAGACTCCAGTATCACTTTAACTTTATGAATCTAGGCTAGTGTAGTTAAAGGTTATCAACCTTTTCTTACACTTGGAAAAATGCTCTTTTATTTATTCTTATCCGTGGAAGATGAACAGCTTGGTGTAAAAAACACTTCTTTCATTTCTCCCCTAAAGCAAATAAGAAAGAGTTAAATTACACCCGCTTGCTGACAAGGACTTGGCTGAGCCATTTCTTCAAAGGGCCCCATGACTGGAACTCAGCCCCTGAAAGTGACACCACCACCCACTACTGTACCCATGGAATGAATGAAGGCAAGATCCTGTCTCTACTAAGTTAAAATCTTTAGTGGCTTCCTAAGTGGCAATGGCCCCCCTCCACCACTGTGTGGCGCCAGCACCCTCTCCACGGGTCAGCGGCTCCCAGAGCCTCCAGCCCCGTGTGCGAGCTTGATCAGGAGACCGGAGACAGGGAAAGCCTCCATTGTCAGGTACTAGTATAATAGTCAGGAGAGCACCTAGCGATAGAACTGATATTTCACACTATTTATTCTTTACAGATTTTTATAATATTCATACCTTAACTCCCCCTTCTTTGAAATCTGCATTGTACAACCACGAACCCTTAGTTTCATAATAATATTTCAATTCAAAAATCTTTGCCTGTAAAAAGTTGACGCTTGTAGTACTGTTGATTTTTTTTTGTTATATTTGAGGTCTTAACGTCTGAACTAGCTTCCTTTTTTTTTTTTTTTTTAAGACTTAGTTCTCAGCAAAAAGCTGGAGCCCTCTTCTTAGAAAGCAGCCCTATCAAGGATCATGCAGTGGTATTTTATTGGTTTTTATTGGTGGTTTTTATTGCTGTTCGTGGAATTAAATGCTTTTCTCTCTTTCGTTTTAGCCAGAGGTATTTGTTTCATTTCAGCAGAGAAATGTTTTACTATCTGACAAGCTACTTTCTGCAACTTCAAGGTTATAAATGAGTGGTACTTTTAATATCAAAATCTCCTAGTCTATTTAAGATGAGATTCTGTTTTCAGATATTCAACCAGGAAGTTTTTCAGAGCCTCAGTTTTCCTCCACAAAATGAGAGACTTGGAATAGGAAACTTTCTTTCCTTATAAAAGACTTTACAGATCTAAAATTTGAATGCAACACATCTGTGTGAAGAGGGCACACACCTACATCTTTCCTCACCCTCCTCAGGCACCTTGATGTCACCTGTGGGAGGAGAGACGCCCTGTCCTTTAAGATTTGCCACGTTGTGTCTGAACTCTGATGTGCAATGCAGTCAGAAAGCAAAAAGACAACCCATAGGACCGTCTGAGTAGTATCCCACTCTTCCACCTGAGGCACACTCATTCATCAATTCAACAGATATTTGTAGAGTCCCTAGAGTTGCTGGACACCTGCAACTAGAAGTCTCTTGGTACCTTTGAAAGCCCAATAAGTAAGAGTGCTTCAGGGGATTATGCGGGAGGAAACGTAATTTTCCCTCTACCCTTCTGAGTGTTTAGCTGAGACCCCTAAAGGTTAACAAGGGAAAAACAAACAGAAGTTTATTAACATGTGTATCTCATGTATACGTGAGAGATATCCAGGGAGAAATGATCTCTCTCCAGGGTGAGATTCAGGATGAAACACCATCTTTGTAGGGAAAGGGAAGTGAGGATGCAGCCTTTTAGAGGAGAATAAATTATTTTTAGGAAAAATGAATGGGCCCTTAGAAGAAGAGATGGGAGATATGACAGTTGGTGGCACAGTTTGTCTGATGTCAACTTCTAGTCTCCTCTCCTGTGACCAATCTGTCCTGGTTGAGGAAACGTCCAGGGAGAAGATTTATGACAGCTGAGTTCCTTTTAGAGGATCTGTCCTTGGGCAGGGAAGGGACATTCAGAGAAAGCTTCTCCCTGCACTGGCTGTTCTTCAAGTGATTACAGCTCAAAATAATCAATATACCAAAGTGGCAGATTTGGGGACAGCATATTCTGCTACCCTTCAGGATCATGGCAAAGATGTTTCTAGAAACAGGAGTTGGAGATGAGGAATATCTTTGCAAATGTATATTTTGTTTAGTGTTCTAGAATTTAAACAATGTCTACCATAGTGGAAACAGACAGAGATATGACCAAACCCAAACCTGGAAAAAAAGGAGCAGAGTTTTAAGACACTGATCTTCATCTAAGCATCTCCGTCCATTTCCCACTCCCTTGAAACATGAGTAATTCCTTAAAGCTTTCTGAGTTTCCATTTATCTGTCCAAAGGTCACTGTCAAAAAGCATGCTTGTGCAGATTTTATTTAATGAGGTCCCTCTGAGAAAATCTCATCAGCTGCCTCCAGTGTAAACTGTGGTCCAGACTGTTCACAGCAGACTGTTTCTGGGGTTTCCTAGTACTTTCCCAATGGGGAGGAGCAAAATCTAATGGATATACTTCTGAATCTCTGGGCTTTGTACAGTCCTTCAGCACCTACTGTTTTATGATCAGCCTTAAAACCTGAAAACAGCTTAAAGAGACAACATCAGTTTAAAGCTTACTGTGTGCTTCATTATTCCATGCCTATCTTTGACCTGTGTTTTCAATCCATCCATCCATTCATTTATCTCTTCAAACAACCAAACATCAAGTATTTATTTAACTTTTTGAGAACCTACTATGTGCTAGGTATTCATTCCTGCAGGAGATACAGAGATGGACCATATGAATCTTACCCTTGAGAACTACACAGCATGGTAGAAAAGGTAGAATGATAGCAATGGCTACATTTACTGAGCACACACAACGAGATGGACTCTTTTTCAAATATTCATCTCATTAAGTATTCATAACACCTTACAGTATAGATATTATTAGTACAGCCCATTTCACAAATGTGTAAATTAAAGACAGAAAAGTTATGTAATGTGCCCAAGGTCACAGAGTTAGTCAAGATTTTAATACAGGTAATTTAACCCAGAAGCTACACAGTTAAACACTATGCTATAGAACAATGGTCATGATGATGACAGTGGTGGTGAAAATGGCAGTGATGATTGTGATGGTGGTGATGGTGGTGATGATGATGGTGATGGTGGTGATGATGGTGGCGGTGGTGATATTAATGAAGCTGGTGATTCTAACAATGGGTGATGGTGATGATAATTATGATATCAACATGAATTTGGAGCTTTCATATTTTTTTTTTTTTACTCACTAGAAACCAATAATCCTATGTGATGAGTGTTATTTCCCCCAGTTTTGATATAAGAAATATAAGACTCAGAAAAATTAAGAAAGTTGATCAAAAGCTATTCAGCTGCTAAGTAACAGAGTTGAAACTAGAACAGAAGTCTCTTTCTACTTTTCTAGGCTGTGCCTACGTAGCCATGAAAGTGCCTCAAATGTGACATAAACCACAGAGAAATAGATATCAAAGGTTGTAGAAATTCAGAAGTGGGAATCACAGTGGAAACGGGCTTTATCATGGAAGGCTCTGGAGGTCTTGACAAGGACATTGGCGTTTTACACTAACATGGGAAATCTTTAAGAGGTTTGAGCAGAAACAGGAGAGATGACCTGACTTTTATTTTAGCAGGATTCTTCCAGTTCTTGCCTTGAGAATGTAAGTCAGGAGGCTCTTATAATAATCCAAACAAGAGATGAATCTAGTTGGATTCAATGTGGTGGCTGGAGTGGTGGTAAGAAGTGGTTGAATTCTGACAATATTTGACTCCTGGATATATTTTGAAGGTAGAGCTAAATTGTAACCTGAAAGTTCAGATTTGGAATGAGAGAGAAAGAGAAAAACCTAGGTAAACTATAAACATTTTTTTTCTCTGAGCCATTGGAAGAATGACGTTGCCTGAAGAAAGTTCTGTTTCTTTAGGACAGACAGGGAAGGCTGTGGAGGAACTGGTTCACAGAGATGTTTATCAGGAACTTTGGAGACAGTAAACTTAAGGTGCATATTAGACCTCCAAGTGGAAATGCCAAAGGCGGTTGAGGGTTCAGGTTTGGGGTTTAGGGAAGAGACTCAGAATGAATAAATAAATCTGTGAGGCATTAGCCAAGAGATTGGTGTATTAATTTAGGCATTAGCCAATAGATTGGTGTATTAATTTAGGACATACCAGTTTCCACTACAGAGAAAACACAGCCTCTAATTGACAGAAGTGAAACTCAAACCTAAAACCTTACTGGGTTAAATTAATAGAGATTTTTCATTCCTTTTAAAGTCCAATCCACAGTGGGAATGGGGAGAAGGGGGAGGGGCCCACATGGTTATTCAGGGACCTAGGCTCATGGCATATTGGCCATAATGGCCAATAATAATGGCATATTATTCTATGGGCATAATTTTATGGGCATACTATTCTATCTTTTCTACCATGCTCTGTAGCTCTCAAGGGCAAGATTCATATGGTCCATCTCTGTATCTCTTGAAGGAATGAACGCCTAGCACATAGGTTCTCAAAAGTTAAACAATATGTTCATATTCCATGGGCAAGAAATGGGCTAGTGGTCACAATTAGATGTAAGAACTTGGACATTATCTCTGGCTGGGCAATCTTTTTCCCAAGCAAAGATCTATGCTAAAGAAGGAGAGCCCTAGTCTTCAGCACTTAGCTGGGTTCCTCTTCCACAGGGAGCCTTGAGGTCACCTATGGCGTGAGAGCAGGAGGAAAAAAGAGGTTCAAGCACTGGTCTGTAGGGTCTGCTAATGCTGCAGGTTGGGGAGCCAATGAAGAACCAGTAGAAAAAGATTGAGAGTGAACATTGAGAAAAGAAAACAAAATCCATGTGAGTGCTACGTCCTGGAGTGAAGAGAGCAGGCTCATGGACAGAAGAATGAATAACAGCACCAAATGCCACTGATGGGTCCAGCAAGATGAGAATGCAGGCAGGGCCTTTGATCCAGAAACATGGCGGTTTGGGGACCTTGAGAAGAGCAATTTTTGTAGAACAGTAGATGTAAAATCTTGATGGGAATGGATTCAAGGAAGAAATAGAGGAGAGAAGTTAGAGACAGTATCAACATCTATTTCAGGGGTTTTACTGAATGGGGAAGGAAATAAATAGAACAGTAGCCAGAGGGAAACATGAGGTCAAAGAAAGAAAAAATTGTAGAGATTGAAGAAGTAACAGCATATTTGCATAGTGATGAGAATGATCCAATGAAAAGGGAAAAAATGAATGACTTGGAGGAGGAAAAGGGGAATTGCTTCACTATTCCAGTTAGCTGAGAGAGATGGTATTTAGTGTGCTGGTGGAGGGATTGGGCTTGGCTAGAAGCAAGGGGAGTTTATCCACAGCAACGGGAAAGGAAGGCAGAGGGGCAGGTCGGTGAGCCTTTGCGATGAGAGCAGCTTTATCAAGTTCTGGTCTCATCTCTTTCATTTTCCAGTGAGACTGAGGATGAGGAAAGAGGCACTGGAGATTTGAGGAGAAAATGAAAATATGAAATATTTGTCAAGGGGAATGGAAGAGAGAATGACTAAGGATATAAATTATGAATTCCAAACAGAAATAGAGCACACTTGAGGTTAATAACTGTGAATATAAAATGGGACCAGTCAGCTCAATGGTGTGTTTTCTGTATCTACATTTTCTTGTGCATGCAGTGGGCAGAGATCAGGTTTAACCTACATTGTGGTTTCACCAGGTGTGCAGGAAGGTGCAAGGTGGTTGAGTGCTTGTACAGGGAAGTAATATAATGTGGACCGGAGCAGTTACATCAGGTAGGATCACTGGACTCAAGTGCCAGTGGAAGCAAAGGTAGATGCCATTGGGGGATTAGGGGGAGTGAGCTCAAAAGATAAGAAGGAGGAGTAGAGAGTGGAATGTTTACAGTTTGAATTTATTTATTTCTGAATTTGTTTATTTTAATATATACTTTGGTTTATGAGAGAAGGGCTACAAAAGGCTAATGTAAATAATTTTTGAAATGTGTTCATTCAATATTCATGTTCATTAAACACATGATTATTCAACTGAATTTTTGAAGACTTTGTAATAGCTGCTTATAATTGCACAGCAGAAAGTGTTTTCATTAATGGAACTCATTTTCTCATGCGTTGGTATAAATCTTACATAGTAACTCAAGCTCAAAGAAAGTTCTGGCTGTAGAAGCAAATGAACTGCCTGTAAGATACTGGCCTTGTAAGCTCAAATTTATAAACCAAAAATGTGGATCACAAGAGGTTTTTGCATGGGACAGAGCCAGGGATTTCTTCAGAATTCTGTGCTTGAGCAAATGTGCTACTTGTATTAAATACTAATTCATCCCTAACATGAGCATACACATTTCAAGAATTATACAGATTTAGAGCAAGATTTAAATACCCTGTAGTGCTGAATCGATAAAATATTTCCAAATAATTTCTGGTTTGGAAAAATAAGATTTAAATTTTAATTTAAAATTTCTTGTTTAAAAAAAATCACCCTGACCTCTAGGACCCTACTTCCTTCTGGGTCTAGACCTTGCTTAGAGGTAGTTTTGTCAATTTTGGAATTCTGAGGAATGTTATAAGGAAGAAAATCTGTGCAGATGACTTTACACAGCACTTATTAGCTGCTTACAAGGTACCCGATGACTCTCTTCCCTGTCAAATGTTAGCTTGCTCCTTGCAGTTTTGTCTAAACTCTCTGCATTAGTCTGTCTCACATGCTTTTCTCATTCTTGGAAAGTATACAGATAAAGAAAAGGAAATTGAGCCCTGTAATACACAAGTACTAGCTTGGAACTGGCTTTTTCTGCTCTGGAGTCCTGGGAACATCTTCACAAATCATAACTGTCCCATGCATGGCTTCCCTCCTGAGGTGAAAATGACTGTGGAACACCAAAGACAGTTCATCCGGAGCTACTTCTGGAGTTGTGGAACCAGTCTTCTTCAAGCAATTGATGGCTTCTCGGGAATATCCTTTTTTTTTTCATATGATGAGCAAAATAATAGCTTACAACATCATGTAGAGTGGGTTTTTCAAAGCAGCACTGCTTGGTGTGTCTCTTGGTTTGCCCACAGTCCAAGTCTGTTGTTGGGCAAAGCAAAAGGATCATCTCAAGAAAGGCTGAGGGTGAGCACGGTTTGGGGCAGAGTCACCTTAGTCCCGATTTTTGGACACAGCAGAGCATTCCCCACTTATACCCTGTGGGGGACAGTCCCTCTTCTCTCTTCTTGTCCCAAGGGGGGTGACATTAAAACTCCGATTTAAGGTGCCAGTTGATTAAACTGAAAGGAAATGAAAGGGTCGATGTACAAGAAAACCTCAATGGAAAGTATAATATAAAAGCAATTCCACACTGTCATTCAGGTGAGTACCAATGGCGTTGCCGTGCTGTACACATTACCCTTCCCAACCGAGTTGTTGCAGAGCTTCCTTCGTAAAATGAAACATTTTCAAAAATGTAACCTCTCCAATCCTGCTAAAATGAAAGCGTTACTGCAGTCGCCTCTCCATGTGTGCCTGAGTCCCATGAGTGCATTCTTGGTCTCCCAGGTCAGACTGTGCCCGCAGTGTGGTAGATCCTCACAAATGGACCAGGTGAGTCAAACCCTTGTATTTTAAATCTTAAAAGTATAAAAATTAGATCTCCAATTTATTATGACAGTGGGAGATATAAAATGGATGAACCTGATAAATACAAAATCAGGGCCATAGGTTTCCTCCTACCTCACCTGAGGGCTCCACATGTTCCCTTTTGGAAAGAAAATTGGAAATTAATGCAGAACCACACTACCCATGGCGTCTAATTTGATTAATATGCTATTTACATGTTTAATTTTTTACGTTTTTAGAAAACAGTGTGAATTTCCTGCTTATGCCCCAATCTCAGGGAGAGAACCATTTACTCATTCTGGGTTTAGAGAATTGAGATTATTCAGATACATTGTTTGCAAAGATACCTGATACAGCTTCTACACAAATTGTGTTTCAAATATCAAGAAAGTTTTACTCCCTAAAACTACTTTTAAATGCATGTTTTATGATACGCATTTAATATATTCAAGTTCTTCTAGGTTAGAATACAGATTTAATTTTATGAAAAATACTACAGTAGCTTTGATGAGATAAGTATAATTTAGTTTGCTGTATTAGAAATAATGATGATAATATGATGATATAAATGATGATAATATTACCCTCTTATTGTATTTTAAAATTATATGTCCAATAAAATAAACAGGCTATAAACATCCAAAGAGGATTCCTTTATAAGAGGCAATATGGCATCATCAACATAAATAACTCAAATATGCACAACCACTGGCCCTAGGAATGAAATTTCACATTATACAGTGAGGCTCCCTGAGAATTCTACTGAGGAAGTAAAGTGACTCTTCTGTAAATATTCCCTTTTCTGGAATAATTGAGCAAATATTAGACTTAGTGCATGTTATTGTTACCATCCCTTTGATGATTCAACTTAAATTTTATACTTATTATATTTTTGTCTTGAATTGTTCTTTATAAGTGTGAATATCTTTCTTATCCTAGAATTAGTTGAGAAAAAAATGATACACAGGTACAAATGAATGAACGGTAAGGAAGACGTGGTAGTTATCATGAAGGTGCATGATACTTATGTGCATGCTTAGGTGGGCACATTTCTGCAGCTTCCCAGGTCTCAATTTCTGTATTTCTTCATTTATGAAATTGAAGTAATAATGTCTACTGTAGAGAGCTGCTGTCAGGATTGACTGTGAAAATGTATGTACAAGCACCTGTCCCAGATCTGCAAAGAGTACACACTAAATGAATATGGCTGTCTCTCCTACATGGCCCCTGGAGGTCCCTGCCAGCCCCAAGATTCTCTGTGTCACATGATACAATGCCTAATGACCACCCATACTGGTCAATAACACTTGGGTCCTCTATGAATCCCAGAAAATCATAAGAATATATTTTCAGACTAGGCCTCATTCCACTTACTCAGGGGATGCCAGTCTGCACTGGTAGAAATATACCTCCTTCACAAGTGTGGATAAGAAATACAGTTCTTTGTCTTTATGGATACAAGGGACTTAGATTGTCAATGGTTCAGAATTAACTTGTAATTTATTTCTATTTTTTTTAATTATGCAGGCACTATGGAAACAATCCGATGGAAATAAAAATAATGAAGGTGGAGGGTATAATTGGCCAAAGCCAACAGTCTTTATCATGTACTCAATCCACCATTTGCCTTTGAATCTGTAGGTACACCGTACATCAAGAATGGCTAAACCCTATTGGCTATACAAATAAAAAATTAACTTTAGTTCTACTAGACTTAATTTCAGGTCTATTTAGGTTTAAATTCAGGCTTTGAGTTCTAGATTAAATTCATGTTTATTTGGATTCATGTCCAACTACTTGAAAACTCTGACCTAGTTACTAATCTAAGGAGTTAATGGTTCAATTATCCGGGAACCCTGTGTAGTCCCTGATGTTAAAGGCTAGCAGAAAGGATTTCCAACAACGATTTGTTAAGAATATATGAACTATAGCCATCAGGGGGGCCGCCAGTGAAGAGTTACACTGGGCCTGGGACCCTGTTTTCCCAGATGGTCATGCTTTGTGATTACATCACGGGCAGGGACCAGATGATCCAGGCTTATAAACTAGCACCAAATGAATCACTGAAGCCGAAAGGGCTCAGAATCCTTTTCATCAGCACTTACAGAGGGGTTTGACAGTCTCCACAATACGAAACAGTAGAAGAAACAAGGAAGCGAAATGTCCATAAACCAGTTCTAAGGAATAGCGTGTTCAGTGCCTCTCCTCTCATAAATCAAGCTCCGAGCATCCAACTGAAAAGGAAGAAGCTGAAAAAAAAAGAGCTGGGTCTTCCTCTTACGGGGGAGAACTTACACATGTGCACACACACACGCAAACAATCTTTTCCATTCCAACACTTGCATTTACAGGCGAAGAGAATGAATAAGGTCCTAAAAGATGCACTGACTTAATCAAAGATCAGCGCCACATCCCAGTAGGAAATTCTGACCTCCTGACTCGGTAGCTTGGTCTCTTGCCATTCAGCTTAATAATCCTTGTAGTTGATGGTCCAAAAAGGTTAATGAACCTTAAACATTTCCAGGAATCTATCTGGAATTGGCTGGAAAATTTTCCGCTTGACTATGAATAAAGCATAATCACGGAAGTTGTACAAACAATGAGATTCCACGCTACTAGATTATCATTTTGAAATATTATATGTTTATCAAGGAAAATGAGATTTAGGAAGAAAGAGTTAGCTAAGAGTTTATCAAAGTAAATGAGATTTAGGAGAAGAGAAACGCAAATGATTTTCTGATCCCCAAGTACGCAGAATATCCTCGTCCATCCTCCTGACCTATAGAAAAGAAAGAATTGTAGAAAGTTGTTAATTTTCCATGAAAATACAGCTCACTCAAGAGCTGAAACCAAATCAAGCTAAACTCAAGAAACTTTATACTGCAACACACACACAAACACACACACACACCCCTAGCTCGGTGGTGGCCTGGATTCTCAGCAGGAAAGTCAAGCAGGGCCTTTACTGACACCAGCACCTGCTGCCTTTCATGCCCTATTTTCTAGACGCCCACAGCTTTGCCTGCCTCTCTTAGGGAAACAGCTGCAGAGAGGAGCCTTTGGTGACGAAGCAGAACAGTTCCCATGTGGTAAAGCTTGGGAACAAAGGTCAGCTGTGATAAGAATCTCCATAGTTGTGGATGAGGAGGAAACAAAATTAGAAAAGAAGTCTCAACCCAGTTTCTCCCGCGCTCTGTACTTATCCACTTAACGATGTCCTCACTATTTTTCAAACTTCCAGTCTACTGACAAGTGGAAAATTTTTTAATTATCTGAGTGAATGAAGTAAAAGAAAAGAAATGGTTATGTCAATGAACACACTTCCCCCCCGCCCCTTAAATTACCTGTATAATTAGTTCCCTTTTCCATGTAGTTTTTCTGATGAAGAACTGATCTCCAATATAACCCCAACAAAGGCAGTCACTCCCCGTTCCTATATGACTCTTTCATTCTGTGTATGGTCCATATTATGAATTGCATTTAAATGCATATCACACACTCCTAAATTTATTTATTTTTTAAATCACTTCTGTATGTTTATGTGTTTTGTCTTTCCCTTTGTATTTTCACAAAAGAGGGGAGGGAAACTAAAATTATCCCTTAGGGTGGGCAGGGACAGTGCCCTGTGCTTTTCACACATTTTTCTCATGGTGTGTCTGTACATTGCTCCCCCTATCCTCCCCCTTCTCCTCCTTTTCCTCTTCCTTCTACCTCTCTCTCTTTCCTTTCACACACACACATGCGCTATATATACATACTTACATACTTCAGCTTGAAGCCATGTATAGAGAATTAAATGATTTCCTCTGATGATAATATGTCAATATCCAGCTTGCTCTATCTATTTATCTATCTACGTATGTATCCATCTATCATCTATCTATCTATCTATCCATCTATGTATTTATGTATCTATCTATCTATCTCCACCTCCATAATTTTTCCACATCTAAACAAGGAAGCATGCTTCCTTTTCTTCATAATCCAGTCTAAATCTAACCTGTTCCAGGGTTTTACTATATTTCAGCTGGTCAGAGAGTGATCTCTGATTACTCTCAGCTTCTTCATTTCATTAATACCATTTCCTATGGTCTCAGAGAGAAGGTCTCTAGGATTCAGGCTTGTAAAATGACCAGGAAAACCTGGAAATTAAACTCCAAGGAAAAAAAAAAAAGAATATGTCCATTAACCTAAAAATAGTGGTTAGGCAATATTCACAAGAACAAATTATTTGGCTTATGTTTGAGTCATTTTTAACAAACGGTGTGGCTCGCGGCCTGAGTCATAGGTTATGAACACAACCAAAATATATGGGATATTTGGCTCACCCACCTTGTGTATATTCAACTCAAGGTAAGAGTTAGTTTACTTCTGAAAAATATGCCTACAGTGCAATCCAGTTCTTAGTATTTAAGAACCAGTTATAAACCTGTTCTTAAGACCAGTTGTTTAATTCACAGACATCAAATAAAGCTGTAAAACCAGTTCCTCTATTAGGCTGTAACAAGAAGACAAGAACCTATTTCTATAAATCTTTTTATTAGATTATGTATTTGTCTCTGTAAATGGACCTGTATTCTTCTACTAGTACCTGCAGTCTACCTTTTGTAATTGTTGTATATATTGTTCCCATTTAAGCAACCCATGACTTAATCACAAGACGCTTCACCGCAATTTTTGAATGTAATGGCATCCTCATGTTTTCCACAAACATCTCAGTGTGTTTCTATCCTGAGATGTGTTTACACTCCTGGAAATGGGAAAATACTTCATCAGGCATGGTTGTACTTTGGTCTGAAAGTCTGTGGTTGAAATGAGGCCTATTTAAAGGTATATTTCCTAGTTAGATGTATTAACATGTAAAATGTTGATCCATGTAAATTTTTTCAAAAATTTTGAAAGTATCGTGGTAAATTAGCATATTACTATATAGGCTTTGTCCCGAGGTATTTGGACATAGAGAATAAGAAAAACTAACAAATTCATCGTGTCCATTGAAGTCACCTGAAAAGAAACATAAGAATATCAACAAGAGATTGAACAAATAAGCATGCATTATTATGGGGAAACCCATTTTTATTTCTTTACCATTGACTAAACAGTTGATTATTTTTGAGAAGCATCAAAAATAACTAAACTTCTGAATTTTTCAATCAATTCTAAGAAAATCTTTACAAAAATAAGAAGTTAGTTTTGAGCAAATCCAACATCCTCAAATCCTGTGCTGCATTGTGCTTCTGGCAGGCACTGCACTTGGCAAACTCTTACCGGGATTAAGCCAAACATCTGGCTTCTGTGTACGTACACACAAGCACCAGTGGGAAACATCGCAGGTATTAAGGTCTGGGACATGATCAATTCACAATCTCCCACCACTCCTGGACCCTTCATGCTGCCAGGACAACAGCTAGGTTTTCTTAGTTTTCTCTCCCAATTTGCAGTGTTTATTTTTTTCAAACCTTCTCTACTTTTCTCAAGAATAGTAATTCACCTCCTTCCCTCACCACTCTGCCCTCCTTTAAAAAAAAAGAAAGAGAAAGCATCAGCAAGAGCTCTCTCACCTACACCAGATTAACCATCTATTTGCTTTCATACCCATATTCTTCTCTTTCCCTACTGATGGGGGCCTCAATGCCTACCTAAATTTTATTCTTCAAATCTCATTCTCTTGGGTCTTGTCAAGAAGTTATTATCCTGATGTTTCCCTGGCTCTTGGCTAGTTAGTCTCTCCCTCTGTACAAGCAGGGGTCCCCTCTTCCTCCACAGCTTTCCTTCTGTGGCTTTGGAGGCACATTCCTAGCCCCCCACTGGCAAGATCCCCTCATCTACCTGCCCCTTAATTTTCGAGCTCTTGATCAACATCCTTCATCCTTCTGTCTTCTTATTCTTGTATTTTCCATGAACATTTTCCCCTTCTCCCCTGGTGTTCAAATCTGCCAGTATTTGTGATATGTAAATCGACCACCAGCCCTAAATTCTCTACAGAACTCAAATTCACATTTACTGTGGGACAATGCCTCCAGGGTATCTCACAGTCGTTAAAGATAAGACAACAGCCCCAAATGGAGTCACTTATCTAAGCCCCAAGTCACCAAAACCAGACTTAACTTAATTACAGTTTCGGCTCTCCCAGTAATGGAATCTTAAACCAGTCAATCAGGAATCACCTCACCAGTACTAGGGAGGTCATCTGCCTGATAGACCCTTGCTAGCCCTTAAAGGAAAGTAATCTTGCTATAACCAATCCGTTTTTGTTTTTGTTTTGCCTTCAACAAGTGTAACTTCCTTGTTTCTGCTCCCTTCCACCGATGCAAGTCTTTCATTTTGTACAGCTCTTCAGAGCTCCTTTCTCTCTGTTAGATTGGATGCTGCCTGATTCGAATCAATTTTTGCTCAAATGAACCCTTAAAATATTTAATATGCCTCAGTTTATCTTTTAACACAGGTAACAATATTTTTAGAATAAAATTTACTATCTTTTCTTCCCATCCATCCAATGTGACCCTAATCTTTGTTTCATTAAATGCAAAACCATGTGTTGATGGCTCAAGAAATTTTGGCATTCTACTTGATTTCTCACTCCCCCTTAATCCTACATAGAATCAAACTCCACCACTTCTCACTCTGACTCCAAATATCACTGGAATCCATTCATATCCTTGCATCCCTGTTGCATCCACCCACTTGTTCCACCATCACCTCTAGCCTACATATTGCAATAGCCTCCCTGCCTCCTGTTTTTCCACATCTGAGATCTACTCTCCCTTCTGTGGCCATGGAGATCTCTCCACTCAACCACTATGCTACATCCAACTAATTTAACTTGTAAGTCATCCTGCCCTCCATCACCTTTGCACGTGCTAACCCATTCCTCTCTACCTTTGCCTTTCTAACTCACACTTATTGGTTAGGCTTTAGCTTAGATGTCATTTTCTTTGTAAAAAATTCCTTCACACTATGAGTCTGGGTAAACCGCCCTTCCAGTGGGCTCCTGTAGCATCCTACTGAATTGAAACTTCCTACTTAGTTGTCTGTATCCACTTCTGAATTTCAGAAACCTTGCCTATCTTGTTCACTGTTGTGGTTCTAGAACCTGGCATACAGCACCTGGCATGGAGGGAATGTTCCAAATAATTCTTAAATAAATTCATGAATTCATAGATAAGCAAATCGTTTTAGGACTAGCTGAAGACTAAATGGAAATAAGTCGGGTTGAGGGAAGAAAATGATTCACTCAGTAAAGTGATGCATGAGGACAAAATAGTCTATAAATTATTTATAATGTCTATGTCCTATCATAAATTCTTAAAATGCATTTATACACATATGACTTTTACTTGTTTATGACAGATTCCTTTTATTCTCATTCTCCATTCCTCCCAGTATCGGTGTCATTTGTCACATAATTTTGCACAGGTCTCTAACTGTGGGCAGGGCACGTTTCCCTACCTCTTGACTCTGGTTTCAACCATAACATGCGCTTTGGTCAATAGATTGATGTGAAGATGATGCTGTGTCCTTCTGAGTCTAAGACTCAAGAGGCCTTGAGTGTTTCTGCTGGTCCTTTTGTGCCTCAGCCTCAGCCAGGGGAATATGGCTGTGCAGACCCACTGATTCCAGAGGAGAATAAGAGACCCATGGAGCAGAGGTCCCCCAGCCAGGATGCTTCAGCTAACCCCAGCCTAGCTCAGCTGACCTCAGCTGACTTGGACCCATTCTTGCTCGATAAAGGCTTATGGATTTAAGCCACTGAGTTTTGGGGTAGTTTTGTTAACACCCAATTCTTGCAGCAGTAACTTCCTGATATGTCTGTCACTTGAATGTTTGGGTACAGCTATTCCAGAGAATGGTTGTGATATATACTTGCCATTGTTCATTAAAAAATAGTGAAGCTGTAGAAAAAATATTTACAATACATATGTCTGCTAAAGAGTTAAATCCAGAATATATCAAGAATTTCCTGGTTAGGACTCCAGGCTTCCACTGCAGGGGGCACAGGTTCTATCCCTGGTCAGGGAACTAAGATCCCACAAGACGTGAGGCATGGCCAAAAATTAAAAAAAAAAAAGAAAAGAAAAAAAGAACTCATAGCAAGCAAAAATAAAAGACAAACAATTTAAAATGGCAAAAACAAAACAAAATACAAAAAAACAAAACCCACTTCACCCTGGGAGGAACATTTCACAAAAGAAGGAATACAAATGGCCAATAGGCACATGAAAAGGTGCTCACACCATTAGCCATCAGGGAAATGCAAATTAAAACCACAATGAGATACTACTTCACACACACTAGTGCAGCTATTACCCCAAAACCTAACAACCTGACAAAACAAATGTTGGGGAGTCTGTGAAAAACTGGAACACTCATTTATTGCTGGTAGGAGTACAGAAATGGCCGACCACACCAGAGAGCTCCTTTGCCATTTCTCATAAAGATAAACTTACCCCGTGACCCAAAAGTTTCTCTCCTAGGTATTACTCAACAGAAGTAAAGACTATCTGTCCACAAAAAGACTTAGAGAAGAATGCTTATTGCAGCCTTATTCATAATTACCTTAATCTGGAAACAGCCCACATGTCCATTAACAGATGAATGGATAAGCAAATTGTATACTCCTAGTGGAATGCTTCTCAGTAAAAAGAAAGGAACCCCTGACACACACAACAATTTGGATCAATTTCAAAAACACTATATGAAGCAAAAAAAAAACAAAAACACAAACCCATAAATAGTATGATTCAATTTATGTAAAGTTCAATATAGGCAAAATGAATTTATGTGATAGAAATTAAAGTAGTGGTTTTTCTCTTGGTGGGGAGAGGCACAGAACTGACTAGAAAAGGGCTTGAGAGGATTTTCTGGGGTTTTGGAAATGTCTTCTATCTTTGGTGGGTGGTGGTTAAATGGGTGTATACAATTGACAAAACTCTTTAGACTCAATATTTAAGTTCTGTGATTTATGGTATTTAAATTATATATCAACATCAATAAAGCTTGTCCTGGCCAAAGAGGGTAGGGAAAATATACAGATAGATGAGAAAGAGAGAGAGACAGAGACAGAGGAACGCGCACAGTCACACAGGGAGAAAGAAAGAAATCATCGAACTTCAAAACTACACTCCAAGGTGATAGTTACCATAAGCTGAACCATAAGAGAAGGTGCTCTCCCTCCACAAAATTTAATAACGAAAAGAAATAGTGCTTTTTACAGAGTTCACGTGGTATTTGTGAAATGAGTGAATGCTTCACATGGTCCCGAGGGAGCCTCAGCGTGATCTGCCAAAGACCTATTGCCTCGAGAAGAAAAACAGCAACACGTAGAACACAATTTTGTCTCAACAGGACGTAACTGTACAAGGTAGCACGAGGCAGGGAGATGCTTGAGGTCGGCAGACACTTCTCTGCCTGGCAGAACACAGGTAGAACTCTCAAGACTTCAGGTTTCCTCCAACTGAACGACTTCCCCCGGGCTCTGCACCTGACCAGACAGCAGATCCTGAGCAGCTGCATCTTCTTACTGGGCATTTTTATCTGGTGCAGCCTTGGCTCTGCTTGTTTGCTTGTCAGTGTAAGGAAGGAAAAAAAGGCTTTCCCCCTGCCCTTCTAAGTACGTTTTCCAGCTGGGGCCTGAAAATTAGACTGACAAAAGATAGATTAACCAGAGAACAACAGAGCTTATTAACATGCGCAGCACACATACCTGTGGAAGAAACTCAGTGATGAGTAACTCAGAGGTGGTTAGAACTTGGACCGACACAGCATCTTAACAAAGAGAAATAAAGGTGTAGGGAAGGGATAAGACAAAAGAAAATGGTTTTCAGGCTTCTAGGGCCTGCAAACTGTAGGAAGGTAAATACGTAGGAGGAACTAATGGGCGATAAGGCATCTGAGCGAGGTTGGTTGGCAAGGTCCGTTTCGGTGCCTGCTTGCTCTCTCCTTCACGGCCACAAAGCTTCCCCAGGAGAGGGGACTGATGGCAGTCCTCATTCCCAGCAGTTGCTGCTTTTATTCAGATAACAGAAGCTCTGAGACAGCTTCTTTCTGTATCTGTTGATTCTCATTTGCCTCCAGCTCAAAATAATCCATGTGCCAAAGTGGCATATGTGGGGATGGCCCCTTGTGATCCTCTACACTAGCTAATGAAATGAAATGAAACTATTTCTATTTAGGGCCGAGTCCTTATTTTTACTAATCTTGGAACCCAGAGATCAACAAACTTTAGTTCTCATCACTCTGTACCGTGTTCTAAATCCTGAACACTTGTGTGTGTGTGTGCACACACGTGTGCGTGCGTGTGTGTGCGCGCGCATGTGTGTGCATGCACATCTGCCCCAGTTTATACTATGGTCTAATAGTTTTGCTTAAAATGCCCTAATCCTTAATGAGAGTTGATATCACTGCCCTCTAGATGGGTTCGCCCCAATCATTCTTCCTTTATGATTTACACTTTCTTTGCTTAATACCATAGATGAATTTCTGAGGAAATTGTGTATAAATCAGTTGTCAAATCATTTTCATGCACTGGAAAGACTCTATTTAAAGGACTTGCGATTTAGAGAAATATTATACAGAACCTCTATATAATTGTGGCAGTGTCCCTGGTTACAAAAGAAGGAATATGTTCGTTTTCTCAAAGAGGAAGTGAATGCACTGGGAAGGTATCTGGGGCTCAGAGCAGTAACAGCGTATGTTCCAAACCAGATAACGGCCACAGGGCGCTGTGTGGCAAGAACTACAGCCAAAGTCACATGCAGGCGCAGGACACGCACACAGCAGCGGCCGCTAGAGTGACTGTGGCTTCATCCAGCGCCCTCGCCCTTGGGTCCTTCTCTCCAGCGTCAGAGGCCACCAGAAGGTCCGACTGTCCAAGGGACTGTCCCCTACCTGGGACCCCCTGCTTTGTTGAATGGGGAGTAGGGATGATTTGGACCCCACAAGTTCCAGAGATTTGGACTCTACCCCCTAATCCAAAGGCACAGGAAGCCACAGTCCTCCAAAGAGTGATCCTTTAGTGACTGCGAAGTGTGAAAAAGGACTGGCAAAGAGGGAAGGATGCTGAGCAGCCCAAAATGGACAAATGTCAACCACAACTTCATCCATAACTGATGAACTTCAAGTCCATTCAATATGGAGGTATAATTTCTTTTACCTATAAGACTAAAAGACACGTAAGATTAAAATACCCATAGTGAGTTACTAAGAGCTCTGGAAAGTAGTCTCTTATTCTGTGAGTTGGCATGTAAATGGATTTAATCTATTTAGAGGATGCTTGGCAATGTCTAACACATTTAAAACTGTGTTATCTCTTTGAATCACAGTTGACTTTCTAAGGCTTCACCTACAGTTCTCCTAACACATACCTGCAAAATGGATTTACAAGGGTGATCTTGGCAGCATTGTTTATACAGAAGAAGACAGAGGAAGCAACTTAAATTGTGTTCATCAAGAGAAACATTGTCAGGCAAAAGATGGGACCTCCAAAAAATGAAACAATATACAGCTTTTAAAACCTTTGTAGATATGGAAAGATCTCCAAAGAATCTCTTGTGTTAAAAAAGCAAGTTGTAAAACATCATGTATACTATGGACACATGTGTTAAAGTAAATATGTTAAAGACAAAAGAGTGGATAAAAGAAAGGCATATATAACATCTATGCTTATATACATACGTGGACATTTTCTTAAAGGATCCAAGAGAAACTCTCAGTCGGTTTTGCTTCTGGATAGTGAACAATAGGTTTGGAGTAGGAAAGAAACCTTTCATTGTAAATCCTATTTAGTGTTTTTAAAACACATATTGTAATACTTGTTCAATTACATTTAAAAAATAAAAGGGATTTTACGTTGCATATGTTTGTAAGCTGAATACCCAACATTTGTCTTTTACTGAAGGAAATACCTGCAATAATTGGTAAAAGAAGAATAGTCAAATTCTTTAAGCAAAGTTAGATTATTGCAAAATCCATAATAACCATAAGCACTTCATATTACGTATATAAATTAAATTTTATAACATATATAATGTTTACTGACAGGAAACTCCACGTTGGAGTTTCCTGTCCAAAACTGGGAATCAGAAAAGTTAAGTGATTGGACCATCAGAACCAGCAAAAGTGGGTCAAGAATTTTCATGGGCTTTGCAGATTCCTAATCAAACTGCTAATTCCCTTTTTGTCGCAAGACAGGACTGATCTGAGAGAACAACTTTATTTTCTCCCAAAGATTCAATACAAACTTAACTAGGATAAATTGTGTTGTTTCCCTCAATATTGATGAACTGATGTTCACGTAGCTTCGTAAAGAAACTTGCCACTAATCCACCTGAAAGAATTGACCCCTTCATGGACCAGTGTCTCAACAGATTAATAAACATCAAGAAATTTTATACTCAAAATTTTGTTTTGTGAATTCAATAAAATTCTTGATTGTCAAATCAGAGATTAATTTTGAATTCTAAAGTACTGGGAGTACATTTTATTATTACATGTACAAAGTTTTAGAAGGCAGATTTTGAAAACTATATTTAAGCATATTTAGTGAGTTGAATGTGAAGAAAGAGAAAATTCAATCCCCCATCTTGATTATGTGTTTAAGTAGTTACGTTGAGAACAAGCAATGCTTGAATTTTTTCAGACTAAAATTAATAGAATAAGTTATCGAATGAATAAAGTAGCTACATTTATCCTTCCTGATAACAACTAACCATGATAGGGGCAATCTAGCTAGAAAAAAAAGGGGGGGGGGGACTCAAATGGCTTTGGTGACAGCATATTCTTCCTAAGCATCTACATTTAGTTTTAAAATGTGGTACTAAATAGTTTAATAGTGTTTAGAAATATTTTTGAGCTTTATTTTACATGTAGCCAGTTCTAACGCATTCAAAGTTAAAAATACTTTAAAACTTGTGCAATGTCATTTTTGTCAAATGCTTTTTTTAAAAAATTATGGGGGCTTCCCTGGTGGCGCAGTGGTTGAGAATCCGCCTGCCAATGCAGAGGACACGGGTTCGAGCCCTGGTCTGGGAGGATCCCACATGCCGCAGAGCGGCTGGGCCCGTGAGCCACAATTGCTGAGCCTGCGCGTCTGGAGCCTGTGCTCCGCAACAAGAGAGGCCACGATAGTGAGAGGCCCGCGCACCGCGATGAAGAGTGGCCCCCGCTTGCCACAACTAGAGAAAGCCCTCGCGCAGAAACGAAGACCCAACACAGCCATAAATAAATAAAAATTAAAAAAAAAAAATTATGACATTTATTTATTTTTTTAAGTATTTATTTTTTAAATTTTTATTTATTTATTTATTTATGTCTGGGTCGGGTCTTCGTGTCTGTGCGAGGGCTTTCTCTAGTTGCGGCAAGTGGAGACCACTCTTTATCGCAGTGCATGGGCCTCTCACTATCGCGGCCTCTCTTGTTGCGGAGCACAGGCTCCAGACGCGCAGGCTCAGTAGTCGTGGCTCACGGGCCCAGTTGCTCCGCGGCATGTGGGATCTTCCCAGACCAGGGCTCGAACCCGTGTCCCCTGCACTGGCAGGCAAACTCTCAACCACTGCGCCACCAGGGAAGCCCTCAAATTCCTTTTTATTAGCAATTCATGCTTTACAATACATCTGGAACATCTTACTAGGTTCTCGCGCTCCATTCTATAGGCTCCCACGCGCCGCTAGATTGATCGGAAGCTCTATTTTAAGAAACTAATCTACACTGGTGTCCAGTCATTTCATATGGCGCCAGAAACAGAAACAATAAACAAGCAAAAACACTGGTATTCCACAAACTGTAGGCCAGCAGTAATGACCTGCCCACATAGTAGATCTATGTGCATTTTAAAATAGAACCTCTTCTAATTCTCAACTACCCCAAAAAGTGCTTTCCTATCAAGTGTTTTAATTTCTGAATTTGTGCGAATATTTTTCCCGTTGGATACTCAAGATCACTAAGCTGTAGCCCTGACCTTCCTGCTGCCGGTCTCTGCAAGCTGTTTTATACTTTGATCAATACTGTAAACACGCCCAGACCTAGGGATTTGCATTTCTATATGAGGCCTTTATCCAGGGTTGCCAGATTTCACAAATAATATACTGGGTGCTGGCTAAATTTGTATCACAGTTAAACAATGAATAATTGTTTTGTGGGAGTGTCTCGATTGTTTATCTGGAATTCGAGTTAAACTGGGCCCTGAGGAGTAATTTAAGGAAAAGTCCTATGAAACTTTGTATGAATATATTGTTGAGGACATTGTTTATTCTGTTGTGTAGCTTCTTTTTCACAGAGACCAAACATAAGGTTTTTGTTTGTTTGTTTTCTCCTGGTCTTAATGCCAGGAAGCCTTGGTTGTCTTCTGTGAAACTATTTGTTTTTATTTTAGAAGGTCTGCACAGGAGCCCTTGATCAGTCTACTGTTTTCACCCTGGCTGCTGGAAGTCTTAGAGCCACATTTGTGGCCCATACAAGTGTAAGAGAGCACGTGGGGTACCATGTTTATGCATATTTTTAGCTTCTTTTCTGGCTCCATTTTCTGGCCCTATCTTGAGTTTCCTTTCTTCTGTTGCTTCTACTTTGTTATTGTTATTTACTCAGTTTTTGTATCATTTTTAGCACTCTTCGAAAGTCTTGGGGACAGGGTGTGTGAAGGAAAATAAATAGACTAAACCTGCAGTCTTATTACAAAAATAGTTTGATAATTTGACATGGAATTCTTTATTTTGAATTGCATCTAAAATGGTTTTGTGACTAAAGATTTACTTAATTGCTATGAGGAGGTTGACAACCTTGGCCCATTTTGAAGGTGATCCCACAGCTGAAGCCCCAAAGTTGGCCATGGAGTAAAGATCCAGTGTGTTTCCATTCTCCATTTAGGAAATAAAATGTTTGAATTTTTCACCTGGTGTTTTGTAGACTCTTTCTTTCATTACCACCTCTAAAATCATCATTTTGTTCAAATAACATTTGTATTAATATCGCATTTCCAGCCAAATAAATACCCTACCTCCTGTTTCTTTCTTTAACCTCTAAGTTATCAGTACGCAGATAAGCCATTTTATACCTCCTTGTTGATGGGGAAACAGGACGGCTGTCCATATGGGATGCTTTGTGTGTAGTCCCATCTGAAAGTCGAGTTAATTGGGCAGAAAATTAAGGGATTCAGTCAGTGCAAAGGTTAAAATTCAAGCACTTAGTTTAGAGCCAGAGTCCAAGTTAACTCTTGGCTGACTGATCTCCCACAGCAAAGTGTTTATGATTTGCATTCCCATTTTTACTTCTTTCACTGGATTAAAGTGTCTTACATTTAATTTTTTTAAAAATATTTATATATATGGAATCTAAAAAAAAAAAAGGTGCTGATGAACCTAGTGGCGGGGCAGGAATAAAGACGTAGACACAGAGAATGGACTTGAGGACACGGCGGCAGGGGGAGGGGAAGCTGGGGCGAAGTGAGAGTAGTCGACATATAATCACTACCGAATGTAAAATAGCTAGTGGGAAGCAGCTGCATAGCACAGGGAGATCAGCTCAGTGCTTTGTGACCACCTAGAGGGCTGGGATAGGGAGGGTGGGAGGGAGATGCAAGAGGGAAGGGATATGGGGATATATGTATGCATATGGCTGATTCACTTTGTTGTACAACAGAAACTAACACAGTATTGTGAAGCAACTATACTCCAATAAAAATGTATTAAAAATAAATAAATAAATATTTATTTATTTATTTTATTGAAGTATAGTTGATTTATAATGTGCTAATTTCTGCTGTACAGCAAAGTGATTCAGATATACATATATATACATTCTTTTTCATATTCTTTTCCACTATGGTTTATCACAGGATAGTGAATATAGATCCCTGTGCTATGCAGTAGGACCTTGTGGTTTACCCATTCTATATATAATAGTTTGTATCTGCTAATTCCAAACTCCCAATCCATTCCTCCCTCACGCCTCCTCCCCTTTGGTAACCACAAGTCTGTTTTCTGTGTCTGTGAGTCTGTTTCTGTTTCGTAGATAAGTTCATTTGTGTCGTATTTCAGATTCCACATGTAAGTGATATCATGTTTGTCCTTCTCTTTCTGACTTACTTCACTTAGTATGATAATCTCTAGGTCCATCTATGTTGCTGCAAATGGCATTATTTCGTTTCTTTTTATGGCTGAGTAATTTTCCATTGTATATATGTACCACATCTTCTTTATCCATTCATCTGTCGATGGACATTTAGGTTGTTTCCATGTCTTGACTTGTATTGAATTTCTTAAATGGCTTATAAAAGCTATCACCTTGACCATGTCATGGGAGGCTGTCTCTTCCATTTCCGTTTTCTCTTGGTTGACATCAAGTAATAAGAATATGTGGGAAGTTAGGGGAAGTTGGGGATGTGGAATTGGATGCATGGCTCCACGCATCAGTACACAAACAATGAGAACAAATAAAAATTAAAAGAATAGTTTTTTAAAACTACTCTAAAGCACCGTGACTTTTTAAAAATGTGGCATGGAGTTTTTAAACTTCCTTAACTAGAATACCTTGGGTAGCTCATAAAAAACCAACGCACAGTACGAAATGTTTAATTCTTTAAATGATGAAAAACTAGCAAAACCATTTAAAAGAGTGAAGTTAAGCTCGTGCCTCTGGAACGTGGCCACGGAGAGACAGAATCAGACAAGCTGTTAAGAAAAATGCTGGGCTGGGCTGCAGAGCACACTGCCGTCTCCCCTTTTGCCTTAAGCTCGTTCACCTCTGATAGCATTTCCGTCTGAGACTGGAAATAGCTCACATTTCAACCTCAGTTTGACTCCTTTCTGGAGTTTCTCTCACTGCACTTTCTGGTTTCATCAAGAGAGGTCACTGTGGCACTACTACTAATAACCGTCTCTTCAGCTCCCAAAACAATAGAAAAGTGCAGTCAATCAGTCAGTCAACAACCATGTATTGGATGGAATGAGGCACTATGGCCAGGCAGTAGGGGTAAAGAGGTGGGTAAAGGATGTGGTCTGGATCGCATGGGAATGTCAGGAAGGAGGAAAAGAGGATACAGTTAAACAGGCTAAACCAGTGAATTTGGACCAGATCGCTAGCAAAAACACAAATATCCTCTTTGCCTTTGGTAGGCATTGTGTTTAACAGCTTTATGTAACATCTCAAACAGGAAGCACTACTTCTTAAAAGATTTGATTAAGTCACATCATTTTAATCCTGTCTATATTTCAAAATACCTTGGAGGCATTTCTTCAAAACAAGCAAGTAAACAGACCAAATAATCCTCATGAATCTCTTCGAGAAATAAACTCATATGTTATTATCCATCTTTTATGAATGGAGGTCCCTACATCAGGGAACAGTCAACCCATATCCGTTATCCATGCCCCGCCCCCCACCCCGAGTGCTGAGGGGTTCTCAACCTTGGTTGAGGGTCTTTTAGAAGTCCCCAGGCCAGTTACATCAGAACCATGGGGGTGGGGGTGGGGGCATTAGTATCTTTTACAGCCCCCGGGAGAGTCCAGTGCACAGCCGGGGTGGACAGCTTCTGCCCAAGGATGCCTTCAGCTGTGGTCATCAAATTGTGTTGTCATCCAACACTGAAAATGAGATTTTATAAATGGTTTAAGAAAAAGCCCACTTCACAGAAATGGAGGAAATGGTGGGGTTGTGAGCTGGTACCCTTTCAAAGGCTGCCAACCGCTCTCTGTGGGTCACGTGGAATGAGATTTATGTCAGTAGAGGAGAAGCTGTTTTTTCTGGGTGGTTAAGTACTTTTGCCTGGTTAAATAAGCAAACAAATATGGGGTAGGGAAAAGAGGGAAAGGCGCCGATTTTGATTGGCTTTGTGTCACTAGACAAGAGGGTTCCCTTTCCCTTCGTTTGGTCTCAAACAGAAACTAGGCCTCCTGCCTCTGCCCTTGCTCTGTAATTGATTACAAAGAGACCTTTCTACCCAGCATATTCACTGGTTCTCATCCCAACAGGGAAAGGTACACAACTTTATTTTTACTTCTTCCTTAAGTGAAATGACAACTCTTTTCATTAACATGAGCTCTGAGCTATGTGAACACGAAGTGCATGAAGAGAATCGGTTTTAGTTAAAAAGGTTGTGTGAAAATGTAGTTTAGTGATATCTGTGGAGATTATTTTTAATGCATAAAAATTGCTAAAATATTTTCCACTACATTATGGACAAAGTATGGGAAAGTAAAGAAAAGAGTAAGTTGATTGAAAATTGTTCAACTTCGTTTATAGTAGAAGACCTCAAATGAAAGCAATAATGAAGTTACAGTATGAAATTATTTAAAAAATTATAGTGTGTAGTACTGGTAAAGATGTAAATGGAACTGGTATATCTGTCCATTGCTGGAGACCACATAAAGTGGCAGAAAACATTTGAAAAATAATTTGAAAATACTTTTTTAAGAGCTTTAAACATTCATATCTTAAGTAATAGCAACCAAGTAATATTAATATAATACATGATATACGTAATATTATGTTTAAACATTATGAAAGAAAACTAAATGTTTAAAAATTACAGAACCATATGTAAATGCAGAGGAGACCCACAAAAACAGTACCTTTTCTTAAAATAAAAATCAGAAAATAGAACAAGAGTATACATTTTTTTAAATGTTCACAAATAAAAATATTTGGAAAATAAATCAATATAAATATCTAACAATACATTATATAAGTAATTATAAATCTACATACAAGGTATTATTGATATGCTGAATATGTTAAAGCCATTAGTTTCATAATTTAAAAATTACCTGTGAAGCAACATAAAAAATGGTCATGCCATTCATATATATGATCACGAATGAGTCCACTCCAAGCTCAAGGTACAAAGATGAGTTGCTTAAGATCTGGATAAGGATGAGAAAAATCAAGTGGCATGCACTCTTTGCTATAACAGAGGTGATCATTATTACAGGACTTGAGATGGAAAGACAATCATTTATATTGCGGGATTTAGTAAGGCTTTAGAATGAAGAAGGGAGCATCTGAAATAAAACTGAAAAGGACAGTACCAGAAAGCAGATATTTGTGTAGAGTAGGTTAACCACCTATAGAATGCCGATCAAGCAGAGGGAGAAATACACGAATGCAGAAGGCATGGTGGGGAAGTGAAAATAAATCATTTTGTTGAGAAAAAAATTCATACCTTTGGGCTTCCCTGGTGGCACAGTGGTTGAGAATCTGCCTGCCAATGCAGGGGACACGGGTTCGAGCCCTGGTCTGGGAGGATCCCACATGCCGCGGAGCAACTAGGCTGGTGAGCCACAGCTACTGAGCCTGCGCGTCTGGAGCCTGTGCTCCGCAACAAGAGAGGTCGCGACAGTGAGAGGCCCGCGCACCGCGATGAAGAGTGGCCCCCGCTTGCCGCAACTAGAGAAAGCCCTCGCACAGAAACGAAGACCCAACACAGCCATAAATAAATTAATTAATTAATTAATTAATTTTAAAAAAATTCATACCTTCTTACCCAGTAATTCATTCATTCAATCAGCCAACATCTATTGAGAAGCTACTTAGACCAGACACTTGCTGGTGTACGTTATAGTGGTGAGGAACACACCATCCCTGCATTCTGGGGGCACATATTCCAAAGCATAAGACAGAAAAGAAGTGTTAGATTAATATATGTGCAACGCACTGGTATGGGGTGGCTATAATTCCGAATAGTTATTATTAGATTTACTGACAATAATAACCTTATGAAGTGGAAATTCTGTGTCAGGCCTCTGTAGTTTGGCAAAGGGGTAACAATGTAGACATCAACACCCAAACTAAAATTGCACTCTTATAAGTAAATTTCTAACCAGAGGGTAAGGGCCAGCAGGAAGAGGGGATTACAACATTTTTTGAATGTGCGTGTAAGCCAATAGTCTTTCACTCATGAGACTTTCTCCCCCTCCCATTTCTGTCCTTTAGGATTCTACCTGGGTTTTGAGATTTAGTATAAAATCCCACCTTCCTTATTTAAGAAAAGCCATTTTGTTTAGTGAAGAAATAGTTGCTTGGTACTTATTCTATGTTGGACATCCTCTTAGGCCCTGGGGACACAGTCAAGAAAGTCTTGCTCTCTGTCCTCAAAGAGCATGGGGTCTCGTGGAGGAGACCAAGGATGGGGTGATCAGTGCAGACAGGAGCGCACTCCAAAATCAGATGGGGGAATCAGGGCCAGCTTCCTGAGGGAGGTGTGATTTAAGCAGGGTTTTGAAGGGTTAGTAAGAGTTAGTCAAGTTAAGAGAAAGTGTGGAATGGTAGAAAATATTAAATAAAGAAGGATACAGTGACAATAAAGATCTTATTATTTATTAAGCTCTTATACTGGTTGTCATACATTTTATGTGCATTCATCAAATTTTAGAATAACCTTATGAAGTAGGTATTACTACTGTCAACATCATTTCTATGTTATAGACAAAGATACTGAGGCACAAAGCTATGAAGAAGTGTGCCTCTAGATCCTGATTTTTATCACTAGAGACTAAGTAGATGATTCTACCTCTCACAGTGTTGGGTCCTTCTCCCCAACTACAGCACATGCTATTGGCTGTGCCACGCCTGGTTATTTTCTGTTCATGAATGTGTTTGATCTCCCATCTATGCTGGATGTTCCAGAGAGCTGCACACCGCGCTTCTTGTTATAACATTGACATTTACTTTACAGGAGAGCTGAGGCTTCATTCCACCTGTTCGTTGAAGAAGAAATGTCTGTTTTCAGCAAACCAGTGATTTTTTTTTAAAAGTAAAGAAGAAAGAAATCCTCTTGGGAGAGATGATACAGGTCTCTCTCGAATGTTAGAGAAGAGTGTGAACATACTTAATTTTCCTTAAGTATTTCTTCATGTTTGCAACATGCATAAATGTCTCCAGAATGTTCTTAAAATCTTGTACACGATTTATTTGCTGATAATAAGTTGTCTATATTTAATCCATCATTTGTCGGGTAATACATTTATCTTCCTGAAACCATCTTTCTCAAACTGTGATAGGACGTTTTCTTTAGGCATCAAGGCCAGGTGGTGTTACTCTTACCCATATGTTTTTTCCGTGATTCTGAAGTAAGAGGCTAGCACTCCATGGTCCCCATGGTACCAACCGGTTCTGCCCTTCTGAGTCTGGGGTCTTGCTGGGGAATTTTTGACTTTCCAGATGAACAGGTGCTAAACTATTTATTCTGCTTCCTATGAAAACTTCTGTACCATTTTAATCTTATAAGGTCCAGGTCCAGGGATTCGATGTGTGGTGCACGGAGCTTGGTCGCCGAGGGGAATGGGCAAGCGGAGAAGGAAGGGCTGTGGGAGTCCCACACACAGCGAAGGCCAGGATAAAGGGTGGGATCCATGGCCCTGCAGGTTAATGCCACCCTCTGATTTACCCAAGAGAGGACACTGTGTGTATTTCTCAAAATGCAGATGCCTGGGCCCCAGCACAGACCTAATGGGTCATTTCAGGGGAGATGGGAGGGAGAGTGTGCAGATACCTGTGCTTTGAGCACATTCCCCAGGTGACTCTCAGGCACAATAAAGTTTGAGAATCATTAAGATAAAATGTTGGTATGACAAGCGTTATTTTTACATGTAATTACCCTTGTTCTTAAGAAAATATTTCCTGTGTCCAAAGTCCAGAAAATAACCTTTAAACTTTCAACTTGTCCAATTGCCTCTATTGAAAGACCTCCCCCGAAAAAAGGCAGTTTAAAATTGTGTGGCAAAAACAATTTTCTTTTCTTTTCTTTTCATATTTTCATATTCTTTTCAACTAAGCTTAAAGAGACACTCAGAAGTGCTTTCTAGTTTTTATTGCAATAAATTGGGCTTAAAGTGGTTACTTCAAGTCAGTTAGTTCAAATGATCTGATTCAGATCACTGCTTTGGTTTGGATTGGTACCCAGATCTGAGCATATCACATTTCTTTTTAAGAAGCTGTTTTTAGAGGGAGAAGGAAGTCCCTTTTTCCCTCAAAACCCCCTTTCAACCATTTTTTTTTTTTTAGCCACACCACGCGGCACGCAGGATCTTAGTTCCCTGACCAGGGTTCGAACCTGTGCCCCCTGAATTGGGAACGTGGAGTCTTAACCACTGGACTGCCAGGGATGTCCCTGTTTTCAACCACTTTGATGCCTGAAATTCATTTTTTCTCAAGCGGGGCTCAAATGCTAGGGCTCTGAGACATCTAACACACCAAAATGGAAGGTGCACATTCAGAGCCTTCCTGAGAAGGGAATCTTTAGATAAAGTGAAGGGGGCAGGGTGAAGCCCAGAGGAGGGGGGAACTTGCACAGCAACAACAGGCTGGACTGCTTTAGACAAAATTGCCCCCTTTATTTTCCCGGGGGCCAGCCCTGCTGGTTTCCACTTCTTTTCCCCCAAAGGGAAGGGACCAGCCATCTGAAGGTGATGTCTGGGACTACCAGAAGCACAGCTACTGGAGCTAAAGGAACCACTAACTCCAAGTCTGGCCCCTGGTCTGAAAGGAACAGAGGAAAGATTGTTTCCCTTTACCCAAATAATAGATCAAACTGGGGAGAACTGATTAATCCATGAAAGCCTTTCAGCCAGACTATATTTGCCATCCAGAAAAAGAAAGGCATTCTCTTTTAGCTCCTCTGGGCCTCCTCCCCAGGCTGAGCTAATTAAGGGTCACTTCAGGATCTTCTGAGTTTTCTTTGGTGGCTTCAGAGGCGAAAGATAGGAGGCGGCTTTGAACAAACAGGAACCCCACCCATAAAGCCAATCTCAAATTTCAACCTCAGTTCTTCTGCCAGCTAAAGCATCCACATAGAGAAGGGAGTGGGCCATTATGCAGGGAATTCACCCTTAGGGAAAGACAAAACCCCAGCAAGCACAAAATAACAAAAGGTAATCTCAGAAACACACGCGAAACCTTAATCCCTTATCATTGAAGATAACAAGACCAAACATTGGGTCCCTCTGGTGGAAGGGTACAGCACGTACTTAAGCATACGAGTTGGTGTTCTCCAAATTAAAATCAGAGGTCCTCTGAAGCCTCTTGAAAACTTTCCAGTGTTTCCCAAAGCCTCCTCTGGTTCTCTTCAGCTTAGAGCTGGCAGTGGTGACCCCTGGTAACTCTTCGTGGTCTTGGGGTGTCACCGGGTGATTCTGTCCTCAGCTCCACACTGCCATCCTTAAGCCTGAAGGCATTTCCTAGTAGGATTTGAAGAACAGCCAAATGGAAAGGCAAACAGGCAGAAAGCATAGCAAGAGATTAGTTCATATTAAATATGTGTGTTTTGGTGCCCTGCAGGGCAGTATTGTACATGCAAAAGCTATTTGGAGGTTTACTTTGCTTTTAAAAAGTTGATAATAAATTTACTAAAGTTACACATTTCAAATTCAAACAGTTATTTCTCTAAACATTTAAGGTTGGCCCTCATCTGACGAATCAAACTTATAATTGTTGAGAAATTTCAATCCTTTTTTTTTTTTTTTTAAACCCATTAGATTTTTTTTTTTTAATTTTATTTATTTTTGGCTGCGTTGGGTCTTTGTTGCTGCGTGCGGGCTTTCCCTAGTTGTGGTGAGCGGGCTTCTCATTGCGGTAGCTTCTGTTGTTGCGGAGCACGGGCTCTAGGCGCGTGGGCTTCAGTAGTTGTGGCGCACGGGCTTAGTTGCTCCGCGGCACGTGAGATCTTTCCGGACCAGGGCTCGAACCCGTGTCCCCTAGCATTGGCAGACGGATTCTTAACCACTGAGCCACCAGGGAAGTCCGAGAAACTTCAATCCTTTTAAACTTTCCATTGCTATTTGTAGTCTTGCTAAGATGCCTATTTAAAAATCATGGGACTGTTTCAAGTGCTTAAGTATTCATTTTATATTGGAATTTAAGGCCAGTCTGTTGTCTCTATCAATTCAAAATCCCAAACCATGCAAATATATAGTCGCAAACGTGCACCGTTTCCTTAATTCAAGATATCAATATCACAGATTAGATCTCACAAATATTTTCTATATTTAGTGTTAAGCTTTCCCACCACTGGAAGATATTTATCCATTAAGGAAAAAATTATGGCATTTCACACAATTTGGGGGTCACTTTCTTATACAATTTTAGGGGGTGACTTCTCAACTTGGCGAGTTTCTTTTTTTTTTTAATTATTTGCTTTTTATTAATTTAATTTTTAAAATTTATTTATTTATTTTATTTATGGCTGTGTTGGGTCTTCATTTCTGTGCGAGGGCTTTCTCTAGTTGCGGCAAGCGGGGGCCACTCTTCATCGCGGTGCGCGGACCTCTCACTGTCGCGGCCTCTCTTGTTGCGGAGCACAGGCTCCAGACGCGCAGGCTCAGTAGTTGTGGTGCGCAGGATTAGTTGCTCCGCGGCATGTGGGATCTTCCCAGACCACGGCTCGAACCCGTGACCCCTGCATTGGCAGGCGGATTCTCAACCGCTGCGCCACCAGGGAAGCCCCAGGCGAGTTTCTTAATGACCAGAGATTTCATTCAGGACATGACCGATCCTTGTCCTTGATGCTGATGGATTATACCTGACCCTACATGTGGTAGCTGGGTCCATGAACCCAATATTCAGAGGAAGTAATCAGATAGTCCCAGACTTACAGTTAATTGTATAAGGACTAACTATTTGGGAAGGACCCTCAGAAGTTGCACCATAATGCAAAGTTTTAATTGGATCTTAAGATACGTAATATTTTTTCATTTAACCCTGAAGCTCTTTAGACCTGATGGAATCTCCATTTTTTTTCAAATGCTTCCTCTCTCTTACTGATATCAAATAATACCTGCTTGAATTTTGACTCTCCTCTCATGACTCGTTTGAATACTTGATCCCAGTTTTCACAGTCGTTCTGTTAACATTGAGATCAAGTTGAGAGCAGCGTTGAGAGCCTGGCTGCAGAGCTATTTCAGGCTCATTCACTGGAACACATGTGGACGACAAACTAGAGGGCTCCTTTGCTAAGAGATGAACAAATTTTCCATGCCATCTTTTTTTTTTTTGAAGTATAGCTGATTTACAATGTTGTGTTAGTTTCAGGTGTACAGCAAAGTGCTTCAGGTATACATAAACAGTAAGTCTCCCACATACGAAACTTCAAATTGTGAACTTTCAAAGATGTGAATGACCTACTACCCAGACATCATTGGATTGTTTTTTCAAGAGGGTAGATAGACTTGAATCCGGCAAGGAACCAGGACCTGTGCCATCAATGTCAGGTGTGAGTGAAATTGCAGCTTGCCCTCCGTCTCCTATTGCTGACAATCCTTCAGCTCTACCATCTCCCACCTCCTCTCCCTCCTCCAGTCAGTAACTCTTCTTGCCTGTTCCCTCGATGCCAGCCCCTGGATGCCAGCTGTTGTACTGTACTACTGTACTTTTCAAGGCACTGTACTGTGAGATTAAAAATGTTTTCTTTATTTTTTGTGTTTGTTTTTTATGTATTATTTGTGTGAAAAGTATTATAAACCTATTATAGTACAGTACTATATAGCCAATTGTGTTAGTTGGGTACCTAGGCTAACTTTGTTGGACTTATGAACAAATTGGACTTACGGACGTGCTCTCGGAATGGAACATGTTCGTATGTAAGGAACTTGTGTGTGTGTGTGTGTGTGTGTGTATTCTTTTTCAGATTATTTTCCACTATAGGGTCCAGGTACAGACCCACACACACATACATAGTGATTTTTGATTTATCTATTCAAGTTCAGGTAGGTCAATGCGGAATCTGTATGGCTGGACTTACAAATTTAAAGCTACAGAGTTTCGGTAGCTGCGCCCAAACTGCAAGCACTGGAGATTTGTAGGTGTGAAAATGTTTTAGTGACAAGCAACTGCGTCTTTACATGTGATGGATGGAAGATAGCGAGCCAAGAAAAGCCAAGGTTTTCTGAGTTTGTTCAACAGAGGACTCCTTCCCTACCTCAGTATACCACAACTTTCACTGGAAGTGGTTCTATAATTCTCCTGGATAAAAGGGGTCAATTGCATTCTAGTTTAGATTAAAGTGTACTTTAAAAAATGACAGTGTGCTAGTTTATCAGTGTTATTGACAGGCCAAAGGAAGTTTGAAAGAGGTTCATATTTTGTTTGGAAATAATCATAGCAATTCACATGGATTGAGCAGTTACTATTGATGAATATCTTGAATGCTTTCCAAGAAGTGTATTAATTTCCCAACTCACATGACCACTATCATCATTTTTGAGATGAGAAAAACAAAGATTACTTGCCCAACATCATAAAACCAATCAATATAAAAGCTTATATAAAAAACCAGGTATTCAGGCTCCAGAGCTACACTCTTAATTAACCACTGGTATCAACTCCCCCAAAATAAACACTTTGACGCCTCCTTTTCTTGGCATTTTCCCCCACATTTGATCTTTGCAATTCTTGTTTCATTCCCCACTCGGCATACTACTTTAAAATAAGCCCTAGCAGCCATGAGGTATATGTATTTGAGGAAGCTTTCATAAAATTCTACCAAATGTCCTCTCCATTTGTATTCTACAAAGGTTGTGTGTAATTGGATTATTGGCAAAATACTGAGGCACAAGTGCTCTAAACATCACATTCATATCAAAAACACCAGTCTTGTTTTTTTCCAACCTCCTTTGACAAACATTTCCCCACCCTGTGCTCAACCTATTTTCCTTGTTACCAGTCTGTGCAGGGGTGAATTGCTACATTTTCTGAGTATGATTCCTTACCTCTCTTTCTGAGTCATATTTACCATTGTTATTTCTTGGTTTCCATATTGTCCTTCGTATGAGATGTCTAAGTTTCAGGGAAACTCATGCTCATTTCCTTATCTTATACCAAACCAAACACTCTTTCAGAAGACTTACAAAAGTCTTGTATTTAAGCAACACTGCTGAAGTAAGAACTTGGTATGCGTGACTCCTTTATCTGAGTCTGTTTAATGTAGAGGTGAAAATCATTTTGCTAAATGTGTTAGGTACCATACTAGGCTTTGAAGAAATAAAGATAAAGAAAAACCTGATAATTGCCCTCAAACAACTAATGAGTGATTCAGTGGCAGACTGGTTAATAGACCCCTGTGTGGGGTTAGAGAAAGGCTAGAGAAGAAAACCCAGTCTGACTTCCAGACTGAGACCCTATGACTGCAGAAACCACATCTCCATATATGATCAAACGAATTGGTCATTTGTAAAAAAAAAAAAGTAGTTGAATGCCTACCATGTGGCAGACATTGTTTTAGGATCTTTAAGTGGCATTTGAAAAACTCTCCACAATCTTAGAAAGTAGATATTAACTATTATTACCCCCATTTTATAGATAAGGAAAATGAGCCACAGAAAAGTAGAGTAACTTGCTCAGGGTCACCCTGCTGGAGGAGATGAAACCATATTTTCAATTAAAAATATTCTGACTACAGAATCTGTATTTTTATCACCAATATCACATGTTTTCACTAACTGGGTAGTCTCAGACAAGTTATTTTCCTAAAAGTAAAATGATAGTATTTGTTCTACTTCAAAAGAATAATTACCATTAATGGAGTAGCTGCTGTATTTCAAACACTAATTTTAGACTCTAGAAAAAACAATAGTAAACTTTGAACTCATTGGTGTGCATCATAGCAGGCCATATATCAAGAAGCCTCGCTAGATGGTATTTATTCATTTATTTCTTAAATCATTTAATAACTATTTCCTGAGTATTTATTATGGTTTAGACTTTGTCCTAGCCAGGGCTAGAAGGTACATTCATGAACATGATACTCCTAGGACTCATGAAACTTACACTATAGACAGAAGAAACAAACAATAATTACATAAATAAGCAAATAAATTAAGCCTATTTATTTTGATTTATTTACCCTGCTTTTTTTTTTTATAACTATCACCGTCTTGTGACTTACTTGGATGACCTTTGGATTTTTACTGAATGAAGTACCCATTTTCTTACACATATATGTCTTAGCAAGACATTAATACTCTTTGTTATTTCCTGGTCACCTAGCCTTATCAGAATGTCATCAATGTGGTGGACAAGCATGTCCTCTGGGATGGTAAAATAACCAAAGTCCTTACAGTCTAATTTATGGAATAGAACTGAAGTTGTTATAACCTAAAACAAAATGGTGAAAGTATACAACTACCCCTTCCAAGTAAAAGAAAGCTGCTGCTGGTGTTCCCTATTTATTGCAATAGAGAAGAAAGGCATTTTTGAATTAAATAACTGCATACTAAATATCAGGGCTTCTGTTAATTTCTTTCGGTAAATCTACCAGATCCCGAACAGCAGCTGCAATTTAAGACACAGCACGATTAAGCCTGTAATAATCCACTGTTACTTTCCCAGATCGATTTTCTTATGTCAGCTTCCTCAGGAAACAATCTCTGAGACGGAGCTTTGTGTGCAGAAAATTTTTTGGAGAGTGGTGTCTGGAGAAACAGGTGGAGGCCATTTTGGGCACAGAGAGAAGTTAAATTCAATGTAGTTGCAACAAAGTTTCAGCTGAGTTCACAGGGTGTTCAGATGCTGAAAAATTCAGAAATGTCCTGAATTATGTAGGGGGGATGGCCTTTTTGTGTCCATACAGATGAGTCACTGGATGCAGTCAGCCCCTATGGAGGGGGAGAAAACTTTCACAAGGCAGCTCTCTTCACCTGAGGATAGTTTCTGGGGAAGGACTCAGCCATCAACGAGCAACACCCCTGAAAGCTGTCAGTATGAGTACAAAATTTTGAAGGGGGATCTGGGCAGTTTACTACAGGATCCAATATAGTCCACCCTTAGCACCACTTGAATCCACTTGCCTTGTAAGATAAGTTGCCCCTATCTGGGGACAGCAAATTCAGGATTCCAAGGGAATCTTAAAAGAGGAAGGTTAGTAGGATGAACTGTGGCCCCCAACCCTCTAGCTGGTCTTGGGGCTGTAACTAATACCCTCATCTTCCTCCTGCCTTATTCATTCTCGAGTCCCCTCACTGTCATCTAACATTTCTGCTCATCTAGGTGGCTTTTCTGGTGGGATGGCTCATACCACATCCCTGATGGCTTTGAGTTACTACTCACCGTGCCCTTCTAAGGCTGTGGTGGTTGCCTCACTTTTCTGTTTACCATAAACATTGGTAAAGTTATTGACATATTTTCATACAGGGGAAAGCTGGCTCTTTGTAGTGAGAAGACAGAGACTGCTTCTGTTATTAATGGATGCAGAAGATGGTCTGCAGCTTCAAGTTCTCAGACTCATTGTTGTCTACCCAGATTTTGCCATCTCAGGTCTCAGGTTTCTACACTTGTCCTGTTCTTAGCATAAATGACCTGGTAGGGTTGAGCATTTAATTGGAGATTCAACTCTGCAACACTACAATCTGACTGGCCCAGGGCTTCATTATAATATTTACCCTGGGAGGTGGAGGTAACATATGCTGCGTTTGTAAGTGCTTCTCTGATATATTTACCTGGTGATTCACAAAACTGCCAAATTTCAGTGAGGCACAGAGAAACAGAAGGCTCTCCAGATAATTAAGGTTATAAAACAAGCAGCTCTTCTTCTTGACCCTTATGCGATCACAGATTCAATGATGCTTAAAATATTATGAAATATCAGAGCCCTTTAAAGACTGTGGCAAGTCCTAGTAGAAAAATCATAGCAGAACCCCCTAAGAGTTTGGAGTTAAGCCATGCAAATAACTTTTAAGCAAGTAACTGCATTTCTTTTGAGAGTGCCTGATTATGGGACACCAGGTGGCCATGCTGTCTGAGTTGCCCATCATAAATGGGGTTTTACCTGAACCACCAAGCCAAACAGCACTCAACCATCAAATAGAACTGGAACATACAGTGTATCGGTTTTCAACTGCTGCGTAACAAATTACCACAATTATAGCAACTTAAAACAACACAAGTTTATTATCTCACAATTTTTGAGGTCAGAAGTATGATGGTTAATTTTATATATCATCTTGACTGGACCATAGGATGCCCAGATATCTGGTTAAACATTATTTCTGGGTGTGTTTGTGGTGTTGTTTCTGGAAGACATTCGCATTTGAATTGGTGGACTGAGTAAAACAGATGGCCCTCCCCACTGTGGTTGGGCATCATCCAATCCATTGATGGCTTGAACAGAACTGAAAGGCAGAGGAAAATTGAATTCTCTCTCTCTTTGTCTGACAGCTTGAGCTGAGATATTAATTTTCTTTTGCCCTTGGATTGAGACTTACATCATCGGCATTCCTGGTTCTTAGGCCTTTGGACTCAGACTGGAACTGTACCATTGGCTTTCTTGGGTGTCCAGTTTGCGGATGGCAAATATATATATATATACATGCTAAGTTGAGTTCTCATCTAGAGACTCTGGTGAAAAATTTGCATTCAAGCCCACTATTATCATTTATTACTATTATTATTTTTCAGAATCCAGCTTCTTGCCATTGTAGGCTGGAGGTTCATGTTTCCCTGCTAGCTGTCAGCCAGGGGCCACTCTCAGCTTCTAGACCTCCACATTTTCTTCATCCCACGACCCCTTCATCATCAAGGCAGCAATGGAGAATTTCACCCTAGTTGAATGCCTCTCTCTTGCATCCTTTCTGTGAACAGCCTGAGAAAACTCTCTGCTTTCAAAGATGATTAGATAAGCCCCACCCAGATAATCTCCTAAAGTCAGTTGTGTCATATAACATAACCGAATCCCAGAAGTACAATCTACCCTATTCACAGTTCCATGGATTATGCAGGGTATTACACTAATAGGAAATCTTAGGGATTGAATTACTTTACTATTGCTGCTGTAACAAAGTATCTCACATGTAGTGACTTAAAACAACACAAATTTATTCTCTTATAGTATCAATACGTGAGGTGATAAATCTGAAATATGTCTTATGAGGCTAAAGTCAAGGTGTCAGCAGGGCTGATTCTTTCTGGAGGTTCCAGGGGAGAATCTGTTCCTTGTCTTTTCTGCCTTCTAGAGGCCTCTGGCATTCCTTAGCTCATGACCATATCACTCTAATCTCTACATCCTTCATCACAGAATCTTCTCCTCTGCCTTCTGACCCTGCTGCCTCCTTTTATAATGACTCTTGTGATTACACTGGACCCACCCAGGTAACCCACCTCTACATCTCCAGATCCTTAAGCTAATATACCTGCAAAATCCCTTTTGTCGTATAAGGTAACACATTTACAGGTTCCTAGAATTAGCATATAGACATCGTTCAGGGGTCATAATCCAGTCAGCCTAGCACAGGAGCCACCTTAGGATGCTACCTACCGCATTAATATTGGGCTTTACAAGACCTAAAGGTCTTATTTATAATGAAAAGTCTGCCATTTTACCATATTTAAGTATTAAATAATTAGGAATTGATTTTTATGTAGGATGAAAGATGGCAATTCAATTTCTTTTTCTGATGGAAGCCGGTTTTCTCACGAACGTTAATTGATAATATGTTTACATAGATGGGTGAGTCCATTTCTAGAATCTTCAGCGTTGTTCTATTTGCCAATGCATTTACCCCTTCACCAAGACTGTGCTGTCTTAATTACTGCAGATTTATAAAAAGACTTGAGATCTAATTTAACTAGTCCTCCAAATCTTCTTCCTCTTCCTTTTCCCCTCCTTTCCCTCTCCCTTTCCCCCTCTTCTCCCTCCCCCTTTCCCTCTTCTCCCTCCCCCTTTCCCCTTCTTCTCCCTCCCCCTCCCCCTCCTCCTCCTCTTCCTCCTCCTCCTTCTTCTGTGCCTTGCCTATTCTTGAGACTTTGCACTTTCATATACATTTTAATTTTAAAGTCTCCTTTTACTCTTAAGGTTTTTAAATATTGACAAATCCTGTATTAAACATGTTCATATTTCTATTTAGATTTCATTAAATATACAGACACATTCAGGGAGAATTAATATATTTATTATGTTGAGTCTTCCAATCTATCCTCTCACTTGAACTGGGTCCTCATTAATATAATCTCAAAAAATTTTATAATTTTCTCCAAAATAATCTGTACACCATTTTTTTTTAGAGGAAAAAAATGTTCAATAATACCAAAGAATGGTATACACACGAAATAACAGGAACATTTAAAACACTTCTGATGGTGGTGTAGATAGGTATGCAATTTGGCAACATCTTCCCTGACCAGGGAGTGAATCCGTGTTCCCTGCATTGACAGGCAGATTCTTAACCACTGCGCCAGCAGGGAAGTCCTACATGAATTCTTTAAGTATCAAATCTATTGAAATCACAGTGTCAAGTCTGCTGAAAAGACACAGGAGTCAAATTTGAATTAGTTGCAAGTTTGAGGAGTAGGCAATACCGGTTTCCTCCGGTATCTGAAAGTAGAGCCTTCACTATGAAATTTTCCTAAGCCGAAATGGTGTAAAGCAAAGAAGCAATTACCTTAGGACACTTCTTGCTAATGGATGCTTAAAATAAAGCGAGATAAAGCACAGATAATCAGATACAGTTCAAAGCCATGGGGGCTTGGTGCTGAGATGCCGAGCGTGGTTCCCAGGGAAGGAACTTGGTGGTTCCGAGGTGCTCCGGGTGCACGCTGCCTCTGTAATGGGATCGCTGCAAAACCAACGCTGAAAGCTGTTTTCACTTAATGGCTTTTTTCATAAAAGCAAAAATCCTCTTCAGATTTCTTCCGGTTAGCGAAAACAGGTCCTAATAAAACAGGACCTGTTTAAAACAGGACCTAATGAAACAGGTCTTTCATAAAAGCAAAATGGCGTAAATTTTCTAAAAGCAAGGGATTAGCTGTAATCTGAATGATGTTTATCCCCTTTGCCAGAGAAACAGGAACTTTCTGGGTTATAGTATTTCCCGTCGGTTTTTAGCAAACGGGAATTGAAATTCACAACATTAGAGTACAAAAAAGGTCACTTTCTCTTATTTCTAGATTAACTTCAATCAGCTAATAAGCGCTGTTGTTTTAGTCTTTCAGCGAATTACAACTCTATAAATTGTAGAAAACTAATAGCATTGCAAGTATTCTTTGTCCATAGACAGGCAAGTGGATTCCGTCAGGGGGAGAGACAATTGATTTCTCTTCCTCTGTGCTAAAAGCTTATTTTGCATCTATCAGTAATTTCTTTTTAGCATTCCTGATTGCCTATAAATGAGGAGCGTTTTGAATTTTCCTTTGATACACTGTATTGGTTCCCTCACTAATTAACGAGTTAAATATAATCTTTAACAAATTATTCTTTTTTTTTCTGAGAGTCATGATTTTACCTTAAAAAAAAAAAAAAACCAAAAAACACTTTGCCCTTTCACAGGGTCTAGCAGTTTGACTCCATTTGCCCACCCCTAATTGCAAAAATATACTAACACCTTCCCTGTGGTAAATAGGCAAAGTTTACTGTGCACTAAGTAGATCACAAGAGCTCTGCTAACAGCTTGAAGAGGTTAAAACAAGTTGCCTAAGTAAAGTTTTACAAAGCCACAAAAAAGGATTCAAATTCAGGTCTGCTTTACTCCTGGGCTCCAGCTGTTAACCGCTGGGTTATATTTATTCCTGAAGTACTTTCATAACCACAGAAATTTTCTGCTTGCTCGAGACTGATGCAGGCTCTATACTTCAGAGTCTGGTAATCTCTTGGCCTCATTCCCAAGTCACAAGCCCTTCAGAGCGTAGGGAGAGTAGATGTCCTTACCCTCAATTTACTTACATGGGGTAACTCGTGAGGTTCAAGGACTTGGTCAACATCGCACAAACTCCAAGTGATGGAGCTACTTCTCCAACCCGGACCTTCTGATTCCGAATTCTTCCATGCTGCTCTATTGGAAGAGGAGGCTGCGGGGTCGCCCCCAGACAGGCCAGGGGGGAGGAGTTTACCGCCGGGTGCCCACACTCAATGACATCCTGGAGAGAGTTCCAAAGCTCTGCAAGAACTGACCATGGAGCGCTAAACCAAGCTTGGACCACTGCTCTAAGACACTTAGATCTTAGGACTATTTTTTTTTCCTTTTTTTAAAATTAAAGTATAATTTTAAAGTATAATTAATTTACAATGTTGTATTAGTTTCAAGTGTACAGCAAAGTGATTCAGATATGTATATATACACACACATATATATATATATTTTTTCAGATTCTTTTCCATTATAGGTTATTACAAGATATTGAGTATAGTTCCCTGTGCTATACAGTAGGTCCTTGTTGGTTATCTATTTTATATATAGTAGTGTGTATATGTTAATCCCAAACTCCTAATTTATCTCCCCCTTAATCTCCTTTGGTAACCAGAAGTTTGTTTTCAATGTCTATGAGTCTATTCCTATTTTGTAAATAAGTTCATTTGTATCATTTTTTAGATTCCACATATAAGTGGTATCATATGGTATTTGTCTTTCTCTGTCTGACTTACTTCACTTAATATGATAATCTCTAGGTCCATCCATGTTACTGCAAATTGCATTATTTCAGTCTTTTTTACGACAGAGTAATAGTCCGTTATATGTATATACCACATCTTTATCCATTCCTCTGTTGATGGACATTTAGATTGCTTCCATGTCTTGGCCATGAAAAGATGCTCAATATCACTAATTATCAGAGAAATGCAAATCAAGACTACAATGAGGTACCACCTCACACGGGTCAGAATGGCCATCATCAAAAAGTCTACAAATAATAAATGCTGGAGAGGGTGTGGAGAAAAAGGAAACTTCGTACACTGTTGGTGGGAATGTAAATTGGTGCAGTCACTATGGAGAACAGTATGGATGTTCCTTAAAAAACTAAAACTAGAACTACCATATCATCCTACAATCCCACTCCTGGGCATATATATACCCTGAGAAAACCATAATTCAAAAAGAGTCATGTACCACGATGTTCATTGCAGCACTATTTACAATAGTCAGGACATGGAGGCAACCTAAACGTCCATCGACAGAGGAATGGATAAAGATCTTAGGACTTATTAGGACATGAATGCAGCAACATTTCCCCAGGGCTTTCTTTATATCTGGCATTCAAAGAGTTTATAACCTAAAAGCAGACAGGGGGCAGCTTCCCTGGCCTTGAAAATAATCTATCAAATGTAAAACTCTCTTTCTGGGTATGAAGTTTTCCTGAGTCTACCCTAAGCACTAGGAAGACTCTAATGAGATGTAATCCCAATCACACATTTTCTCCTCCAACAAATTCACCCTCCCTCCTCAAGTCATTATGAGATTCCTAACCCCCCTCTGTGAGGTCCTCTTCAAAGAGCTTATTTTCTTTCATTCTGCCTGGAAGAATTAATTTAATTCACCATAGATGTATTTTACCTTGCAAATATTCATTTTCATTCCTGTAATGAATGAGGTGTAATGAATATTCTTTCCAGACTTTTTTTCCAGTGTTTTCAAGTTTGACATGTTGTTATTCACCAACCTAATCAGTCTTTTCTTCTTCTTTTTCAAATTCTTTTCCCTTTAGGTTGTTACATAACATTGAGCAGAGTTTCCTGTGCTATATGGTAGGTCCTTGTTGGTTATCCATTTTAAATATAGCAGTGTGTACATGTCAATCCCAAACTCCCTAATCTTTCCAGATATTTTTAACAGAGAGCTGCCTGAAGCCCCGTGTGTGTGGTGCAGTGAAACTGCAGGAATTCCAGCGGTATTGTCTACATTCAGAACTTGAAATTCAGTTCCGGGGGTGTGGGTGGAGGACGGCAAGCATTGTTTGCTAAACCCCATGCTCTTAAGACTGCTGGCTTGTACTGCCCTGCTCTGTGTGACTTTCCCGTGGGTGGGTCCCTGGCTGAGGACCTGTCCTTTTGTCCTCTTGTTTTAAGAATATCCCCTTTTTGGAGGACAGAATTTTTCCTTCCTTTCCTCTTTCTGATTCGTTGTGGTTTTTTTTAACTTCTGCATTTATAACTCTGGGGACACCCCCCTTCCCATACACACAAGCCCTTTTGAAGATAGCATAGTCAGATAACAGGGCTGCTTCCTGAACCAGGTCCAGGACAAGCACAAACTCAGAACAAGGGCAGCCTTCACCCGTGAAACAGTACACCAGCGAAACCCAGAATCCGAGTTTCACTTGCTCTTAGTTACCCAGAAAAACTCCTGTGAGGAAACAAAATAAATGAAACCCTGTGAGGCCTTCCTTCCTTTTAAACTGGTCCAGGGCCATGGTGCTAGGTGACCTCTTATTTTTAAAGTTTCTAACTGGCTCTACTTCTAGTGTTTCCATTAGTTCAAAGATAATATGCCAATAGGAATAAAAATATTGGAATAAAAAATTGCTTAAAGGATAATTCACGTTTCAACTTCACTGTACTGAATCCAAGACGCAGACTCCCGAATCAATAATTTGGCTATAGCCACTGTCAGCTTCAGTTAGCACTTCAGCATTATGTAAGACAGAAAGGAACCTTGGGGAAGTGGCAGTAGCCCATAAACAAGACCAAAACCATTACTTGATTTCGTGAAGTGATCTTAAGAATTCATATGGTGGTGGCAGAAGGCATATTCATCTTTTCAGGTTACTCAATGTCTTCTTTGCAACAGCTAGGAGGCCGTTACTACAGCTTAGTGGATGGAGGGAGGGGCTCTGGAGTCAGACAGCTCTCAACGTAGATATACCGCCATTTGTGTGTCTTTGATGAAAACTTGGACCAGCTCTGTGTCTTGGTGAAAGCTATTCTGAGACTCAGTGTCTTCTCTGCAAAGTGGGGATAACAGTCATAATAACTACTTCTAAAGATTGTTTTAAGAATTAAATGTTTAAAAATGTGTATGTACTGTTCTTAGTGAAAAGCAGGGCACAAAGTACGCTTTCAATAAATGGTACAGTTACCAAGAATATGTTCCTCTTTAAATATTATACAAAGTCATTCTCCCTGCCCTCTTCCATCCTTTCAGTGGGTTGTCGGAATATATTTCCATCGTAAGTAAATAGCATAGTGCAGTGGTTCAGAGTCGCCCAGGGCTGTGGAGATTGTCTGGGTGGGGACCTCATTTGGGAACCAAGAACAAAGGTCTTTGGAAACAACATACAATTGATATTCAAAAGAGACTCAGTTTAAAATCACTCACAAAACATTTTATTTGTCTTCAGAAAATAATCTTAATGACACAAATGATCAATCTTGCTTGTCATCTGATTTTTAGATCATCTATTAAGTTTCTAAAAACAGATTTTCAAAATCACATCATCTTCCACTGTATTTATTTCCATTTTAAAGCAAAGTTCTTTTCTGGCAGGGTGAAGTTTCTGTTTCTTCCCATTGGATCCTTCCCAAGTGAGAAATAAAACGATGTGCGGATTTGAGACACTTATCAATTCTTCTCAGGGAAAAAGTTTACGTCAATGACTATAAACCAGACAGACCTGGTTTCCAAGGTCTTCCTTGGAAGCAGGGCAACCTTGGGCCAATTACTGCATCTCTCTAAACCTGTATCCTTTCATTTAAGATGGGCTGATGCTGGGAATTCCCTGGGGGTCCAGTGGTTAGGATTCCAAGCTTCCACTGCAGGGGGCACGGGTTCGATCCCTGGTCAGGGAACTAAGATCCCGCCAGCCGCGCGGTGCGCCCAAAAAACAAACAAACAACAACAACACAACAAAGACAGGTGATGCTGCATCTACGTATAAAAAGCATTTTGAATAGTGCCCGACATGTAGTAAGCGCTCTGTAAATGCTGCCTATTATGACTGTTCTAGTCAAGCCTGATTTCTTAGCACACGGAGTATGTACCTTGATTTTAGGACCACCCATTTTGATTCGCGATCTGTATTACTCTGCCTGGAAACAGAGTAGTGACCCTCTTGGTTCATTTTACAACATGGTTCCAGTTACCTTGTTGAGTAAGAAGCCTGGGGGGTGGAAATTGTGACTTCTCACCTGTCATACTTCTTGAGCATCCCTGGCTTGGAAGCTGGTTAGAGTCTCAGAAAGAAAAAGAATTTATTAAATCAAATACTGTGGCCAGATGAAACAACATATCCTTTGCTAATTAGAGGAATGGCTAGCACTGAGGCAGGCATCTCTTTTATTCCCCTTGGCTTATGGCCCAATTAACAATTAACAGCGACTGATGTTCTAACAGGGAGCTTTCTGTCTGCATGGCTGGGTTTTCTCAGGAGGAGTTAGAAATAAGATACTTGACAGAGTTTAGTCAGGAAAGAACAATTAAAAACTACAAGAAACCACCCGTATTATTCATGGATAAAATATACTTGCAAAAACTTTAGACAACATCAATACGTTCGCTGATTTTATTTATTAAAAACTAACTTTTCCTAATTTTAGAAAGTTATGACTAGAAGCTATTTTTTTCCCGTGCTTAAAATTCTTAAACACCTATCTCTCTAGTTAATATTTATAAGTTAAGGGAATCACTTTTCTGGAGGACAGATCTCCGTATAGGAAAGATTCCAAGTAGAAGAATGAAAGCCCATTGATGTTTCCCCCAAAAAGAGGAGTTTTCCCTTTCTCACTGGGTGCCTATCGTAATATGCAGAGACAGGGCTTCTCAACTCACTGACTTCTGAGAATCAACGATGATTAGAATTGGACACCAGGGTAACTCTCTCCAAAGCAAGAAAATGCAGTAATTTTGAGGTAATGACACAAACATAAATGAGCTTTGCTTGAAAACCATGAATCCATATCCAGACCTTATTTCTGGTTTTGCTGTTGGTTGATGGATGGCTGGAGACTCGACCGGGTAGAGTCGTGATGATGGTTTTCAATGCTCTCTAATTCTGTCACATCTTCTTCCCAGGGCCCCGAAGTATCCTTTGTTATGTCAATCAAACTGCCTCTCAGAAAGGTCTCAGATGTCTGTTATCACTCTTCATGTGATTAAACCAATGTATGTCCTCTCTCATGAACACGTATATTTTAGCCTAAATAATTATAGCCGTTAATGATCAAGCACTAAGCTAAGCATTTTACATATATTATCTTATTTAATCCTCACGATCATTCTGGGAGGTAGATAAAATTATTACCTTACTTTATCAATTGGCAAATTTCAGCTTAGGGAAGATAATTAAGTTGCCCAGGGTCCCACAGCTAAAAGTGGTTTGACTTCAGAGCCTGAGCTCTGAACTAACTATATTGATTTAAAAAGCCAAATCATTTGAGTGGCAGGCACCCGAGTAGGTGAAGAGTATTCTGCAAGCCTCCCTGCGGGCGGAAGACCTGAGCTTTGCCGCACACCTGGCAGAGCACTCACCCCCTATGTAGGAGGGGTCATTCTAATCACTGAACTCAGGTGGTAATTACAGCTCTACCGCCTGTGACCCTGTAGCTTCTTCCAAGAAGAGAAGCACAGAAGTACATGGCCGTTATAAGAGAGAGAAAAGCATGAAGGAAGAACAATAAAGTATCCAGAATCTCATCTGCACTTTGTCATGGCAAACTCCCTTCTACAGCCTATGTTTCTCTTTTACCAAGTTGATTAAAGACAGAAGAGGTCCCATGGCATCACATCAGGTTTGGGGAGCATAAATAAGGACATTTACCACATCCCAAACACCAGAAAACATGTGGAATCCCTTTTAAGGTGGAAAGCCTCTGCATAGGATGAATACAAGGAAATGCCTCTTTACCCAACTTCGGAATTCACTGAAATCCAAGACCATTCAATAGGAATAGGTTTGAGAAAGTAAAAAACCAAACAAAAAACTTATGGAGAGAAGCAGGATCCTGTGGGTTGTGTGTCTGATTTTTTTTTTTTTTTCAGCTGTAGGATTTTTTTTTAACATTTTCCTTTTTTTTGAAATTTAATTTAATTTTACATTAGAGTATATTTGATTTACAATGTTGTGTTAGTTTCAGGTGTACAGCTAAGTGACTCAGTTATACATATACATGTATCTATTCTTTTTCAGATTCTTTTCCATATAGGTTACTACAGAGTACTGAGTAGAGTTCCCTGTGCTATACAGTAGGTCCTTGCTGGTTATCTATTTTGTATATAGTCGTGTGTATATGTTAACCCCAAACTCCTAATTTATCCCTCCCCCCACGTTCCCCTTTGGTAACCATCCGTTTGTTATGTGTGTCCGATTTTTTGAGGTTAAAGATAAAACAACAAATTCTGCCCTTGGTGGATGAGGTGTGCTGCTCAGCAAGCCAGCGGCCAGGCCCAGGAGACCCCCAGGGTTTCTTCCCCTTCCTGAGCTGAGTAGAGAGCAAGAACCAGAGCTTTCTCAACACTCAACAGGAAATCTTCTCTGCTGCACTACTTGGTGCCTGTTGGAAAAACTCATCATGCGAAACTGATACCCCAGAGCACTCCCGGGGTACCTACTACACCCTCTACCAATCCCCAGAGTGGGCTGGGGATCCTCTGTGTCCTTCAGACCACGGTCAACCCACATGCACATGTATAAGTGTAATTCCCAGATAAGTCCTGTGACCTATGCAAAGTGGCATGGGCTCTCCTAGGAGGAAGGGGATCACTTGATCGCTTCTGATTAAGGGGATCAAGTCAGGTCTGGGGACTCCTGGGATGCACTGGATGGTTGCCTTTAAATATGCATCGGATTAAATCAATTGGGGATGTTTATAGATATCAAAAGTGGCAATGATAAATGATACTTTGGCTAACTGATTAGTGCAGATTAGTTAGTTGGCACAATTGATAGCTCTTGTAAACTCTTGTTAACCTATGGGTGGGTGGCCAGAAGAGAGAGAAGAGGAAGAGAGTGGAAGGAGGGTGGAAAGATAAAGTTAGGCAGCAAAGTTGGTGAGCTGGAGTGTGAAGTTCAAGTTCAAGGTCAAGTTTGGGGATGATGAGGATGGAAAATTAAATTGGAAATTAGCTGCAAACCCTAGGGGAAAATGTCACACCCTACAAGCGCACATCTAATTAATACCCATTGTTTGTGTCATTGCTATTAAAGCGTGTTTATGGCCGTTTTGTTTCTAATATCCTTATTTTTCAAATAAGCATTCCAAGTACAAAAAGACTACAAGCCCACAGTTGACAGATTAATTCTATATTCTGTAGCACACCTATTATTGCTACTGATTACATATAGCAATGTTATGACCAATTTTACCTCTCCCCAGACATATAACTTATTGCATAGTGCATATCAAAATCAAAATTGAATGCATTCTCTTGGGAGGGAGGACAATCAGCTTGTGAAGGCAGCAACTCACCACGTGATCTGGGCAAGGTGTCCTTATTTGTGAACACAGTGGGCTGAGCCAGGCCGTTTCCAAAGCCCCTCCTGGTTCTGACCTGACTAGAAGTTGCCCATGCATAGAGTCAAGGGGAATTATTGACCAATCATGTTTGTATCTCAATAAATTACATGAATGACACATTTAGTGAATAGTTCCTGGGGTGACTGACGTCTGTCTCTCACAGGGAATTCATCTACAAAGCAACCTAAGCACAGCTAAGAACGTGGAGAAGCTTGCAAGTCTGCTCCCAGTCATCTGAAAAATCTCCTTGCCTCTTAGAGAGTCATAATAGCTTCCAAAAACCAGAAACAAACACAAAACTCAAGGGACTTCCCTGGCGGTCCAGTGGTTAAGACTTTGCCTTCCAATGCAGGGGGTGTGGGTTTGATCCCTGGTCGGGGAGCTAAGATCCCACGTGTGGCCAAAAAACCAAACTATAAAAAAAAAACAAAACAGAAGCAATATTGCAACGAATTCAATAAAGACTTTAAAAATGGTCCACATCAAAAAAATAAAAATAAACAGGAACAAAACTCAATTGCTCTCTTCAGAACTCTGAACATCCTTCTTTCGCAATAATCGGAACATGGACTCTGGAAAAACCCAACACAATCCTGTGGACCGTGACATTACTTTCTTTGGAGCAAAGGCCTATGGGATCTGTGGAGGTCCCTGCCGGGTCTGTGCTCCGTTGACCATCGGGACCCAATGGCTGAGGCCTCTTCCTCACTCTCCTCCCCAGATTCGAACTCCTCATCTACTGCGTGAAAGAGAGGTTTGGGCCTCAAAACCGCCCTTCTGCCCCTGCCCAGTTGTTCTTCTTGGCTCCTATTTCTTTGATAACCCAAGTGGGGTGGCTTCCCTCCTCTGTGCAAGCTCTTCATCGGGATTATTTCTTGTGTCCGTCGTCCTTCCTGAAGTGACCCCGTTGGAGAGTGTGTGTTGAACATGATGGAGGGGACTTCTGCGTCACTGCCGTCATGATCTGGGAAAGGATGATGGAAGGAGAAAAGAAGAGGACTTAAGATCAGAGAGTGGAGACTTCATAACCAGGCGAGAGAACTCAGAGGGAAGCAGAGCCCGCCTGCTGTTCCAGCTCCTACACTCACCTTTCTCATCAGCTTGGTTTTCCCTTTCCGAGGTTGCTGCCCCAAGGTGGGGTGTAGTAGAAGCTATAGACGCGGTGTGAGAAATCAACAGAAATGCACGGAAACCCGCGCGTCCGGCTAGGCTCTCCCAGGGAAGTGAGGGAGTGTTTCTCACAAAATCAGATCCATTAGCCGTAAAGCACAAAAAGATGCTTTGTGTTGTCAAAGACCAACTCTAAACTGAAGGTTACAAGGTACTATGATATGAAAAGGGTGGATTTTATCTAGGTTTGTTTGTGGGTTTTTGTTTTGTTTTGGTTTTGTTTTTTCATTTTTTAACTCTAGGTTTGTTTTTTAATCAGTGGCTACCAGAAATCATTAAATCTGAGTTTCATCCTTTTGACCTTGAAATAGCTAATCTTAGAGAAACAGGGATAGGAGAGTCATGAGTAGCAAAATAGCCGTGATGCCTTCCTTTCAGAGGAGGTGAGGAGTGAACAGGGTGCGTCTGGCCCACGATGGCAATGAGAAGGATGGGAACGTCCACTTACTGAGAACTTACTCCGTGCTGATCTCTTTATATGTTATGCCATTTAATCCTCACAACAGCGCTTTGAGAGGAGGAAACTTGCGAGCCTCATTTCACAGGTGAGGAGGCTGAGGTCTCTAAGAAGTTAAGTGACTGTCAGTGTCACACAGTGAGGGTGGGGCTGCAGTTATCTAAGCAGCTGGCATCTGCTTCTCACCAGGCTGTCCCTGTCTCCTTTACAAAAGCTGTGTTTGGGTCAGGACAGCTCGGTCAGGAATGCAGGGCAGCCATTGGGTACCTATGTAATGTCCCCTCCAAATACCTAGACCAGGTCTGGGACATTGTCTTTCACTCCTTCACTGTGCACATGCCTTCAGGGGACTATTTTTCACAAATCTCATTTCTTCTCATTTCTTCAAGTTCTAACCTTATACATTTATTTTCCCTTTAAATATTCTCCTGAAAACTTAGGTATTTTAAGACATCTATATTTAAATCTGAAATAGGGTTCTTTCTCCCACTCTCTACTTCCTTCTAAAAAACAAAACAAGAAAACAAAACAAAAACTTCACAGCTAGAACTAATATGTACACAGGTTTATACTTGACCAAATGTGTTTGGAACGTGGGACATCAGAAAAACTTAAAATATCCTGTTCAATACTATTTTTCCAAAATGTGACCAAATTATCCTGAGAAGGTTGTCTGGAAGTTGAGGAGGGGGTGGGAGGTGGGAGGAGGGGAATCAGCTGCTTTGAATAAAAAAAAAAAGTTAGTTAAAATATTTGTCCATTTTTTGGTACAGATGAGCCAGTTTGCAGGGCAGAAGTTGAGACACAGATGTAGAGAATGGACATATGGACACCAAGGGGGGAAAACTGCGGTGGGGTGGGGATGGTGGTGTGCTGAATTGGGCGATTGGGATTGACATGTATACACTGATGTGTATAAAATTGATGCCTAATAAGAACCTGCAGTATAAAAAAACAAACAAAACAACTAATACTAAACTTTCATTGGGTTATTTGTATGGAAATATGTTAATATAAATGTTTCAGACATTACATGAAATTTCTAAAAATCTTATATTTGTATTTGTATGGAAATATGTATGGAAATATGTTAATATAAATGTTTCAGACATTACATGAAATTTCTAAAAAAAAAAATTAGTTAAAATATCTGTCCATTTTTTCAGGACGTCCCTTTAATTTGTGCTTTACGATCTGGTCTGGAACCAGAGTTCCTCTTGATCCTTTGGCGTTTGGAACACTAACTAAGAAAACAACGGCTGGCCCTTCTGCCCCCAAGAGCCGTTCCTTCCTCTCTCTCCCCTCAGCCCCCCTCCTGGTTTCCAACCATCCTTCTGAGCTATGGCCCCCCTCAGAGGACAGATTCTAGCTGCGTCTCCTGACCACCTTCTGGTTACTGAAAAGTGGGGTCCTAGAACGAGGGAGAGCCTTGGGCAGGTGACTTGCAAGCTTCCACTCAACTTAAGTCACTAGATCCGTCCAAAACGGGAGGGAGGAGTTGCTTGGAAAGTGGAAGGCGGAAGGAGGGAGGGAGGGGACTCTCCTATTCGCACGGTCCTCCTCCAGGTTGGCGCCAGGCAGCGCAGTTCCAGGGAGAGGTCAGTGGAAACCTTTGCAGCAAAACCTGAGTGTCCGTTCCTCTACCTGCCACCTGGCTGAGAGCTTTAACTTCTGGACACGGGCACCGGGGGTGGGTGGGTGAAGGAGAAGCAGGGAAAGGGCTTAGGCAGGGCTGAGCCCAACTCACACCTGATACAACAAAGGCTGTTTAGAGACCCAGACCTTGCCCTCCGCATGGTCTTGTTTTGTTTCGTTTCAATTGTGGTAAAATACACAAAACATAACACTTACCATTTAACGATTTTGAAGTGTACAGTTCTGTGGCATTAGATACACTCACATAGTAGGGCACCCATCACCACACTCCACCCGCAGAAGTTGCTCATCTTCCCCAGTGCTCCTGGGTTCAAAGAGGGTTGTCCAGGCAGGACCTCTCTACTTACAACGCCAAGGGAGCCCCAGAGACAAAGGAGCTTGGAAGAGTGTGTGGAGCCTGCAATCCAGCAGGGAGCACACAAACATCTAGAGAAGGGGTGTCCTAACACGGGAGGACAAGGGGGGAGCGAGGAGGGACAGTGCTCTGTGTGTCACAGCCCGGTTAGCTGTGGGGGACATCAGGGGACTGCCTGATGGGCGCTACAGCTCCCCCTACGTCCTCCCCTAGAGCCCCTCCAGCCATTCCCTGACCTCGTCCTGGGCCGTAAAGGCTTCAGATTTGGAGAGAAGGTGGGTGCAAATAATTGTGCCCAGATACCCATGGAGGACTGTCTCAGTCTAATCCTGATTATTATTATAATTCTTTAAAACGTAAGAATAACTGATAAAATAAGTCCCACTTCATTACTTTTCCTTCACAGATTTCTAGGTTACCTACTCTTTTTGCTCACCTAATGAAATTTAGAACGAGTTGAGCACATTTGAAAGAAAAAAAAATTCATTGGGACTAAGATTTCATTCCACGTCTAGATTAATTCATGTAGAACTGACATTTCTAAAGTACCGTCTTCTTTTCAAGAACCCCCCTATCTACCCAAGTCAAGTCTTCTTCGATACCCCTCACTAGTAATAAAATGAATAATGGCTAATATTTCTTGCCCACTTACTTGGTTGCTGGCACTGTTCTAAGGGTCTTATCTGCACCAAATGGCTTCACTCAGGGCAACACTTTTGTATGTGGGAGGTACCAACATTCTCCCTTTTACAGAGAGGAAATGAAGCGTGGAAAAGGAGAGTTTTATGTTGTCTTCATATAAGTCCTATATATGTTTTCCTAGGATTTTATGATTTTTATTGAAAGCGTGAGTGAGATGTGTTTTAGGGCATCTATTGAAAGGACGCTTTGACCTATTAATCTGGTGAATAATGCAAATGCATTTCCAAATGTTAAACAACCCCACCTCTGGGATAAGTCCTACTTTGTAAGGTGTAGTATTCTTTTACTATCCTGCTGTATTCTATTTATAACGTGTTTGTACCTTAGTGCTCAGCTGAGGCTGCTGTGTGGTTATTTTTTGCTACCGTAGCTTGTGATACTGACGTTCATCTCAAGAAATGACTGTGAGGCTTTCGTGTTTTCTATCACTCAAGCAACATAAATAGCTCCAGCTGCTTGTACCAGGAAGAGTTTTAAAAATTAATCTATTATACACCCTATACCTGGTGTTCTTTTGTATTGTTTGTTTGCTTTTGTTTGTGTTATAGCTCTTTTTAACATAAAATAATACTACTTAGAAGAGTGTGACCTGGGAATAGATGACTAGATCGATGAAACAGAATTAAGTGTCTAAAACTTTCTAGTTTAGGAGTAAATGACTAGTACAACAAAAGTGGAAAAGAAGGTGCTGGGGCAGGAGCATGGCCATTTGAAAACAATTTGAAATGTGTCTGTGTCTTAACCTACACAAAGATAAATATCTTTATATTTATTATCAAAATAACTATTAGCCATTTGGCTTGAAATTGAAAAAATTAAACCATGAAAGTTCTAGATTTTAAATTACTAGGTGAATCATTTTTCTAATTTTTCTGTGGAAGATTGAGCAGATTTGATGAATCAGAATACAAAAATTTGAAGACAAGTATATCTAAAAACGAAATGATAAATGCGAAACTTTAGGAAAAATTATTGGCAGCAAATATGAAACAATGGGTGATATTCGTATTGTACGGTGTTCTTCAAATTCGTTTTAAGAAAAAAAAAAAGCAGAAAAAATGGGCAACGGCAGAAACAAAAACTTCCTCAAAAGAAATATGGTTGCCTCTAAAAATGTGAAAAGATGTTCAACCTCACTGAAGATCAAAAAGACTCAGATGAAAATTAACTGTGGTATATAGATTTTATCCTATCATATAGTAGACTACTCAAACGTTCACTCAAAATAGCCCAGTAATGCTGATAACGTTCAGAAATTACCTTTCTCACAATTGTTGATCTGAAGGTAAATTTAAATATATGTAATTTTTGATCTAAAAATTTTGCTTCCAGGAAAATATACTAAGGGAGTAATTGGTTATTTGAGCAAAAATCAATCACAAGTAATCCAAAGAAATTATTAGATATCATTGCTTATATTCATTAAATGTTGGAAGCATCTTAAATATTTGTTAATAAGGATTTTGCTAAATAAGCTATGGGGCTTTCATATAATTGACTATTATTAAGTCATGAAATGATTACTAGGTTCATATCTATTGATACTAAAATATGTCCACAACATATGGTTGAGTGAACTAGACAATTTATAAATATTGAAAAACAATGACTGTATTATGAGTTTATGTATAATACCTTGCTGTGTGTTTGTGACTTTTTTTTTGTTTGTTTGTATCAGGTCCAGGTAGGGTAGAGATCAGGATGATATAGATAGAATTATAGAAGGATGTTTACCAAAATGTTCTATAGTGATTATCTTGGGTGTTGGAGTTTCGAGTGCTTTTAAATTTTTTTTTTTATGCTTTCCTCCACTGGCTGAGTTTGATTTTATATCAAGCATGTTTTTACATCAGAAAAAAATAAAGTTTCATTGTAAGGAATAATTATATTCCCTCTTGAAAGATTTAATTCTCAAATCCTATGTGTTTAGTTTATTCAAATTTCCAATGTGATTCCAAGTCTTAAAAATTTAGGAATAGTAAACTAGAGAACATGGCATATCATATATATTATATGCCACTTTATGCTAATAGAAAATCATTTTATATACATGTTTAAAAAATAATAACTTAGCTTTTATGAGCACAATAGCCAGTTTCAATAGCTTTAAGAATTCTATTTAAGTAATAGGTATTAAAGAGGAAACATCCAATCAGTAAATTTGGTGAAGTTATTTTAGTAAAATTTAGCCAACTTTGGAGAATTCTGCTAATTTATAAACCACAGGAGAATCCCACCACTTCAAAGAAGTGCCCATTTTATGTTTCCCTAAGACAAGGGTCAGCAATTGATGACCCCCAGGTGTATCTCTCTGATGCATCTTTTGGTATGGCCCCTGAGCTAAGAATGGTTGTTACACTTTTAAATGGCTGAAAAAAAAATTTTTTAAGAATATTTCCTGTTAAGTAAAAATTATATGAATTTCAAATTTCAGTGTTCATCACTATAGTTCTGAATTCAACTAATAAAATACTTGTGTTCTCTTTTTCTTGTCATATACGTACTTACATGATATTCTTGATTTTGCCTTTTGGCCCACAAGCCTGAAACTATTTACCATCTGAACCTTTGCAGAAAAGAGAAGCAGCCAGGGATGCAGGTTACCTGTGAATTCAGCCACCCTCACGTCTCTGCCTGCTGGCTGAGGATGGCTGTATGGAAAAGAGAGGTAGCGGATGTTTTTGGTACCAGCCTGTGGGTAACAAGGAGAAATAAAAAGCAGAGTTAGGCACGCAACTGACAGCGTCACGCAACTGACAGCGTCACACGACAAACAAAGTGAGAGATACAGACCCACCCTGGAGCATCGTTTCTGGATCACTGCCTTTCAGTTACTTCAGTTTAAGGAAAACAAAATGTCTCCGCCTTCAACATACGTCCTTTCCCTCTCATGATAAAATAGACCATGATAAACCTCTCAAAGTTTCTCCTGCAGCCACCCTGACATTAGGGTAGAGATTAGGGGCTACTCCAGACCCAACCTCCATTCAGAGTCCCAGTAAGATTGCTTGGATATGGCCTCAGATGGAGTAGTTCAGATGCACAGTGGGTACCATGAAGATAGGGTCCAAGAGATGTGGGGAGAACAAATTCCTCCCTGTATCTCCCTGGGGGAGAAGTAAGCTTCCTAGAGCCAGGGTCCCCGTCCACGGAGGGTCGCCTGGAATGTCCAGTCCCTGGCCGCCGTGGGAGCTAGTCTAGCCTTGCAGCCCAGGGAGTATGGTCCAGTCACTGAACCATCCTGGGGGGCAGCTTGCTGCCACATACCCCGGGGACCGATGCCTTGGGCTCCAAAGGGCCCAGGCCCAGAGAAGGGGGTGTCTGGTGTCCTGTACCCCCTTAGTTTTCTCTTTTTCTGGCAACAAGGTAGTGGTTTTGTTTGTTTGTTTAAACACTGAGGTAGTCACCTGACGAGGCCCTGCTCGGGGACCGGCCCAGTTCAGGTGAGTCAGGGTCCCCGCCTTACCGTCCTTCCCCAGGGCAGGCTGTGACCTTTCCTCGTGCTCTCCCTGAAGGTGTTCTGGCGGCGGATCAGAATTTCTTTCGCCTGCTTCTCACTCGTTTGGGGTTTGAGGTTGTATTTGTTGTAGGACAGGGTCTGTAGAAAGAAGGGGATGTCAAACATGTCAAACATGTACAGACATCTCAACATAACGTCTAGCCTCAGGAGACCATGGAAAAACCAAGAACAAAGACTAGTAGAGCTCAGGTCCTCTGAGCTTTTGCTTCAATTACACAGGCACAAGCTGTGGCCCCCGAGGAAAGGTCTGTGCTCGGGGCTAGCCCATCAGGACCAAGCTGCGTTGGGAGCCTTGCCCCTGGCTCACAGGGTAGTGCCCCCCATCTGTGCTGTCCCCCTGTGACCCTCCCACAGTGATCACCCCCGAGGTACCCACAGACGTCGGTGCCCCCCCAGCCAACACACACTCTCTTTCCCAGGTCATGTTTGCTATGCTAGGCCAGCGGTTACTGAGTGTTTAGGGATCAAGGGAATTTAAAAACGACTTTGGCAATTTCTAGAAGGTTGCTATTTTAAAATGTTGCCAATCAAAGATACGCACAAAAAATCAGCCCATTAGTATCACCAGTTCAAAAAGGAAAAAGTCTTTTAACCAAAGTAGTAGGACGGGCATAATCTTAGATACAGAACAGTTTTTCAGACTGAATCAGTTTAGTTTTATGAAAAATGTCTTTCTTATTCTCACGGAGGCCAGTGAAAATTCGTCTTGAACCACAGACCAGCATGGTCCTCACACATTTACAAAGTGCTTAACGGGAATCTCTTTCACCCAAGCTAGAGGACTACAGATGTCACCTTTTGTGACAAGCCTCAAAACTGTAGACTTCCCACTAGCAACAAAGCAGACAGACACTTGTCCTGGATTGCATCTCTGGTTTTTCCTTCAAGAGAGCAAGAGGACCGTGGCGGAGGAGAGGAGTCATATGAACGACGTAAAGACAAGATGACAACCAACAAGGACCTACTGTGTAGCACAGGGAACTCCGCTCAGTACTCTGTGATAACCTAAGTGGGAAGAGAATTCGAGAAAGAATAGATACATCGTATGTGTATAACTGAATCACTTTGCTGTACACCTTTGTCAATCAACAACATTGTTAATCAACTATACTCCAATATAAAATAAAAATTTTAAAAAAATAAGAAAAATAAAGGAGGCTTTAAGGAAAAAAAAAGGTGGCTAATCCGAATCGTAATGTGCTGTAAGAATAAGCTATACACTGACTTTGAAGACATTAATTTAAAACAAAAGAGTACAAAATATCTCATTGGTAATTTTTTAAATTTATGATGTGTTGAAATAATATTTTTGATATAGTGGTTTAAATAAAATATATTATAAAATTTTTTTTTTAAAAGGATAGGATGAGAAAGGAAAGACAGAAAGGGTAGGACTGGTGAATCTCATTCTCCCAAGTAATAAAAGAGGAAGCAAAAGCCATCTCAGGGGTGGAGGCCCCTCTGTTTACTATGTGTGTTCTCCCCGTGGGACTTTCCATCACCTATTGGCTCTTCTTGATCAACAAGGAAGGGGGATCTTGCACAGCTTAGAAGGGAGAAACCTGAAGGTCAGACTGAATAGGTACCGATAAAAGAAGAAGAAAGGCGATTATTTAGGAACCTGATAAAAAAGAGACAATGGGCAGTTAGCCTCATTTTTGGGTGGCTTGGAGTTCCAGAAGCTCTCTATTTCTGGACTTTCCCTAAACTCAACCTCCACCACCATGGGGCAAGTCTGAGTACCAGGCACCCTCTGGACTCCGGCCCTCACTAAGCTGGCCGGCATTCTTCAAACCAGGAAGCTCTTAACTACTTATCTAGGCGGAATGCGATAGTCTTGCTGAAACAGTTTCACTTGGAACGATTTGAAAGCTGCTGAATGTACTCGAAGTGTGCTATGAGTGCTGCTGACCTGTGTTCCTCCAGCAGGTGCAGGGCCTTTTTGCTGACACATTCCCCTTCATCACTGACCTTCTCGAAACAGCAGCCAGAAAACATTCCCTTGCCCTGGATCATGTAATTCTGAAGTCATGGAAAGAGCTGTGGGTGGGTAGCTGGCAGGCCTGGGTTCTTAACTCAAATTCGTTTTGAGGTCTTAAACAAGTCAGAAAAACAACTCCTCTAACCTCAGCATCTTCTACTTGAGAAGGAGGAACTTTGACTAGATGAGTTTTTGGAGTCCCATGACATGGTCACAAAAACCAAGGCCCTCACAGTGAACTCACTTATGACCCTACTCAACAATTGGGATGTTCCATTGAATCCTCAAACTTAAATAATTCCTAGAGGACACAAGTGAAAACACCATTTGATTAAATCAAAGTTTCAGGAGGATTCACTTACTGCCCCTGAAATGTTCTTGCTGTGAACTTTGGGCCAGGTCCCAAGTGCTAGTATAGCCTCCATACCCTTTTCCAAAATTGAAAAACACTATGCCTGACATGTCTCCTTTTTGTGGAGATATATATATATATATATATATATATATATATATATATATATATGTGTGTGTGTGTGTGTGTATGTATATATATATTTTTTATTTTTTATTTTTTTTGACCGAGTGGCATGTGGGATCTTAGTTCCCGGACCAGGGATCGAACCCATGCCCCCTGCAGTGGAAGCTTGGAATCTTAACCACTGGACCGCCAAGGAAGTCCCTGAAATGTCTCCTTTTTTTACCTTAGGCTTTCAGCACTGTGGTTTCGATATTCTAATCTAAACCATCTCAGATTTCTAAGCTCTATTACAGTCAACCACTCTGAGACAACTCCACCATCACAGGCATCCTGGGGCCATCTTTATTCCGTGGTGGATGAGTGTCACTGCTTTTCTGTCTCTGGAGGGGGAGGGAGCCCTGCTGGCTCTGGAAAACTCTGGGGCTGCAGGGCTAGGGCAGCCTGACCCCTAGGGCCAGCAACTGGATTTGCATTTCTCTTTATACCACGGGTGCCAATTTTGCTGCAGAAACATAACAATTAACTTTCTGTTCTCCAAACTAAGCAGAGAGAAATTGTTCATCGAGAAGACTGCCTTGGAGAGAATAACATGAACAAGAACTGATTCCTGGAGGACTGGATCCGAGGACAGGGAACAGGGACACGTCTTATACACACCCTTTGTCGAACTTGGTACATGTTGTGTGTCAGAATGTCCCTCATGGACTCCACATCTTCAGGGCAGAGTCTTTTGGTTTCTTGTATCCTCTGGGCCCTGAAAACATCATTGGAGGGAAGCCAAGCATTATTCTTCCATCTTGGCAAGGGGACCACAAAAGCATCAATTTACTTTCAGGACTTCTAATTGATAAACACAAAGGTTATGTTTTTAACATAACTTTTCCTGTTGTTTTAGTAAATTCATATGAAATGTCAGCACGTGTGTCTTGACTTACATTTTGAACATGTGGCTTCTTTGCCTATAGCTTGTATATGGGAATTTCTCTAACCCATTTTTAAAAAGGAGTTTAAAGTCACGGCAAACCAGTTACTGTTTTCCTCCGTATCTATTATGAACAGACACGTTTGTAAAAAACAATAAAAGTCAATGATTAGGAAATACATTTTTGGAAAGGATACCACAAAGGGCAAACCAAATGTTTCATTGTTAGATTCAACAGAAATAAGATTATTCCTTCAAGGCTCACGGACAACACCGTGTTAGTCCCACATTTTGAATAGCACTAATCTCTGCAGTACTGAATTTTTACGAGTACCTTTATAAGTACATTTATCTTGGAATTGTCCCTTTAGGGACTTTATCTCTGGTTAAAGAATAATGGTAAGAAACTAAAATCATATTTTACGAGGAGAATTAAACCATTGCCACCATGAAAATCAGGCCAGCTCAGAGACACTGGACCCTCTGAGATTCTAGAAGCAGTTGACTTCTTTCTGTCTTCTTCACCATGAGCACCCCTCCCCCCCCCCAAAAAAAAGAGCTCAAAAGCCAAGTCATGGCCAGGTTAGCAGTCAATGAACAATTGTCCTCTGAGGATTTCAGTCATGACATCGCTATGTGCAGAATTCTCATATGACACACATATTTGATTTCAATCACTTCGGTCTAGTGGTGGTAATTTCTAAAAACTTATTGTATGAATAATATACGCTCACTGTAGAACATAGGAACAACAAAAAAAGGAGAACTAAAGAAAATTAAACCCATCTTTTAGTACTATTACCTCCCTTGACATATTGGTATAAACCCTTACAGAGCTGTGATTTTTTTTTCTTTTCTGGCTGCAGCATTTTGAAATGCACACGTGTGCTGATGTGCTGTTACCTGCTTGCACAGGTCTTAGGATAGTTGACCATAGAGACAAGAAGTTATTGGTTTCAAGACAGGCCACTTTTTAAGTCCCTTTCCCCAAACATTAGTAGCAATATCGCCATAAATAGCAAGGATATTTTTGTAAGTAATGCACAATGAGTAAAAGATTTTTAAGGGCTTGGATGCTGGATATCACAGGACCAGGACGCCAGCATTTACTTAGCAATGCAATCTGTCGACTGACTAATGCCCTTCCTACAAAATCACTGAAATCAGTTTCCATATCGCAGAGCTGCAAACGTCAACACTATTGATATTCAGTTACCACCCTCGGTGATTTAAACATTATTATCAGGGCATTTCAACCTAACTGTTTAAATGTCCTTCAAATAAAATTTATTCTGATTTAGATACACCCACGCATTCCCACAATCTGAACACATTCCTTTATTATGGTGGAAGGAATCTATTGCTAAACAGAAACAACAGCTAAACAAATAGTTCCACTTTGTGTGTTCATAATAAAATGACCAAATAGGAAAAAACTATGGGTAAAGGAAATGGTAAAGTTAAACCTGAGATAGGAAATCTAACTTGGCATTCTCCCCAGTTTATAATTAACCACTCTGGGAAGGACCAGACTTAGTTCAAGCCCTTTTAGGCTGCTGGCTGGATGTGCAGTACAGGGTTCCCGGTAGCATTGCCTCGTATTTATTCTCACTGAGAAGCTGCAGCTATAGAATCAGAAGGATGAATTATTGATTCGGGCAATTACTGATGCATGGACTTTCCTACCTGCTACTTCGTTAGCAAAATCACTCCTGAAATGATCATATCATGAGCACAGGAAAGATACAATCCTCAGAAAAACTGAATCTTAGTAATCTCTAGGGCAAAAAAGTAAAATTATAAAGTGGAAGTCTCGTCACTGGAACAAGATGTAAAAGAAGTCTCTATTACCTTAAATAAAAGACCACTGGTAATTGCATGGCCATTGAAATCAAACTGGGGAAATCTGAATCTTAATGTGTTTGAATAAAAGGCTCACATTTCCCTTAACTTTTTAAAAAAAATCAGATGCTATAATGCTGTAAAAAGAGGTTTCAATTCTTTTTTTTTTTTTTTTAACATTTATTTATTTATTTTTATTATTTTTATTATTTTTGTCTGTATTGGGTCTTCGGTTCGTGCGAGGGCTTTCTCCAGTTGCGGCAAGCGGGGGCCACTCTTCATCGCGGTGCGGGGACCGCTCTTCATCGCGGTGCGCGGGCCTTTCTCTATCGCGGCCCCTCCCGTCGCGGGGCACAGGCTCCAGACGCGCAGGCTCAGCAATTGTGGCTCACGGGCCCAGCTGCTCCGTGGCATGTGGGATCTTCCCAGACCAGGGCTCGAACCCGTGTCCCCTGCATTAGCAGGCAGATTCTCAAAAAAGAGGTTTCAATTCTAAACACAGCGACAGAGATATGAATTCTAGTAGATGTTATCTTCATGCCATAAGGTGAAGTCCCAAAAGATCAAATATATCCTGATTTATTTGGAAGAATCCATCCTCTTTCAGTAGCGTCATACATGAAATCCAGGGAAATGCATGGTGACTGAAGGACGTGCCCACTAAGTAAACAATGGTACCAACAGCTCTTCTGTGTATGTGGCTGCCTTGTGTCTTCTCAGAAAGGTCACCAAGGTGACCAACACTGAGAACCAGTGAAGAATGCAGAGCTGTGGGCCCGGCTCCCTACAAGGCAACGTCCCATCACGGAAGTGAACATGGCATCAGAATCTTCATACTAGTGTCTTTGGTGTCAGAATGCATGACTGTGAACTTACACCCGTCAATATGTGATCAATTTAAAAATTCTTCAACTGCAATAAGTTAATTTGTGCTTTTTAATAAATGACATTATAATTATTGGGGAGTTTCTAAAGACAATATCCTGAAGTCGTACAGCTGTAGTGTGTTATGCCTATACATTTATTATAAATATATATATTTTTATCTTTCATTTTGTTCTTTTTTAACATCTTTATTATAAATATTTTAATATCTCTTCTTTTTAATAGTAACCAAATATTTTTGAATCGGCTTGAGCCTCTACCCACTGATGTTTCTAAGAACTTCCTACTCATGGGTAAAGCAAGGTGCCTCATAGTTAGAATAATAATCCGAGTACATAGTCTATTTATTCCATAGGGTTGTTTTGAGAGTCAAATAAAATAATGTATGTAAAAGTAAAGGAACGCCCCAGAATGAGCATTGTCTGCAGTGTGCCTAGGGGCACACTAGGGACAGCGTTCTCCTGAAGGTCACAGAGTTTGGAAATCTAAACCTCTTGTAGAACAATTGCTTAAACTTCTAAAGAAAAAAAATATATGTGCGTTTTATTGTTATCCTCTCATAACGGAGTCACAAAAAGCGAGCTGAGTACACACTTCTTTTTCCTATTATTGTATGAAGGTTTGTTTTTTAAGAAATCACTGCTTTGATCTTAGGAGAGGAATTCCTTTTTGCTTGACGTCCTACAGATTTCTGATGAGATCAAATGAATGCAATTTAAATACTAAACTTGTAGTAAATATCGGTTTAAAAAAATCTCCTCTCCCACCTCGGTTAACTAACCGGTTTGGGCTATGGGGGGAAAACATGTCTCCAACCTGGAAGGCTCTCTTACTAATCTTGAGTCAATGTCTGAAAAATAATTGACTCAACACAGGACATCCTCTAAATGAAACTGCCTTAAAAATTGCCTTGAGGTTAGGAACTGGGAAACCTGCTTATGACCAGTGCAACGTAATGTACAGAGATTCAAAATATATTTTAGCACATGAGAGGCTGATTCTCATTTGAGATAAGCTCCCCTACATTCCTAGACCAAGCGCTTACATCACTAGTGAGTAGAAGGTCGAGGAAGTTCCTCATGGTCTAAACTGCCTGCACCCGACCAGGTCCAGCCCTCCTGCTGGGCGCTGAGTTAATTCTCATCCATCCTTCGGTGAGCAGGTCAAACGCTTGGGGACCAGATGAGGTTCCCTCTCACCCTCTCACAGCTCCCTCTCACCCTCTCACAGCTCCCTGGGCTTTATGATCATATGTTTGTGTGCCCTATTTTATTACCATCAAGACCCTGCTCCAGGGGTGAGCTCCCTGAGGGCAGGGACCGTCTGCTCCCACAGGTCGTGGCACATAACAGGTGCCCTGGTACTCCCCTTGGCTAAGGGGATGCCCAAAAGCTCAGGAATCAGGTGAAGTAGGATTTGAAGGCAATATTGTAGAAAATAAAAGAATGCAAAATTATCCATGATGAATGACATATCAACATTTTAAATAAAGACGAGATCAGTATCCCCGATTATTTTTTTCTGCCTCAGGCTCTCATATGGCTCAGCACGGTGTTGCCAATAAATATTTGTTAGCACATTCCCATTTTAGGACCAGAAATTTCCTTACAGCCATGTAATGGGCAGCACCAAAACAAACCAACCAACTCACTGAGAAATAAGGCAGAAAGCTTTCTGTTGATACAAAGATGCCCTCAGGGATGCTCCTTTAGATTTCTCCCTGGCTGGAAATTTTCCCCATGTAAAAAAGGTGATGGTGTTTCTGATTCATTAGCAAGTAAGGGATGAGAAATAACACTCAGGTGTTAATGACAATTTCATTGCCATCTATTCTTAGCTCTTCTCTCAACTTGCTTTTCAAAGGTGAGGAGGTGGGGAGATAATTGAAACTCATTATCTTCTGAAGAGGTCAGGATGGAGGGGCTTGTGTTCCTTATGCTAAATATACGTTGTGACTAATTTCCCCAATTCCTAAACCATTTCTCGGGAGAAAACTGGGCATCTTTGGGGAGAGGTGAATTAATTCTTATGACATTCAAGAAGTTCTCGTTAAATGTCAGAGACTTAAAGCAGCTTTAAAAAATGTCTAACCAGCTCTTGGGACAATTGGTTTCCAGATGCTCCAACTGAAGCACCAGGCTTCAAAGGGCATCATCTTGTAATGATGGGGTAGGTACCAGTCTTACCCCACCCTCTGTTCCACCGGTAGCCAGTTCCCTCCTTGCTCCTGTTCACAGCTGGTCTCACACAGACGTGGCATTCTCCCAACTGCACACAGATCTTTGCCTGAGACACAATTACAAACACGGCCTTCTCTTTAAATATCCCACCAATCACCACACCTCTTGCTCCTCTACCACTCATGCCCAAATCCAACTTAGTATCCTAGGATGCTGACCTGGTCTCTCCTCATAGAAGACAGGAAGAGAGATGACTTATGGGAGAAAGACAATGGCAATATTAGCAGAAGCAAACGAGCACGGGTTAAAGGGTAGACATGTCTAAACAGGAAGACTTGTGACATATGCTAAAAATCTTCTATAAATTCATTTGCCCTGCCCTCCCAAAGAAAGATGTCAAAAAACTCTCATCTTTTTGCTAGAAAGTAATTTTCAGAAACTAGGTGAAACAGATCGAGCATGGACCAAGCTATAAGATGCCAAGACTTAGATCTTATTTCTTCCATTTTTCCTTTGTCATATCTCTGCCTCGTCACTCCTAATAGTACCTTTAAATGGAACAATGAGTTAGTGCCCCCTGTAATTCTGACATTGAAAGTCTACATCGAGGGCAGATGTCACTTACTGATGGGGGATGGAAAAGGCTGTAGAACTTAGTATCCCGGTCTCTGCCATCTCAATAGCTTGTTTCATTTCCAGCTTCTTGTACAAAGAAACGATGCTCGATTTTGGCAGGTTCTCTCGGATTAGGATTTTCCGTAAATACTTATGATCGAACTTCTTAAACCTAAAAACGGAAACCAACAGTTTGGAAATCTTCAATCTCTGTATGTGTTATGTAAGTATATACTTTTTCTAGAAACAAACTACACTTAACTTTATTCTGAAAGACACCACGACAGTGCCTGGAACACATGTGACTTTGAACACATTTTTGAAAAAAATAATCATAGCATTTATACATTTTTTAAAATAAAGAAAGAATGGCCTAGTGACCTGAATACATTGAAAATCAACCAAACAAAAGGAAGGGACAAGCTGTAATCAGGGCAAAAAGTGGGCATTAGTGGGGAGCTGGGGAGGCCAGCTGAGTTCTAACTGTGGGAGAAGAAACGGGCTCGGGGAGTCTGCTGTACCCTCCCAGTAGCTCCTAACCGTGGCAGCTGCACTGACAGTGGTGCTGGCCTGTTCAACCAGAGCCCACAAGTTTAAACAGCCTGGTAGTTACAGTAGATTTGCCCATTACGCTGCAGATCGTTTTGAATCCTGCCACTTAGGCGGGGTGTGGGGAGAACCCACATATACCCTGACAGTCTGAGTGATGGAGCATCTGTATAAGCCGGATGCTGACGGACGCTGACTATTGCGCCAAAGCTCCGGCCGACCCATGAGACCGAGCCACGTGGCGCATACGGTGCCTTCAGAGTCCACCATCTGTTTGGAGGAGGAATTTTCCACACCTTCAATCATTTTCCACGCAAAGAATAATTTGCCGCCTGATTTACACTGGGATGCTGGCTTATCTGGTGGTCGGTTAGTCTCCTGGCCTGTGAGGTGGATGGACGCTTTATCAGCCGAGGCTCCCCTGGGTTAAGCAGTCTGTGATTCCTTGGGCTCTGTGATCTGGGTTTGGTTCATACCAGGCTCACTCTGGCTCCCACTGGGTCAGCCCTCAGCCTTCTCGCTTTCTGCCTTTCTTCATGAGAAGCTATTGTTGCTGTTTATTCCTCAATCTACGGCCATTGGCACCCCACCCATCAGGACTTCTCTGATGCCCCTCACCCTGGGTTCGGGTTCACCTTGACCTTGGGCTGGTCAAGGCCAGTGGTTGCCATTGCCCTTGCCCTATTAACCACTGGCTTCTTCTCATGGGCCACTGGGTCACTTACTCTGAGCCCTGCACATCCTGCCTCCCTTCCAGCCATGCTCACGACTTCTTCCAAGTCTCCTCTGCCCTTGCTCTTCCTTGCCCGCCCCAGAGGCATGGAAGCTTCTCAGAGTCCTGTCCCCAGGAAGCTTCCCCTCTTCACCGGCTGGTAGTCATCTCACCCACACCCACGGCTTTGGTTACCAAATACTCACTGACAACTCACAACCTCTATCACAGCCACGATTTCCTCCTGAGCTTGAGACTAAATTCCAAACGGGGGCTGAGTGAGTATCTGAAGCATCTTAAACAGAATCTGTTATTTAACTCCAAACATTCTTCTACAGACTGTAAGCTTAACCACGGCACTGTTACCTCCCTAGGTTCCGTGTCTGAAGATCTGATGGTCATTCTCATTTTCCCTTTCCTCATCTTCCCCTCCTTACGCCATAGCCAGCCTGTCTACCCCAGAAGTATTTCAGTACCCCTTCTGCTGGTCCCTTACCCTCACTAGTCGGAAAGCTCTGTAGCTCACTGAAAACAAAAGACCTGAACCCACATCAAGGTTGCGCTGTACAACAGGTTAATCGACCTCTTGGAGTTGGTTTGCTCATCTTTAAAATGAGACTAGGGACTTCCCTGGTGGTCCAGTGGTAAAGAATCTGCCTTCCAATGCAGGAGACATGGGTTTGATCCCTGGTCAGGGAACTAACTTCCCACATGCTGCGGGTCAACTAAGCCTGTGGGCCACAACTACTGAGCCCGTGTGCCGCAAACTACAGAGTCAAGGCGCTCTGGAACCCACACGCCACAACTAGAGAGAGAAAACCCACATGCTACAACTAGAGAGAAGCCCGCACGCCACAACTAGAGAGAGAAAACCTGCACACCACAACTAGAGAGAAGCCCGTGTGCTGCAGCGAAAGATCCCGTGTGCTGCAACTAAGACCCCATGCAGCCAAAAGTAAATAAATAAATACATTTAAAATAAATAAATAAATAAAATAAAATGAGACTAATAGTGATAACACAGGACAGTTAAGGAGATCATGTGACAGATAATTCCTCTCTTTCTAATCCATCTTCCATATGGCTGTTGTAGTTTGCCTTCCAAAAGTCAAGTATGGTCATGCCACTCTCCTATTTAATAGCCCTTTGATATGAGTTTTAAAGGTCAAATAGAACTTTATAGTGTTAATGGCTATAGAGAGCTCCTTAGCTCTGTACCATAAAAGCGTGTCCCTGTCTTTCCAGCCATGTCCTCCTTTTTTCTCACCTTTTTCTCACCTTGTCACTCTCCCATATCCAAACCATGACACGCTCTCCCTTGCCTTTGAAGATGGAAATACACTGCTGCTACTGCAATTGCTTGGCAGGCTTTCCATTCTTCTTTGCCTGGAGAACTCATTTATTTTCCAAACTCACTCCCATTTCTGTATTACTATAGTTCTATGCATTTGCCTCTGTTATAACATGCACCATATTGACCATAATTATTTGTTCAGGCTCTTTCTCTTCTCCCCCACCCCACCCCCAGGACCACATGCACTACATTGTGAAGACCTAGAACACAGTGAGGGTGTCTTACTGCTCTTGACATAGTTTAGAAAGTTAGGTATAGATTCGGCTAAATGGAAGAATATTTAATAATGCTTCATTGGAATAACTATGACATTTGAACTTAAAAAAAAATCCATGGCCTAAATTCTAGATCGGTGGATAGTCACAGAATTTAAATTCTATTTTAACACTGTAAGGACTGCTAAAACGACGCTTCTTTCTACCTCATAAAAAAAAATCCCACTCAGGAGACTTCCCTGGCGGTCCAGTGGTTAAGATTTTGCCTTCCAATGCAGGGGGTGTAGGTTTGATCCCTGGTCGGGGAGCTAAGATCCCACATGATCTTAGCCAAAAAACCAAAACATAAAGCAGAAGCAATATTGTAACAAATTCAATGAAGACTTTAAAAAATGGTCCACATCAAAAAATCTTAAAAAAAAAAATCCCACTCAAAAGCTCTCAGTTTCTGTGCCACCACCGTGCAAGAGCCAGAATTTTTAAGATCTAGTCTCTCTTGGCATCACCAACATCAATATGTCGGAAATGTCTACCACTTGGTTAATTGAACTACTGCTAACGCCTACATCCTCCAAACAGCCGTGTAAAACTTCAAAAATCTCGTCTTCCTCATCCTCAATAAACTCTCCTCAGAGCCACGTCATTAAGAAATATGGCTGTAGACTAAATCCAGAAGAGGATGAGTTCTGAAATGTGAGATGTGGTGGAGAAGAGGGCCCCCGGCATCCTTACAGAATCGTTATGCGAGAAGGACCTCCCCCACGATGGAGGAGTCTCTTCCCCAGGATCCCTGATGACACGCCAACCCTCCTTCGCAGCTTCCTGAAGCCTGTCATTCCCTGGTTGTGCTTCTCGTATCACTGGGAAACTTGTCCTGGTTTTAAACTTAAATCTGGCGTCTCTAATTTCCACCTGTCCGTTGTACTAGTTTCCTCTAAAGCAACCAAGCCCAAGTTCACTGCTTCCTCCACCTGGTAGCTCTCCATTTCCCAGGACTTCTGCCTGCTTCCTGTATGGTATGGCTCCCAGGCCCTTTATCTTCCTGGCCACCTTCCTCAGGATTCCTTCTAGTTTTATCTTATCCCATCTACCTAGCTTCCAGTGGAACCTTCTGAGGTTCGCGATGTCACATATATCCCTCCTCGGTGGTGAAACCTCTGCCTCCTTACTTGTCTCTCACTTGGTAGTGGCTCCAATGCCCACACACATCTTCAATTCCAGCCTTCAAGTGATCCATCAGCTGCCAAACCAAACACAGAAAAATGATTGCTGATGAAACGTTAACCCTACAAGACACACAAGGAAGGTTAATACACCTTGGAAAACAAAGGGGGCTTTACTTTCCAGGAGCATACCCTCTTTTCTATCACTCTGTTCATGTAACTGACGCTTATAATGCCTTTCCCAGTAACACCACTTAGTTTCATGATGCAAAGGCTCTGTAGATAATTTCTTTAATAAAGCACATAACTTGCAATGAAAACAAGGTACCTGCTTTGCTTTGAATACTATTTTTCTAGAATGATCTAGGAAATTTCTCATTACTGAAATCACATGGATATAAAGCCTAATAATTAACTATTCTTTTAATTTCATTGAGAAAGAAAAGAATATGCCAGTATCCAATTTATACAGCTCTTGAAAATATAATTCTACAGGTATTCTATTTTTCTAACAACAAAATTTATCTATATGCCTCAGTTTTTGTTTTGTTTTGTTTGTTTTTTCTTTTTTTTTTGGGCCATGCCACGCGGCTTGTGGGATCTTAGTTCCCCGACCAGGGATTGAACCCGTGCCCTCAGCAGTCAAAGCACAGAGTCCTAACCACTGGACCACCAGGGAATTCCCACGCCTCAGTTTTTATCTGATCATTTTGTCTCAGTATTTACATTTCACCATCCAAGCCAATTATACTACATTTGCTTTATCCAAATTGTTTATAGGAATTTAGGAAAAAACACAGTCTCTTCATAATTTATTACTTTACAAATAATTTAAATTTGTCATCATTGAAGTTTAACATGGCTTCTAAATTTTTTTTTGCAAAATAGATTAAAATACTAAATTAATTCTGAAATAATTATGTACTCTCTACCAATAATTATACCTTTTTTTGAGAAAAAGAAACATAAGAAAGGGGTGAAATATCCAAGTTCTATTGTCTTAGGTATATGTCTAATTTCTTAAAATAATGAACAGAGGGGATAAAGATAGAGACAAAAATCTTCAGTTGGGTTAAAGCACTACTTATTTTAAAACGCTCACTCCCTATCCCCATCTGTTGAATAGTTTCAAATGGCCTTGAAAATTTTTCATTTGCGTTTCCTGGAATTAAAATTACTTTATTTCCTAAGGTGACTTTGGCCATGAAATTCAGGTCTGACTTTCGAAAGACTTCATCAGTTTCTCCAGCATTAAAGTTATGGACTTTCAGGCATGAAAGAAACCTCCAAATTATGTGGGCCAATCATCCCCTCCAAGCCTGAATCTCTTGTACAGCAACTATGCTGAGTGTTTTCGGTTATTGCTTGCACACATCCATTTCACCTTTGGGTGAGCCATACAAGCAACTGTCCAAACACTCTTCATTAACAGAGCTGAAGCCTCTCACCCTATGTTTTCCATACATTAGTTCTCATTTCTATTTCCAGTAGCCACATGAAACGCCATCCCTTCAATACTGTGTTGGACTTAAAACAAACTGGCAGAAACCATGATCGACTTCATTTTCACTTTTGTCAGAGTTGGATGTTTTCACCAAAACTGCCACTAGGCCATGTCTGCTGAAGTGGAAGCTGTTACCCCTTCTTTATTATAAGTTCAGGAAGAGCAGAAAATCCCATGTTCCATTAGAATAATTTCTTTCTTTCTTCCTTCCTTCCTTCCTTCCTTCCTTCCTTCCTTCCTTCCTTCCTTTCTTCCTTCCTTCCTTCCTTTCCTTCCTTCCTTCCTTCCTTCCTTTCCTTTTTTAGAACAATGATTTTAGAAGCAAGTCAGGCAACTCTGAACATTATTCATCATGATAGTTTTCTGAGGTGTCAGCTTGGCTAGGCTACTCCCCTGTTATTATTAATACCCATCTAGGTGTTGCTGTGGAAGTATTTGGTAGATAGGATTAAAGGTCACTGATCAGTTGCCTTTAAGTAAGGGATCTTATCCTAGATAATCTGGGTGAGTCTGATTTGATCACTTGAAAGGCCTGAAGAATAAAGCAGAAGAAAATGCCACTTGCTTTTGCCTGAGAGTTCCAATCCACCCTTCCTGATGGCCTGTCCTACAGATTTTGGACCTGCTTCCCCAGCACCCATAGTAGGTGAGCCACTTCCTTACAACAAAGCTCTTAATATATATCTCCTACTAGTTCTGCTCCCCTTGTTGAACCCTGACAGAAACACTGCTAGCTTGGACCCAAAAGGGAGAGAGAGAAGATGAAATGAAAGAAAGCTACTGGGCCCCAAATTTTACAGTCAAGAAGCAGGCTGATCAAACTAATAAGCCGCTAGAGTTACAGATGTAGAAAACATACTTATGGTTACCAGGGGGCAAGGAGCGGGGGAGGGATAAGTTGGGAGATTGAGATTGACATATACACACTAATATACATAAAATAAATGACTAATAAAGACCTACTGTAGAGCACAGGGAACTCTGCTCAGTACTCTGTAATGGCCTATATGAGAAAAGAATCTAAAAAAGAGTAGATATATGTATACATATAACTGATTCACTTTGCTGTACACCTGAAACTAACACAACCTTGTAAATCAAGTATACTCCAATAAAAATTACAAAACAAAACAAAACTAGTAAGTCACAAACACCTGCTACTGTTCATGAAAAAAGAACTATGACTCAGAGGGTGGAGGGGAGAACACAGAAGGTGGAGCAAAGAATCACAGAAGATTGTTCCCAGGACTGGAAACCCAGGCAGACTTGAAAATTTGCTTGGGGTAGATGACTCCTTTTTTCCGTCCATATTTCCCCCTTTTGGAAAGGGAATATCTATAGCCGTTATCTGATGACTGTCTTACCAGTGCGTTTTGGGAAAAGATGACTTGTTTCCTGAGTTTCACAGGTTCAGAGTGAAGAGGAACTGTGTCTCAGGATGGATTATACCCAGAGCCTCACCCATCCTTGATTTAGATGGTTGAGATGCTGAGAGTTGGGTCTTTTGAACTCACAAGATGTAGGTGAGATTTTTGGTCTCTGAGTTCATTCTATAGTGGATTGAGGCTTCTGAGATGTTGGGATCGGTTAATGTATTTTGCATGTGGAACAGACATGAGTCTTTGAAGGGCAAAGGACAGATGCAGTAGGCAGAATGTATGGTCCCCAAAGATGTACAGGGTCCTAATCCCCAGGGCCTGCAAATATGTTACTTTTTATTCAAAGAGGAATTAGGATAGCAGATGGATTTAGGCTTGCTATTCAGCTGACCTTATGATAGAGAGAATACCCTAAATTACCCACATGGGCCCAGTATAACCATAAAGATCTTTAATGTGGAAGAGGAAGGCAGAAGAGTCAGTATTAGAGTGATGCAGCATGAGAAAGCCCTGACTGGTCATTGTTGGCTTTGAAGACAGGATGTGTCCACAAGCCGAGGAATGCCAAGACCCTCTAGAAGCTGGAAGAGGCAAGAAAAGAGACCCTTTCCTAGAACCCCCAGAAAGAAGTACAGCCCTGCTACATCTTGATTTTATCCCAATGAAACCCATTGTGAACTTCTGACTTCCAGAACTGTAAGATAAAAACTGTAAGATGTAAGCTACTAAGTCTACGATAATTTCCTACAGCAGCACCAGGAAACTAGTACAGTCACTGTTGGTGGAGCTGGAGAGGAAAGAGGCCATGTCTAGTGACATATACACACCTCATCAAAGTTCTAAATCACTCTCATAGGTGACAAAGAGGGAACATCTTATCAACTTATTAATTATGACCAAGAGATAACTTACACGGGTATGAAGCTCTTCATTGATGGATTCTTTTTTATTGGTCTTTCTAACATCCAGGTACCTGACCAGAGGGCCAATTGTGATTCCCTAGATCATAAACCACAAAATAAAGCATTTTGTTGTAGTGAAGACTGTCAGGATAGAGAGCAAATCTATTGCAAATTTAGAACTTCCAATTTTAATGTCTTTGTTTTGTACTAGTTTCTCCTGGATAAATGCTCCAGTGTTTACTTTAGTTCTTACTTAATACCTTTACACTCTGTAATAAAAATAGGTCTGATGTCTATAATTTAAAGCAGGGATTTAGTTTCATTCCTTAAAATAACCTCCCATTAGTTTGCTGAGAGCTAATACTATAATAAAAACTATAATAAAAACTATTATAATAAAAGCTATAAAAAACTATTTAGTACTAATTGTTATCTCATTTTCAGCAATAGACATTCACCTGTACAAGGGGATATTTTGATTAATATGTTTTATCAATTAAAAGGTCACAAAATGTAGAGGTTACAGGATGACCAAAAACATGATCTAGAAATATTTGGGAATTTAGTTTGGGTATTGGGCACTTGTCTGAAAATCAGATAAAGTGTCCCTTTCTTGGTATTTTACTAAGTTAATACACAATCCTGAGAAGAATAGACTTATTTCAAATATGAAAGAAATCTACCAACCTGAATAAATACAGTAAAGTATATAACTACTAGAGTAGCAGTGACAAACATTTTCTTCCTAGGAAAAAGAGACAGAGGAAGCAAAAATGCAAGTGAAAAACTTCCAGCTCCTCGGACACCACTGTAGAAAATTATGCACTGGTCCTTGATGGAGAAGGGGAAAGTCCGAAACTGGTTACTGATATAGAAGAGAGCAAACACGCCTAGAAGGGGGGAAATACGTATTAGAGCAGAGGGTCACAAATGAGGGGACACAGCAGCGTTAGTGAACCCAAGTCGTGTGCCTGTGCCCACAAAACAAGGGAACCTAATTCCATCACACCCACGGCAGTCCATCCCAAACAGAACAGCTTACAAAACTTTTTACTTCTTGAGTAGTTGTGAGACAGCAGTGCTTCAAGTCAGAAGTGTTCTCTGGTAGTTTCCCAGCATGACTGCCTGTGTGTGTGTGTGTGTGTGTGTGTGTGTGTGTGTATTTAAAGTAATAAATCTTGATACTTTTGATATAAGAAATGGTATATATTTTCTAATCTATTTTATAAATTTTGCTCAGCCTTTCAAAACTAAGAAAAGCAAGGGTATCCCTTGGAGGGTTAGAAGCATTTTTATCAGCTCATACTCTCACTGGGTCAGCAGAGGAGGTGTGTGATTTTGAAGGTGAGATGAGCCCTCACAGTGCCTGGGGTCTCTGCGGGTGAGCAGATCTTTTGTGGTTGCTTTGGTTCTTCTTGAGGCTCAATGCAAAAAAGAAAGGAAGTTGGCAAGGGGTCCAAGGGGGGGATTCTTACTGTCCGTAAGTGGAAGGTGGAGGGCAGGAGAGCTTGCTGAAAACACAGAGGTGTTTTCTACCACATTGGCTTTTCACCCCCATGTGGCTAAGCTGCCACCCAGGCAGTGGTTCCTAGTGAGAAAGGTCCCTTCACTGATGCTCTGACTCACCAAAGCAGAGGTTTCCCTGGAGAGCAATAAACCTCTCCATATCCTCATGTGGTTTCTAATCGCACAGACATCACAGCAAGCATCACTGACATTAACTCTACTGCCCTGTAGATCCCCACAGTGTTAGAACTGAAAGGGACCTAACAAATTTGTCCACACCCACTGTTTTGTGGCTGGGGAAGAAGCTTTTGTGTAGTTAACTGTCTGTCCAAGGTCAAATAGCTAGTTAGTAACAGTGATAGGACTTGATGTGACATTATAAATTTATATCAGAGTACCCTTAATTCTTTTCTCTCCTGAAGACCCAACAGGCACATATATTCAGAGTTACTTTTATGAATATTTTAAATATTTCTACGTTCTTGTTATTCTTTCCTAGCATCCTCTGATAGCAGGGACACTGACAGTGCAGGAAACAGTAAAATTTAATTTTTCTCATTTTGTTTTGTTTGTCCTGGCTCCTCCACGGGCTAGTCCTATGACCTTGGGCAAAAGTCAATCTTTTCATGTACGCAGTCTTCTCACCTGCTTTCTGGAGGTACTGAGTACTTACACCAGAAGGTGGACGTAAGGTTTAATAATTTAATATCTATGAATAACATGAAGCCCGACCTTCTATGTTATAAGCCTTCATGAGTGTGAACTATTCTTAGCTACGATGAGTCAGGCAGGAGTGGGAGAGCTGGACGCCGACACCTGGCTCTGTCCCTCGCTGTGACGTGGCCAAGTCATTCTCCTGGGAACTGTTACATCATTTCCCTCGGATGGAAAATGAAGGAGCTGGGTGGCTGGTCACCAAGGGTGAAGCATCGTGAGGTCTCCCCTACATTAATCTCCCAGCTGGTTTCTATGCTTGTTGGCTGGGCGGAAGCTCTGAGGTGGTGCTCCTCTTGACATTAACCCTCCTCTCCTGTAGACCCCTCCAGTATTAGAACTGAACAGGACCTATGAAATCTGTCCATACCCACCATTTTGTGGTTGGGGAAGAAGATTTTGAGTAGTTAACTATCTGTCCAAGGTCAAACAGCTAGTTAGCAATACGGATGGGACTTGTGAGATTATAAATTTATATCACAGAATCCTTAATTCTTTTCTCTCCTGGAGACCCAATAGGCACATATATTCAGTTATTTTTATGAATATTTTTAATATTTCTACATTCTTGTTATTCTTGCCTAAATCCTAAAAACCATTCTAAATTTAGAATGGATATGTTCAAGATGAGTTCTGAGCCATTTCTCCTAATTTCTCTTTGAGCAATTGGCTTGAAAATACTGATCCAAGTCATGTAAAAAAATGCTTCAAATATTGGTTAAAGTCATTTAAAAATATAATCGCTTCTAATCAAAAGGTAAAGCATATCTTGTAGTTCAGTACTGAGTGTTCTTTCTAGCTCCAGAAACATAAATATACAAGTTAAATTAAAAGTCATTAGTCAAGACACCTCGTGTTTTTAAATTAGGCATATTTTATAGGGTTGATACCAGTTACATTGTAGAGTTGCCTTTACTAAGCACTTTTCAAAAATAGAGATTCACTTCCTTCGTTTTCTATATATCACACTCAACCCTTGACTAAAACTACCTGTAATATTTAGGAGACTGTTTTCTAACAGTACTTGCCTTACAAAGACTACAGTTTGTGAGATCTCACTTTTCCTGTCACAAAAGTATAAAAGAAAGCCCGCAGTGTATAATCTATATCTGATTTAAGGTGCAAGAACTCATAAACTGGCAAAGAAGTGAAGAGCAAGGGATAAATGTACTGAGTAATATTTAAATGCGTAGATGCGAAAGTTTTCTCTCAATTAAAAAAGAGGTGCTCCTCCTCCAGCCTTGCTTCAGTGCAGAACCTTATCGGCCAGTAATTATTCTGAACGGATTGAGGAAGCAAACGGAGAACATTCCTGGTCACTACAAGGTACCCAAACCCCCCTAACCAGTAAAACCAGTTGGCATCACCTCATTGCTTATGCTTTAACCTTGCAGGAAGGAATAAGAAAAATAAAAAAAGAAGCAGGTGGGACTCTCCGGGCCCTGCTGTGTCTTACTGATGGCTCTCCAGATCTGGCAGAAGGCCAGGGTGAAGCAGATGAAGGCCCAGTTCCACTCGTGGTTCTTCCCAATGGTGGACACGCCCATGAAAATGAAGATCAGGGTCTCACTGACGCTGCTCAACATCTTCATGAAATACTTGATGGTCGTGTAGGATGTCTGGGACACGTTTTCTTCGACATACTTTTTCATTGTCACTGCACAGGCTGTGATTCTGCAAAAGGAAAAGGATCTCAGGGAGAAGCCACAAGACCTTGCCCCTCATTGGAAAGTCCTCCCTATCGGTGACGGCACAGAGACACAAATCCTGTTTTTATCCAGAGAGGACATCTTCTCCAGTCCTCTTTCTGGCTGCAGGTTTTTCCTGAGATTTTCTTTCTTCCTCTTCTTCCTCCCTAAGGGGTCTGCACAAGTTGAGCGTGGTAGGGAAGGTGGGCATGACATGGTTTTCCCGCAACAAAATGGCATGCAATTCATGCACGAGCCAGAAGCAGGACTGTTTTTAGTTTGTTCCCTCCACCCCCATCATGAGCTTTGTCAGCCCCACCGCGTACTCTCTACTTCACCTGCCTTAACCAAAAGAACCCAGTGCAGTTACCTAGAAAGAATACTTCAGCGAGACCCCCTCATGTTGTAATGTTTCCTACAAAATTTTAATGAGAAATTTTTCCTTTAAAATGTTTTGTTTTAGAGCCACTTAGCAAGTCTGGATGGGAAAGAAAGGACTTTGTCTTGTCTTAGTAGTTTGCTAACTTTTAAGGTGGGAAAACGATGAGTGCCTAGACTTTACACTGTTGTATTTAATGAAGATAAATATTTCTATACAATAACATTGTGCCCAAGTGGCTGGGTATGAGGATGATGTCATAAAGAAGGCAACATGATCAGATAGAATAAGCCAAGTTGCGAAGCCTCATTCCAAGATCTACACAAGGATAAACATTTCAAAAATATTTTCATTAGGAAAAAAAAATCTGAATTTCTAGTCTTCTCCCATCTACCTAGTTTCACTCCACACTGACCGGTCCTGGAGCTGTGATGTGATTTGAAGGAAATAGCAGAAGGCAGAGCCCAGGAATGATAGTAGCTCATGGCATGCTTCCCTTTAACTTTAAAATAATGCATTTTTCAAGGAAAAAAATAACGACTGAAGTGAGACTTTAAACTTGAACCTCCCCCAGCTCTTTGCACCAGCTTTTCTGAGCGTTATAAATTGACCTTATAATTGCTATGCAGGAAAATCACCAGAACAGAGCAAAAGCAAATGCGGGAGAGAACATTTGTTTGGCAAAGGACCTGAATTGGATTTTGCAAAAGTTCAAAAAACCTGAATCCTGAAACACTTTTGAAGATTAGCATTAGGAGTCAGGCCTTTCTCAAAGGCCGGTCCACAAGATGTGGTCCTAAACTCGCTTTTTTTGGATGAGAGTTGGTCCTTGGTTTGTACTCACGCCAGGATGCCAGAGAGATAGAGCGTCTCAGCCACTAAGTAGGACAAGTAGCTGAACATGAAGACGATGAGGGGTTCAATCGCGGAGATGTTCTGAGTGAAACGTGTGATAAACGCAGAAATGAATCCAAAAATGACGCCGAAAAAAACTCCCCCGCACCCCACAATAATGAATCGGGCACATCCAGCCAAAATGTCCACAGGTTCTATGTCTTCAAATTTATGCATCTTTGTGAAGGCGATTAATATGTTATATAAGACCTAGACAAAAAGAAAATGAAAAAAAAAAAAGTAAACATGAATTAGAAATGAGAAACAGCTTACACACAGATTCTTAACTTTGTGTCTAGTTAAATAATACACCACAAAAATTACATAACAAGAAATATTAACACGGCTGCCTAACATTTCAATGCCTTCCAAATAATTTACATTTATTCAGTTTCTCCGAGTAAGAAGTATAACACTCACAGCTTTCAATCACTGAGCACCTACTACGTGCCGGTCTCTTCGCTAAGCTCTGTGTCATTATCAATTGATTTCCTCTGGCTCCGGATGCACCCTTCAACATAGGCTTGGTAATATACAATGACATTCCTTTATTTCTCCTTTAAAATGAGCACCACGTTAAGCTTGCTCAACTGAGGGGCATTTCAGGAGGTAGGGGCTTCCTGCAACTTCCGTGGGAGGGCTGAGAGTCAGCCATGTGGGCGTGAGAACATCCAGGGGGTCCTGTCAGGGCCACAGGGCCTGAAAGTGGTCCCTCTGCCACCCTGCATCCTCTACCCGAGTGATGAACTATCCACACACCTCTTGACACAGGACAAAAAAGCCCCAGCATGGCCCTGGTGCAGCATGCCTGTGGCCAGGGGTCCACCTCAGCAGCCTTGCCTCTGTGAACCCAGCCATGCAGGCTGCTGGCTCCTCTTGAGCCCAGGCTCCCACTGCCCAGTGCCACTGACTGCAGAAGACTGCTCCCTGTCTGCCCTCCTTGCTCGCCCATCAAGTCCAGACCAGCTCTAGCTTGGCTAAATCAGCCAGCTTCTCTGCTGTCCAGTGGCCCATCCACACCTTCTCCAGGGAGATCAGAACCCCTTCCAAGTTCGTCCTCCTTTGGGGGTCATCCCTCAGCCCTAGGGTACCCTAAAAAGTTCTCTTATATCTCGTAGCTATTCCTTTATTACAGTTAATAATTTTGATATTAAAATTTCTCTGTTTAACCTACGGTGTGCTTTCTCTTTCTTGGTTGGACCCCACATGCTTTCCATATACAGCATCTCATTAGAATCCCCCAAACGACCCCAGTCCGTGTGATACACACTCTCAATTTTCCTACTATTTCGCTGCTTATTTCCACATTCATATGAAGCTGCAGGGATCGATTTATCGCTATTTCATGCCACTTGGCAACCCAGAACTTGGACTGAACTTCCGCAAAGTGGCAGCCTGCCACACAGTGAGACACATAAACAGGTAAAGTAAGATCAGTGCAGGAAATGAAGACCTTTGAGACCCCCAGACCCTGAAGGGTCCTGCTAAACCACAGCACACACCTATCAACTTCGCTTAGACCGAGACAAAATCAGAGCAGGGGCAGAAGTTAAACTCAAGGAAACCACGTCCGGGATGGTATCCTGTGTGCTGAAGAACTGCAGCAGTGCCGTGGGCCCTCCAGCGCGGGTAGGTCTACGCCCCATTCATTCCCTCTCCTCCCTCACACTCCGCTCTCCCCTCACCTCTGGGCATCACCCGCTCTCTGCCTCCTGTTCACTCCCTCTCCATCCCCAATTCGTCTTTCCTGACAGAGACACTCAGCGGCCCCTCTGTTCTTCAGGGTGCCCTGACAGCGTTTGGATTCTGCCTTGGCTTCACCCCCAGGGCTTACCAGACTGCTAGCTGCCCTGTGCTCATGCTGACCCCTCAACCACGGTCTGCTACCTGCAGACAGCTGCAGCCATTTCTTCCCAGGTCCCCTTCCCAGGCCTGGCCCCTCCAGGTCCACTTGGTGCCTGGCCTCTGCTGACTTCCCATGACATCACCTTTGTGATTGAAGATCGACGTTTTCCCACGGAGAGGCTGGCAATGAACCATCACCTGCAAATGGTCCCTAGGCTGCTATCTTGTTCATGTTCATGATCATAAACTGTCAGGGTGCATTTAAACCAAAGCTCCCCTTCATCTCATTTGCACTCTCTAGTCAACAGAGAGAAGCAGAAGAACCAGCTAGTCTGTGAGGATGAGCATCTCTGCTCTTGGGTGACCCGGAGCCATGAAGGAAACTCTTTATACACTTTTTGCTATCTGTTTGCACATGAAGATGAAGAATCTTATCCAGCCCAGCATTTGGCTTTGGAATGTGAGTTGGCAGAGAGGACCAGTCTGCAACATAGCTCAGGTGTTACCAATCCCCATCTAGGATGCTTCATCTAGTGAACCTTGTTGATGGAGGGGAGGGAACACGAGGAAGGCACGCAATGACCCCTCTGCTCATGAGTTCTTGGTTCTCGTGCCCCTCTCCAGAGCAGCTTTGTCACATCGCCTTCTATGTTAGTTCCCTAGGGCTGCTGCGACAAAGTACCACAAACTGGGTGGCTTAATTCAGCAAACATTTGTTTTCTCACTGCTCTGGAGGATAGAAGTCTAGAATCAAGGGGTGGACGGGATCATGCCTCCTCTGAAGGTGCTGGGGGGGACGCAATCTGGAAAGCATGCCTTGGCTTGTGGACACATCAATCCCGTCTCCGCCATTGTCTTCATATAGTCTTCCTTGGGTGTGTCTCCCTGCATCTCCACATTGCCTTCTTATAAGGACACCCGTCATTGGACTTAGAGCCCACCTTAATCCCAAATGAGCTCATCTTAACTAATTATATCTGCAAAGAACTGTTTCCAAATAAGATCATATCCTGAGGTTCTGGGTGGACATGAATTTTGGAAGGGACTCTATTGAACCCAATGCAGCTTTTGTAGCCAAAATGACCTTACAATGCAATTAACTTGTAAAATAGGCTAGAAGATCTTAGTTATATATCCTTTCAGAGCACAACTTCATTTTGAATTTCATAAGACCCTAATCTGGGGCTTGTTCTCCAAATGGATCCATTATGCTTCTTTGGAGAGCCCAGGACACATGTTTTTCTGTGTCTGGATTAGTTCCCAATTTTTAGCGTACAATAATTATCAGCCAGTAACCTACAAACTCGCTTAGGTAAGGGAAAGTGGACAGATTATAAACAGGCTTGTTTCTTATCCCAAAGAGATGTTTCCAGTGAATTTTCTGGAAGAAGGAGAATCTGGGGAAGGTGAAAAAGAAGAATCAGGAAGCTTGGTGCAAATTGGCCCAAGCAAGGACACACACACACACACACACATGCACGAGCGTGCACGTGCGCCCCCACACCATGAGCATTGCCAATTTCTGAAATTAGGAAAGGGATTACTTTAAAAAAGAGAGAGAGAGAGACTTATCGAAATCTCAAACCAGATTTAAGAATACACATACCGAAGTGCAGAAATTTTGGAAAATATAAAAGTAAAAAGGAACCTCCCCCCATACAAAAATGTTACTTACTATTTCCGGAGAAAACCACTACAAACTGTGTGTGTGTGTGAATATATATACACACACACATATATGTATATATACATATATATATATATACAATATTATATATAATATAATATCTCAGCCAAAGACCTGGTGTGGCAGGGTTACTAAGGCAGGTCCATTTCTGGAAGGTGCGGGACTCCTCTGATGGGTGTCCTTAGCCTGAAGACTCCTGATGGGCTTGATAAACTCTTGTAGAAATGTATCCAGTTTCCCTCCATCCCTCTCTTTCCCCTGGGGTCACTCTGTTCTCCCTTCTCCCTGAACTCCATCCCCATTTTCTCTGGCAAGAGTTTCCCCTATAAATCTCTTGCACATCTAACGCCCTCTGTGTGTCTGACGCATGGATGGCCTGAACAATATCTAGCTGTCTCATTGTGTATCAACCATATTTTACAAAACTGCTGTAATATGCGTCTATTTTATTTAAGCAAAGTGAAGCCATGTTCTAAGAAAAATCTTGGCTGAGTGTTTGCAAGAAAATTGTGATTTATGGTTTCAAAACAAATCCAAAAGAACTTTAGTGGCTGTATCCCAACTCAGTGAGTTGGTTTAGTTCAGTTTCACCTTCTGCCTGACCTCGGAGCAACCCACACATGGGTCTTAGAAGCCCTGGATGTTGCACCTTTGGAGCTGTGCTCGTGTTCCAAGGAGCCAGATGCTTGCACAAGACTCAAAAAAGGCGAGTCTGAATGAGTTTAATTGGGACCTGGGAGTTTATTTGACTCTCAAACCCAGAGGAAACTCAGGGAATATGATTGAGACTCAAAGATTTGCATGTTGAGGCCACAAACGAAAACTCTTTTGCATAGCTCTCCAGAATATAAGTAGCTACCCCGTCTGTTCCTAGGGCCTGGGAAAGTCAACGGGGCCAGCCCTGTCCCCGGACGCCAGTGCACCCTGCCAGGAAGAGGCCATGGCAGTTTCAGAAACTAAAGTAGTACATATAATTAAGAAGACTACATTTACAGACACAATCCATATGACTGCATGAAAAACAATTCTTATCTTTCAAATTATATGGCTCTGGATGTCATTACGGTTGTGAAAGATTTTCTTTGGACCTCCTTCAAATCACAATCATGTGTGTGTATTTCTTACATATTAAAAGGAAAAACTCAGCCAATGCTAAAGCTCAAACACATCCTTGGCACTAAGGGAAAACAAGATTAGATTTACCCTCTTCACTCAGTGGGGAGGCGCAATATTGGGACATAATAAGAAATATATATTTTGTCTTTGTCCCCAGTAGCTGACACAGAGTTCCTAAAAATCTTGTAATTCCCTAAGTGGTAGGGATGAGAGGAACATCTTTGTTATTTGTAATGAGCCCCTTTCAACCACACTTGAGTTTATGCTAATGAGGTGACTCTTGCCTGGGGTTCCCCCCACCCCAAGGAGGGGGACTGGTTGCCATAGGAACCAGCCAAGTGAGTAAAGGGTTGTAACTTTCATCCCCACCCCCTAACCTCCAGGAAGGGGAGAAGGGCTGGAGCTTGATTTCAATAAACAGTGGCCATGGGGGAGAATGGATACTTGCATAGGTATGGCTGAGTCCCTTTGCTGTGCACCTGAAACTATCACAACATTGTTAATCGGCTATATTCCAATACAAAATAAAAAGTTAAAAAAAAAATCAGTGGCTAATAAATTAATCAGTCATGTCTATGTAATAGAACTTCCAGAAAAACCCAAACAATGGGGTTCAGAACGCTTCCAGGTTGGTGCTAGGAGGGCGGTGCCCCTGACGAGGACACGGAAGCTCTGCACCCCTTCCCACGTACCTCGCCCTGTGCATCCCTTTCATTCGGCTCTTCCTGAGTTGCATCTTTCCTAAGAAACGGGTCATAGAAATTAAACTGGTTTTCTGAGTTCTGTGAGCTGCTCTAGCAAACTTGCAAACCTGAGGAGGGGTTGTGGGAACCCCAATTTTACAACCAGTCAGTCAGACATATGAGAGGTCCAGTCTTGGAACTGGTGCCTGAAGTCGGGGAGTCTTATGGGACTGAGCCCTTAGCCTGTGGGGTTTTGGGGTTTGTGCTAATTCTGGGTGGTTAGTGTCAGAACTGAATTAAATTGTAAGACACCAAGCTGGTATCTGGAGAGTTGGAGAACTAGTCGGTATGGGAAAAAACACGCACACATTTGGTGTCAGACGTGATGCTGTAAAAAAAAAAAAAAAAAAAAACCAGTTCAGAGAAGTCTCAGAAAATGGTCCTTTCCTGTTACCTTTAACAAGCTCACCAACCTCCCAAGATCATAGTACTGGTAACCCTTTATGGATACCACTGTAAAAGTTTGCAAAGCCCTTTCAACACACAGAATACAATCACTTATTCCACTGAATTGCATAAATAGACTTTTCTCCATGTTAAAGAAACTTCTATTTCTGGGATGTATTTACCTTATGTGGCCATGACTTATTATCCTTTTTATATATTGCTGAATTTGATTTGCTAATGTTTTAAGTATATTTTAGTCTATATTCATTCTGCAATTTTCTTTCTTTGCATTATCTTTGGGTATCAGGGTAAAGGTGGCTTCAAATGTGAGTTGAAAAGTGATCACTCCTATTTTTGAAAGCGTTTATGAAGAATAAGTATTAGTTTTTCCTTAAGATACAGGCAAGATGTCTTATATCTTTTAATTTATTATTTATTCTATTATTATCATTTATTATTATTTTTACTATTGCCTTTATTTTACTTACTTTAGATTTACCTTGCTCTCCTTTCTTTAGTTTGAAGAAATTACCTGAAGAAGTAGAACATATGTCATTGATTTTAGAACTTTAAAATCTTTACTATAAGCATTTAAAGCCATAAATTTTCCTCTGGTACATCATTACCAATTGTTAAATGTATTTTTTAATTTCCTTTGTAATTTCTTGTTTGAATCACGGATTATTTAGAAGTGTATTGTTTAATTTCCAAATATTGGGATATTCCTTAACGTAATTTATTTTTAGTTTAATTCTGCTGGGGACAGAGAGCACACTCTGATTGCATGGCTTCTAAGTCTATTGCGGCTTTTTTTTACATTCAAATATGTGGTCATTTTTGATGAACGTGGTATTTGAACTTGAAAAAAATGTACGGGTTGTAGTTGCTGGGCACAGCACTCTATAAATATCAGTTAGAATAAGGTGGTTGATGGTGTTCAGCTCCTCAGTGTCTTGCTGACATTTTGCCTATTTGTTCTATCATTTTCTAAGTGAAAAGTATTAAAACTCTTGCTGTGATTGTGGAATTGTCATTTCCTTCCTTTAAATGTGTCCATTTATACTTCATGGCCCTACTACTGGGTGCATGCATAAGCACATGCATAATTGTTAGGTGTTCTTGATGAATTGACATTTTTTTGTCATTATGAAACATCCCTCTTTATCCTTGTAAAATTTTCTACCTTTGCATCTATTTTAATTGACATTAATATAACCACACCAGCATTCTAATGCCTGGTCTACCATATGTCTGGTATAGCTTTGCATCCATTTGTTTTCAGCTTATCTGCATCTTTATAGTTGTGTTTCCTGCAAATAGGATGTACTTGGGTCTTGCTTTATAATCAATTCTGATAATCTCTGACCTTTAATTGGAGTGTTTAGTCTACTAAGATTTAGTATAATTATTGTCATGCTTGGATTTAGATCTACCATTTTACTACCTGTTTTCTCTTTTCCTCCTCTGGTTTTGTTCTTTTCCTGCATTCATTTTGATTATTTGAATACTTTTTAGAATTCTTTTATAGTTTTATTATTGGCCATACCTCTTTGCATTATGTTCACTGGCACTCTACAATATAACATTCTTAACTTTTTACAGGACACTCTGGGTTAACATCATACCACTTCACATAAGTAAAGAAAACTTATAACCATGTAGGTTCATTAAACGTACTGACTTTTAAGTATCCTTAAGAACTGGAGTGAAGAAGCTCTTCACAATATTAAATCTCCTGGATTTCTTTGACACTGAGAGCTGATAGCTTAATGATAACTGATTGCATACTTCTGACTAGCAATCCTTCTAGACTTGATGACCACCGTCCCCACCGTGCTCTTGGCTCCTCGTAAGGGTAACATCTACGACAAAGCATCTGAGGAGGAGGAGGAGCCTTGTGTGGCCAGAGTACTTTCAACTGGAGACCTCTCGTTCAAGAACAGGAGTTGACGGACCCTTGAGAAATGTGCTCATAGACGAGCGACCATGAAGTAGCTTGAGGTGAAACCCTCTGTCCAGTTAGGAGCTGTAGCAGCCATGTCTTCTGAGAAGTACGGAGATAATGGACCAGGTGTGGATGAACAGAGAAGTCCAATGAGGCAGATTCAGAGATTATGAGGGGCCATAAGGAGGGATGGGTGATGTGCACCAAAAAACTGTGAATAATAAAAACTAAGGAGTAGGGGACAGATGACGGAGGAGATTATGTGGAAGCTACTTGGAGAGGGAAGAGAAATGCGAAGATCTACAAAAATGCAGCAGAGTCTGAGCAAGTGGCCAAGTTGCATCTATGGTGGGGCTCTGGAGTAAGAATATGATAGTTATTAGCACTGTTCACCCAGTATTTCTTTTCCTTCAAGGCATCTGATAGGACTGCAAGTCCAGCCTCTACCATGTGACTCTGCCTGGCCAAATTTTGTGTTTAAATAAGTTTTGAGCAGAAGCGATATGTCCTTTATGGGATTGGGCATTTGTTTGCCGAGGTGAGGCTTTTCATGAATCTTCTCTCCTTCCCTCTGGCACAGAGACCGGCAGTGCTCAATAGATGGCTGCTCTATAAGCCCAGATCCTGAAGAATAGAATGGAATGGAATGGAATGGAATGGAATAGAATAGAATAGAATAGAATAGAATAGAATAGAATAGGATAGAGGGCTCTGTTGGCCAATAGAAGACAAGAAGTGTAAGTAAGAAATATACCTTTGTTGCTGTAGGCCACTGAGGTTTGGAGGCATGTTTATTACCAGAACATAACCTGGTCCATCCTGACTGTAAGATAAGATCTGAAATCACTAAAACCAGCTAGGTTCTAGTTACAGCCTTTGTGACTCTCATAAAGCACTTCCTATTCCTGGGTTACCGTGGGGTCTTCTATGGGCTGAATTATGTCCCTCAAAATTCATATGTTGAAGGCTTGGGCTTCCCTGGTGGCTCAGTGGTTAAGAATCCGCCTGCCAATGCAGGGGACACGGGTTCAAGCCCTGGTCATGCCACGGAGCAACTAAGCCCATGCGCCACAACTACTGAGCCTGCTCTCTAGAGCCCGTGAGCCACAACTACTGAGCCCACGCACCACAGCTACTGAAGCCTGTGCCCCTAGAGCCCGTGCTTCACAACAAGAGAAGCCACTGCAGTGAGAAGCCAGCTCACCGCAATGAAGAGTAGCCCCTGATCGCCACAACTAGAGAAAGCCCGCGCAGCAAAGAAGACCCAACGCAGTCAAAAATAAATAAATAAAATAAATAAATTTTAAAAAATTATAAAAGAAAATTCATAAAGTCTTTTTTTTTTTTTTTGTTTTTTTTTTTTTGTTTTAATAGATCTTTATTGGAGTATAATTGCTTCACAATACCATGTTAGTTTCTGTTGCACAGCAAAGCAAATCAGCCATATGCATACACGTGTCCCCATATTCCCTCCCTCTTGAGCCTCCCTCCCATCCTCCCTATCCCACCCCTTAGGTCATCGCAAAGCGCCGAGCCAATCTCCCTGTGCTGTGCTGCTGCTTCCCACCAACCAACTATTTTACACTCGGTAGTGTATATATGTCGATGCTACTCTCACTTCGCCCCAGCTTCGCCCTCCTACCCCATGTCATCAAGTCCATTCTCTATGTCTACCTCTTTTTTTTTTCCACACACACACACTGTATTTTATTTTTACAAGAGATAGATAGACTGACACCAAGCATTGTACATGGATGACCACAACAAAAGCAACAATGATTGCAATTACCAAACATGAAACACACTTATACTATGTCATAACATTGACATTCAGTCCAGTAATCCTCCACTGTAACAGCTCCTTTACTTTGCAGTGAAAATTGATTTGTATATTCTTTTCCTCTGAGTCCTTGTGGGATTTTTTTTTTTTTAATTCAGACAGAAAGTCACAAAAATTATACTCATCCTCATCAGTTCACTCAGTCCCATGTAATTAATTTCTTTTTTTTCATCTTGATCTAAGAAAATTCATAAAGTCTTAATTGCAGAATGTTACTGGATTTGGAAATAGGGTCTGTAAAGAGGTGATTAAGTTAAAATGAGGTCTTAAGGGTGGGGCCGTTAATCCAATAGGACTGGTGTCTTTATAAGGAAAAGGAAGAGACACCAGGAGTGCACACAGGGCAAAGGCCGTTGTGAGGACACAGCAAGTGATTGGCCACAAGCCAGGAAGAAAGGCTCCAGCCTCCAGAACTGTGAGAAAATACATTTCTGTTGTTGAAGACACCCAGCTTGTGGTATTTTGTTATGGCAGCCTTAGTGGACTAATAGAAGATCTATGTCTTCCTGATTGTCTTGTGTATCTTTTTAATTAATCCTTATTACTTGAGCTTGCCATAAACCCAGTTCCTTAAAAAAAAAGCCTAAGTACTGACTCTACACATGTAAAAAAGCATTGGTGTATGCACATGGCTGATTCGCTTTGTTCTGCCACAGAAACTAACGCAGTATTGTGAAGCTATTACACTCCAATAAAGATCTATTAAAAAAAAAACATTGTAAGTTCAGAGTCACAGCACAGTACAGCAGAAATGATCTTCACTGTACATCAGATGCTGGAAAGGTACAGAGAATAACACACACACACAAACTGTATTCATCAACCTGACACAGGAAATTAAATAATGAATCCTGTTAATTTTCCATTTTGGATGAAAGGGCACTGGCACGTTAAGTTGTCATAGAGCAGTTCTTTGGCAACCACTTTCTTTGACTATTAAAGGAAATTAACTAAGAAATAAGAAACCCAGCAGTTACCTAGCAGTCGCCAGAATGATAGAGCCAGAAAAAGACAAATAGCATATGATACCGCTTATATTTGGAATCTAAAAAAAACATGATACAAATGAACTTATTCACCAAACAGAAGCAGACCCACAGACATAGAAAACAAAGTTATGATTACCAAAGGGGAAGGGGGGTGGAGAGAAAAATTAGGAGTTTGGGATTAACATATACACACTACTATGTATAAAATAGATAACCGACAGGGACTTACTTTATAGCAGGAAACTATACTCAACATTTTGTATATGGGAAAAGAATCTGGAAAAATATATATATAACTGAATCACTGCTGTACACCTGAAACTAACACAACATTGTTAATCAACTGTACTTCAATTTAAAAAAAAAAAGCTAAAAATAAGGGACAGAAGGGAAGAAGCTTTTATACTTCACTCCTTAAAGGAAGGGAAAAAAGATCTGAAACTCAGGACAGGAGATGAAACATGGGATATCCCGACTCTCTTAGGACTGACATCCTTGATCATTAGCTGCTTATAATCTCAGAGAGGCCAGGAAGATGACCTAAGCAGAGGTCAGAAAATTTAACAAAGAGAAGTAAGCGGCAGGGTTTTATTGATTTAAGGCGCAGCAAAGATGTTTCTTTAAGGAAATTCTTTTCAATTTAAAAAGTCTGAACATATTCTTCTCAGCCTGAAGAACAGAAGGGTAGAGGACAGGCCATATTTCATAGCTGCTCTTCCCACCTACCTGCCAATAGCTCCTACATACATATCTTCCACCAATCTTTCCCCCAGGCTCCAGACTTCTGTCTCTAAAACTACGGAAAATGTCTTTTCAGTGGCCTGTAGGTAAATGAAACTTAGCAGTTCAGAGCTAATAGCAATCACACACCCACACCCACCCCTGTTCCTCAGCCATGATCTCTTCAAGGAACCGCCCAGCCTGGCCCCTCTGAGTCTGTGCAATCTTCCCCTCCCATCACCTCCATGCCAACCTGAAGCAAATGCCCAGAGGACTGACTTTCACCATCTGGTGCTAGTACACCTGCAGGACAGGAAAAGTCATTTTAAGGCTGTTTAACCTCCAAACTTTTTAAACTATAAAAGCAAACATCAGTTGTGACCAGTAGATGTCAATTCACTGAAGACTAGCTCAGTGACTTGCTTCTTCTGAGAGGGTCAGTCTGGCACAGTGGAAATGTTACTGAGTGCAAGTTTGCTCTGCTGGCCCCACGACAGGCTAATAAACTGGAGACGAGGTGCTGGGCAGACTGAGAAGATGGCAGACTAATGTCTCAAAATAACCATCTTTTCGGGGTTTGGATGCCAGTTTCTTTTATAGCACAGAGAGGGGGAGGAGATGAGGAAGTAAAGTAAAAAGGCCCATAAGATTTGCAAATATCCCCTGGAATGGCCAGCCTCAGGGAGGGGATGTGTTAATTTCTTGTTCCTTGCAGCCATTCCCAGGTGGACAGGGTCCGGATGCTTCCCTGAACAAAGGCACTTTGGTTTAACCTTTAGGCAGAGGGGCAGGGTTCCCTGAGGCAGGCCACTGTGTACAGACAGTCTCCTTTCAGTGAACAAAAGCAGCGGAAAGCAAAGGTTAAAGTAAAAGAAACAGAGCCAACATGTAGTCAGATTTGGCTCTTCCCTGTTACAGAAAGAGCGGTTTCTGAGAAAAAGTACTGCTCAGTAATTTTTTTTTCATGAATGAATGAATGAATGACGAATGAATAAATGAAAGATTCAAACTCAAGGGAACTCTGGCTTAATCAAACAGGACTAAACTTTGAAATAAAGTAGTTGGATTTCACTGAGCTCTCCGTTTTCTCCCATGCTGCTAGGATAATGCTCACTTACGTGATCCCAGGTGAGCAGGAGGGAACTGGGGCAAACCACAGCCTGGGGACAGAGCCAATGGCTCTGTCTCTGACCCATCACCTGGATGTGATATGACAGAGCCGGCCCGCAGGACAGGTTCTGCCAGAGACTGTTCCTTTTACATAATCATTGAGAAAGCCACGGGGGAACAGACTAGCTGCTCACATCTCTTCCAAACGGCCAGCTATTGGGACTGCTCACATGACCCTGAGCAGATTTTTTCCACACCAAAGCCCGACACACCTGACACACCCTTGAGAACACATGCAGGCGTGCTCTTCGGGGCGGGAGAGTCTCTTGAAAACCACTGAACTAGGAAACTCTCTTGGCTGTCCGGAGTCCCAGGCTTAGAGTTTGCTTTTCTCCGGAGAAGAGTTTCCTTTCCAAATCCCTTTCCATAGCTGCTCAACCCTACCTCCTGACAAAGGAAGGACAACTTGGTAACCAGGCAAGGATCCGTTCTTCTTCTTGCCCTTGTGAACTGGAGTTAGTTCTAACCACCCACCAGGGGCTCACAGCGCAGGCTGCTGGAAAACCTACTTGTACCCCTCAGACTTCAATTAGTCTGTTTCTTCAACCAGAAGACAATGAACCAAAACAGTGTTTCTGAAACAGACTTGAGGAATTCCAATAACCTACGGTTGAAGTGTCCCTCTGTGACCCTGCACTGCCTGAGCGCATCTCTGAATTATTTATACGGGCCCAAGGAGCAGATCTTTCAGGCTTCTGGTTAACAGGAGCCCACAGCTGAAACCCCAGGCGCGGGGAGGTAAAGGTGTCTCCCAGGTGGGGAAGCTTAGGAGTGAAATCTGGCTTCCCTGTTGGTGAACGTCTGACCCCCCGAACATCCTTGTTTGCTGGGGCCAACCCTGGGCTGCCCTCTGCCCTTCATTTCTCCCAGCTCCTCCCACTCCCCCGACCTGGTCCAGGCGCCAACCCAAGCTATTGTGTGCGTGGCATCACACGCACCCCCGCGGGCCCCACGGCCCGTACCGTAACTGATGACCAGTGGCAGCTGTGCGCTGAGGAGAAGAAGCTCACCAGGCAGACCTCCAGAGGCTTTGATGAGAGTCGGGCCAGAAGGAAGATGCCTGGGCCCTGGGCTGGGTGGGCGCTTCCGTGTTGGCGCTAGGAGGGTGGTACGCCTAGTGTCCATCTGGGGTTTAGGCCTGATCCCCGTCTCCAGGCCGACAGGTACCAAGCAGATGGTCCGTCTTGCGTGGAACCTCCCCTCGAACCCGGGAAGGGCAACGGGACGCTGATTCCTCACCTACTAGGTGCCGGCGTCCGTGTGTCTGATTTCACAGCCTCCTCGAAAACACCCTCTGGGGTCAGACTGAACATTCCCATTTTACACCTGAGGAAGCGGAGGCACGAAAGGATGGAGTCACTTGCTCAAGATCACACTTGTTGGGTTCACGCCTCCCTTGTATATACCCACATTCTTGGCCGGAGGAAACTGTCTACTTGTAAAGGTATCTGCAGCCTCTCTCCTCCTTTCCTAGGAACGTGCAAAAAAATGAAGGTAAATAAGGAGATAAAAAGAGGACAAGAAAAACATTGCCCGACACTCCCCCAGAGAGAGTCTGCTCAGGTCTGTGTGCGGCGCTTCTCGCGGAAAAGCTGAGACCACCAAGTCCAGACAGATGGGGCGTCGCTCAGGCTGTGAGGAAGGCTCTGCGGCTCTCAGGCACTCATGGAGGTGGACTTCTATAAATAACACGCTGACCCTGACACGGGTTCCGACGTGTGTGCTTCTTTCTCACACCATCAAGCAATTAACTCAATTTGACTCCGTCTACTTGGAGACAGGGTCGGATCCCACAGGTTGAGGGCTCAGCCCCCCAGGACAGCCTCTCCCCCCGCTTCAGATGCCCATCGCAGGTCCAGGTTGTCACCTGGGCTTCTAACCCACCAGCCATAGTTGAGAGGTTCCAACAACCCCACCTTGGGTTCGATTAATTTGCTAGAATGGCTCAGAGAACTCAGAGAAACATTTTACTCACTAGATGACCGGTTTACTACAAAAGGATCAAATGATATCGCTTATATGTGGAATCTAGAAAAAAAGGGTACCAATGAACTTATCTACAAAACAGAAATAGAGTTACAGAGATGTAGAAAACAAATTTATGGTTACCAGGAGTTAAGGGGCGGAGGGATAAATTGGGAGATTGGGATTGACATACACACCCCTGTATATAAAATAGACAACTAATAAGGACCTCCTGTATAGCACAGGGAACTCTACTCAATACTCTGTAATGACCTATCTGTACATGTATAACTGATTCACTTTGCTGTACACCTGAAACTAACACAACATTGTAAATCAACTATACTCCAATAAAACATTTTCTTTTTTAAAACATTTTTTTTTTTTTTAAATTAAGGAAAAAAAAAAAAGGAACTGCCAGGTGGGAGAGATGCTTAGGACAAGTTATGGGGCAGGGGTGAGGCACTTCCATCGCTCTCCAGGAGCTCCAGCCTCCCCGAATCTCCACCAACCTGGAAATTCTCCAAACCCAATCCTCTAGAGTTTTTATGGAGGCCTCATTACTTGTGCTTGGTTGATTAAATCACTGGCCATGGGTGACTGAATTCAATCTCCAGCTCCTTTCCTGGAGGTGGAGATTGGGGGTGGTTTAGGGAGGGAGACTGAAAGCTCCAACTCCTTAATCACAAAGTCCATTCCACTGGCAACCAGCCCCCTTCCTTAGGTTACTTAGGGGCTTTCCAAAATTCGCCTCATTAGCATAACAAAAGGCAGCTCTCTTCACTTAGGAAATTTCAAGGGTTTTAATGAGCTCTGTGCCCTGAATGGGGACAAAGACCAAATATATATTTCTTCTTATAAATCATAATATTAGAAACGCTTTGTCCTGAACCCTGTGCCAGGCACTGTTTTAAATGCTTACCTGTATCAACTCACTTTAACCCTCAAACAACCTGATCTCCAGTTTACAGAAAGGGAACTGAGGCCCAGAGAGGTTAAGTGACTCATCTGAAGTCACACAGTTTACTAGTACAGGAGCCAGGACTAGAACTGAGGCATTTGGCCTCACTCTCCATGTTCTTGGGCACAATTTACTGCCTCTTGAATGGGATGTTTCTGGAGCTAGGACTTCTTTGAAGTGAGGACCTGCCCTCAAAATGAATGTTTTTAAAAATCTTTCCCGGATTAGACGCAGCTTCCTCTGGCAAGCTGTTCCCTGCCAGCTAGCTTGGTTTGAACTCGCCATGGCATCCTCACACCGGCAGGGTCCATGACTGTCCCCCACCACCGAGTGATGGGCAGAGGCGCTCAGCTCATCTTCGCATGCACAGTACCCAGGACAGCATCCACAGACATGGGTCCACGAAGGTGCGGCAAGGAAGGACACTGAGACTCTTCTCTCCCTGCGTGCCTACTCCTGGTTGCATCCCACCTCTAGCCTTTAGTCTCAGGGAGCAATTCCAAAGTTCCGTGATGGGAGCTGGTCAGAGGGAGAGCCCCCTGGTTTGCTCGCAGCTTCCCCGACAAATCCCAATTCAAACGGAGTGACCCTCTTGGGAATCAGAGGAGGAGGCCTGTGGTCACAGCACAGCCTGGGCACAGCCTTTCCTTGTCCCCATCACTCCCTCCATCATTCAGTTATCCCCTCTGTAGGCGGCCTCAGCATCTGTGATGCTCAGAGCTACCTGCTGGGTCCTACGATGATGGCGGGAGGCCTTCGGAGAAAAATCACGAGGGTCGGCAGGGAACCAGTCAGCAAAGCTGGGCTGATAAAGGGATGCAAAGAGGAGATGAGAAGAGGTCAAAGGAATTCTAGAATAAGGGATCAGGAAATCCAGGCTCTAATGCCAGCAATAAGAATGCATAATAAATAGAGGGGCAACTTGAATGAAAGGTATAAGGTCAATGCTAAGAAACTGTTGTTACTGATTGTGGGCAGGGAAAAGCAGTGGAGGACAACTTTTCACTATATCTTTTGGATATTGAGCCGCGTAGAATAAATTATATTCAATAAATGACTTCTCTGACAGTCTGTGTGTTTATAATAAAAATAACAATGAAGAAACTTAAGCACCTGGAGATCTGGTAATTCACCTGAGAGGCTCAAAGGACCAAGAAGGGTCAGCACAGACATGTGAGCACAGACGTGCCAAATGAAAGTTGTTGCTCGCCGGCAGGTTCTACAAGGATGAAACCAATGGCCTCTGCAGTCGCTGACCTGAAACACCCCCCGAAAGGAGCTCAGGGCAGAGATCAGGAATGAGGCTCTCTGTGCTCCAGGTAGGTAGTTTCAGGAGAAGATTTTATGAGCCCAATTTCTTGCATCTTCTCATATCTAGAAAAGCACTAAAATCATTAACGGTGACATCTGCTCTTCGTGCCTAGCGGCAACCTTCTGCCAAAGTGTGTGCTTGACTCCACGAACCCCCTTCACCAATATCACATATATATGACCTCCCTTCTGACCTCTTTGGAGCAGTTCGTCCAAGCTCTCTGAGAGCCTATCTCCCAGGCTATGGTCCACATTTTGCCCCAAACAACTTAACTCACGACTTTCACGTTGCGCAATTTTTTTCAGTTGACAGACATCTGGGGTCGGGGGGTCCTCTGCTCTTAAGCACTGTATACTGCTTCTTCACAGAATGGGGACAGCAATCCCGCCACAGTAGGTTGTTATAAAGCTCTAAGAAGAAAAAGCAGATAAAATACCTGCCAGTGTGACTAGCCCAAGGGTCCTGCTTAGAAACTTTATTGCTGTTCCCTCTACCACTCTCGCGTCCACCTTACGCCTAGAGAATGGACTAGAGTGGCAGCAAGATGCGAAATGCAGACATCACCAGAGGAAGGAGGGAAAACCAGAGGAAAAGAAAGTGGTGGGGAGAGAGGGAGGGGTGAAGAGAAAGCATGGAGTAGGAGTTAGGAGCAGAGACACTCTGGAGCTAGGCTGCCTGGGTTCCAATCTCGGGGGGGGGGGGGATGCCGGGACCTCCCAGGTGAGGTGGAGGAGGGGGTGATGGGGCAAGATGATAGAAACCTTGGTGGCATCACCTTGTTGCTTACTCAGGAAACTGATGCAGGAAAACCAGGGAGGAATACACATATAAGAACAATCTGCCTACAATACATGAAGCAGTGCCTTGTTTAAAACCAAATGCTTGTTAAGAAGGAGCCAACCACCATGCATGTCCCTGAGTTGGTGTGATAAAAAATAATAGCCAGCATGCCTGGAGTTCTCGCTGCACGCTGAACACTCACTATACTAAAAGCTTAATGGGAATTTTCCAGTGACCCTACGAGCTAAGTAATACCATCACCCCAATTTTACAGAAATTAGGCACAGAGATGACCAGAATCTTTCCCAGAGCCGCATACTGGACTTGGCCAAACAAGCCAGTTCTGTTTTGGAGAAAGAGCCCTGGATTTCCTACCAACTGGACATGAGCCCAGTCTCCTCATAGGTAACATATTGGTTGTTTCCTGTTCCTCTCAGCTCCATGAGTTGAAAATTCAAAAGGTAAGAATAAAAGAAAAGAGATTGGGAAGAGACAGACCTGGGCACCCATGTCCGGTCTGTCATGGTCAGGCACGATGCGCTTGTGCAATTTATTGTACTCCCTTTGCCTTATTTTCTTCATCTGTGAAATGTGACTATTAATTCAGCCTCACAGTAAAATCTAAGGATTTAATAAAATAATAAATGTACAAGTGACCCCATACAGGACCTGGATATAGTGGCTGCATCTCTCTTACTGCTGTGATGCTGGCCACGAGACTTCAACTGGGGATGCTAGTTATTATTTGAAAGCTACTGGGGTTTTGTCTCTTCTCCCTTTGCCCACCATTAAGGAAGTTCTCATGATTGGAGTCATAACCTAAAATATTCAGCGAGAGGGAGAAATAAGTGGGCAAGAGACCTGGAGGGTCAGGTTCATTGCTCTTTCGACGGTTGCATCTCTGGAGCGTCTCCTCTTTAGTGAGAGGCAGCTCTTTTCGTGGGATAAAGATCTGCAAAGTTGTCACACGTAACCCACTAATCACAGGTCTCTGTCTGGATGACTCAGGCTTTCTGCTGAAAGAGCCCGCTTGTGACGGCTGCCCTCGGGAAGGATCCCTCCTCAATGAAAGGGTGAGTCCAAGGCCCTTGGCTCAAAAGACAACTGCACTGCATTAAATACCAGTTGCTCTCAAACTGCTTTCTAAATCCGGCCCCAAGCTTCTCCAGTTTCACGCAGGGACGCAGAAGTGCCCCAGCACACACTTAATATCACTGTGCTGTGGGTGACCCCAGGGTGACCCCAGGGTGACCCCGAGTGACGTGTGGGCACCTCCATCCCCACCCCGGAGCCAGCACTGCGGCAGCTTCACCACGTGGAGGTCACAGCAGTGCCCTCAAGCAGATACTCTGGTCAGCTGAAAATTACAATTTTATTTGGAAATGATCATGTCAAAAAAAATGTCCAAGTGGAAACAATTAAACTTTGGGAAAGTCAAACAAATGCAGTTAGCAAAGAAACCCCAGGCCATGATTGGCTCTAGATGTAAAGTCTAGAGAAAACTCAGGCTGAATGAGTCTCAAGTTCAGAGGCAGCACCACAGAGGGAACAGAGCCCCATGTTCTCGTGGGTCGATAACAAAGACTATGTCTCGGCAACAACGTCTGTAGGTTGTATCAAGAAAGAGCTTGGTCTGTGAAAATTAAGTGAGGTGATATTGTCATTGCTAAATTTCCCTAATGATTTAGGAAGGGAAAGTTGCATAATTATCTCAGAACGGGCTGCCAGAAGGTGGCCTTGATGTTGACACAGATGAACACCCTCAAGGGCATTGCTTTCGTGCGGTTACAGTCAGCAAGGGACCCCAAAGAACTTGGATATGAGTAAAATGAGATGCTCTCTGGATAAACTGTGAAACGGAGGCATCGTGGCTCAGAGGGGTGCCTTAGGAGGTGGAATCGGTTCCCAGCCAAGGGGACTTATTCCACTATAACAAAACCCAAAGTAAGAAAGCACCTGAAGAAAGAACGGGTGGAGACAAATCTAGCCCAGTCCTTTCCCAGACGTAGCATCGTTTTAGATCAAGATATATCAGCTCTCGCCACCTAAAGGCCATGAACAAGTAGTTCCCAAATATCAGCCATCCTCTGAGGTGCTGGTTAAAAATACAGATTCCCAGGCTCTGGTCCCAGAGAGTGGGGGTCAGTGGTCCTGGGTTGAGGTTTGGCCACCTGAGTGCTCACCAAGCCCACCTGGGGGATTCTGAGGCACGTGGCTTGAGGGCCACACACTGAGAAATGAGATACGTAAATGGGATGGCAGGCTGGAGTCCAGGCTCCCCTGGCAACCGGCAGACAACTTGGCTTTCTGAGATGCTCGCCCAGCAGGGAAGGACAGGCAGGTCTGATGAGTCTAGTATCTCACTCAATAGTTAGAGATTCTCATTATGAATAAATAACCTGGCTTCTGACTTCAAGTGTGGGTCTCCTCCACTTGGTGAATCCACCCCGGATATCTTGGATTATTTTCAAATGCTTTCTCCCCCAGTACTATCCATTTCGGCATAAAGTCCTCATGATAAAATATTGTGTGCCACGATGAACAACAAGGTCCTACTATTGATATATAGCACAGGGAACGATAGTCAATATCCTGGGATAGACCATAATGGAAAAGAATTTAAAAAACAATGTATATATGTGTATTACTAGGTCACTTTGCTGTACAGCAGAAATTAACGCAACGTAAATCAACTGTATTCCAATAAAATAAATAAATTAAAATTTAAAAAAGAAAAAATAAAGAAAATTATGAGTAACAACACTAAAAAAATTGTGTGCCAGGTGAATTAAATAATTAATTGTAAAAGGGAGAAAAATTAAAGAACAAAACAAAACATGTGTGCGTGTTCTTTGGTTAGGCACAATCTTGGAAAGCAAAATGTGAAACCCAGGGCAATAAAAGAATACGTTAGTAGGTTAGACTACATACACATTTAAAACTTTTACATATAGAAGACACATGACTTAAAAAAATTTAAGTGACAGAATGGGAGAAAATATTTGCTTTTTATGTAACATTCAAGTTTAGATAATTTAAAGTTTATCTAAAGCTTAAAATTTAGATAATTTAATGAGTTTCTACAAATCAATTAAAAAAGAAATAAAACAGCAACTGGTCTCAAAGAAAAATTGACAAGAAGCAATATTTGCATACAATAATTGGGACATACTGATAAAAAATTGCTCACTGTTTATAGGAAATTCAAATTTAACTGGTATCCTGTATTTTTTTTAAGTCTGGCAACCCTGAAAGGACATGAATTTCCAATTCATAGCGGAAGAAACAGTAATGATCCACAATCTTTGAAAAGATGCTGAATATCATCATGCAGATTATAGCAACCATGTGTCATCCTTTTTTGCTCATTCGATGGGAAAACATTAAGAAAGCAATGCCCCTTGTTGACAGTGATACAAGGAAATATGCACTTAATACACCGTGTATGGAAATGCAAGCCCATAAAGATTTCTGGAAAATCTTGGCAGCTGTACACATAAAAACTAAAATTAAGGTTTAATATATTTGGTAAAATGAGAAGGGTCCTGAATGGCTCTACTGCAAGTTCCCCCTGCAATCTGACCCCACGGTAAGGTCCCCCAGCCCAATAACCCTCCTAACCAAGGGACCAGGCACAGTGCTTGTATATCCCTGTGTACTGGGGATCAGTTCCCTGACAGCCTGTGGAATTACTCAGAAGACTTTGATGGGCTTCCCTGGTGGTACAGTGGTTAAGAATCTGCCTGCCAATGCAGGGGACATGGGTTCGAGCCCTGGTCTGGGAAGATTCCATATGCCGCGGAGCAACAAAGCCCGTGTGCCACAACTACTGAGCCTGCACTCTAGAGCCCGCAGGTTACAACTACTGAGCCCGCGTGCCACAACTACTGAGGCCCACATGCCTAGGGCCGTGCTCCGCAACAAGAGAAGCCACTGCAATGAGAAGCACATGCACCGCAACGAAGAGTAGCCCCTGCTCACTGCAACTAGAGAAAGCCCGCACGCAGCAATGAAGACTCAATGCAGCCAAAAATAAAGAAATAAAATAAATAAATTTTTTAAAAAGGGATTTAAAAAAAAAGACTTTGAAAAAGAATAGATACATGTATATACATAACTGAATCACTTTGCTGTACATCTGAAACTAATACAACATTGTTAATCAACTATGCTCCAATATAAAATAAACATTGAAAAAAAAGAGAGCAGGGGACCTCGTCTCATTCATCATCATTGCCACCCAAGCAGTTAGCACTGTGCCCAGAACACAATAGGTACCAAATGAAAGTTTGTTAAATATAAAAATAATAAGCCAATCACATCATCCCCTAGGAACCAGGAGGTACCCCATCCTTCTACTAGTTCCTCCCGCAGTCCCTGAGAGCTCACTCTGTTCCCCAGTGCAGCACCCGTGTGGCCCTGCATGGTGTGCGGTGGTCCCCTACCCCGGGCTGTGAGTATAGGTGACAAACACACTTGTCATTAGTCTCATCTGTTTAGCGTTGGTGTCACTCCATAACCTTCTGGTGGGAATCCCTCCTTCATCATTTGAATGAAGAGGAGGTGATTATAGCAGCATCTCTCAAATTTTAAAGTATACCTACTTTTTAACCCAGAAATTTCACTTCCAAGAATATATCCTATACAAAGACTCACAAGTGCGAAAAGAGATGCACGCAGAAACAAGAATACTTATCGCAACACTGTTTTTTAAAGTGAAAAATTGACAACCACCTGAATATTCATCCATCAAGAACTGGTTAAATAAATCTTTATAAACGTAATCTATGAAATACTCTGCAACAGTGGAAAAGACCTAGAAAGAAATCCAAGATTTGTTACATCTAAGCAGTACATATGATTTAATGCCACCCACTTTATGTAGAATGATGTATCAATACATCTCTATCTGCGTACGTATATGCATGTGTCCATGATAAAAATGGGGAGGGAAAAGCAAACTGGATCCAAGGGGGAGGGAAGAGGGTCAGGGGGAGGCTTTTGTGTTTTATGCTGTATGATTTTGTACTATTTAAGTCTTTTACACTGAAAATGCATTCTAGTATTACTTATGTGACGTGATATAAATGTAAGAATAAGAAAAGTACATCAAAGTTTATATAAAATCATATAGACTAACTCCTGGTGGAGGTTTGCAATAATGTAAGGAAACTGGGCAATGCAGCAGCCAATCTGGAATATTTCAGCACCTCTAGCCAAAGACATCTCTGGGCCTTAATGCTCTGTGCTGATCTGGCCTGTAAACCCTTCTCGGCCTCTCTCTGGAAGGACTCCTAAGCAAAGCTGCTCTATCACATTCTCCTTGGGAGTCACGCAATTGAGACTGATATACAAGCCAATGCATCTGTGCAAATCCTCCGTCATCTCTCTCCCTACCCCTATCTTTTATTTAACTTCATTATCTAAAACAGAGCTTAAAAAAAAAAGCATATAAAGGGAAGGAGGGTGAGGTCCCCTGACTAAGAGTAAATAAAAGTACAAGTACTGCTTGTCCTAGTGTGAAAACCCAGAATAGCCTTTCGCCACGGTTTCTGCTTGCTCAGTGAAACACCGAATTCACTAAAGAATCACACTTCCTCTCTCCTGCTTCTCCTTTAAAGAAGCCAGTGGATGGCAAACAGCGTAGTGAGCAAGCGTGGGCGCCGTGCAGATCCCAAAGGCAGTGGCCAGACCTGGGGCCACACTGCCCTGGCCCATCCCTGTCCTGCTGAGGCCCAGGCCTGCCCGGCCTTCTCCACCCCGCAGGCCTCTTGTCTCCCTGGGGACGGTGGGGGGGGGGGCCGCATCTCACCACGCTGATGCCGTCATTGAGGAGGGCCTCCCCGAAGATCATCATGGACAGCTGCTCATTCACCCGCGCCTCTTCGAACACGGCCAGCACGGCCACGGGGTCCACGGCCGAGATCAGGCTCCCGAACAGCAGGTTCTGAAGCAGGTTGACGTCGCTCAGGCCAAAGGCCTGGACCTGGCAGATGAGGTAGAGCGAGAGGCCAATGCCGAAGGCATTGATCAGGGCCCCCAGCCCTGCCCACCACAGGATGGAGCCGATGTTCTCGAAGAAGGGCCGGGTGGGCATGAAGTACCCGCCCTCCAGGACGATGGGCGGAAGGAGGTACAGGAAGTAGATGCTCGAATCCATGACCGGAGGCGACTTGTGGTCGGTGCCGAAGATGATGGTGCCCACCAGGGCCCCGACGAGGACGAGCAGGCAGCTCTCAGGCATGAGGCCCGGCAGCCGGTGGTAGACGTGGAAGCCTGCGGAGAGCAGAGAACCACGTTCAGATGTTGGCAGAGAACCCGGCTCTGGCCCCCAGGACACCAGGGGAGGGGTGTGCAAGAGGCCTTGCAAAGCCATACAGATGGCGGCATCTCCGGGCCCAGCCCCAGCGACCATCTGTGGCAGCAGCTGCAAGTGCGGCTGCGGCCTGATGTGATGAAGTGCTTCCCATGCTCAGTGCAGGTTCCCGCATCTTCTCAGCCAGCCGCGCCCTCCTGCTTCCTCCTTCCTGTTTTCCCCATCCCGAGGGATCTGAGCGGTGGAACTCTTCTGCTCTCATGCAAAACCCACCTTTGAAGCTCCTGCAAGAGTCTACCACAGTGACCTAAACCCCAGCTCCTTCCAAGCTTACCTTACCTCACTTCCTTCTCCACCACAAACAAATGAATAAAAATGAAAAGTCTTTATTTTGTTTCCTTTATTTAACCAATGGCATTGCCACCCAGTCAGCCACTTGAGAGGAAATCAAATCGCATTCTTATGGGGACCCCATCACCTCTGCCCCTTCGTGCAGTTGGCAACCTATTTCATCAGTTATGTCTCCCACTGGCTGCCCCGGAAGTCCGTCTCCTCCTGTTCACTCCTGCAGCCGCTGCCTTCACTGAGGACCTCCCCGCTTCTCGTCCTACTTACTGCGGTGTCTTCCTGATCTCCTCCCTCTCCCTCCCCGTCCCGGTCTATTCCACATCCTGCTGTCAGATGACTATTCTACACCATATTAATCTGATTGTTCAATTCCCCACCTAAGACTCTGAAGGCACACAAAGCGTCTCACGGAATTTAAACTGAGAATATTTGTTAAGCATCCCTGTGACAAGAACAACCCACTGTAAGTCCTGTGAGGTGGGGGACCAAACACGTTTTCTACAATTCCAACTATTGATGAAATTTTAGAAACGTTCTTAACAAATAAGAAGATAAAGCCAATATAATGTATAAGTATACAGAGAAGTGTATATTGAATATATCAGCAAATATGACAAGAGATTCAGGCACAGCAGGCCACCTGGGACTCTCCCCGAGTCCGTATCCCACACACCCTGCACTATCTTCATGCATCTTACATTATAGCCAAGCTCACGCCTTTTCATCCAGGAGGCCTCCTTTCTTGTCTTTATGTATTATTATTGTTGCCGGCATTGTCCTTCTCTCCACCCTATTTTGGTCCTGCTCAATCTTTGAGGTTAAGCTTTTCCCAATCTCTTCCCAAGGAAATAACATGTCCTCCTTTACATTAGTGTAACATTTTATCTGTACCTGTTTAACAACGATCCCTTTCTACCATTTTTGGTCCATGACTTTTCTCCCCTGCTAAGCTCTAAGCTTCTCAAACTCAGGCAGAATGGTACACATCTTTATACCTCCCCAAAGCGCTTAGCAAGATGCCTTGTCCATAACAGCATGTCTAATTGCTAAAAGAATCTTAAGTGTATTGGGCTTCCCTGGTGGCGCAGTGGTTGAGAATCCGCCTGCCAATGCAGGGGACACGGGTTCGAACCCTGGTCTGGGAAGATCCCACATGCCGCGGAGCAACTGGGCCCGTGAGCCACAACTACTGAGCCTGCGCGTCTGGAGCCTGTGCTCCGCAACAAGAGAGGCCGCGATAGTGAGAGGCCCGCGCACCGCGATGAAGAGTGGTCCCACTTGCCACAACTAGAGAAAGCCCTCGCACAGAAACGAAGACCCAACACAGCCATAAATAAATAAATAAACCCAAAGTTAAAAAAAAAAAAAAAAAAAAGAATCTTAAGTGTATAAATGAATGAATGAACAGGTCAGCTGTTCATCAGAGAAGCTCTTGCATGGGAAGGAGAAGTTGAACAGGTTTTGGAGAATGAGTGGGACTTATATAGTTGGACAACAGAGGGAAGGCATTTTAGGAGGGGAGAACTCCAGGAGAAAGAGGGGGAGAGACAGGGATGGCCCAGCCAGATATTTTTGACATTCACTGAGGAGATTCATCTGGCCAGAGCAAATTTTAATTGGGAAGAGTACTGATTTTTTAAAAACAATTTTATTGGAGTATAGTTGCTTTACAATGTTGTGTTAGTTTCTGCTGTACAGCAAAGTGAATCAGCTATACGTATACATATATCCCCTCTTTTTTGGATTTCCTTCCCATTTAGGTCACCACAGAGCACTGAGTACTGTTCCCTGTGCTATACAGCAGGTTCTCATTAGTTATCTATTTTACACATAATAACAATAGTGTATATATGTCAGTCCCAATCTCCCAATTCCTCCCACCACCTCCTTCCCCCTTGGTATCCATACATTTTTTCTCTATGTCTGTGTCTCTATTTCTGTTTTGTAAATAAGATCGTCTATACCAATTTTTTCAGATTCCACATATATGCATTAATATAAATTTGTTTTTCTCTTGCTGACTTACTTCGCTCTGTATGAGAGACTCTAGGTCCATCCATGTCTCTACAAATGACCCGATTTCATTCCTTTTTATGGCTGAGTAATATTCCATTGCATATATGTACCACATCTTCTTTATCCATTCCTCTGTTGATGGACATTTAGGTTGTTTCCATGTCCTGGCTATTGGAAGTGTACTGATTTTGAGCCAAGCAATGGAGGGCCTGAAATTCAAGGCTAAGGAGGTAGGCTCCCTCCCATAGGCCTTGGGGCCATGGAATGTCTCCTTAGGAAGTTTTAGGTTCAGCCATCCAAAGAACACGTGGGTTTCCCTGACCACAGCTTTGAACTTCTCCATCCACCATCAGCAGGCAGGTTAATACAATGGAGTATCAAGAGACATTATTCCAAACCACTCAGCCCACTGGCTTCAAGACCAGCTTAAGGCCTCCTTCTAAAGTCCTACTCTCTCCATTTCCTAATAACAGCTTCCTTCTTCTCCTCTCTCCTCTTCCTTCTTCAGTTAGTGCTTATTTTAACCACACTTAACTTTTTAAATATGTAAAGTAGGCGGAAGAGCCCATAGTGTGATTTTCTCAGGCCCTGTGTCTCCCCAGTCTGGTCCTGCTTCCAGGGATCTAGTTTCCTGAAATGGATCCAATGTCACCTGCCTGAAGCCGAGTTGCATCTACACAGTGATAGCAGGAAGAGGGTTTAACCTGTAAGCAGGGCCCTTTAAGGGAAATGCTATGTGAATTTCACATTTCAAAATTCTTCTCCCCTTCCATAATGGACAATAGAGTCAGTCACTTTGAGGTTCTAGTTCCCTGGCCTGAAACTTAAAAGGCCACGAAGGCCAGCCTGAAAGTCAAAGATGGCCCTGTCGGAGCACCTATAAGGCAGTGCTAGATTCACCCATCTTCCCCCTTGAGGCTGGGGACCACAATCATTCCTACACCTTGCCTGGGTGCTCAATAAATGTGTCTTGATAGAATGATGGAATAAATGAATACTAGTGATTATTAATTATATTTTGATTCAAGATTTATAATATAGAATCTAAAAAAGCTATATGGTTTCCTTAAGTGTTAAAGTTTTATATCATTATTATTATTTTTCTGCCCCAGGTGAACAAGCTACCATATATAACGCTACAAGACCAGTACTTGGATCACAGTATATATTCAGTAAATTTGATCCTCTTTTCATGTACAATATAAAAATAATCTGAATTCTTAAAGTCCAGTAAATATGAAATTGTGCTTGAATAAGCATGATCCAACTGATAACCTACTTCAGTTATTTTCTTTTTCTAAAGTATGTTGAGTTGCATCCACGTGAAAATCAAGAAGATTTAAACAGCAATTCTATGAACAATAGCGTCCTTACAGGATTCTGAACTTGTAGTTGTAGTCTGGGCACACACAACACCTCTAAAGGACAATCTGTATATTATGCTAATATAAAACATATACTTTGCGCCTTGAGAGGTTCACTGATATAGAATAGAAGCCTCTTTCCATTAGAAAATTCTTATTTGTACCAAAAAGAGATCTCAGAAATAATTTCACAGATGAATGAACTGAGATGAAGAAAGACAGAGCTAGTCAGTGGAATCAGCTAGTTTCCTGATTCCAGGCCAACTTCACCCATTACTGTGAAAAGGAAGGGAGTGGGCGGGGTCAGAATCTCTGGCATTTTGACAAAGAAAAACTCAAGATCACATAAGACCAACTTGAACGTTCTCAGTATCCACGTGGTTGCATGAAAGGTGTTAGACCCCTAGCTCTGAACTGAGAATATCATCCCTTTGGAAACCCATTTTTACTTGAGCCCTTCTCAGAAATAATGTGCAACCCTCTGTGTCATTTAGTCATTTGATAAACTGCACAAGAGTTCTTCAAACTAAGAATTTCATTCTATCTTCACATCTTACGAGCTCAAAATGAACGGCAGTTATGACGGGCACCTAATGAATATGCCAGCACCCCCCAACATCCATGGGCAGGGAGTTAGATGAAAAGACAGAGCCCAGCATCCTGATGCCAAGGAGTTAACTGCCCGATTTCATGGCTCACCCCATATTTCACAGCTGTTCCAGAGGAAACATATAAACAAGCACTAACATGATTCATAGAGTCTATCTCAATGAGGCAATCTTATCTACTCAAATAACAAAGTTCATAACTAAAGCAAAGGAGACATTATGCTTGACAATTGAGATATTCGTATCAGTTTTCCACTCTGGAATAAGCTGTTTCTAAGGAGACAAGGGGGTGAACTTGGAGATTAAATCGTCACAGAGTGGAAACCATCACCTTGGTTTGGGCACAAAGAACCCTGGTTAGAATTTCGTCTATTAACTTGAATCCACTTTATGTCACAGAGGAAACCAGGTGTGCTCTACTGGCTCCACTCGACTCAGGTGTAAACAAAGATTTTACTGACAGATACCATCTCTGTTCCACCATATCCCATCACTGAGTGATAGGAGTTGCTTCTGGTTGCCTTGTTTCTTGCTTTCTGTCAATTTGCAAGGAGCACATGCCACTTTTAAAGAATAAACAATGGGCGTCGTTGATGAAGCCCATGGTTCCATGGCCAAGAATGAAAGAAGCACATTTTACAGAAGAATCATTATATGGTTCCTGAAATTTCCAATGGGTGACATTCCAAGCTCGACATACTTTACTCTGTATTTCTTAAAGCATAGAACCCGAGATTTTTATATGCCAAATAATGTCACATGGCTGTCACCCTGAAAGGAGAGGAAATCAAAACAACCGAAAGCCCAAAAGTAGGCTCTTAAATTTCAAAACACAACCTGAAGTATTAAATGGCTTGACAAAAATCAGTTATGACTTTCCCTTCACTTAGGAATAGAATTTTTTATGTAATAGCCCCAAGAGTTAAAATCCAGTTAATTCACCATCTACAAGGCATTTTCACACACCTTATCTCACGTGGAAAACAACTCCCAAAACCAGGTAGATGTTTGGGACCTTACCTATTTTTGCAAGGGATGCTAGGAGTATCCAGAGGGTGACCTCGTAAGGAATTTGCACATAATTATAATCCAGTGCGAAAACAGATACCGTCTCAGCTGGCTCAGAGCCGGCAGCAGCAAACCGAACATTAAGCTCAGGCTGGGCAGAGGAATTTGTGGATTCATTCAAATCAGAAGATGCTCCACCACACCTGAGGGCCACTAGCAAGAACAACCAATTCCAAGGACCGAAAGGCACAAGCATCTGAAAACCCATGCTGCGGGCTTCTCTTACTGTGTGTGCCCTTGGGTGCTGCACTTCTGAAGTGAGGAGGGTTTCCAGAGAGCGGCAACATCCACCTGGGTCACAGGTGAAATACGCACAGTCCGTGGGTCATTCCGGGAAGAGTCCGAGCACGTCATTGAGTTCTGAGTATAGATATTTTCAAATCACCTTTAAAGTATTTGTGTTCAGGCAACTCAGCCTCTGGCCCCAACGCATCTAGTCATTCAATAGAGTTGAGAAAGCCCAGGGAACTACCTGTGCGACCTTCATCCGATCGTGATTTGAAGAGCAATTTGTGAAGCAAAAATACTTCTTCATTCAAAGCTGTTTCCTCACCTCACTGCACACTGGTTTCACTTTGTGAGTGAAAATTAAAAAGGGCACCTCGGTGCTCATTCCAGATGTCACTAGAGCCCTTCTAACCAGGAAGAGAATCCTTCCCTCTTTTCCAGATCCTAGGAAAGGAGCTACCTGTTCTGCACCCACTCCTTCTCTCCTCCCCCTGCTAGCTCACTTGTTTTGAATGGCCGAGGCTGCAGGTAGCTCTTGAACTACACTTAATTATTTGCTCAGATTTGACTTTTGTAATGAAATGCTTTCCCTGAGTTCTCTGGGCGGGGGGGTGGGGGTGGGGTGGGGGTGGGGGTGGGGGTGGGGGGGTGGGGGTGTTACACTGCTGACACCTAGTGGGCGGCCACAATACTACACCTTGGCCGGTTCAAGGATGAATGACCGTGTAATTCTCATCCAAACCAGGGCACTTCTGAAAGTACAGGAGACCTATTAATAATCATACCAGACCACAGCTGGAAACCAGAACAGTGCTGGAAAACTGTGTCATGTGGTCACTGTAAAAGAGGAAGGAGGAGGAGGAGGCAGCATAGAATATGTCCGGACAGTAATTCAAAACACGAAGCTCTAGCACTCCATAAACTTTACACAGTATTAAAAAAAAAGAACAAGCAGAGGAACAAGCTCCATGAAATACCTCTAAAAACCAGTTTTGAAAAATTCTGTGGTGCATCCAAACTTTTCATTTTAAAGAATCGTGTTATTACGGCCTATTTGTTCAAAAGAAGCAGTATAACGGACTGTTTAGGGAAGAATTTTAAGATGGATGCCATGAATCTATTCCCATTTCCTCTACATCTGGCCAGATGACTGTAGCCAAGTCACTTATCTTTCAAAGCGTCCTTGTCTAAAAAGAGGGAACGGAATAATATCTATCTCATCGAGTGGCTAGGATCATTAAATGAGATAAAGCAAGTAAAGTATCTGGCATATAACTGATGCTTAATAAATGTTAGTTTTTATTATTAATCACATCTATTATTCTATCTGAGGATAAGAATTCCATTGCAATGACGAACAATGCTCAATAGCGAATGAGAATTATTATTCATAATCCATAGACTATCTCAACACCTATTCCATATCAAACTGCAGGGTGATTTGCATCTTTTTTCGTCATTCATATTAGTGAATGTAGATGGTTCCCACTTCAGCCCCACACTCAGCGAAGATCACTGGAAAATTGAGGTGGAAAATGTTGAGGAAAGCCAGCTTCTAGATGTAACTTCTTAGTAAGGCAATAGAATGAAAAGCTCACATTTGGATTTTTTTTCTTCTCTTTCCTTCTCAGTTTGCCTCTAAAATTGACCAGATCCAGTCACTAAAACGAGACTATCAGGTGAACCACAAGATGATGACTATACAGGGTCAATTTTTTTTTCAGAAAAGGTTACATGAATAGCCTTGTAATGGACAACTTCTTTATAATAGATATTTTATCTTTTTATTTGAATTTTATTTTATGTTTCTTCTAAAAAGAAATGAGAGAGAGAGAGAGCGTTTCCCATGGTGCTCTGTGGAAAGACAAAAACTAAGCATCAGGAAGCCTCTGTCCTCAGACATTAATTATCTGACTGACTTTGAGAAAGTCACTTTACCTGTTTAAGCCTCAATTTTTTCATCTCTACAATGAAGATGCTATACCAGGTATCCTTTTCCTGCTCTAAATTTCTGAATCTTTGTGAATACATGACAACATGTTTTAATCAATTGATAGCTGATGGTGTCAGAGAAGTGATGCCAATATAGGGAGGGTAATAGAAGAAAAACTAGAATTCTGTGGCATCCTGCTATCTTCTTCCAGGATGAGGTTTTCTCATCAACCTGGTCAACTCTTGGTATCACTTCCACCCATGCAGTAGTACTTTCACACAGCTGCCTGAATATTCTTTCTAAAGTGCCTTCTTAGTCCAGGTTCCCTACAAAACAGTGTAAGACAAAGATTACATGAATTCTGTAAACCAAAGGCAGCAAGAGTAAGAAAAAAAGGGAAGCAAGGGAAAAGCACTTTCAGAATGACAGCATGAGAGCCCTAGATGCTCTCCCTAGTGGAAAAACCATCACTGGTGAGAATTGTTAAAAATTAAAAAAACCAAAAATCAAAAACAACCATTCAGTCTCGGGAAATGGTACTGAGAGCATACAGCAACTGAAGACAATCTTCTAAATATTGGTAAAACCTGCAAGAGTCTGTATCCTGGAATGTTTCCTTCTCCTACTTCCCAGCTCAGTGTGAGGAAAACTCTACTCTGGGTGGGCACAGCCAAGAGCACGGGGCTCCCTTGTAACCTCAGCTCCCTGTCCAGGGCTACAGTTTCTACCCAGAAAATCAGGCTGTCAGTATTTGTCATCAACCCCCCTTCCCCGCCCCAAGCAATGTGTTGCACAAGCTCTATTGCAGGCAAATATGACTGAGAGATCTCCTCTTCTAGAAGCCCCTGCTCACAGGCTTGCAATTCTACCCCAGGCATGGCAGGCCAAGAATAGTGGGCCCCAAACCCTCTCACCCTGGCTTCCTCATAGGGCTGAGTTTCTGCACAAAGGGAGACAAGCCAAGAAGAGTAGGAGCTACTGCCCCTGTTCAGCACCCCATTCATAAAGCAGGGGTGTCTCTCTAAAAGAAGCAGGTTGTTGTTCCTGTATCCCTTTTCAGAGCAGTGGAATGGAGGTTCTGTTAAGGTGGGAGGCAGCCCATAGAACAGAGAACTCCATAGGTATCACTAAGGGAACTTGCTTTATTTGGAACAGAGTGTAGGGAAGTTCAAGCCTAAGGGCACTGTCAGAAACAATGGACATTTAGGTAGTGAGCAAGTGGGAAGAGCTGGTTCCTCCATGATATCTATACACAAAAGGGTAGACCAGTTAGCAGTTTAAAAGAAGAACTATGGAAAGAAATGGCTGTGAAGAGCCATTGTGGGGTCAGAGAAGTGTCAAAGACTGGCCTCAAAGTTTACTCTTGTGAAAATTACCCTGCACTTTAACTGAATCAGACTGTGGAGCAATTTCTGACCCAAGGCATGTAGAAAACAGTAGACCATTCAGCTAGCAATTACTGGGTGTGGAGTGATATCAATAGAGACAGCAGACCAGATAGAAGCTTAACTGGGAGATCAGTGAGAGTAAAAGAGAACCGTGGTTTCACTGTCATCCTGGGTGAGAGAGGAAGAGGTCAAGGGGATTATGAGAATGCCCAAGGCTCTACTGGCTGAGGGCAACATTAAAGTCTGCGTAGGGAAATAGACTTTACTGAAATAGTTCATCCAAGTTGCTAAACAAATAAATAAGCAGATAATCAAACAACAACAAAACCTGGAGGTAGGGGAGGGGGAGAATCAGTATCAAGAATTACTACAAAGTTATTTAAAATGTCCAGTTTTTAACAACAATAATAAAAATGAGACTATGCAGTCTACAGAAGATACAGTTTTAGATTCAAAGATTCAAGTAGATTGAATGTAAAAGGATTAAAAATGGTACACCATACAAGCAATATGGTAAGAGAGACAGAGTGGTTATACAAATAACAGACAAAATAAACATGAAGATTGAAAAAAATGATACTAGAGATAAAGAGGGACATTTTATAAAAATAAAAAGGTCAATTCATCAAGAGGATATAGCAATTATAAACTTAACCTATATCAAGTGGGATTAATCCCAGGAATGCAAGTTGTTTTAACATACAAATGTCATTTAATATAATACATCATATCAATAAAGGACAAAACCACATGACCATCTCAGTAGACTAGGCAAAGGCATTTGACAAAATCTAACACTGATTTTAAGAATACTCAACAAACTATGAATAAAAGGGAACTTCCTCAATATGATAAAGGGCATCTATAAAAAATCTGCAGCCAACATCATTCTTAATAATGAAGACTAACTGAATTCCTCAGAAACCAGATAAGAATGTCCAATCTTGTCACTTCTGTTCAACATTCTAGTAGAGGTTCTAGCCAGGGCAATGGACAAATGAAGGATGTCAAAATGGGAAGGGGAAAAGTAAAACTATCTTCATTTACATATGACATGACCTCTTATATAGAAAATCCTAAATAATTGACTAAAATACTGTTAAATCTAATAAATAAGTTAAGCAAATTTGCAAGATATGACACATACAAAAGTAAATTGTATTTTACAGTAAAATGAACAAAATGAAAAAAAAATTGAAAAGGCAATGCCATTTACAATAACATCAAAAACTAAAATTATTAAGAATACTCTCAATAAAAGAGATGTAAAACTTATATTCTGAAAAACAAAGTGTTGGAAGCAGTCAAAGAAGATTTAAATGTAGAAGTCTTCCTTATCTGTGGAAGATACATTCCAAGACCCCCACTGGATGCCTGAAACAGCCGATGGTACCTAACCCTATATATACTGCGTTTTTATCCTTACATTCCTACTTATGATAAAGTTAAATTATAAATTAGGCACAGTAAGAGATTAACAACAATAACTAATAATAAAATAGAACAATTATAACAATATAATGTAATAAATGTTATGTGAATGTGGTATTTCTCAAAATATCTTATTGTACAAATTTAATGCCTTTTTCCATCTTAACTAAGCACTTTGACAGTTTGAGGTGTGACAGCAAAACTAGGACAAATTTCTTTTTCCTTCTTCACAATTTCACAAATAGAAGATTCATTTTTACTGTAGGTCTTAGCCAGCTCAGTATATGATTTTTTACCCCTTTCTTATTAAGTTGAGAACTTTCACCTTTTCACCTAAAGGAAGAACTTTACGGCTTCTCTTTAGCATATCTGAATTGCCAGCATCACTATTCTTGTGCTTTGGAGTCATTGTTAAGTAAGATAAGGGTTACCTGAGCACACTCACTGTATGCAATACCAGGACGATCAATTCGATAACCTAGACACGGCTACTTAGTGACCAACAGCAGGATATATATACTGGAAAAAAGGATGATTCACTTCATCAGCTGGATGGAGCAGGACAACTCAAGATTTCCTCACGCTACTTACAACAGTGCTCAATTTAAAACTTATGAATTGTTTATTTCTGGAATTTTCCATTTAATATTTTTGGACCAAGGTTGACCAAGGGTAACAAAAACCACAGAAAGGAAAACCACAGATAAGGAGGGAAAGACATCCTTGTTCATGGATCAAAAGACAATATTGTTAAGATGGCAATACTCCCCAAAATGATCTACAGATTCAACACAATCTCTATCAAAATCCTAGGTGTCTTTTTTTCTATTTTAGAAATTGACAAACTGGTCCTGAAATTCGTATGGAATGTGCCTATAAGAGCCAAAAAAATATTGAAACAAGAAAACAAAGTTGGAAGATTCATACTTCCCAATTTCAAAAACTTGCTACAAACAAAGCTACAGTAATTAGAATAATGTGGTACTTTCATCAGAAAGTACATATAGATAAATAGAACAGAATTGAGAAAGCAGAAATAAACCCTCATATTTATGGTCAATTGATTTCTGACAAGTGTTCTAAGGCAATTAATTTGATAGGTTAAAAAAATGACTTTTTCAACAAATGGCGCTGGAAAACTTGAACATGCACATATAAAAGAATAAAGATGTACTCCTTTTTACTACCATACACAAAAAATAATTTAAAATGGATCACAGGCTAAATGTAAGAGCTATACCCTAAAATTCATAGGAAAAAACCAGGAGTAAATTTTGATGATCTTGGATTAGACAACACTTTCTTACATACACACCAAAACCCATAACCAACAAAAGAAAAAAGTAGATAAATTGGACTTCATCAAAATTAAAAAAACCTAAAAAACAAAAAACACTATACTACCAAGGGAGTGAAAAAAGACAACGGACAGAATGGGAAAAAAATACTTTCAAATCATGTATTTGGTAAGAGACTTGTATTCTGAATCTATTAATAACTTACAATTCAATAATAAAAAGATAAATAATCCAATTTAAAAATGGACAAAGGATCTGAAAGGACATCTCTCAAAAAAAGATATACAAATGACCAATAAGCACATGAAAAAAAGCTCAACGTCATTAGTCATAAGGGAGATACATACAGAAGTACACACAAATCAAAACCACAATGAGATATCGTTCACATTCACTAGAATACTGGGCAAAATAAGCCAACCAACCAAACAAACAAACAGAAAACAGGTAATAATCAATGTTATCAGTGCTGGCAAGGATCAAGGATGTGGTGGAAATAAGTGCTATTGGAAATCTAAAAGGTGCCGTTTGGCTGTTTCTCAAATGTTAAACATGGAGTTACTGTATGACCCAACAATTCCACTCATAAATATATACCCAAGAAAAATGAAAACATATATCCAATCAAAAACTTGTACATGAATATTTTTAGCAGCATCATTCACAACAGCCAAATAGTGGAAACAACCCAAATGCCTATCAAATGTGGAATGGATAAGTAAAATGTGGAATATCTCTACAATGGAATGAAGTGCTGATATACGCTACCATGTGGATGATTTTGAAAAAATTATGGTAAATGAAAGAAACCAGTCACAAAAGACCATAAGACTCTTTTAATATGACATGTCCAAGACAGGCAAATCTGCAGAGGCAGAAAGTAGATTAGCTGTTGCCTAGGGCTGAGGTGAGGGAAGTGGAGGAGGGGGATGGAGAGCGACTGTTCATGGCTGTGAAGTTTTCTTTGGGCTGATAAAATATTCTAAACTTGTGGTGATGCTTCCACAGCTCTGCAAGTATACTGAAAACTATTTGAATTGTACACCTGAAATGGGTGCATGGTATAGACTGTGAACTATATCTCAATAAATCTCCCTTAAAAAACTAGGAAGTGGGACAGGGAAGGGGGTTCATTTGTTATTACTCAGCAGCCATAACTTCACAAGAAAACGCAATTGGTGCCTTGGTCACATGGGGCATCTTCCAGAAAGCCCTGTGGAATCACCATGCTTCAGAAAGTTCTACAGGAGATGCAGAAGAAGAGAAAGGATTTATCTGGAGGGTCCTTTCGATCTCCCATCTCTTAATGGTTCCCCTTTGTCCCACCGGGCATTAACTCCGTATATTCCGGATGTGTTTACGGAGTACCTGTGGAAGCCTGATCGTACACCTTGCAATGGGGGGGCTTCACATCGGCCTGGAAGCAGGAGGAGGAGCCATAGCCTCCTTGGGTCCAGCCGGGCTAAGACCATGGAGGGCTTGATCCTGCAGGAGCCATTGATACGGCCCACCCCACATATACATACGATACTGCAGCCCAAGGGGTCAGAACCGGAGGATGAGCTGCAGGTTCTTGCATGAAACAACATGATGCTGCTCGTCACTGGTCATGAAAGGTGACCTGAAAGCACGTGGAGAAATCCTGGGCATTCTAGCTCCCTAAGACTATCGCCCATCTATTGGGTGAGAAGCGAGTGTTCCAACAATAGCTACTGGTGCACTGGCTCAAAGGCATCTGCCCCAGAAGAACATTCTGTTGTGAGACCAGGTGAGCAAGCAAGCTTATAGCAGCCAGAGCAGGTGGTCAAGGCCCACGCAGGTGGAGCCCAGCAAATCCCAGGGGCAGGAGGAGGTGATAGCACATAAACCGGGTCTGGTAAAAAAAAAAAAAAAAAAAAGCGCCTCTCTGATCAATTCATCCCTTAGCATGATCTAAGTGTTTCTAATCCTTGATTACATCTCATGCTCCACTTACCCAAAACTATTTAAATTTCCTGGGAGAAGCCTTACCTCTCTTTTCAAACCTACATAATTGTAAATGTAACTCCCTTAGACTGGAATAACCCAATTCTATCCCCCATCACTGCCCTTAATCTGAATGTTTCTGCTCTTTAGGACCCAGGGCAGAAGCATCTCACTTCCTTCCACTCTGGGAGGGGGTTTCTCTTGGAAGTCCTTCCAGAAGATGGTGAACTTATCAAAGCAGGGTTGCCACGCTTACCTTCGAGTTTGCAGTGCCTGGCACAAAGGGCTGCACTTGATTGATAGGTGCTGAAATCCATGTTGAAAGGAAAAGTTTTTCACACCAGCCTCAGTTGTTCCACGATCTGGAAAAATTAAACTCTTCCTTCAAAGTTTCAGAGCAACCTCATTTCCATCCAAGGGTCAAAATTAAGGTAGACTGCTAGCAAGTCTTGCCGGAAAATCTGTATCTTGAGAAAGCTTCTTCGTGAAGCAATGCCATGGGGTGGTTAAGGACACAGGTGCTAGAGCCTAATGATCTGGGCTCAAACCCCAGCTCTTCTATTTACTTGGCTGTGTGACCTTGGGAAAGTTACCCAGCCTTTCTGTGCCTTGGTTCCATCATTTGTAATGTAAGGGGAAGAATAAACATAAAAGTGTTCTGTGTATTCAATGACTTAATATTCATAAAGTGCCTAGAACAGTGCCTGGCACATAAAACGCACTAAGTATGAATGTAAAATAAAGGGGGAGAGGATGGAATGAAGGTGAGGAGGGCTTTCTTCACTGAACAGACATGAAGAATTGTTGTCGTATGTTCTGAGGATAAGAGGAAAGAAAAGGTGTTCTCTCAGGAAGAGAACGTGATGTTTCAGGAACATGTTTTACGTGGTGCAGGTTTCCCTGATTAGAACCAAGAGGATGCAGACATTTGGGGGGAGTGGTCAGGGCAATTGATAAGAAGGTGCCTTTTAAATTCAATCCTCATAGTTTAATTGACACAAGTACTTCCTCATGTGTCTACATGGTAATAAGATCCAAATGATAATTATTGGTTAACTTAGTTCCTTGGGAAAGATCGATTCATGAGGCGTCAGAGCACCACAGAACTGCTGACACTTCCCTGACTATAATTGCACATAGAAAAAGAGATTTGAAATATGAAGGAGGAAAACACTCAGCTGTTACTTGCAAAGCAGAACATTAAAGGAATTATTCTGGAATTTCAGGTCAGCAGCAAGCTACTGAATTATCTGAAGCTTTTGGTCTGATTATCCAGATAACTGTATTAGCAGCAGAAACCTTGCTTGCTCTGACCGTCTTTGGTGCCAGGTCCCAAGAACCCTTGGGATCCTTGTCATCTGCTCTTCTAAACCTGTCTACTGAGAGTCCAGTAGTGGGGAGGGAACGACACCCTCTCCCCAGTGGATCCCTTATAATTTAAGGGACCAAATCCAGTCCACCCTCATGAGACTAATTTAAGGGGTGATGCACCCAGCAGGGAATCACCTGTCACCCAGGGCTTCAGCTGTGCAGCTAGAAGCAGAGTTTTGGGGGGTTGATTTTCTTTCCTTTTTACCCTCAGTTTCCCAAAGCAACTTTTGTCTTAGAAAAGTTCCAAAACGAACAAGAGCAAAACTGACTATTCTGTGCCTTCCCATGGTGAAGTAGAAAATCATCTCCCTCCAAGAATAGTTCTAAACCAAATGATCAGCTCATCTTTTCTTCCTTCCCATAGTATGCGCTATAATTGACCTTACTGGAAGTATCTGCACAGCACTTCTGGAACTGAAGTATTTGTTGCTTGCCTCTGAGCTCTTGTTACTTTTTGGGGGCTCGAAGTTTATTCTTTTTTTAGGAAGAAAGAAGAAGAAGAAGAAAGCAGTGATAGAGAATCGGTCAGTGCTGTCCGGAAACACGACTTGCTTCCCAAGCCCACAGCTAGCAATTAGGCTGGACGACCTCAGGTCAAGGTCTGGCATGTCATACCCCTAAATTGAAAGCCTGCATCCTGAGCGGGAGCGAAGTCAAGAGCTTTGACCCTGTTTTCAGGACAGAAAAGCCGAGCTCTGTCTCTGCTTCCCAAAGTCAAACTTCTACTACTCAGAGGGTGTTGCAGAAGCGGGTAATCAACTCTGGGAGACTCCGCATCGTGAGGTGGAGAGGAGAGGCACCATGGTGGTGCAGGTGGAAGGGACTGGGCATGAAGGTGGGCTTCGAAATGGAACAGGTCTTCACTCCAGAGTAGGGTTAGTGTCATGGCCTTATAATTCTAATGTGACTGCTGTCCTAAGGGAATAGGGATTTTGTAGCGGAGAGAAGCTTGAAGTTGTGTGATCCTGGTTGTGTCCTAAACACCTCCAAGCTTCAGCTGCCTTATTGATGATAATGTTGATGGTGGTGGTGGTGATGGTGATGGTGGTGGTGATGATAGTGATGATGGTGGTGGTGGTGGTGATGGTGATGGTGGTGGTGATGATAGTGATGATGGTGGTGGTGGTGGTGATGGTGATGGTGGTGATGGTGATGGTGATGGTGGTGATGGTGATGGTGGTGATGGTGGTGGTGATGGTGATGTTCGTGGTGGTGATCGTGATGATGCTGGTGGTGGTCATGGTGATGATGATGACTATCTTAAAGATGGTGTGACGATCCAGTGACATAACATATGACAGAGGGAAATGCTTAGTACATATTAGACACCAGATGAATTTTAGATTCATTTTATTTCAAGGAGATTATGAACTCTATATAGGCAGAAGCCTTCTATCCCTTTGTATTCACCATAGTTCCTAAGCAATTTCTTTTCTACAACATCCCCTAAATGAATGAACCGGATGACTGAAATAAGACAGCAGGTGATTAAAAGTGAAATGCTTCATCTTACTCTACTTACGCACATTATCGCTAGTCACAGCTGTTCAGAAGACGAGTCATAACGTTAGTTGAACCCAGACTAATGTGGTGAGCTAGCATCTGTACTTTCCCCCCTCTTTCTTCTCTGTTTCAGGAGCGTCACCTCCCTCCCCAATCCACTGCCACCATCACTGGTACTAAGAATGCCTAGTAGGTCGGTTCTCCCTCTCTTCTTTCTGAAATTACATCTCCTTTTCTTTCTTTCCTCAATTCCCTTAGGGTGACTTTGACATTGGATGTCAAGGAGCACTGATTCTCTCGATGGTGAGTGGTACCATGTGTTGCCACTGGGCAGAGGCTGCCTTTGTTAGCCCAGGAGAATTGCTGGTGGATATTCAGGCGTTTTGGTTAAGTGGAAGTGACAGATACAAGCTAGTGATATGTGGCAATATCACGGGCCAGAGGAGGTTTCCAACTTTCTCCTCTAATTGGGCTTCAAGGACACAGATGGATGTGGAAAAAGCATAGCTGTGAACTTTTTTCACAATTCATCCTCAAGGAACCCACTTGCATGCCAGTAAACCACTGACGAATCCCATTTTCTGTGACTCAATCCAAGTGAGAGAGCTCCAAGAGAAGAACTCATAGAGATGGGGCTTGTCTGCTGGCTGGGAAGACTGAAGGTTCCCAGAGCTGAAGATGTGTCATCCCAACAGCATCTGTGGGACTGGGATGTAGAGGAGTAAAAAAAGATTCTTTTTTTAAAATTAATTTTTATTGGAGTTTAGGGGCTTCCCTGGTGGCGCAGTGGTTAAGAATCCGCCTGCCAATGCAGGGGACACTGGTTCGAGCCCTGGTCTGGGAAGATCCCACATGCTGTGGAGCAATTAAACCCTTGAGCCACAACTACGGAGCCCACAAGCCACAGCTACTGAAGCCCGCGTGCCTAGAGCCCGTGCTCCGCAACAAGAGAAGCCACCATGGTGAGAAGCCCACGCACCTCAATGAAGAGTAGACATGCTCACGGCAACTAGAGAAAGCTCGTGCGCAGCAACAAAGACCCAATGCAGCCAAAAATTTTAAAAATTTAATTTAATTTAAAAAATTAAAAAAAAAATTTTATTGGAGTATAGTTGCTTTACAATGTTGTGTTAGTACAGCAAAGTGAATCAGCTATACGTGTACATATAACCCCTCTTTTTTGGATTTCCTTCCTTTCAGGTCACCACAGAACACCGAGTAGAGTTCCCTGTGCTATACAGTAGGTTCTCATTAGTTATCTATTTTATACATAGTAGTGTATGTATATCAATCCTAATCTCCCAATTCATCCCACCCCCCCAAAAAAATTCTTGGGAATTCATTTTTCCTTTGGAATTCAAAGATCAGACTGGTGCTGACCCTCAGTAGGACAGCACTGAAAGTAGGAGACCAGCTGGAGCAGAGGAGAAACAGTAGGTGCAGTGGTGGGAAAGTGGGCATCTGATTCCCCATGAGGTGGGTGAGTCACAGTGGGAAAACTGACCATGAGGGGCTTCACTGCACGGAGCAGGAGACGAGGGGTGTCCAGAGAAGGCATGACCTGTGTCAGGTGCACCAGGAGCAGTGGAGGTGCTGGTGGGATTTGGGGGTTGGGGGAGGGTGTCCAAAGAACCCACAAGAATGCCTCAGACAGAAGGAGCTAGACGTTTGGCATCACGTAGAAGAAAGGGCATTCCACCAGTAAGAGAGAATTTCAAAGAGCACCATCTGAGTTAAAGAAAAATCTTCCCTCCTTCTCCTTTACTTTCTCCTCCCTCTAAACACAGTGAAGAAAAGAAGCAGACAGGAGGAAACAGAACAGGAGAGAAAAATAGACCACACTCTCTGTCCCATTGCCGGTTGGACCTAAGCTGGGGTAAAAGGAGAAGTTTGAACTGGACTGGAGATTAAAGTTTTGATATTAGATTAAACTAGTCTTTTAAAATTTTTGTTTTAAAATTAACATAGAACAAAATCGGCCTTTATGGTGTACAACTGTATGAATTTTAACACATATAGATTCACATCATCACCAAGAGAGGCAGGTTACTTTCTTGCACTCCCCTTTTGTGTGTCCCCTTTTCACACGTTCCTCCACCCCTAACCCCTGGAAACCACAGATCTCTTCTCTGCCACAGTTTTGGCTTCCTGCAAATGTCATATAAATGGAAAAATGTAACCTTTTGAAATTAGATTTTTTTCACTCAGCCTTATGCTTTGAGATTCAGCCAAGCTGTTGTGTGTCTCAGTAGTACATTCTTTTTTATTTCTATGAAGTGTTTAATTTTTGCACGTACAACTATTGATTGATTGATGTACCCTGCGCCAGGTATCACTTGATTACCTCTGAGCCCCATATTCACCATTCAGTATCTGCTCCATGGAATAGACGGGAGTTTTGAAGCATTTATCCCTTCCGGTGAGTACAAAGTTGAGCTCCATCAGCGGAGGGAGTTGGAGGGGCCTTGCAGGAGGGCCTTCCTGGTTCCAGCTGCAGTGTTTTGTGTCATTCTTCCTGTTGCTGCACCATCAGTCAGCAGCATGGGTGTGTGACATCTGTTGGTGCCCTGCCCAAGCTGTGCACACAGAGGAGATTACCTCTCAGGCACCTCGCAGTCCTGGCCTCTCAGGGACACTGCGCGGTCCAAGCCTCCGGCCCACGTGGCCCTCCGCATCCCCCCCTGCACCCCTGCCGCGGCTTTGGCTCACCTGCAAACCAAAACTTTGGTCCCTGAAGCTCCCACAATGCGGACCTGGGTGCTCCAGACCTCATGCCCACAGCCGTGTCCTCATTCATGCCGTGAGTCCATCCACCAGCCATGGTTTGCTCTGTCCTGGGAGTCTGCTGACTGCTTTCCAGCAACTATGGACTAGCTCTGGCCCAGGCAACTAAGAGAACTTTGCCGTTCAGTGGGCAATATCTCACCTTCTCTAACAATGTCCGAACCCCAGACTTGGGGAGGGGATTCCTTCCAAGTTTGTCTCCCTACTCTCCTTCAGCCCCAAGACACTCCGGAGTTCTACTGACATCTCTATACTCACTCTCTTATAGCCAAATAATTGTTTATATTAAAGATTCCCTTTAAAAATTACTGTGCGGTTTCTGTCTCCTGATTGGACCCAAACTGATACACACTAGTCGAAGGTCGTTGAGTTGTTTCCAGATAGTGTTGATTTTGACCAGAGCTGCTATAAACATTCATGTACAGAGTATGCGTATGTATGTGAACAGAATTTTCATTTCTCTGGGACTGATATCTAGGAATATATAGTAAGTGGATGCTTCACTTTGTAAGGAGTTGTTAAGCTGTTTTGTAGAATGGCTGGACCATTTGCTGTCCGTGAGAAATATATGAGAGCTCCACGTGTCCATGTCATCATCTGCATCTGGTATTGTCAGTTTTTTTCTTTTCTTTTTTGGGGGACTATTTTAATTTACGTTTTCCTAATAGATATTGATGTTGCACATCTTTTTATGGGCTTATTTGCCATCTCTGTGTCCTTTTTAGTGAATTGTCTATTCAAATTTTTTGCTCCTTTTTTAAAATTGGGTAGTTTGCTTTTTATTATTGAATTTAGAGAGATCTTTACATATTCTAGATACAAATCCTTCATTGGATATGTGATTTTCAAATATTTTCTACATGTTTACGGCTTGTTTTTTTCATTATTTTGACAGTATTTTTCTCATAACAAATGTTTTAATTTTTTGAAATCCAATTTACTAATCTTTTTTCTTATAGGTCATGCTTTTGGTGTCATATCTAAGAACTCTGCCTAATCTCGGGTCATATTTTCTTCTAAAATTTTTATAGGTTTAGTTTTACATCTAGATCTATGGTCCATTTTGAGTTAATGTTTGTGTAAGGTTTCAAGTTCATCTTATTGCATATGACGGCCAATCTTATTGCATATGATGGCCAATTATTTAACACCCTTTGTTTAAAACTCTGTCCTTTCCTCATTGAATTACCTTTTACACTTTATCAAGACTCAACAGGCCATATCTGTATGGGTGTATTTTTGCACTCTTGATTTTGTTTTATTGATCTATTACTTAGCCAATATAGCATTGTCTTGATTGCTGTAACTTTATACTGATTTATAAAGTTGAGTAGTGTAATTCCTCCAACTTTATTTTCTTTTGTAAATTGCTTTGATAATTTTTTAAAAATTTATTTATTTGTTTTTATTTTTGGCTGCATTGGGCCTTTGTTGCTGCGTGCAGGTTTTCTCTAGTTGCGGCGAGTGGGGGCTACTTTTTGTTGTAGTGCACGGGCTTCTCACTGCGGTGGCTTCTCTTGTTGCGGAGCACGAGCTCTAGGCGCGTGGGCTTCAGTAATTGTGGCATGCGGGCTTCAGTTGTTGTGGCACACGGGCTCAGTAGTTGTGGCTTGCAGGCTCTAGAATGCAGGCTCAGCAGTTGTGGCGCATAGGCTTAGTTGCTCCGTGGCATGTGGGATCTTCCTGGACCAGGGCTCGAACCCGTGTCCCCTGAATTGGCAGGCAGATTCTTAACCACTGCGCCACCAGGGAAGTCCCTGCTTTGATTATTTTAGGTTATTTACTTTTCCATTAAAATTTTAGAATCAGTTTGCCTGGATCTACAAAAAAATTCTTCTTGGATACTGAAGGAAATTATGTTAAACTTCTAAATCAATTTGGGGAGAATTTATTTGAGAATATGTTGTGGATTTGTCTATTTCTTTATTTAGTTCTGTCAGTTTTTGTTGCATGTATTTTGAAGCTCTGATGTTAGGTGCATACACATTGAAGACTGTTATGTCTTCTTGGCAAATTCATCTTTTTATCATCTTTATCCCTGGTAATTAATTTCCTTTTCTCTGAAGTCTCCTTAAGCTGATGTTAATATAAGCACTCCAACATTCCTTTAATTATTGTTTATAATATGTTTATATCTAACCTTTTACTTTCAACCTGCTTATATCATTATATTTGAAATGTTTTTATTACAGAGAGATATAGTTTAAATACAGTCATTTAAAAAAGTGTGTTCTAATAATCTTGATCTTTTACTTACTATGTTTATATATTTGACATTTGATATAATTATTAATATATCTGGATTTATGTCTACCATTTTATTGTTTGATTTCTGTTTATTTCCTCAGTTATTTGTTCCTCTATTTTCCTTTTCCTTTCTTCTTTTGGGTTATTTTAACACTTTTATCAGTCCATTTAAATTCATCTATTATGTTTTAACAATACTTGTTTTTCATTTGTTTGTTTGTTTTAGTGGTTGCTCAAGGGATTAAAGTATGCTTTCACTTTCTTCTTAGAATCAATATTTTACCATTTCAAGTAGGATGTAGTTACCTAACCACCACACAAGTTCCCTTACTCTGTCCCTTTTTTGTTGTAGTTGACTTATATATTACACCTACCTACATCGAAAATTCCATCAGAAAAGGTTATAACATTTTGCTTTCAATGGATTGTGTCCCGAATATTTAAAATATTATGTCATGCAACTCTGGATCTTGTTGAAATCCTATGTAGAATGCTATTTTTGTTTAAGCAGGCAACTGACCTAGTTGGATTCAAGCCCAAAATTCTAACCAGCCTTGTGGTTTCAATGTCAGTTCTATTTCACTGCCCTTCGGTTCTATTTAGACTTGTCCCTGGAACTCAGGAAGCAGTCTATCCTATAGTTCAATTCTCAGAGTTTATGGTATTCTATTTAGGGTCAGACTCAAGCATATGCAGCTTGGGGATGAGCCTTGGAGTTTGTAAGCAACTTTATGGGTTTGCTTTCCTGAGCTCCTCTCTGTCAGCACTCTGCACAGTACTTTCAGGTTCTATAGGTCTCCTGTCCTCCTCTCTGTAGTTCTCTGGCAAGAGTGCCGGTGCTTTAAGTACTCCACCCTGCGGTGCACTTCCCCCCACTGCTTCCACCTCCCCAGCCAAGTGGTAAGAGAGACACACACAAAAAATCAATAGAGATTTGCCACACCTTGAGACCACAGCTCCTTGTATCAAAATGGACAGTTCTCCCTCCTACAGAGATACAGGTTCTTGAGGACCCCTCTTGTCTCTGCTTTTGTTGATGTCACTGATGCCAACACAGGATTGCACAGGGGCTCGGAAGTAAGAGAACATAGAAAGGAAACTATACGGGAGTGTTAGGAAACACCTTTCCCAGTCTTCAAGGCAGAACTAGAGGGCTTCTTCTGGAACGAGTGTTAACACTAATGTCCACTTCTGGGTTTTGGACTGCGCTGAATCTAAACCAAGAGACATTGGAGGAAAATAAAATCGTGGAACTTTGAATTCTTGTCTTCTCCAATCTTCCTGCTTTGATGTACTTTTCAAAATCCTCAAACCGATTTTTATATGCACTTTATTCAGGTTTCATAGCTACAATGAGTTGGAAAGGTAGGGGGCTGTGTGCTTACTCCATCTTACCTGGAGCTGCAATCCGGAAATGATATAGATAGTAAATGTGGGTACTAAAACCCAAAAGAGACCAGGAAAGCTGTGAGATCGCCTGAGACATCATCCAGGGTCATGTAAGGACTATTCTACAATGTGCACTAGAGGCAAGATGACCACCATCCAAAGTAGGACACATTTTCAGAGTAAGAAATTATACTTGGTCTATGAAAATTATACCCAGACAACAAATGTAAAACCGGAAGCAGAAGAGATGGACACCTTATTTAGAAGGTGTGGTGGGAATCCATCATTCCTTCTCATTGTATTCTACTGAGATCAATTGTTTAATTACCATCAGTCTTCTGTATATAGAAAACTTGTTTTGGTTGTCCACTTTGTTTTGACTGATTTACACGTAAGAAATGGTAAATAAACCGTTATCCTAAATGTTAATTTGTCATCCTTAGCATACCCACTCACCTGCAAGAGTGTATTCTGTAAATGATAGACCCAGATAGTTTCTTTTTTGTGTGTATGCATAAATCTGGGGATCATTTTGAGTTTTGGTTAAGCTAAGAACAACACTCTGGACCTCTGGATATATCAGCTACAGCCATCCTTATTTTAGAATAAAATAAATCTGGACAAATTGGCCAAAAGGGGTTTCTGAGTCTTAGATGTCTGAGAGTGACTGGCAGGAAAACCAGGGTTTCTAGTCATCACCAGGACACAACGGCACAATGACAGTGTCGATCCTTCCCTTCTGAGACCCTACAATGAGCTTTCCCGCAAGAAAATTCCTCCAGGAATAATTTATACCCTTTAACTCATCTTTAACTTTATCACTGAAATTCCCAACAAGGATGTTGCTTGGTGCCAAAACCACAGTGGTTTTTGTGATGTGGGTGTCTCCGTGCGAAAAGACCTCAACAGCCTTTCACATAGGCACCCAGCAGTGGCCAGATGGCAATGACTCTGAGCCCCTCCAAACCTGGATCACATTCGTACAAGCGGATGGGGCACATTAAATGTGAATGAGTCCAGAAATTGCTTTTCTTTATTGCTCAAATAAATCGCGCCCTTCTATCAGGGAAGATGAGTGTTGTACCTTCATATGAGACTAGAACACCATTTTAACCACACATTGAAGTCTCATCAGGAAAACACACTGGTGAGAATGAAAGGAGCCTCGTCTACGTGGAACAGCTACTTGGTCCTCTAGCCTAAGGCCCATCACTTAGGAGGAACTCAATGAAACCAGAGAGTCAGGAAGCACATGGGGACCACCAGCCTCGAGAGGCAAAGGCTCAGACTTAAGCGCTGTTCAAGCCCCAATCTTGCTGTCCTTTAACCAATGTAGACATTTATTTCCCAGACTCTTGCCCTAGCTTCTGACTCCTGTCACTACCTTTCTACTTTGCACATAACTGCTGTTCTGTTCCTTGTCTCCTCCAAATCATTTTGGCCTAATTGGTTCCTACTTCCTGTGGCCCAGAGTAAGGTTGTGTACTTCATGCCCTGCGCAAAGGCCAAGGCGACAAGGATGAGCTGAAATTAGCCCCACTCTTCTCCCCAAGCCCTGTGTCCTGGCTCAGGGCTACACGGGTCCCGAGGAAGGGGCTCTTCCTTCTAGTTCTCACAAGGACACAGTAGAGAAGAACCGTGGCCCTGTCTGCTCCTTGGCCCCTGGTCTCTGCCTTTCCTACTTGCTTTCTGTGCTCCAGTGAATGGGTGAACACGGAATAAGAATTGTCTCCTTCACAGAGACGGTTTAGGCAAAGTTTAAATCACTTGTTTCTAATAAAATAACATTTATTTGACTGCAAAGATATACAAAGTGATGTGAACAATACGTAGAAGACGTGACAGTCCATAGCCACAAAGCCAAGTGGTTGTATCTGCTGATTCCGCTGAGACCACTAGGAAAACCTTAGGGGCCGTGTGGGCTGAATTCGCTCTCCCTCTGTCCAGCCCAGGAAATCAGAGGCTCCCACCATAGTTTTCGTGTCATTCCAGTGCCTGCCACGCTTGCTCAGGGCTGGCAGAACGCTTCCCATTTTATATCAGCCTCATCAACGCCGTGTGTTCTATCCATCGGGGTCTCTCTCTACGCACCAGGGACAGGACGGGAGGGGTGTAGGAGGAGGCAGCTCAGGACCCATTTCACCGTCCTTTAGGCTGGGAGCGCCTCCCAGTGGTTTCTGTTTTACTGAGTCTTTTCTAGAGAAAAAAATCCTCGGGATAATTCTGAGATGATTCCACGTGAATCCTTTGGAGCTTTTCACAGGCATGTGGTAGCGTATTTGGGTCCAGAATCTGGCATTGGGAGGAACTGATTTGAAGCCTCTCCAAGTGACAGTGGGCAAAACCCTGAGAGCTTTTTTCACTAGATGAGGTAGAGACTCCGGCTCTTGGAAGGAAGAGAACTTAATTAAAATCAATTTCAGTGTTTGATCCTCCAAGGCAATGTTCACCGCTGCTTGTAGTTCAAAGACACTGGGTCCGTTGATGTAGCTGGGGCTCAAGATAAATATTCCTCTTCTACTTTTCTTAATAATGCTCACAATGTCTTCCGCATACACTGGAAATAAAAGATTTAATTATTCGACATTGTTATTGGCTTTTTCTTTTTTAATGACCACGGTTAAAGATTTGATAAAAGTTCATAATAATGCAATTGACAAGGAAATTTAGTTATTTCTGAGATATACATTTTAAAGTAATAACTAGAATTATGACTTATTACATTATACCAGAACATATATATGATTTTTAGAAATTTCATGTAATGTCTGAAACATTTATATTAGCATATTTCCATACAAATAACCCAAAGAAAGTTTAGTATTAGTTGTTTTTTTTGTTTGTTTGTTTGTTTTTTTATACAGCAGGTTCTTATTAGTCATCAATTTTATACACATCAGTGTATACATGACATTGTTGTTGTTAAACCTTGAGTCACAATAACCCTGAATCTCCCAGATCCACCCAGCGGGTTCCTTGCAATGGGCACTCTTAGGCAAAGAGGAAAGGAAGCCTGGTTTTCTTGATCACTTCTACTAAATCAACTCTGTGGACAGTTGAAGATGTGTTCCAGAGTCTAGTGACTGTCAGTTTCACATTCCTCCCTGTGTTCTGTCTCCTCAAATTGCCAATTCCTCTAGGAGCAAAGCTCATTGGAACAAGGTTGGCTGGGATAAGAGAGGGGCATGGAATGTCCCAGGCTCCTGGGTGGGGCATCTCAGGCAGAGGAGGTCAGCAGGACAGGATGAGGTCTGCATATCTGATCGTGCCCAGAACTGGGCCCGGGCCTGGGGAGCCAGCTGGACCCAGTCCTGAGTTTGTGGCAGGCACAGTCCCAGAAAACAGGGGGACCACCCGTTTGGGAGGACAGAGATAACTTCCTGCTGAGGAGCCAGAAAAGAAATCTTCATTCTGGAAGGCTCCCTGGGCTCCGATATTTTTTTTTCCTGAAGATGGATTATTTTCCCCCTGTGGCAATTTTTTTTATTTTTTAAATTTTAAAATTTTAATTTTATATTGGGGTATAGTTGATTTACAATGTTGTGTTAGTTTCAGGTGTATAGCAAAGTGGTTCAGTTAGACATACGCATATATCCATTGAAGATGGATTTTTTTGATGATGGAGCGTGTCTCTGAAACACACATTTTTCTGTGTTGTTGCCCCAGAAGTTCTAAGCTCATGAAATCTTCCAGAAGATAAATAGCCCAACAGAAAGAATGACAAGACAATGTAGAGAGTGCTTGCACGTAACTCTCCTTCTTGTGCTACGTTTTCTGTTGGCGTGCAGGACTTACCTCCTCCTGGGGCCACGTCTCTTTCAAGCAAACACAAGGTGTATCCATATTTGTTTTCCAAAACTTCAGGGAATAGACTCAGAGCCAAATTTTCCTCACTCAGAGATGAAGTGGCCTCACTCTCAAGAGAGCTCCATTTCCCATAGGATATGAAAGCATCGAACTCCTTTTTATCTGAGGAAGAAGCACAATAAAGAATGCAAGCCACTGACAGGTTTTTTACTCCCGTGGCATACCTACATATGCTCGAACCATATGGTAAATGGATAAGAATTAAGATTTGGGATCCTTACTGCGCTGATTTATTAAATGAAAAGCAGCATCTGTGTTCATTTCAGAATCACACTGCTGAGGGGTATTGATTGTTCACCCAGAATCAGATTCTAATCGATGAGGCTCTCCTGCACCTTCACTGACGTCAGATCAAACGGCTGGGACCATCTCCGATTAAATCACATGTCCTCAGGAGTTCCTCTGAGCTTTTTCTGCTTCTGCAGCGTTGCTGTCTCATTAGTTACAGATCAAAGTGGAGTCTCCTCCATCAAAGCGTGATAATACCCAGTGAGCAAAGCACTGCAGAGACCCAGTGCATTAGCGAGCTGACAGCACATGTATCTGTGTTTGAATCCCCATATGTAAAATGAGATAATAATAGCTCCCCGGCATGCTTCTGTCAGGGTTGCCTGGGATAATGTATAGGAGGGATTTGGTGACTGACTTACAGCAGACACAAGATAATATTCATTCCTTCCCCTTTTAGATGGAAAACTATATTTTGGAACTTGTTTTAGGGTATCTTTAAGGTCTCATATGCCTCTGTTGACTCAACTATTATAAATGCACATAGACTCTGGGATGTGCTAAAGAACTAACTGGAAGCCATAGAAAATCTCAAAAGCTAACCCATGGGCTCTGGAGCTGGACACAGCTGGCTCGTCTTCCAGCACTTTGCACAATGCCTGACAAATAGTGTTATTACAAAGTAGTAAACAGCAGTGCTGTTACTGATGCAGTTTGGCAGTTTGTTCAAAATGGACCTAAGAGGCTTTAGCTGACAGAAGTGTCAGCAACAGAAAAGGAAGAGGGAAACACAGGTGGTCTGGCGTCAAGAGAGGAGGATGCCCAAGAGCGAGGTCCTGGAGGTGCATCTAAGATGCTTCTCATTGGCCAGGTGGGGAGGCGGCGGCTCAGGGGGCGTGGCCAGCAGGTACATGCGGTGCAGTTCCTGTGTGACACACCATAGTCACCCTGATTTTTTCCACATCACTGTGACACTCCAGCAAACTAGGATTTTTCTATAACCTGAAAATGTTAAATTTCTTTTGTAATAATATTAGAGAGTGGGAGAATTAGATGATCCCCACAATTCTGACATCCTATGTCTCTCTCAATTTTGGGATATTCACAGGAAACAGTCTTTTTGCTGAAAACCATTAGATTGGCCACAGAATGTAATGAATCACAGTGCTTGAAAACTGGGTTCTGCCTCCCTGTCAGGTTACTAAAACGTTGCCTGTGCAAACGAGAGGGAACACATTTAAAATACTTCACAGTTTGGGATTAACATATACACACTGCTGTATATAAAACAGACAACCAACAAGGGCCTACTGTATAGCACAGGGAGCTATACTCAATATTTTGTAATAACTTATAATGGAAAAGAATCCATATATATATATTTAAAACTGAATCACTTTACTGTACACCTGAAACTCACACAACATTGTAAATCAACTATACTTCAATTAAAAAATAAATTAAGGTAAAAAACATCCCTCTAAAAAATAAAAATAAGATGTTTCACAGTAGATTGAGTCTTCTGTACAAGCTCTAGAATCTTAAGAAAAATAGCATTTTAGAAAAAGAAGTATGAAGTTGTCTAGGAGAACAATTAAGACAGTGATTAGATAATTTGTTCAATTCAAAAAAGCTAAAAAGCTATTTAAAAAATAACCTCAAAATCCTCTTGGCGTAAGGACTTCTAGTGTGTATGTTCAATCACCGGTCTAAAGAAAAGTGTGATTGATGCATTTCTTTGCTGCCCCTTTTCCCAGTGATCTGCCAGCTCTTCAATGAGTTCCTAGTGTGGGGAAACCACTGGTGTGTGTGTAAAGGGGCATCCCAATCAGGTAAGTATTTAATTGTCCCTGGAATCCAGCAGAAGGGAATTCTGCTCTTTCCAAGCAATAGAATCATTCACTAAAACTGCCAATGTTCTAACATTTGAGCCTTCCGGGACTAGAAAAACACACCAGCAGCTCTTCTAGTCTAAAGAAGCAAATGTTAATAAACTCTATTAACCTGTCTCATGGGAAAACTGACAGAGAGTTCATGGATAGTGCTAGTGCTAGTATTTTACAGAACTTCACTCTTTTAGGGACATTTCCACATCTCCAAGCCCCTCACTTTACAGAAGGAGTTAACTGAGGCAATAGCTAATGGGGGCTCTAAACCAAACTGCCTGGATTCCATCCCAACCTCTTAACATCCCCTAGCAGTTCCACTGGGGGCACAGACTTCACGCCTCTGCCCGGCTTGTAGGATTTCAGTGGCGATTACCGCAGCTGATACATAAGCCTGGCGTGCACTCAGTCCTCAAGAGGTAATGAGAGCTGGAGCTGGCGTCACTGAGTGCTTACTATGTGCTACATGCTGTTCTAAATGCTCAATATGTCTTAACTCAAAGAACCCACATTGCATTCATTGTGATTGTGATTACAACCCTACTTTGCAGAAGAGAAAACTAAGGCATGGAGACGGTAAGTCATCTGCCATCTTGCTTCAGGTTGGTGAGTGGAGAGTTATTTTCAAGTCCAATGTGCCCTACAATAACATCGTTGGTGAGATTCCTAGTAACTGGGATGAAGAGAATTTGTTTCTCCCCTGGGCTCCCAGCCCTTCCCAGGTGTGAAGCCACCAGACCTGCAGGGGGGGTCTCAGAGCCTGAGGGTCATGACTTCCTCCATCGTGGGACATCCATTTCTCAAGCCCATCCCTCTAAGTCAGTTCTGAGGCGAGTTGGGTCATCTTACCCCCGAGGGTCTCATCCTTGTTTTGGTAGGTTCGGTACAGCAGCACTATTTCAATCCAGTACATGTAGAAGAGCGCACCTGCGGTCAGCACACCTGCCAGGGCCATGACGGTGCCGAGGAGGATGTAGAGGAACACCACTGCGGAGACGCGGCCGCCGTGAGCAGGTACAGGGGCTGCGTCCCCTCCAACACCCGCCTCCCCTATAAGGCCACATTCAGGCCTGCCCAGCACCTTTTCCAGCCCTATTATTTTTTATCAAAATCTACTGGAAACATTTCTCTTGAATCTGGACACATCTTAAATCACATCTTGAGGGAATTACCATAAAATGAACTCAAGAAAACCCAGGGTAATGGGTAGTTTCTGATTGGGGTGGCCGGGAAACTGACAAAAACTACTTTCTAAAATTTTTTTCTCCTATAAGCTTCCACACAACCCATCTGTGTCCCTCTTATTGCATACTGTAAATTATTTTCACGTGTTATCGACCCTACTAAAGTCTAAACTCCCTGAAGCCCAGAGCCACACCTGACTTACTTTCTCACCTCCACCGTACCTAACACGTGGCACCTTTGACCCACCTCTGTGGAGCATGCACCAGGAGCACCACATGTGTCTTATTTAAGCTTCACAAGCATTCAAAACCTGCTTGTTCCCTCATCTCTATTAACTGAATGAATGAATGATATCACCTCCATCTCTGAGCATCTTCTTCAAGAAATTTAACAGCTCTTCCTTACCAGGAATTTCCTCTCTAGCTTTAAAAGGCTATGATCTGTGATATACACATATCGCTCCTAAACTGAACAAGAATACTCTTTCTCCCCTCTTTTTTCTCCTTCACTCTCCGATACCAGACCATCACATTCTCTGGATCTGGAAGCCAGGGGAGGAAAATAGGAAAGGGAGCTAGGTCCTAGTACAATACCTGCCACATAGGGCATGCTCTGTAGGTCTTTGTAGAATGAATGAATGAGTAAGTGAATGAACTAAGGAGTGAATGAATGAATGAATGAACGAATGATAGGCTTTTCCAGCACAGCTCCCGTATGCAGAATATTAGTAAGAGGACCAGCTCTGGGTCACCAATGTGAAACTTACTAGTTGTGTGGCCTCGGTCAAGGTACTGAATGAATCAGCACAAGCACGCCGCTTACTTAGAATGCTGTCTGGCATCTAGAGCATGTTAGTGGCAATCATCACTGTGGCCACTTCCTTAGGAAAGTTCCTCTCCTCCCAGGTGAAAGCAGTTGCATGCCTTCTGCAACCACCTTCAGGCTCACCTCCTTTCCTTTCTTTCAGTTGGATGGACTGGGTAGTGTTCCCAATGGAGTTCTGGGCAAAGCAAATGAACTTCCTGCGAAGATCACTCTGAGTAACTTCTTTCAGGAAGACAACACGCTCGACGACTTCATCCTTTAAGGTGGATTTAACACTAGGAAAGGAGGGAAAATACCACACCCCTTTAGTGACACAGATTGACACCCATTTGCAGTGTTTGGAACACGTATAAGTAGATAACCGTTTGGCTTTCAGAAGAGCTGTGGGATCAGATAGTACAAGGCGATGCCGGAAAGACAGAGGATGGTCAGAGGTGGCTCGTTTTTTATTAAATGATTGAATCAGCTAAGCATCTTTCTAAGCATTTACACTAGACTATAATTACTTGTGAGGCTCATCTGATCTTCCTTACTCTAAGATTTCCCCTTGAGCATAGATACAACAATTTAAGAATAATGTTAGAAATGACTAGCTTCTACTGAGGGCTGTGTGTATCAGATGGTCCTCTGGTCCCCTGAGCGCTAAATGTGGAGGAGAGGATCAAATCTCCTCCATGGCTCCCCTCACAGGAGCCCCACCAGGTAATGGTGTGATCATCCTGACTTGAGCAGCTCAGAACAGGCAAGAAGGTGGGTGACAATCCAAGGTCACACCGCTGGGAAGTGGCAGCGTGATTCCTGGGCCTGTGTCATTCTGCCCTGTCCAGGAAGTGTGAATCTCGGCACTGATTCACAGTTTGGATTCTCTAAAGTGGCCCGTCTGCAGTCTGTCTTCACATTAAAGAATATTGTCTCTGTGGATGATGTTTCAGGCTGTTTTGTTGGGAGCCTACAATACCCACTCTTATTCACTGGATGCTTCCTGCCTTCCAGAGACTGTGATAAGCATATCACCTCTACCGTATTTGCTCCTTACAGGGACCTTGCAAAGTGAAGTTTGCTATCCATAGATAATAGATGGCATGGTGGAGGCTTGCAGAGGTTAAGGTGCACATTGCTAAATGGGTGGAAAACAGAGATTCAAACCCAAGAACGTATAAAGTTAGTGCATACTCCCTTTACCATGCTTGACTACCTTCAAGTTTGAGTATCAGCTTAATATGGGACCCAATGAGTTCCCTTGTCTTAGAAGTTCTTTCTAAATTTGATTACTGTTACCAAAACCCATCCTTTATTTTTTAAATGATGTATACTCTTCAAAGTGATATTACATTAGTCTGTTGAAATGCTTTAAAAACCAGGAGGAAGTGCTTAATACAGAGGCTATTACTTTGGAACAGATGTTGGAAAAATGAGGGACACTAGCTCCAAATGTCTAGAGTTTTACTTTCCATTGAGCCAAACTGTCTTCCCAGTAAATTCTTCCCACTAATCTGGGTTGCAAACTAAGTCTAGTTTCTCATAAAACTTAATGGCTTCGAAGTACTTCAAGACAGAGATCCCACATTACAACAGTAATTGGATCTATGGGAAAGAATGAGGGTGACCGTAATTGGCAAATGTCTGGGTAAATATAAGACTATTTTTTCTTTCTTTAATTTCTTTAAAAGTTATAGTTTAACATATGCAGACAACAATAAAATGATACCTCAGTTATCAATATCCTGCCATTTTTGTATCATTTAAGTCTTCACTAATTCCCTACACCTACTCCATTGTCATTATATGGTTCTTTTTGGTAATATTTACCTACATTGAAGTGCACAATGTCTAGGTATATACTTTTTTTTCCCTTCATGCATGGCATGAGGGATCTTAGTTCCCCGACCAGGGATAGAACCTGTGCCCCTGCAGTGGAAGGCGGAGTCTTAACCACTGGGCCACCAGGGAAGTCCCTAGCTGTATACTTTTGACAAATGGTTATTAGGGTATAGAACATTTCCAACTTCCCAGAAAGTTCCCTTGTATCCCTTTCCAGCCAATGCCTAGCCTACCAGAAGGAATAACAGTTCTGATTTTTTTCACCTTAGATTAGTTTTTCCTTCTCTAGTTAGTTTGTTCTTTTTACTGCTGAATAATAATCCACTGTATGAATGAATGTAACCGTGTTTTAATTTTTGACTATTGTAAATAAAGCTGCTGTAGATATGCCTAAAAAAAAGAAAAAAGAAAAAAAAGAAAAAGGCAGCTATCTCACCTCTGGGTCTCCTTTTCCAGATCGGATTGCATCATCTATTCCTCATTTCTCATATTTTCGGTCAGATCGCTTATTATCGTGCCATTTTCTCTGCATACGCTCTGGACTGTTAAGGACCCCAGTACTGGGGCTCTGACTCACCCCACTCTGGATGGACGGCACAGAGGGGAATGGAGAGTGGCTGACTGGGGTGCAGAATCCTTTCCCATTTGTTCCATGTGCCAAGGCTATTCAAGCAGCAAGGCTTGTTATGCCTGCTTGTTAGTTTGGTGGGCAAAGCAGCTGCATCAAATTGTTACTACAAATTGAACTTTAAAACAACTGATAAAAAAATAAAATAAAAAGATTACTTTAGAAAAAGGTGGGGGGAATTCCCCGGTGGTCCAGTGGTTAAGACTCGGCACTTTCACTGACTAGGACCTGGGTTCAATCCTTGTTCGGGGAAGTAAGATCCCACAAGCCATGCGGCCAAAAATAAAAAATAACAATAAAAAAAACCCAGAAATATTTCATTCTATGGCCCTCTCTGAAACTGCATTTGGCCCCCAAGTTTAAAATTAACTCACACTTTGCATTTCTATACTTTTATTTGCACCACTAGTTGGCGCTAGTGGCCACACCAACTCCATCTGTTTCTTCAGCTCTGTGTGTACATTTCAGGGGGTTCTAAAGGTGAAAGTTTTTAGTGTGAGTTGCAAAGAATAAGTTCGCTAATTTCTTTCTTACCTTCTCCCCTCAGGTGTTGCAACTTCCCACTCCTGGTCAGAATCTTTGACGTACCATCTTATCACAGGCTTAAAGTTTATTTCGAAGCCAAATCGGGCCGTGCAGTTAAGAGTTAAAGGCTTTCCTGCAAAAAGGGGCCACAGAACACAGGAAGGAAGCCCGTGAGAACACTTTGTCCTGTGCAGGAGGAAGACACCACCTGGAAACTGTTCCCTGAGGCAGTCAGGTTCGCAGGTAAAACAGGTGTGCCAGACAAAGCCAAACGTCTACCTGTGTCTCATTCGGAAACAGGTGAAACCAGGGATGTTTGTCTCTACTGGGCAACTCTTAGATCTCAAACCTGTGACTACATTTCTGCAAATGAAGATTGGCATGGTCACAGCACTACGGGTTCTGATGTGGTTTAAGGATAAACACCAGGAAAATGAGCAGTTTCAGGAACCAGCTCTGTCTTCCGACGCTGCTGTTGAAGTAGTACAAGGGTGCCAGTAAAGAAATACTAACTAGAATTTGCATATTAAATGAAAATCCTGAGGTTTTGGCGGCATGTAGTTTAAAGAAGAAAGTATTTAGATATTCAGCTGTATTTTGAACGATGCACTGTGGACGGACATGCATGTTACTACGCTATCCTCTTTCTGCCCATTTTCTCTGTAAGGGGTATCCAGATGTGCTCTGCCTCAAACTCAATATTTTAACTGTGAAATGTTTAGGGACTCCATTTGAAAACTCACCTTTGCACCTTAATAATGCTTTCCCACAGTAATACTTTAAAATTCATTGGTACCTTGTGTAACTTGGCTATTTTTGAATTAATTAACGTTTTCCCTGCTTCTTTCCTCCTTCCTTTCATTCTTGTGATTTTACCCGTACTGTTATTTCTATTTCATAATCAGGATACACCGCTACCGCCACCTAGTGGTGATTTGCCGTAATATCTATTTTTACATTTCTTTCTATAATGATAAATATCTTATTAGCATTTAAAAGAAACCGCCACCCAGTGGTCTTTTACCATAATATCTACTTTTACCTTTCTTTCTACAACGATAAACATCTTATTAGCACTTAAAAGAACACTTATTTTATTGAAACAACCAGCACTTGGTTTTGAAGAGAACAGTTCTTATTTGGCTGTGTGGGACGATGTAGATGTAATTGAAGCTGACAAAATCAAAGGGGACCACAGGAAGTCGCTTTCCCCCTCTACCCCAAAGAAGACACTACTTTGGAATATAACTTATTTGAGCAAGGGTTGTAGTATTCTCCTACAATTTATCTTAAAGTCTAGACCAAACACTGTATTTGTAGAGGTTAATGCTACCTAAGTTGGTAAACTGGTTAAATTTATAGATTTAATCAATGAACCTAACCAATCTGTGTAACCCACTGTTCCTGGGTGGAGTAAGGAAGAATCTTAAAAAAAAAAAAAAATCTATTGATCATGCCTAACATACAAGTCACCTAATATATCAATACATCATCCCATATTTCTCATTGCAACCTTGTGAGGTCAGTTTTATTTTGTCTAGTTCCAGATTTATAACCTGAGGCTTCAAAAGATTAAATAACTGTATCAGATCACAAACCTAGTCAGTGGCCGAGTCTAGATTCACCCCCAATTCTGTTTAATTTGAAATCCCGATGCTCTTCCTTGTAACACGCTTAGACCTGCTCCCAGAAGCAAAATATCATTCAAGGGTGATGACACCACCCAGCTTACCAAGTTCTACTTCCAGGGTGTCCTTGATGGGATCCAGAATATCCGGTTTGAGATTAGTGTTTTTCACTAAAAGATGAAAATAAAAATTATTATTTGCACTGGGAAGTCTGAAGGCCTGCTTCCTGAAGATTTGAATGCACGGTCACACTTTGATCTAAATGTTTTGGAACTTCCTTTTCAAATTTCATCCATAATGTACAAGGCTAGAGACTCAAGTTTCCGTGTGAAAATCACGCCTCCAGAAATGACTGTGACATCAGGTTGCAGGTGCTAGCAAAACGTGAGTCCTTGATAAATCCGTACCCGCCCGGGGGGAACCTTCTTCCAGGCCAGCCCCGCGGGCCCATTGCAGACGTGAAACCCCACCCCATCTTCTCCTCCAAGATTGTTTTTTGGTTGCATCCGGCTGAGTAACCCAACAGGAAGGAGGACACACCTGAGAGAATGCACAAGTCAGCCAGATCGAAGCCCACCCCTCCCTCCATCCTCAAATTCATGGTTTGTTTCAAAATAAAGGTGAGCTCAGCCCTTCATGAATCATTTTATCTCTCAACTTCCTGTCACAAACTTTCACATATGCCTCCACTGTCAAACTCCCTCCTGAAGATGTCCCATCTCCTAAGAAAGGAGACTTCATCACCTCTGTTCTGGAATTGTCCTCTCTTAATTCTCAGGGACCTCCTTCCCTCAATTACATCATCTTCCTCCTGTATCTTTGACTCTCTCTCTCTCTGTCCTTCCCGTCAGCATTAATCCATGCTCAGTCTCTCCATCTTAAAAAAAAGAGAAAAAACCCTCACCTTACACCCCCGCCCCATTCATTCTCCTTCGTTTGCAGCCAAGTTGTTGAAAGAGCACTGTGTGCTCATTTCCTCCCTCCCTTCCCCTGCCCTGCAGTCTGATTTCTGCCCCCATCACTCCACTGAAACCGCTTTGGCCAAAGTCACCAGTGACCTCCTTGCACCTAAATCCACTGGGCACGGCTGAGTTTTTAATCTGCTTTCCCTCTCAGTAGCATTGGATGCCGCTGGGCGTGCTCTCCTCTCCTCTTCGGGGTGCACGTTTCTGTGCTCTGATGTTCGCCTTCCCCCTCTCTGCTCACTCCCCTGAGTGTTACGGGCTCCTCCTCCTCTGTGCCTCTTGTGAATATCACTTCTCCCTGGGCTCTCCTTGTGGTCTTCATTCCACCTACTCTCCTTGTGGGGCAGCTCACGCTCCAGGCCTCTTCCCTTTGAAAGTTCTTGGCCCTCAGAATGCTCTCTCATCTCACCTACGTCATCAATTTCACTTCCTTTACTGCTCCCTCCCCACCTTTCCACGGATACCCTCTTGCTGATGTAAATCATGACCTCCCTCTTCCCAAATCCAAGGATCAGTGTCCAGGCTTCACCATATGAGGCCGTGCATCACTCCCTCTTTCTTGGGACACTTTATCGCTGAGCCCTGGGATAGTTATTCTCTGTTCTCACACCACTTCTCCATCTCCTGTGGGGATGCTTCTCCTCCCCCGTGCCTCCCAGTGCTGGATGTTCTAGGCTCTCTCCTCTCTATACTCAATCCCCACGTGACCCCACTCTCCCTCGGCTTTAGATATCGTGCCGGCGGCCACCCTCACATTCACATCTCCCGATGTAGTAGCCTGTATCCCAGACTGGTTTATCCGAATACCCACTTGTCATGGTGACTTGATGAATCAAAGTCCTTTCAAGCCTAACACTGAATTTCTTCCTCAGACCTGCTTCTCTTTCAATATTTTTTCTGTCTCATTACACGGTGCCGCTGTTTACCAACTCATCATGCCAGAAAAGTAATCCGTCATTGATTTCCCTCTTTCATCTTGCACATAAACTCCATCAACATGTTCTGCTGACACACACATAAAGCCATTTCTAATCACCTCGGCTAAGTCTACTCAAAGAGTGACCAGAGACATCTTTTTAGAACATGATTCAAACCTGCTGCTCCCCGCACCCGTGCCTTACACCAGCCCTTATGTATCCCATCCTACCCCCTCCACTTCCATCCCATCCCATCTTATAACACCCCTTCCCATCCAATCCCATCCCACCCTTATGTATCCCATCCTACCCCTTCCACTTCCATCCCATCACATCCCACCCCTTCCCATCCAATCCCATCCCATCCCACCCCTTCCCATCCTATCCCATCACACCCCATCCCATCCCATCCAACCCCATCCCATCACATCCCATCCCACCCCTTCCCATCCCATCCCACCCCTTCCCATCCCATCCCATCCCATCCCATCCAACTCCATCCCACCCCATCCCACCCCTTCCTATCCCATCCCATCCTATTCCACCCCTTCCCATCCAATCCCATCCCACCCTTATGTATCCCATCCTACCCCTTCCACTTCCATCCCATCCCATCCCATCCCACCCCTTCCCATCCCATCCCATCCAACCCCATCTCATCACATCCCATTCCACCCCTTCCCATCACATCCCATCCCATCCCATCCAACTCCATCCCATCCCATCCCATACAACCCCATCCCATCCCATCCCATCCCATCTTCTCTCAATAAGTTATAGAAAGTCCACCTCGTTGCCCAGCATAAAACCTGGCTCTCATACTGGACCCCTCCTTTTCCCTCTTTTCACTCCCAATTCCCAAACCCTTTCACGTGTAACTTCCTAAGTATTTCTGGAGTTTGCTCTCTTCTCTCCATCCCTACTGCCCCTCCTAGTTCAGGCCTCCATCAGCAGTTGCCTGCTTGACCCACAGCAGCCTCCTAATTCTTCTCTCTGTCTCCCTTGTTGCCCCCCCAAACCCATGTTCTACATAATAAGCAGAGCGATCTATCTCAAATCCAGATCTATTCATGACACTTTCCCACATAGAACCCTCAATGGCTCCCCATTTTTCCTTGGATAAAGTCCAAACTTACTAGAACAGTGTGACATCTGCTCTGCTTCCAGATACCCTCAACTGACCTTCTCTTTCTCCCTGGAAAGCACCAAGCTGTCTCTCATCTCCTGGATGTTAACTGTACTGCTCCCTCTGCCTGGAACTGCATCCTTTCCACCTTCACTGGGCTAGTTTGTCCTCACGCCTCGGTTCTCACCCAGCCTCAGGGTACCCAGGTCTGGGTTTGTGGGTCCCCCACATGCCCCGCTGCTTCCCTTTCTCTCCACTCATCACACTGAACTGTAGTAGCCTGTTTCCTCTCTGTCTGCCCCACGAGACGGTAAGTTCTGGGAGGCCAGAGAAAGTGTCCAAGCGCTCATTCTTACAACCTTAGCACCAAGGCCAGTGCCTGACACATATCACATGTTCCACAAATACTGGTGTAAGAATGAATAAATGAAAGAATGAATGAGTAAATGAGGAAGACAGGAATGATGTCAGAGAAGACTTAAAAAGATGTGACAGAGGTTACAAAGCATCCTCTGGGAGAGAGAAAAGCAGATTCTGCCACTGAAAATTTGATGGGCGAGTTATCATGCCCGAGGGAAAGAGCAACCACGCTTGGAGGGGCAAGTGGTCCAAGTTGGGTATTTGCCTTCTAACCCCTCATCCAAGCAACAATCTAATATAAATTTAAATCGATGAGGTCTAAAGTACTGCAGAGTGCAAGGGCCAGGAAGTAAGCAGGGGAGTTTGACTTGGTCTCAGGATACTCCATGTGGTTTGTATCTTGCAATGAAAGAAGAGGAAGTAAAATTGATTACTATATTTACTAAGAGCAAAGTCAACCATTCTGTATGGTTATGTTTTGATATAGGCCATGCTTAAATTGATTACATCATACAGTTTATCCATGCTTTACACTTGTAAATCTAATAAGAATGACCCAAGGGAAAGCCTGGGCCAAAAACAGACAAGTCACAGAAGAATAAGCTCAGTGGGCCAATAAACAAATGGCAAGATATTCAACTTCATTAGTAGTCAGGGAAACGTAAATTAGTATGAAAAAAAGAGAGTCCACTTGACACCACAGTCTGAAACCACCAAATATTACTTGGGAATAATGGGAATCTGTTCATTGCTGATGCGGGTATAAATTAGCAAAACAATGTCTATGAACAATACCATGTGTTTATAACACAAAACACATTTTATAACATAAAACAATATTCTGTTTTATTAATGGATACATACATATGTAGAAAAAGCATAAAACATAAATGGAAAGGATTATCAGCTAAGTGGGCTACATCTGCAAAGAGAGGAAGTGGGAAGGCCTCAAGTTGTATCTGTATTGTTTTGTTTCGACAAAGAAACCATGAGATGGAAAAACCATTATTAAAGCTGGTGATAGGTACATGAGTGTCACTTATTTCTGGGTGTGAAATATTTAACATTGTTTTTTAATTTATTATCTCTTATGTGTGAAATCTTTAATCTTGTTTATTTCTTTACATGAACCTTTAATATTGTTTTTTAATTTATCACAAAACAAACCAGAATCAATGCATAGAAAACCCAACTTGTGACAACTTGAATATGACCCAGAACTAGGCCTCCCTTGGAGGATGGAATCTAGGTTAATGGAAAATTGATGTTCACCAACATTCCAGGCTTTACATGACTGTAGGCTATGACTGTCTCCTTCCTCACCACAAAAAAAGGAAAAATATCACTAAGCCAAAGAAGATAACTTTAACTGGGTAATTGGGGTTGAAATCTCAAATATTGAAACCAAAAACCTCACTTACCAATGGTTTTCACTTGCACAACAGCTCTGGCTGTCCATAAGCTTGAGTTATCTGACTGAGTGTAATCACACACGTATGTGCCTTGGTGATAGTCATAAACTTCATCCACTTCAATTGGGTTGCTCCTTTTTTCAGAGAGTAGTTTTCCATTCTAATCCAAGAGACAAGAAAATTAAATAATTTAACCAGAGAATTACTATTAATATTAAGCTCACCTATAGCGAAACTTCACAAATTTGAACCAAGGAAGGGGAAGGTCAGTCTGATATATGGACATTGCAGAACATAATACCCCCAAGCTATAAAAGATTCTGCTCAAAACTATATTTGTAAGATTCTTACTTGAAACGAGAAGCATTTTCAAAGACAATTACATGTGGAGATCAAGACAGCCCAGCAAGAGCTGTTTAACCTGGTAAAGCCCAAAGCGTGATTCAGGCCCCTAGACTCTAGAAAACTCATAGTTGTCTAAGTGGTCGATACCTAAATGAATTATTTAAAAACACGTATATTTATATTTCTGGAAATTGATATAGATTTTCTGTGTATTGGGCTTACATAAAGTTTCTTCTTTAAATAAATTTCACTCTAATAAAAGAAAAAATGTTAAATTGAAAACATTAAGTAAATAACTAAACAGATGTATCTAAATCTGACAAAGAAGGACTGGGATTCAGGAACAATTATTTAACTCCTAGTGGACTCAAAGTTGAGTGAGAACTAAAATTCAATTATGAACATTTCTCTCTCCTACTTAGAACCTCTCATGGACACTCCTTTGCCTTGAGGGTAAAGTCTAAAATTCTTCACAGCCTAATCTTGCCATTCCTTCCCCAACTCATTTCCTGCTTCTGCCCCTCTACCCACCTGTCATTCCCTACATAACCACATTCTTTCTCAATCAACGTGTCTCCCACCACCTTTCCCCACTGGGAAGGCTGTTGCTCAGTCTTCAAATCCAACTCAAGGGGTGGCTCTCACGGAGAGAAGTTATCAAGTTTCCCCGAGCACGATCAGTGACTTCTGCCCCATCATCACGATAGCCCTTTTATAGTAATGATGCATTGGGGTGTCTCCTCCTGTGAGTTGTCGAGGGCAGCCTTTGTGCCAAGACATTTAGCTGGTCCTGGACACACTGGAAGGAATGAACACAGATCCCTTCTCTGAGCGAGCTCTCAGCCTAAGGATGCACGTCTGAGCAGTAAGCCAGAGTATGGCAAACTCAGGTGGCTCTGCCTTATAGGAAAAGTAGGGACTCTTCCCCCAGTCTAATCCGAGACTTGAAGGATATGCAGGAATCAGTCAATACCAACAAGGACCTACTGCATAGCACAGGGACCTCTGCTGAATATTATGTGGCAACCTAAATGAGAAAAGAATTTGAAAAAGGAAAAAAAAAAAAGAAGAAAGTAATTGACATTTTAGGAACACTTGAAGCAAAGCCTGTATGTAGGAAACAAGGCCAAGGTGAAAGGGCTGATGCAAGTAGATGTGTTTGATCTTTGTATCTCCAGAATACAGCAAGCAGGCCAGCAAGAATAAGGTCTTTGTAAATAAGGAGTGAATAAATGCAAGTCAGTTGGAAGAAAGGTTTGGAAGCATAAGAGTCACATGATCAGACATTTTTAGAAAAATGACTGGCAGCTCTTTTTTGACTGTGGAAAATCTTGTAAATTTAAGCAAAGACTATCATAATCACCCTTGTATCTTTAGGGTCTAGGAAGTGGTAGGGGCACAGTAGTATTTATTGAATGATGGGGTATCAGTGTATCATTAATCTTATAATCATTAATCCTCTAACCTCCGTATAGCACCTGGCTTTCCAGTTTCCTACTAAGAGTACTAGTGGTATATCTTTCACCACTGCAGTCAAAAGAAAAGAGATAAACAACAAAAGTAACAAAATATCAATAGTAAGAACTCATTACCTATGTAGACTACAAAGTTATTTCTCATGTGTATCTCGTATGAACATTCAAAGGCTTCTCTGACTTGGTTTGCACAGATTCTATGTCTTCCATTTTATAGATGGGAAAACCAAGGTTCTGAAGTTTGTGTTTTGTTCTATACCATATAGCTCGTGAGAGGCCTGAGAATCTATCTACGTTTTTCTGATTCTGAGTTTCATGTTCTGATTGAGGAATTTCCCTTCCCCTTTGCCTGATGACTCGTAGAAGCAGAAATTCCCCTCCCCCAAGTCTCTGGTGTGGTTCCTGTGGCCCAAGAAAGAATTTCCAGTAGGTTGGCAGGGAGCTGAGAAGAGGGTCAGAACCGGTCAGAGCTGGGCAGCTGCAGGTAGGAAGTAAAACAAGGCCAAGAGGTGGGACTGACAAGGTTAAACATCTATCAAGAACATTTTAAAAGGAAGCTTCAGGGCACGGGGTAAAATTCAGAGATGAAACTTCTAGAGGACATGGTAATAACATACAAAGAACAGAAATTGGAGTGGAGGTGTGTCGTAAATCACATGAGAAATTAACGCAGAGGAGGGGATGCAGAGTTGGAACCAGACTGCAGCTGGGCAATAGGGAGGGTGCGTAATTGCAAAGTGGGCCTGACTTTTTTTAATAAAAAGATAAATATGGCTTAGTGTGTATCACCAAGACTTTATGGGATGGAACTCAAACAAAACATCAAAGAGATAAGGGGCAAGAAATTTGTGTCAAGAATGATGGGGGGCTTCCCTGGTGGCGCAGTGGTTGAGAATCTGCCTGCCAATGCAGGGGACATGGGTTCGCGCCCTGGTCTGGGAAGATCCCACATGCCGCGGAGCAACTAAGCCCGTGAGCCACAACTACTGAGCCTGCGCGTCTGGAGCCTGTGCTCCGCAACAAGAGAGGCCGCGATGGTGAGAGGCCCGCGCACCGCGATGAAGAGTGGCCCCCGCTCGCCGCAACTGGAGAAAGCGCTCACACAGAAACGAAGACCCAACACAGCCATAAATTAAAAAAAAAAAGAATGATGGGAAGCTGATCTAATAACATAATCACAAACGATCCTAGTAGGAAAGAGAAGTGCCAGTGAGGCCACACACGAAATTCTTTGTTTTGCTCGGATGTGAAACAGTCAAGAACAAAATACAGAAGGAGGAGCATCAGTCAGTCAGTCCCAGGGAGAACTGACACATGTGACAACCTGCGGATTGTAGCATTGTACACACCGTAGGAAGTTGCCCAGGATTCTGAAATTTCACAGCGAGAACAGTCGAATGGGCCAATGTATGGACCTTGGAAACAGCTTCCAAAAAATCGAATCTAAATGACCTTTACCTCTTCCCTACCAGGAACTGCATCAACCTTTGGTCTGGCAAGTCTCACCATACTCACCGGCTCTCCATGACCCTGGGCTCGCAGGATGCCACCAGGTGCCAGGGACAAGGAAAACAAAGCCAAAGGAAATGAGAAGAAGTGGCAGGTCTATGTGCAAAAATTCCATGGAACTCAGGGTTCAGAGACGAGCCAGCAACCACGTCAGCATTGTGGCGTGTGAGTGAGGTTGACTTAAACCACCAGCGGAAAAGCCATTCAGGCACAGTCTTACTGCCAGGACATCACAGCCGTGTCACAGGCACCCATGTCTCGGTGCCCCAGGCCCTTGCAGAAGAGCCTCTCCCACTGCCCTGTGTTATAATTCTGCCTGGTGTCAAAGATTCGTTTAGCTAAAGAACCGAAAACGCCCTCCCATTAATGTAATATCATCTAAGACGAAGTCTGCTTATGCCAAAGCTATTTTTCATGATATTTTTATTTTAATTAATTAATTTATTTATTTATTTATTTTTGGCTGCGCTGCGGGATCCTAGCTCCCCGACCAGGGATGGAACCCATGCCCCCTGCAGTGGAAGCACAAGGTCCTAACCACTGGACCACCAGGGAATTCCCATTAGATTTTTATGAATTAGGAAAATATTATTAGAATGAAGAACAGATAATTCCCTTTATTCTGACTTCTTCGTCGTTCAATATTTCAGTTAAGAATCTCCAAGTCTATTTCTGTTTCAATTAAAAAAAAAAAATCCCACAAGGACTCAGAGGCAAAGACTATACAAATCAATTTTCACTGCAAAGTAAAGGAGCTGTTACAGTGGAGGATTACCGGACTGAATGTCAATATTATGACATAGTAGGAGTGTGTTTCGTGTTTGGTAATTGCAATCATTGTTGCTTTTGTTGTGGTCATCCATGTACAATGCTTGGTGTCAGTCTATTTATCTCTTGTAAAAATAAAATACAGTGTGTGTGTGTGAAAAAAAAAAAAAAAGAATCTCCAAGTCTAAATTTTTTGAGGTGTCTATTAAAAATATTTTGGAACCCCCCAGAGACTACAGCACACGGATTTATTTCGCTTGGTTGTTCTATACAACCGGCAGGTTCATCCCTGGTCAGCAGTTTCATGTGCATTCAGTACCACCGTTGTTTTCATCCTTCAGCCAGTGTTAGTGTTGTCGGTTTTGAGATAATGTTAAGTATGAGCCACCCTCCACTTGAGTACCTGTGGTTTAGCATGAAGAAAAGGAACACTGGGTATTATTTCCTGCCTAATGTCATCACTTTTAGTGATATGCTACTTCCATGGGGTCCGTGACTTTCCAGGATACTGTCTGTGTCTGTGTGCATGTGTGTGTGTAAGCACGTGTACACACACATGCAATTCATGCATTTCATGCAATTCATGAAACATAACCTAAATAATGACCTGTCCAAATCTCCGTCAGAAGATACAATTTTTAACAACACCATCGTTTGCCTACTTTTAAGACAGATGCCTAGTCACCATTAAACACATCCTGACATTTGCAGTCAAGGCCCCAGAGAAGAGAAATAAAGCTTCCTTTTGTGAATGTCACACAACATTAGGGTTTAGTTCATAAGAGCAGTATATGCAGAAATCTGGCAACTACCATGTGGCTTGTGCTTACCAGAAAGTGAAAATAGCTTTCATTTCAGGGATACAATCATTGAAAATTCAAATGCATTTTCATTTTAAGTAACGGGGCAAGCCTGGTTTGGGAACAGCCTACCTTGACGTAGTAAGACATCTGTCATCCCAGATTACAAATACTTTTGAACCATGGGAAGTTTTGTTCTTAAAAGTGAACTGAAAATAATGAACAGAACCATCGGCTATTCTTACCAACCTCATTTTAGAGGTTATGAAATTAACGTGTTTCTTTTTTTTTTTAATTGAAGTATGTTGACTTACTATGTTGTGTTAGTTTCTACTATACAGCACAATGATTCACTTTACATATATATATGTTCTTTTTCATTTTCTTTTCCATCATAGTTTATTACAGGATATTGAATATAGTTCCCTATGCTATACAGTAGGATCTTGTCATCTATCTATTTTATATATAGTAGTTTCTATCTGCTAATCCCAAACTCCTAATTTATCCCTCCCCTCTTTTCCCCTTTGGTAGTCATAAGTTTGTTTTCTATGTCTGCAAGTCTGTTTCTTTTTTGTAAATAAGTTCCTTTTTGTCATATTTTAGCTTCCACATATAAGTGATATCATATGGTATTTGTCTTTGTCTGACTTACTTCACTTAGTATGATAATCTCTAGGTCCATCCATGTTGCTGCAAATGGCAATATTTCATTGTTTTTATGGCTCGGTAATATTCCATTGTGTATATATATACCACACCTTCTTTATCCATTCATCTGTTGATGGACATTTAGGTTGCTCCCATATCTTGGCTATTGTAAATAGTGCTGCAATGAACATTGGGGTGCATGTATCTTTTCAAATTAGAGGTTTTTCCGACTTTCCCAAGAGTGGGATTGCTGGATCATATGGCAACTCTATTTTTAGTTTTTTAAGGAACCTCCATACTGTTCTCCATAGTGGCTGCACCAATTTACATTCCCATTCACAGTGTGGAGGGTTCCCTTTTCTCCACACCCTCTCTAGCATTTGTTATTTGTAGACGTTTTTATGATGGCCATTCTGACCAGTGTGAGGCGGTACCTCATTGTAGTTTTGATTGCACTTCTCTAATAATTAGTAAGGTGCTTCTTAAATTAGGATTTTATTGAGGGCAGCACAATTTCAGTGTCATTTTAAAATATAAAATTGAGACCTTAAGCACACACTCACCCTCCCTGTACGCTTCTTTCTACAAGGGACATAATAACACCAGTTGTCACTGAATCTCAAGAGAATCAAGTGAGGAAATATTGTCTCACCCATTGGTAATTTTACCTCCAGGAGACTCTGATTGCTAAGTTTTGAGGTACAAAAAGCCAACAGATAAACATGGGCCACTTTCTGGACTTTGATCAGGGGCAATTTAAAATGATATTTTTATATTAATAGATATCTTTGGAAGTCAAATTTAAAGTTTTGCATGATTTCTTAAAACAAAGTATTGAACTTCAAACAATTATCATAGGGACTTCCCTGGTGGCGCAGTGGTTAAGACTCCATCCTCCTAATACAGGGGGCCTGGGTTCGATCCCTGGTCCAGGAACTAGATCCTACATGCATGTCGCAACTAAGAGTTCACGTGCCACAACTAAGGAGGGGGTGAGCCACAACTGAGGAGCCCGTGAGCCGCAACTAAGGAGCCTGCCTGCCGCAACTAAGACCTGACACTACCAAATAAATAAATAAATATTTAAAAAGCCAATTATTACAAATGTAGGAGGCGATTTAAATTCTATTCCCAGATTCCATCACCCTGGGTCAACTGACATTCCCAGACTTTGGAAGAGATGCTCACGCGGCATTTATATATCTGTTAGGACTTAGAAAAACTATAAAATACAATGGAAATGTGAAATGTTTTTGTTATGAAGTTTACTCACATGTGGTTCATAACTCAGAATCATTCTGAAACTTGTCTTTTCCTGATTCCTGTTCCCTTTTTCTCTTAGCACTGCCCTCCCTCCCCACTGACTCACCTGTGCAAGACACGTGTCACCCAGGCCACCAGGTGCTTGCCTTAACTGTCTTTCCAGAGGTGTCCTCTTTGGAAGGTACTCCAGTCTCCTACTTCTTTCAGAAACCCTTCAAGACATGCTTGTTGGGTGTTCCTTTCATCCTAGCAATGCCCTTTGCTTTCCAAAGGCAGTAAAATTGAACAAATCTGGTCTTCTGCATGAGTGGGTGTTCATAAGTTTATGTCTTAACCTCACATGTAATGTACTTGAATTTTAGAAATTTTTCTGGCACTGATCAGAAGGATGGTTCTAATAACTGGAACATCAGACTCTGTGGCTACCTAGGGGAAAGCTGCTTTAGAAAGTCAGGTCTTCTCTGCAGGCGTGAGGCCAGTCTTTGGGAAACTCTAGAGCTCAGATTCAGACTCACATTTCTATCAATTACATAAGGAGATGCTACCATAAAAACTAAACTCTGGCATCAGTTTCAGTGAAGTCATTCTTACCTGGTACCAGGTCACCTCTGGACTTTGTGTATCACTTTGGGGGCTGAGGCCGGGGCAATAAATGGAACCCATGCTACCAAGAAGAAGGAGTTGTTCATGTGATATGGAGCTCCCACAGGACATATTTGCCTTGGGTTTAACTTCTAAGATCATCTTGACACAACAGGCCTCATCCTGGGGGCTCCTAGGAAAGTTAAGAAGGTCCTGTGAACACAGATGTTATATCCAGATAGTAAAGGATTTGGTAATGTTTTCAGATAAAAATGTACTTGGGACTTACCTAATCCTAGGTCTACAAATATATGACCCAGCAGTATTCATCTCTGTGGTCAAAAAGTGAAGGGTGCTCTTGTCCTGGATGACGTGAGGATAGTTTTGAGTAATTTCTACTAGCGGATCTCCGTTTTGAGGTTGTACGTACCATTGGACATCAGATAGGTTCCTACTACCACTGCAGGGCAGGTGTTCAGAGCTTTGGGTTGGTGAGAGTTGACTTCTGTGGTAGAAATGGGATTTCTGTGGCTCTGGAAAATCACAAAATAAGACAAACTCCTCCCCACACCTTGCAGAGTATGTCTTAAGAAGTTTTCCAGTGGAGCAATCTGAAAACCACAATAAACAAAGGAACACAGAAACACATTAGATGAATTCTAACATATTTACAAAGAGTACTTGGTTTCACAAGGGATTAAGCTCCCTTGGGTGTCTTTCTCCTTCACGGTTCCCGTTCTGTGGGGAAAAAAAGTTCATGTTCTAATTCCCTCCCACTGGTCTTCAACATCACAAGTAGCAACGGAGGTTTCCTGTTAAACATGCCAACCCACCTTTAATTCCTCTTCAGCTGCTTCCACTGAACACCCAGATATAGTAACTGAGTTCCACATTGTTGCGTGGTATCAACTGAAAGCTGTTCACCCCAATAATTTCTCCTCCTACCCCCATCTTAAAAGTAGAAAGGCAATGTTCAATATTATTATGCCATGCTGCCGATGTATCACAGAATACCTGTCACTTTAAACTTGGACCATAAAACTCACAAGGTTAGCATGAAAAGTGAAAAACCCCTACCTGAAGTATTAAATCCTTTAATTTTCCCTCCTGCGATAAGCCAAAGAAATATCCAGCTCAAATAAAGCATTGTTCTCTCTGGGTCTTGTCATTGCTTCAGGACATTTGTTCTGTTGCCAGAGTGGAGGACATTGTAATTCTGGGCTCCACCCTGAGAATCATCTTCATTTCTGTAAATCAAGAAATGGGAAATGAAGAAATCGGAACCAGTGATCAAAACGCAAGTCACACAGGAAGCTTTGAAAGGGCAGGTCCTACCCAAAAACCTTCACATGCCCACACTTGAGTCGTATTTTCAACAGCGTGTGGCAGGTCCTGCATATGTCACTTCTTACACAACTAAAGGAGGAAGGACATCTCAGACTCACGGTACTGCTTGCACCTACACTCCGTACGGTGTGATCTTTTGATGCCATTTCTTCATAGAATCCTTTTTTTCTTTTCCCAAGGTTCTGACCTAGTACGTATATTTTCATGGGTAATTTGCAAAGAGTTAAGTGAAAGTTTTCCTGAAAAGATCATCCAAGTTGAATGAAAATGTCAGGTTCTCCCCAGTTAGGGAAACTAGTGCGGTAGCTCATGTGTAAACTTGAGAATGTCTGCACGTTGCTAATTTGTAGTAACTGTTAGAGAAAAGAGGATGCTTGACTCTTTGTGCCCCAAACAAGACAGGAAAAGTTGTCACTGGATGGCGTTTCTACCAATTCTCTGAAGTATAAAAGGGAGGGAAGGTCACCCTGGGCTGTGTTCATGGTGGTTCTGTCCCTCTTGTTGACAGGGTGGCTGTTGGAACTTTCAAACTATTTACAAGAGAGGAGAGATAAGGTTGCTGGGTGGGTGTCCTAGTCCATTCAGGTTGTCGTAACAGAAAACCAAAGACTGGATGGTTTATATCCAACAGAAATGTATTTCTCAAAGTTCTGGGGTCTAGGAAGCCCAAGATAAAGGCACCAGCATGGTTGCCTTCTGGTGAGGGCTCTTTTCCTGGTTCATAACTGGCATCTTCTCACTGTGTCCTCACCTGGGGGAATGGGCTACCCATCTCACTGGGGTCTGTTTTATAAGGCCCTAAATCCCATTTGTGAGGGCTCTTCCCTCAAGACCTAAGCAGTCCCTAAATGTCCCACCTCTCAATGCCATTCTCTTTGGGGTTAGATTCTCAGCATATAAATCTGGGGAGAGAGTCCTTTGGTAAAATATGACATCACCAGACTGACTTACACTTTGTCGTGCAATTTGACGTGCATGACAGTTTAACTTTTTACTCAATGCTGTATGGAAAAACGTGATCATTAGTGGGCTAAAGAAAAAAAAAGAGGTCTAGAGCTGCGTGTGGACGCTACAAACCGTATTGGTTTTTACCAGAAGCTTTAAACACAGCTAGACTATTCTGACTGTGTTTAAAAATTTTAAACTATAACTTCTAAACTCAGAATCTTGAATTGCAAAGATAGGAAGGCTATTTCTGCAGTTTACCAGTGTCTTGGAATATTTTCTTTTGTTAATGAAAAGACAACTTATAAACATGTTTTAAAATACAAATTTATTGCTGTTGGTTACAGTACTACAGCAATTTAATATAATATGAGGTCTGTAATTACCATGATTTGTTGTTAACATAGGTAAGTTTTGTCACAAACTATGAATGTCCAAAATATTTTATTCCACTCAAATGTCATTGTAAATAGCTGGAGGGGAAGCAGCTGTGGGGTAAAGTTTAGCAATCTGAACTATTTCAAATGGAATTAAATAAAATTTCTGGATAGTAAAAAAAAAAAAACTGGGGAAAACACAAACATTCAAGCCATAGCAGTGGGTGATATTTAATTATTACGTAATTTAGTTTTGAGCAGAAAATACAAATAATTTCACTATAGAACAGCTTTATCTGTGCCTCTTAGAGTTCTGAACTGTTATCACTATCATAAAAATAGCCTGGGTATTATTCTTGGGGTTGTAGAAATAAAGTAATTTAACCTCTGAACTTTAAACAAATTTCTCCTAAAACACCCCCATACTGTCTTAAGCCCTTTAAGTGGGATGGGTGGGCAGGGGACAAAATAAATGGTATAGTCTCTGTCCTCAAGGGTCTGACACAGTGTGGAGAACAATGTTAAAGAAAAAACTATTCTAACATCTGTTAAAACAGTAAGAAATATTTTGTTCAAGACTATTGCAACAGGGGAGAAAGATCAAGCTCAACTCAGAATACAACAAGGACAGGTGAGGATTTAAAGCTAGGGAGGAGGGTGAGGGATCAGGGGCTGGAAATTTACTAAGAGAAGTCATCAAGTGGAGGGGAATTCTTACCAAAATGAACAACAAGATTCTTGCTAAAGGTGGATTAAGGGCTTAGATATCAAACCTGGGAGATGAGGAACTTAATCAGATATCAAGGATGAGAGGATGACTTAGCAGAATTCTTTGCTAAGACTGAGCTGGGCAGGCTGATGGCAGGATGGGGACCAAGGTTGAGGCCCATTTGAGAGGAGGTCTCAAGGAGCCTGAGTAAAATCTGGTGAAGTAAAAAGTCTTCGCCAATAGAAACATGAAAATAAACAGTGACAGGAAAATACGACAAAGAAACAAATGCAGTGATAACAGAAAAGAAAAAATTAAAGAGGAAAGTAAGGAAAAAAGAGAAAGAGAGGGAGGGAGGGAGGGAGAAGGAAAGGAATGGGAAGAAGGAAAGAAAGAAGGAAAGAAAGAAAGAAAGAAAGAAAGAAAGAAAGAAAGAAAGAAAGAAAGAAAGAAAGAAAGAAAAAGAAAGAAAGAAAGAAAGAAAGGAAGAAAGAGAAAGAGAGAAAGAAAGAAAGAAAGAAAGAAAGAAAGAAAGAAAGAAAGAAAGAAAGAAATTTTACTAAGTATCATATGGTCCCTCTGAACGTTCTCCTTAAAAGTCTTCTTCCCAGAACATCTCTGTTTCTTGGGCAGTTGACAAAAATCAATCTCTCTCTCTCTATCTCTCCCTCTCTCTCTCTCTCAACCTCTGTCTCTGTCTCTCTGTCTCTGTCTCTGTCTGCCTGTCTCTCTCTCGCTCTCAACATCCACACACACACATCTAACCATCATGCACATTCCTCTCTTCACTGCCCCCTGTGCTCACTGGCCATTCCTGCAACCACTCCTTCCGCCCAGACTTTCCCAGGACCATTCTCTTCAGGAACTTCCATCTTTTATCACAAATAAATACTTTATTTTCCTCAACTTATAAAATTCTTCATTTCCAAACATTTTTACACACAAACACACACACACACACACACACACACACACAGCACCCCATGTCTCCAACATCTTCAGATGAAGAAAGGAGTAATTTTAATATCTATAAATGATCAACAATTATGTTTCTCTAACAGAAACATTGAGCTTGAGGTGCCTTTGGGGATCCACAGGGGAGAGTTCCAGCGAGAGAAGTCAGGAGGCTGCAAGGAGAGAGCAGATAGACTTCCTGGAGGAACACCAGCCTGGAAAAGTGAGTCAGGGCCAAGGGAAAATTTAAAAGTGAGTCAGGGCCAAGGGATAAACCCAAAGGGAAGAGAAGAAACAGAACAGAGAGACCACCCTGACACTAAGCAGAGAAGTCAGGCACAAGAAGGACTTAGTTTCCATCAGGTCTGGCCACTGATAGATCAGATCAGCACGTGCAGAGGGTTTAAGGTGATGGAGACGAGGGATTCGGGAAGGAAGGTGGGGAGTGGGGACAAGCCATGCCCTCCCCAGCCTACACTGCACACGGAAGACAAGACGGGGAGGTGTTTCCTCCTGTGCTGACTTGATTCCACCATGAGGGGAATGAGCTGGCAGGGTAGCAGGCCAAATGCAAGTGAGAGTGAGAAGAGCGTGTGTGGACCAACTTCTCTGAGGAGGCAGGAAAAGACAAACCCCGGAAACCACCGAGACATTGTCTTGGACGGAGGCGGACAGAGTCATACACTCTGGGAGGTCTCTCCAGACCAGTGTACCCAGGTGGGACCAGAAGTACAGGATGTTTCCACTTGGCTGCTGACCCGCTGAGAGGAGGGTGCGCTCAGCCAAGAAAGGGCTTCATGAGATGGTGGAGGACCTAGAGTGCCACGGACTGGGACCAGAGTCACTGCATCACTTATCCCCATTGGTGACAATGGGTAGCTCTTCTTTCCAAGACTGTGGTCTAGGAACAAGGACCTAGGATAAGCAACTGCCTTTCAGATGTGTTCTACCTCCCCCTACCCCCTGCTTCCCCTTCCTTTGCCCACAAAGCCCCTGAAGGGTCAATCTCCCCATCTCCGGCCACTGGAAGCATCGTCCTAAAAATCAAGCCTGAGGATGTCATTTCTGTGCTGATAACCTCACCAGCCCCACTGCCCACTAGATAAAGAGTCCATTCCAAAGCATCAGATACAAAACCCCGTATGACTCGATATGGCTCTCTCATGATTTATCTTGTGTCTCATCCTCAGAGACACCTCCACTGACCATGTGCATAATGACATTCCTCCTCTCTATTCACCACTGCACCAGCCAGCAACCATCTCTCTTATTACTCATGTTATATTATTTTGTCTTAGCACACACAACTGTCTGGAAAATATCTTGTTTTATAAACTTCTCCCCTAACTAGAACCAAAGCTCCATGCCAGCAGAACTGAGCCTGTCTTGCAGCCTGCACACTCTCTCAAGGGATAGGGCGTGACTCACACAGGAGTTCAGTAAGTCCTTGTTCAGAATTTATCCACACCATAGTGAAATTGTTATTTCATATACCATGTCCTCTCACTAGGTTGGGAGCTCCTTAAGAGAAGGGATCCTGTTTCAGAAATCTTATCTCCAAATCCTAGGAAAAGCTTCATGCATAACTTGTATCAATTCTGTTGTCCAAATAAATGCAAAAGAACTCAGGAGAAGTCAAAATAAATGCGTATCAACCTAAGTTTAACCATTAACTTGCTGTGTGACTCTAGTTAGCCTCTCTCTGCACTTCAGTTTTTTTATTTGCAAAATAAATTATTTGGACTGTTATCAGTTGTTCCTCAACCTTAGGGCTAGGGGGTCCTAACTTCTGGGGATTAAACTGGAAAATCTGCATTTTTTTTTTAAAGTTCCCTGACTTGAGAATCATGGGACTTTATTATTTCTAAGATCATCTCAGCTCTAACATTCTGTGATTCCATGTTTGAATTACCAAGCCTATAGAAAATTTTTTACTGTGACACCCAGAAGTCTCCAGACCTCATGAATTCCTGTCCCAACCTTGAGTGGTCAGATGTTCTGTCCATGATACCCTCACCTACTGGCGTAGGACCTCAGGCTGCCTGGGGCTGTTTCTAGGCTACAGCTTTGTCTCTGGGATTGTGTTTCTCAAATTATCTCCATTACAAGAATCACCTGGAATGCTTTTTATAAATTCAGATATCTGGGGTCTCCAAGTCATATTAAATCAGATTCTCAAGGAGAAGAACATTGGACTCTATATTATAAACAAGTGTCAGGGAAATCACTGTGATTCAGTGATCATCCCTGGGAAGCCCTGCTCAGGGACAAGAATAGACCTTGGGGAGATGGGTCTGTGCTAAGTTATAGCAGTTATTACCAACACTGTTGGCAACTGAGCAACACAAGAGCAAGCCCATTCTGGAAATCCCATCGATGTGGGATAACACAACTGATATTGTTTGTCAACATCTACCTCTTTAAGATCTTTTGATGTCTGTGTGATGCCTTTCATTCCACCATCACCAAAACACTTCCAAGAATCATAAGGAATCACACAAGGTGATTTATCGAGCAGTTTTCAAGCATTGGGCAACTTAACCAAACCAGGCTGCAGGTCTGTTCTTGGCAGTAAATCAATGCGCAGGTGGCACTGAATATAATGGTGTCCTGCTCTCTTACATACTTTCTGTCACACTCGGGAAGATGGTTGCTGTCCTTCATGTTTCACTGATGGACCACCAAGGCTCACATTGCTTGAAGAGTGGTCCCCACTATTAATGATAATTGCACATCTTATAAGTATTAGAAGAGGAATTCATGTCCATATGAAAAGGGTCTCAGAGACTCTGATTTTCCTATCAGCATATGCCGTCACCTCACAAAAGGAGATAAGAGCTCAAAAGGGTGACTTCAAGTATCTGAAGGGTCTCTTCTCCAAAACAGCATCCATACCTGCTTTTTGAGAGCCATATTTTTTTTGTTACAGGTTGAAGATTCCCCCAATCAGTTGGTCAAGACTACACCTTCAACTATCTTTGGTTGATGATAAACTAAAATTTTTTCTGACCAAAGCTTTTGGTGGGAGGAGAAAAAGAGGAAAGGCAGGTGGAGAAGGCAGGTGTCAACAGGGAATCTGAGGCTCAGGTAGGAGAATCCCACAGTTAAAGACAATTTCCCATAAGATCAGCAATGACTATACCCAGGGAACACACGTACATGTAAACATTTGGTCTGGTGTAACAGCAACTATTTAATTCAACTAATATTATTATGGTTCTCACATGATCCATGGTAGCTTTATATCCCATTGTCTAGGAATTACAGAAAATCAAGAGTGTAGTTCCTGCTCTCAAAGATTTTACAGTCAAGTCAAGATAAGCATTTAAATTCGGCAAAAACTTTTTTTTTTTTGGTGAAGTAAATTGTCCAAAGTCATGCATTTAAAAAATGATGACGCTGGAATACAGATATGAATAGCTTAACAAAACCCAATCTAAACTAAATTGCCAATCTTGGTCATACACATTTGTACAACAATTATTTGCTGAATTCTTGTCATGTGGCAAACTCTATGCTAGATATTATAGGTACGATCTATGCCCTCTATTTTTGTTTGCTTTTTTGTTTTTTGTTTTTTAAATTTTTATTGGAGTATAGTTTCTTTACAATATTGTGTTAGTGTCTACTGTACAGCAAAGTGAATCAGCTATATGTATACATGTATCCCCTCTTTTTTTGGATTTCCTTCCCATTTAGGTCTCCACAGAGCACTAAGCAGAGTTCCCTGTGCTATACAGCAGGTTCTCATTAGTTATTTATTTTATACATAGTATCAATAGTGTATATATGTCAATCCCAATCTCCCAATTCACCCCACCACCCCATCTTTTTCCCTTGGTATCCATATATTTGTTCTCTATGTCTGTGTCTCTATTTCTGCTTTGTAAATAAGATCGTCTATACCAATTTTTTTTCATATTCCACATATATGCATTAATATACGATATTTGTTTTTTTCTTTTTGACTTACTTCAGTCTGTATTACAGCCTCTATGTCCATCCACGTCTCTACAAATGACCCAATTTTGTTTCTTTTTATGGCTGAGTCAGCAAACATTTTGAACCCCTCTGCTCTCCACCTTTCCCACAAAATGCTCAAAGCATTGTAGATAGGTTTATTTCATAACCACCAGGTTTTGTTTTTTTATAAAGTCTCTATATATGTGGAGATGTAAAATTTGCTAATTAGGTAGCAAATTTATTAGTACAAATAGTTTATGAAAAAGAATAGTGTTAGCAATCCATTTTGAAAATGATTTAAGTTCTTTTCTCAACTTATATTTGCTGGTTAGGAAATCTAGTGGAAAAAAAATATATACCATTGTCTTACCTGTATTTCCTGTCCTTAAGACATTGAAAAAGAGAAAGGAACTTCAAGTCTTTCTTTCAGTGACTGCCGGCTTTTCTATCTGAAGATGAGCATGTGAGAATATCCATTTTCAAAGAGGTCTACAATATCTCTTCCTAGCCAGAGAGATAAATGGAGAAAGTACATGTAACTCACACAAGTTTGTAAATAATGAGCTAAACCTGGAGAAAAAAAAAAAAGGAAAACCTTTAGTATTTTGTAAATGACCACTGACATTGTCAAATTCATGGTCATACAGAGGAAAATCAAATTAATGACCTCTATAAGTAGAAGGAAATGACCTGAAGATGAAGCATCTAAAACTCTCCCCAGACCAACCTCCTTGACTAGATAAGGTTTGTGGTTAGGTTTAGTTGAAAGAGTGAGTAATCCTACTTCCTTTACAGGAATTTCCTGTAAAGATTATTAGCACTCAACAGTTTCTCAACTGTGGGTTTTGGGTATTTTTTTTTGTTTTTTTTTCGTTTTGTAAAACTAACTCCCAAAAATGTAACCTTTATGATATAACCTAAAGCTTTTCGTGGGATTAACATTTTTTTAATTCTGAAAAAGAAAAAAACATCTCTCTAACACCATTTATTTGAAACAATAATTTATTGATACAGACAGGGAAATAAATTTAAACTCTGAAATCACCAAGATTTTTTGGTACCTCTTTATTAAAACAAAGATTCAAAATATGACATATAATTAAGAACCCCACTGTTCCTTTGATAGAACAAATCAAATCACTTAATAAGAACCTTAGGACACTCTGAGACCACACGGGTCAGAAAGAGCTTTATCTAGAAAGCAACTTGGTTAAGCCTAGATATCACCCATCCTCAAGAGGCTGATATTCTAACAAAGATAAAGCTGACTCATCTGAACATATGAATGCTCCAGGGCTGCTTCTACACATAACTAGAGGATAACATAAAATACAAAAGAAGACTACATTTGTTTTGGGATGAAGGCAAAATGAGTGTTTCCCTGAGGTGGAAGAGAGCATTTATAACTAGGAATGAACCAAAAAAATATATCTGCCCTGGGTCACGAATCTATCTAGGATTCCAAGAGGATATGAGGTTTTTTACAGGCCTATTTCAACACAGGTCATAGGGAGCAGCTGAATGATATTCCAGGCACATGAAGCTCCAGGCTTATGGAGTCACATGAGAGCAACACAGTGATAAGAATAAAGGCAGGATAAAGTCATACTAAGTTCACAGACACCCCAAAACACACCACCGGCTGCATCCTGCCCACCAGAAGGACAAGATCCACCCCCACCCCCCAGAACACAGGCACCCGTCCCCTCCACCAGGAAGCCTACAAAAGCTACTCAACCAACTTCACACACTGCGTGTCTGTGACAGGGGCAGACACTTAAAATCATGGGAACTCTAAACCTGCAGCCTGGGAACAGGAGACCCCAAACGCAGTAAATTAAACAAAATGAGAAGACAGAGAAACATGCAGCAGATGAAGGAGCAAGGTAAAAACCCACCAGACCAAACAAATGGAGAGGAAATAGGCAGTCTACCTGGAAAAGAATTCGGAGTAATGACAGTAAAGATGATTCAAAATCACAGAAATAGAATGGAGAAAATACAAGGAACATTTAACAAGGACCTAGAGAAACTAAAGAGCAAACAATGGTGAAAAATACAATAAATGAAATTAAAAATTCTCTAGAAGGAATCAATAGCAGAATAATTGAGGCAGAAGAACAGATAAGTGACCTGGAAAATAAAATAGTGGAAATAAGTGCCACAGACCAGAATAAAGAAAAAAGAATGAAAAGAATCGAGGACAGTCTCAGAGACCTCTGGGACAACATTAAACACACCAACATTTGAATTATAGGGGTCCCAGAAGAAGAAGAGAAAAAGAAAGGGTCTGAGAAAATATTTGAAAAGATTATAGTCAAAAACTTCCCTAACATGGGAAAGGAAATAGTCAATCAAGTCCAGGAAGTGCAGAGAGTCCCATACAGGATAAATCCAAGGAGAAACACACCAAGACACATATTAATCAAACTATCAAAAATTAAATACAAAGAAAAAATACGAAAAGCAACAAATAAAATACAAGGGAATCCCCATAAAGTTAACAGCTGATCTTTCAGCAGAAACTCTGCAAGCGAGAAGGGAGTGGCAGGATATATTTAAAGTGATGAAAGGGAAAAACCTACAACAAAGATTACTCTACCCAGCAAGGATCTCATTCAGATTCAACAGAGAAATTAAAAGCTTTACAGACAAGCAAAAGTTAAGAGAATTCAGCACCACCAAACCAGCTTTACAACAAATGCTAAAGGAACTTCTCTAGGCAGGAAACACAAGAGAAGGAAAAGACCTAGAAAAACAAACCCAAAACAATTAAGAAAATGGTAATAGGAACATACATATCAATACTTACCTTAAATGTAAATGGATTAAACGCTCCAACCAAAAGACACAGACTGGTTGAATGGATACAAAAACAAGACCTGTATATATGCTGTCTACAAGAGACCCACTTCAGACCTAGGGGCACATACAGACTGAAAGTGAGGGAATGGAAAAAGATATTCCATGCAAATGGAAATCAAAAGATGAAGTAGCAATACTCATATCAGACAAAATAGACTTCAAAATAAAGACTATTACAAGAGACAAAGAAGGATACTACATAATGATCAAGAGACCAATCCAAGAAGAAGATATAACAATTGTAAATATTTATGCACCTAACATAGGAGCACCTCAATACATAAGGCAAATGCTAACAGCCATAAAAGGGGAAATCGACAGTAACACAATAATAGTCGGAGTCTTTAACACCCCACTTTCACCAATGGACAGATCATCCAAAACGAAAATAAATAAGGAAACACAAGCTTTAAATGACACATTAGACCAGATGGACTTAATTGATATTTATAGGATATTTCATCCAAAAAAAACAGAATACACTTTCTTCTCAAGTGCTCGTGGAACATTCTCCAGGATAGCTCATATCTTGGGTCACAAATCAAGCTGTAGTAAATTTAAGAAAATTGAAATCGTATCAAGTATCTTTTCTGACCACAACGCTATGAGACTAGATATCAATTACAGGACAAAGTGTAAAAAATACAAACACATGGAGGTTATACAATATGCTACTAAATAACCAAGAGATCACTGAAGAAATCAAAGGGAAATCAAAAAATACCTAGAAACAAATGACAATGAAAACATGACTCAAAACCTATGGGATACAGCAAAAGCAGTTCTAAGAGGGAAGTTTACGGCAATACAATCCTACCTCAAGAAACAAGAAAAATCTCAAATAAAAAACCAAAACTTACACCTATAGCAATTAGAGAAAGAAGAAGAACAACAAAAAAACCTCCAAAGTTAGCAGAAGGAAAGAAATCATAAAGACCAGGTCAGAAATAAATGAACAAGAAATGAAGGAACAATAACAAAGATCAATAAAACTAAAAGCTGGTTCTTTGAGAAGATAAACAAAGTTGAGAATCCATTAGCCAGACTCATCAAGAAAAAAAGGGAGAAGATTCAAATCAACAGAATTAGAAATGAAAAAGAAGTAGCAACTGACACTGCAGAAATACAAAGGATCATGAGGGATTACTACAAGCAACTATATGCCAATAAAATGGACAACCTGGAAGAAATGGACACACTCTTAGAAAAGCACAACCTACCGAGCCTGAACCAGGAAGAAACAGAAAATGTAAACAGACCAATCACAAGCACTGAAATTGAAACCGTGATTAAAAATCTTCCAACAAACAAAAGTCCAAGACCAGATGGCTTCACAGGTGAATTCTATCAAATATTTAGAAAAGAGCTAACATTATTCTTCTCAAACTCTTCCAAAATATAGCCGAGGGAGGAACACTCCCAAACTCATTCTATGAAGCCACCATCACAATGATACCAAAACCAGACAAAGATGTCACAAAAAAGAAAACTACAGGCCAATATCACTGATGAACATAGATGCAAAAATCCTCAACAAAATACTAGCAAACAGAATCCAACAGCACATTAAAAGGATCATACACCATGATCAAGTGGGGTTTATTCCAGGAATGCAAGGATTCTTCAATATACACAAATCAATCAATGTGATACACCATGTTAACAAACTGAAGGATAAAAACCATATGATAATCTCAATAGATGCAGAAAAAGCTTTTGACAAAATTCAACATCCATTTATGATAAAAACTTTCCAGAAAGTGGGCATAGAGGGAACCTACCTCAACATATTAAAGGCCATATATGAGAAACCCACAGCCAACATCATTCTCAATGGTGAAAAACTGAAAACATTTCCTGTATGATCAGGAACAAGACAAGGGTGCCCACTCTCACTATTATTCAACATAGTTTTGGCCATGGCAATCAGAGAAGAAAAAGAAATAAAAGGAATCCAAATCAGAAAAGAAGAAGTAAAACTGTCATTGTTTGCAGATGACATGATACTACACATAGAGAATCCTAAAGATGCTACCAGAAAACTACTAGAGCTAATCAATGAATTTGGCAAAGTAGCAGGATACAAAATTAATGCACAGAAATGTCTTGCATTCCTATATATGAACGATGAAAAATCTGAAAGAGAAATTAAGGAAACACTCGCATTTACCATTGCAACAAAAAGAATAAAATACCTAGGAATAAACCTACCTAAGGAGGCAAAAGATTTGTATGCAGAAAACTGTAAGACATTGATGAAAGAAAAGACGATACAAACAGATGGAGAGATATACCATGTTCTTGGATTGGAAGAATCAACATTGTGAAAATGACTATACTATCCAAAGCAATCTACAGATTCAGTGCAATCCCTATCAAATTACCAATGGCATTTTTCACAGAACTAGAACAAAAATTTTCACAATTTGTATGGAAACACAAAAGACCCCGAATAGCCAAAGCAATCTTGGGAAAGAAAAACGGAGCTGGAGAAATCAGGCTCCTGGACTTCAGACTATACTACAAAACTACAGTAATCAAGACAGTATGGTATTGGCACAAAAACAGAAACATAGATCAATGGAACAGGTTCGAAAGCCCAGAGATAAACCCATGCACATATGGTCACCTTATCTTTGATAAAGGAGGCAAGAATATACAATGGAGAAAAGACAGCCTCTTCAATAAGTGGTGCTGGGAAAACTGCACAGCTACATGGAAAAGAATGAAATTAGAACACTCCCTAACACCATACACAAAAATAAACTCAAAATGGGTTAAAGACTTAAATGTAAGACCAGACACTATCAAACTCTTAGAGCAAAACACAAGCAGAACACTCCATGACATAAATAACAGCAAGGTCCTTTTTGACCCACCTCCTAGAGAAATGGAAATAAAAACAAAAGTAAACAAATGGGACCTAGTGAAACTTAAAAGTCTTTTGCACAGCAAAGGAAAACATAAACAAAGGAAAACAAAAAGAAAACCCTCAGAATGGGAGAAAATATTTGCAAATGAAGCAACTAACAAAGGATTAATCTCCAAAATTTACAAGCACCACATGCAGCTCAATATCAAAAAAACAAACAACCCAATCCAAAAATGGGCTGAAGACCTAAATAGACATTTCTCCAAAGAAGATATACAGATTGCCAACAAACACATGAAAGGATGCTCAACATCACTAATCATTAGAGATATGAAAATCAAAACTACAATGAGATATCATCTCACACCGGTCAGAATGGCCATCATCAAAAAATCTACAAACAATAAATGCTGGAGAGGGTGTGGAGAAAAGGGAACCCTCTTGCACTGTTGGTGGGAATGTAAAGTGATACAGCCACTATGGAGAACAGTATGAAGATTCCTTAAAAAACTAAAAATAGAACAACCATAGGACGCAACAATCCCACTACTGGGCATATACCCTGAGAAAACCATAATTTAAAAAGAGTCATGTACCGCAATGTTCACTGAAGCTCTCTTTACAATATCCAGGACATGGAAGCAACCTAAGTGTCCATCAACAGATGAATGGATAAAGAAGATGTGGCACATATATACAATGGAATATTACTCAGCCATAAAAAGAAACGAAATGGAGTTATTTGTAGTGAGGTGGATGGAGTTAGAGTCAGTCATACAGAGTGAAGTAAGTCAGAAAGAGAAAAACAAATACTGTATGCTAACACATATATATGGAATCTAAAAAAAAAAGGTTCTGAAGAACATAGGGGCCGAACAGGAATAAAGACGCAGACGTAGAGAATGGATTTGAGGAAATGGGGAGGGGGAAGGGTAAGCTGGGACTAAGTGAGGGAGTAGCACTGACATATATACACTACCAAATGTAAAATAGATAGCTAGTGGGAAGCAGCCATACAGCACAGGTAGATCAGCTCTGTGTTTTGTGACCACCAAGAGTGGTGGGTTATGGAGGGTGGGAGGGAGATGCATGACAAGGAGATATGAGGATATATGTATATGTATAGCTGATTCACTTTGTTATAAAGCAGAGACCAACACACCATTGTAAAGCAATTATACTCAATAAAGATCTTAAAAAAAAAAAGCTCTTAGAGGAAAACATAGGCAGAACACTCTATGACATACGCAGAACACTTGATGACAAATCACAGCAAGATCCTTTTTGACCCACCTCCTAGAGTAATGGAAATAAAAACAAAAACAAACAAATGGGACCTAATGAAACTTAAAAGGTTTTGCATAGCAAAGGGAAACATAAACAAGATGAAAAGACAACCCTCAGAATGGGAGAAAATATTTGCAAATGAAGCAACTGACAAAGGATTAATCTCCAAAATATCCAAGTGGTCATGCAGCTCAATATCAAAAAACAAACAACCCAATCCAAAAATGGGTGGAAAACCCAAACAGACATTTCTCCAAGGAAGATATACAGATTGCCAACAAAGATATGAAAGGATGCTCAACATCAATAATCAGTAGAGAAAAGCAAATCAAAACCACAATGAGGTATCACCTCACACCAGTCAGAATGGCCATCATCAAAAAATCTACAAACAATAAATGCTGGAGAGGGTGTGGAGAAAAGGGAAGCCTCTTGCACTTGGTGGGGATGTAAATTGATACAGCCACTATGGAGAACAGTATGGAGGTTCCTTAAAAAACTACAAATAGAACTACTGTATCACTCAGCAATCCCACTACTGGGCATATACCCTGAGAAAACCATAATTCAAGAAGAGTCATGTACCATAATGTTCATTGCATCACTATTTACAATAGCCAGGACATGGAAGCAACCTAAGTGTCCATTGACAAATGAATGGATAAAGAAGATGTGGCACATATATACAGTGGAATATTACTCAGCCGTAAAATGAAATGAAATGAAATTGTATGCTAAAGTGTACATATGGAATCTAAAAAGAAAATGGTCCTGATGAACCTAGAGGCAGGACAGGAATAAAGACGCAGACATAGAGAATGGACTTGAGGACATGGGGAGGGGGAAGTGTAAGCTGGGAAAAAGTGAGGGAGTAGCACTGACATATATACACTACCAAATGTAAAATAGCTAGCTAGTGGGAAGCAGCTGCATAGCACAGGGAAATCAGTTAGGTGCTTTGTGACCACCTAGAGGGGTGGGATACGGAGGGTGGGAGGGAGATGCAAGTGGGGGGCATATGGGGATATACATATGCATATAGCTGATTCACTTTGTTATACCGCAGAAACTAACACAACATTGTAAAGCAACTATACTCCATAAAGATGTTTAAAAAATAAATAAATAAAATCCATGGAAGATGAATGGTAAAAAAAAAAGAATAAAGGCAAGAGACCTGGGAAGAGATGTGGCTAAGATGGAAGGAAAAGGCTAAACGTAAGGGGTTGTCTATGACCGGTATTCAATACCTGTTGAATTGAACTGGATTCAAGTGAGTTGGGGTGTGGGAGCTATCCTTCTGAAGCTTCAGATATCCTGATGCAGACCTTGAAGTTGAGTCTAAAGTTGTTTAGAGAGGTGATTTCCAAAGCCAGTTTGATCACTTTAATCGAGTTTGGATAGGGTTTGCAGGAGACAGAATACCCTCCTACAGGCATTGTGGGGGTAGTCTCCAAAAATGGCTGCCATCAGTTCCTCTGGTCCTTCATGTGCATTCTTCATGTCCAGAGGTGGAGTCTATTGTTCCTGTTCTTGAGTCTAGGTTGAATTTGTGACTTGCTTTGACCAACAAAATGCAGTGGAAGTGCCCATCTGGATCTAGTTTTTTAAAGGTCTTCAGCTTTCTCTTGGAGGCCAGATACAATATTTCTTGTCCAAATGTTCTGAGATCACCTTGCTGTAAGGAAGCTCAAGTAGCTGTAAAGGCTAGTTGTAAAAACATGAGGAGAGAGAGAGAGTGAGCTGTCTGGTCATACTCCAGTTGCTCCAACCATCTTAGTCTACACATGTGAGTGAAGAATATATTAGATGTTCCAGGCCCAGCAGACACCACATGGAACAGAAAAATGGTCCAATGGACCCCAACCTAGATTGCAGAATTGTGAAAAATAACAAACTGTCAATGTTTAAGCAACTAAGTTTTGGGGTGATTTGTTAGATAGTAATAAATAACTGAAACATATAATATTACCGTTGGATAAATGAATTCTATTTCACTTGGAGTAAATTGCTGGGAGAAATAAAAATGAATCTATTCTGTGCATTCATGGTTCCAAGCATTTTATATGTGTCTATTATTGTATCAGAAACATGATACAAGGATAAATAAAATACACACGCCCTACCCTCAAAGAGCTCATATTTGGGGGGAAAGGTAAATAATTACAGTGCACAGTAATAAGTCCAATCTAACAAACATTTGCTAACCATCTACTATAGGCAAGATCTTTTGCTGGTAACTGTGAACAGTTAGACTGGTCAAAGAGGGACTGGACCTCTGAAGATCATTTCTTAGATGGTAAATGCTAAATAGAGGTATGCACAGTGGACCATAGGAGATGGGCTCTTAGCCAAACCGCAGACTTGGGGATGTCTCCCAGAGGGATTTCTCTGAATTTTAATTAATTTTTTTCTAACCTCATTTGTAGATGGTTAAATTGATCATTTGTCATATCTTCAAACTCTTCCCTGGACTTTCTTACCCCTTTCTCACTGTTGCTATTTGACTCTCTCCCAAGGACATTGTTTCCCTAACAGCCCACTTAAATTGTGGTTGTTTTCTCTCCCAGACCCCTTGAGCCACTGATTTCCAGCCATTATACTCCCTCCTCCCTAAAAATCCCCAGCTTTGAATAGCATGTCCTCACCCTGTAATACCACCCATTACTCACCTTGTTGAGGTTGTCCCCAAACCCCTGGTCACACTGCTGCATTTGTTACTGAACAGAACTTGGGTCTACATGCAGCAAAGCCAGTCTACTTATACCAGGTTGTGGTGAAGGAAAGAAGAGCATTCATTGCACGGTACCAAGCAAGAAGAACAGGCAGCTTGTGCTCCAAAGACCTGAATTCCCTGGTGGCTATCAGGGAAGGGTTTTTAAGGACAAAGTGAAGGGAGAGAGTCTCAGGGTATGAGATCAGCTCATGTACAATTCTCTGATTGGCTGACGGTGAGGTAACAGGGTCATGTTTTGGAAACCTCAATCGTCAACCTTCTGGTTCCAAAGTGTCTGAGGTCCACATGCTGGTGGTCAGCTTGCAGTTAACTTTCTCCACCTGGTGGGGGCTTTAGTATCTGCAAAATAACTAGCCCTTGAGGAGGAACTAAAAGTCCTTCACTTAATTTTATGGCTAAACTATTATTATTTTGTCTTGCTTGACTGCTTTCCTTTGTTTTTGCATTTTTTTGCTTCTCTGATTAAATTTGTTCTTTGGAACTCAGGGAAAGCCTAGGAAGCTAAAGCTCTACAAACAAGAGGCGGAGGACACAGGAGTCTGTTCCTGGGAAAGCCCCGCAGGGCTCCTCTCAGTTTCACATTCTCTGAAGAGTTTAACCCCCCACTTATTCTTATGCTCACCATAACCCTCCCTGTTTTGATTCTTGGTAATTTTAGTATTCACATAGGTGATCCATGGAACACCCTGGTCTCTCCATTCTTTAACTTCCTCTCTTCCAAATGTCTTGACTTCCACGCCTACCTCAGGCATTTATTCCTACACCTGCCATTACTAGTATTTGACATGCCTCAATAATCTCCGTTTCAAGCATCCTATCATCTTACTCCCTGAAACACTCCGATATCAATTCATTTGTGACAATCATGTGGTCACAGAAGAATCTTATATTGCTCTTACCAAATCTTCAATGACACCTTCTATACACGCATTTTCCAACTTAAGTTTTATTGTCGTGCATTATTATCAGTCGCTTACCTATACCTTTAGTTCACTTGACGTTCTCTTATTTTATCGCATTAGCTTAAAAATTACTAACTCTCTTCCTTAGTTGAACATACACAACTGAACATGGCTGGAGGAAACACGCAGGCATGCTGACTGGTCTCCATAACCTGAGGGAGACTTTAATACTTGTTAGCAGCCGTGCTATATTTCTCTACTTCATTCACTATATTATTTTCCTAGAAAACAACTTCATATTTCTTCCTTTCTTCTAAAGTTTCCTCCCTCATCCTCATTCTCAGCTGATGACTGATAAACTTGCAGTAAACAGAACAGCAAACAGAAAAGAACCTCTTTAAGCTCCGTCAAAAGCATCTACTCACCTATTTTTGCAGGCGTTAGTAAGGGACATATGTAAGGCCGCTTCTAAGGAGCTATTATAGAGAACACAGGTCCAGGGTAGAACTTCCTGACTGAATATGAAACATGGGAGAAAGAGAATTAATATAGGTGACCCTCAGCTTCCTGCTTGGAAGAAAATGGTAGAAAATGGTTCTACCATTTTCATCAGGTAGAAAATGGGTTCGTAAAACCAAAACAGAGGTACAGGCTTTGGGAAACTAGAATCAATTCAGTATAAATAGTTGAGTTTTAGATGTTATGTACGTTTCTAGATAAAGTTACCCAAGGTAGAGCTGAATGTGTGATTCTAGAGCTCAGAAAACAGACCACAGATGGGAAGAGGGATTTTTTCTCTTTAGGTTTGCTAAAGCAATGGGCAAGGATAATATGCAGCATGAGAAGGAAAGAAGATTCCAGAAAGGGACCCTGGAAAATTTTAAGGGAGGGGTGGCATGGAACAGAGAAAGAGAAACCACCAAACAGTATGAAAAGGGAATATGAAAATGGGGCTATGAAAACCAGGAGGGAATCTTTTCACAAATCCAAGGAGGTTTCAGAAGAAAACTGGGGTGACTAGTGTTGACTACAACAGAGAAGTCAAGTGGGGTTGAAGAGTTCCCATTAGAGCTGGGGATCCAGAGCCTGCAGATGTCCTGGACTGCAGAGTATGGGAGATATTGCAGCAAATGGACCAGGGATTAATGAGAAAGCAAAGCATAGCCTGCTTTTCTAAGAACCTTGACTTTGAACAATGTTTTAGATATAATCTGTTGACTTCCTAACAATGAAAGGTGTGATTTACGCCCCAACACCTCCACTACCACAAACACGTTTTCCCTCCTATCCTGCCTCCAAATATAGTTATACCATAATTTTAGTTAAATAAATGTTGAATATTTACACCATTGTTACAGGTAAATACTATTTATGGCTGAGCCATATAATGCTGTTTGACTACATCTCTTTTCATGTACCAACTTTTGTTTCACTAGAAGCTAATAATTATTTTTCTTCATTTGATTAAATTTCTCTATATTTATCATTAACTCATTCCTCAACTTTCCACTAGAAATGTAAATGACCTCTCAATGCATTAAACACACTGGGAAATCTGTCTTCTTCCTGAAAACAGTCTATCTGGAACTCGCTCTCAATTCCCATCCTGGGATTTCCATTTACTGTCAGCCTGGAGACACTTTTTACCACTCTCCTAAGTTGGATCCTTTATTTCTGAGCCTTCTTAGAGGATGTTCTCTTTTTTGGAGAAGCACCTCTTCCAGTAGACCTCAGACACAAGGTACATGGGAGGTAAATATCTTGAGGGCTTATATGTCTGAAAACCTCTATTTTGTCCTCATATTGGAGAATAATTGTTTGAGTATAAGACTGTAGGTAGCACATCACTTTTCCTTCCAAGTTTGGAAGTGATTCTCTATTCATTTTTCTGGGAAATTGGTAGCCCTTTCAATCTAGAAACTCATGTCCTTCAATTTTGAGATATTTTCTTTACTTATTTGTAAAAAAATTCCTTTTATTTCTCTATTCTCATGGTATAGGTTGTTTGCTTATTCCCATTTTATAGATATTCTATTACATTAATTTAGGCCAATATTCTAATTCTTTTTTCTCCTCTATTTTCAATTTAATTAGCTTTTTTTTACATTCTGGGTGGCACCTCACCACCCTCTAACCTGGATATTGTGTTTTCCACTTCAGTTATCTCATTTTTAATTTCCAACTCCATTTTGTTGTGCTCTGAAGTAACATCTTTCTTTGTTTCTCTGAGAATATTAAAGTTTGTTTGTAAGTATGTTTTTCCTTGGCTTATCTCCAAGCTCTGTTTTGTTGTTAACCTTGACCTTTCATAGTAAAAATCTTTCTCAAATATTTAATGATTTTTCACTGTTTGCTAATATTAAGAATACTTAAAGATTGTATACTTCTTTAAGATTGAATACTTAAACACACACACACCCACACACAACTACAGCTCAATCTTGCTTAGAAGCAAATATGCAAATTCCTAAATAAAGTATTAGTGAACAAAATACATAGCTTGTTTTAAAAAAATCTTAGGATGAAGTGAAATTTACTCCAAAATGCAAGAATAGTATGATATTATGAAAACATTAATATTCTCTAAGGAGAAAAATCATATAATGACTTTTGTATAATAGTTGCATAAAAAGGCATTGGACAAAAGTCAATACCCATTTATGTTTAAAAAAAATCAGGATAAAATTGGAACTAACGGAGCTGTGCTTAATTTAATTACCTATATAGTATATATACGGTGTAGGTATGTAAAATAGTGTCATACTCAGTGGGGAAACACTAGGGGCTTCCCACTGAAGTCAGAGAGAGACAAGAATATCTACATCCACTATTATTAACATTACACTGGAGGCTTAATTACTAATGCAATTAAGCAAGAAAAAGCAATTAGAAGCATTGGAATTGGAAGAGAAGAGGGAAAAATCCCCAATCTCTTTTTGCAGATGATATGAATCAATTAAATAACTGCTACAAGCAATAAGAATATAATAAAGTAGCAGATGATAAAATCAACAGAAAAATCAATTGCCTTAGTGTATATAAATAAAAACAAATTAGAAGATCACCAAAGAGAAGATACCATTTTAATAGCAAAATAGCCCAAACTTAACATGAAATATCCAAAATCTCTATGAGTAAAACTATAAAACAATCCTGAATGAACTAAATGCATATTTGAACAAGTGAAGAGACATCCTATGTTCTTGGCTAGGAAGACGCAATCTCAAAAATACGTTGATCCTCCCTATATTAATTTAAAAATTTAATGTGAACTCAATAAAATGTCATCAGTTTTTTTTTCCTGGAGTTAAGCATACTAATTATAAAGTTCATTTGAAAGAAAAAAACATGCACGAAAAGTCAGGAAATCACTGAAAAATAGGAGCTTTGGGGTGAGGTTGGGGACATAACCCCTACAAGATATTAAAATGTTTTAAAATCTCTGCAATTGAAACAGTGTGGTATTACCACATGAATAGCAAGTTGACCAATAGAATAGACTAGATAGTCCAGAAATAGATCTAATAGGGAATGGAAATTGAGTATAAGTTAGAAGGGGCATTCCCAAATCAGTGGGTAAAAGTAAAAAAGTAGTATTGTGGTAACTGGACTGTCATCTGAAAAATGATTCAATGGATTCATTCCTTGCACTGCACACCAGTACAAATTCCAAATGGATTGAAGATTTAAATTTTAAAAATTAATCTAAATGAGTATTGGAAGTATGGGTGAATTCCTCTATACTCAGGGAATGGGTAAATACCAAAAGCAAAGTTAAAAATGCAAGGGACAAAGTGGGAAAGAAAAATATTTGCAACTTACATCACAATGTCATTTGTAATATGTAAAGACCTTTCAACAACAGGGATGAAAAAGATTAACATCGCTACAGTAGAACTGACAAAAGCTAAGGGGTTAGTGCTCCTTACATTGCTGATGGGAACGGAAAATGATATTACCCCTATGAAAAGGAATATGGCAATATCCAGCAAAATTACATACACATTGCCCTCTGACCCATGTATTCTACATTTGGAATCTATCCCCAAAATAATCTTGAAAAATGTGAAAAGATGCATGCATAAGGGGACTTCCCTGGCGGTCCAGTGGTTAAGACTCTGCACTTCCATTGCAGGGAGCACAGGTTTGATCACTGGTCAGGGAAATAAGATCCCACATGCCCGCAGTGTGGCCAAAAAAAAAAAAAAAAAGAAAGAAAAAGAAAGATGCATGCATAAGACAATTCTTTACAACATAATTTGTAATAGCAAAAGACTGGAAACATCTGAGATTGGCTGAATAAACTATAGTATAACCAAGCCACACAATGGTGTACCATGTAACTGTAAGAATGAGAAATAACTCCATATACAGTTAGGGAGTGATCTCTGGAATATATTGAGTGGGAAAAGCAAGGTGGAAAAATTGTAGTTAATACACTACCATTTATCTGTAAGACGTGGGGGGATTAAATATGTATGCCTATTTAATTATATTACAAAACAGAAGGGTAAATCAACATCACTTTTAGAAAGGTTTACCTGTGGGGAAGGGGCGAACAAGAAGGGCAGAAGATGGACTTCTCTGCATATACCTTATTTTGCAGATTTGCTCTCAGAAGGATGTAAATATTTTGCATTATTATAAAACAAAATAAAATTTAAGCAGCAATTCCTAAAAACTCACAGTAAAAGAAATCTAACCGTATACCGAGTCAACAAAACTACATCAAGAGGAGTCATTTCAAATGACTTTAGAACACACCGACTTGACTTTACATTCTAATGGGAGGTTCTCAAGGGATAAAACAGTCCTCCCAAAATCTTGAACTGTTTTTAGTCAACAAAATATTGATGGCGTTGTTAGTATTATCATCATTCTGAGGCTATTGTGTATATTGTGGGATAAAGCAAATTAATAACTAAGTTGCTCCTGGTGGACTCAGTTGGGTGAACAGAAGCAGTTGTTTTTTTTTAGCTCTCAGCAGCTCCACAGCCAGCCTGCAGAATGGTTCCGAGCTGGCATCTGCAGCAGAATCTTCATGATTCCAGAGATTTCTTCCTGTCTGTGGCAGGATCAACAGCTCTTGGCATCCCAGTGTTTTTGTGGGTGACTTTGGACTATACCTTTGGAAGAATAGCCTAGAGTCTATTTCTTCCCCTTTCTAAACAATTCTATAACCATTTCTGTTTAAACTAGCCAGGGAGGATTACGTTCATTACATCTAAACCATGGCCTATTCAGAGGTGTTTGATTTTGCCAAATAAAATTGTTATGGTGGAATCTCAACATAAAAATGGGTAAAAGCAGCACGACTCCTGTTGAAGTACTGATATTTGGAAGGAGTGGGAGGTAGGCAGAGGGCAGGGGCCAGGCACACACGTGCCCACTGCCCAGGATGGTCGCTAAGGCACCTCTGAAGAGACCTGGGACTCCTGAAACCCCATTTGAAAGTCGATTTTAACATGCCCACCATGAATTATGAAACTTGCACATCAAGTTGTAGCAATTGTTTACATGGGGTATCACATTCCCCGGATGGTATGTGCAACCACAAGGTAGGCTGTAAAGAGATGAAAGCTGGTTTTCACAAGCCTCTCGCAGAAAAGTAGGTGTTGGTCTCAGCACCCCCAGCCTGCACTGCGATGGCTACCAGTGTGGCCCGCAGGTGGGCTGAAGCACTCAGTGTCCTGCCCGCAGCGCACACGGCCCGTTTCCTGTTAGAGTTGTGGCCTGGCCACCACTTCTTGGCTCCTGATCCCGTTTCTCAGAGTAGCTTCTGCTCAGAAAGATGGCTTCCCCCAAACCCTGGCTCTCCTCCCTCGGAGGTGCACTCGTGCCAGGTTGATGAGCTATTTCCTCTGAGTATTTAAAGCTATGAGTCAACTCGGTTTTGCCAGTGTCCCCGGTTCCGACAAGCATGTTGATGGCTGCAAGGAGGTGCACCCGCTCTGTGCCTTGCTGACAGTCCTCCACAGCCAGCTGGTCAACCACTCAGCATCAACTCAGGATGAGCTCCTAGTACCTCTCAGGGGTCTTAACGCCCCTTACCTCAGCGGATGCCACAGTCACGTGTACACTTCCATCCTGCAGAGGATTTGAGTGCTATTGCCCCTCCATCCTTACCCTAGTAGCCTAGAAGAGCCCTTGTACTCTTTTAACCTCCTCCGAGCCAGTCCTAAGCAGCCCTTCTTCCTCTCTGCAAGACTGTTCTAGACCCTCCTAGTACAAGGCGCCTCCCCAGGAAAGCGCCTACAGCCTCCCAAAACTTACCTCGTCTCCCTGCAACAGGCAATTCCAGAGAGGAGACGGTACCCCTCTCTGCCCCAGCCTGGTCACACTAGCTAATTGCATACCCAGGTCAAGTCCCTGGACTGACCGTGTCTCAGGTTCCTGGGTTTAGAATATGTGGGTAATAAGGTCTCTCTCTGCTTTACGAGAGTATAACTCGAATTTAATAAATGTTTCCAGCATATAATAGACATACATGGGTTGTTTCTTTATACATCTTAGACAGCTGGTTGTTCACTGATTCTCTGAAATGGACTCCACAGTGTAAGGACATTTGAAGTCATAGAAGAGAATGACATTCTATCAATAAAAGTTAGGTACTGGTCCTGATTGGAAATGCTTGGCACTTAAATTTTAAAATATGCACATGAGTTAACTGGCACGTGAAGACCTAATATTTGTGCTGGACATTGGGTGGCCTTGTGAGAGGGAATGGAATTCTTCTTTTGCTCCTGGATGGATTTTAAAGAAGGTAGGTACAAAGTAATTTGACATAAAAAAAGATAGATCTAAGCATTCATTTTGAATGACCCATATCTCATTTACAAAGGTGGGAATATATGTTGAGACTGAGGGACTGAAATTTTAAACTAAGTGAAAAAGATGTCGAGATTTTTCAAAAATAAAGGCACGAGACCAATGGTTCATTAATGTATTTTAAAGCATATATTTACTGTACACATTTAATACAAAATACATTTAATGTATTTAAAGCATACATAATAAAAAAGAAAAGCAAATCATTCTATGTATTAGAGACTATGATAGCAATAAAATTTCTCACGACCATATATTTTCACACATAAATCTTCTTAGTGATTAAATTCCTTTACTTTTTTTAGCCATCCAACTAGCACGCAAAATTGTAAGTGCTACAAAAATTAGACCACTTTCTTATACTGAAAATATGAAGAAAATCTCATTTTTCTTTGATTTTCAGTAGTATCTACCACAGCTGTTTTATTATTTAAGTTGCCTGATTTAATTTTTTAATTTAATTTTTAATTTTATATTGGAGTATAGTTGATTTACAATGTTGTGTTAGTTTCAGGTGTACAGCAAAGTGATTGATTCACCTGATCCATTCTTTTTAAGACTCTTTTCCCACATAGGTTATTACAGAACATTCAGTAGAGTTCCCTGTGCTATACGGTAGGTCCTTGTTGATTATCTACTTTAGAGATAGTAGTACCACAGCTGTTTTACAGTCTCTGCTTTAAATTTTTCTGGAACATTCATGCCGCACCCATATCTTCTAACCAGCCTTCCAAACTTACCCAGCTCTTTCCTTTCTCTGTAAGGCTGCTATTTATCACTCACTCAGTGATTTTCATGAACAGACCTCTGAGGCCGTCAAGAAGGCCCAGTACTAAGGAGACAGATATATGTCTTCCGATGTGAAAAGTTGCAGACGTCCAATGCAGATATGCTGATGTGCTGCTCCTCTATGCTTCTCTGTAAGAATGAATCGCCTCAAGTCAAAACTGCCTTCCTTTCCAGATCTTGTTCTCTTTCCACCGCTAAATACCTGACCTAGGTGATAATTAATAACAATAACAAAAGTAGCAATACCAACACTTATTGAGTGTTAAGTTTGTGTCAAGAACTGTTGTAAGAGCTTCATTTGTATTTATTCACTTAGTCCCCCTGTACAGGTCTTATAAATTCTAATGTTGCAGATGAGGAGACCGCATCACAGATGAGTTAGAAGAGTTTCCGGAGACCACAGAGGAGGCGGTAAACCCGGGATTTGAGCTCAAGTGTCTTGGTTGTCATGCTGCCTCTACCCAAAGGGCATTTAAAATCCGTCATCTTTTAAAAATCAAGCAAGTGACCATCCTTTTTTGGCTGCTGAATAACTCATCTGATCTGGCACCCATCCTGTGTCTAAACATTTATGCAAAATCAACAAATGTTTTAGACCATTTTTTTGAAAGACCCAGAAAATTATTTGAATTAAAATTTGTGTCTGGCATGAAAGATTAAAAAGTTGTTTTGAGTTCCTTTTAAGAAGTTCCCACAGATAGGTCCAATTAAGCAAGCCCTCTGCAGCATCTTGGTGGGGTTTCAAGAACTGTAGGCCTGCAGCTGTAGCCAGGATACATTAATGCACATGCTCTGAGGCTGAGGCCCTGTTACAGCAGCTCACACCTCACACCCTGCTCTGCTCGCAGCCCTGTCGGTTCTCCCAGACCCCTGCCCTGCACCCCGCATCCCAGGCACTGTCAGAGGTGTTTAGAGGTAGGAAGCTATGGTGGGGTCGTGAAGGCACCATTCCAGTTCCTGTGTCAACTATGGGCTCATAGAGAAATGCCACTTTGTGAACTTAAAATCCTTCAGTTCAATTGTTAGCATGAAAAATCTCTTAAAGACATATCCTTATTTTAAGGCATAAGTTATTGTGCACCGTGTGCAGTCTCCCAGTTGCTGAATATGGGATTGAGCAGAGTGCCTGCATCCAGTTATGGAAGAGGGAGAAACAGGACACCCATTTCTGTTGAAGTCCAGGGTCTTCTGAGAGCCCACGACTATAGCTCAATGTTTAGCCTTATCCCCGGCAACCTAATGACAAGTTTCATCTTCAGAATGTGACTAGGACATTCACAGAGTAGAGTTAAATATTTGAATAATGCTCTTCGTTATCAACAGGCTCATACACTCAGTCCCCAGAGTGTCAAGAGTTCTTTCTTCTGCTCAGCTTTTCTGAAGATCAGGGCTGCGAAAAAACAGGCAAGACTTCTGCTTCGTCTCTACATGGTTTGGCTGCTTTTGCGGGCATCAGATAAAGAAGATTCTTCCAGAACCTTGAGTTATAAGACAGAGATTTATCGGCCTGCCACTTCAGAATTCTGTGGGATTTCAAAAGCTTCAGTGATTGAGGCAAGAATGTGAAGTCGCCAACTGGTGTAAATTCAATTAAGATGATTTTAATTTTCCTTTCCACTAGTGCTTCATGGAGCCCACTTTCAAGTTCATACCTGACTTCATTAGACATATAACTTTTACTCAAGACAATGATCAGCCTTCGGCTTTTCTCTATCAATGAATGGATTTCATCAACAACAGCTGAAAATACAGGAGGTGGCAGATTAATTTAAGAAAACTGAAAGGGTGGGCATGAGATGAAAATCATTTCACACACTCCTATTTTGTATTAACTCAAATTCACTAGTTTAAGTTTTTCTTTGAGATAAACCATTAATTCTCAGTTTTATATGCCTATTAAAAAAGCAATCATCTACACAATGATATAATGAATACCTACTTGGCACTTTCTCTGTGCCATGCCTTCTTCTAAATATTTTATGTATATTAACTCATTTAACCATCATAATGACCCTATGAAGAAAGTATTGTGATCACCCCCATTTTACAGATGAAGAAGCCAAAGCAGAGTGGTTAAGTAACTTGCCCAGAGTCACATGGCTAGTAAATGGCAGAACCAGAATCTGAACCCGAGTGGTCTGGTTCTGGAGTGTATGTTCCTAACCATTCCACTATCTTTCCTCTTTACATGGATGGTGGAACATGCTAAAATTTGAATTAAAAGATTTTTTAAAAAATCCTGCCATTATTCTAGACCGCAGGTTGATAATTTTTTTCCTGTAAAGGGGCCAGGTGGTAAATATTTTAGCCTTTGCGGGTCATACGGTCTTTGTCACAGCTACTCAGCTCTGCTGTTGTAACTCAAAAGCAGCCACAGATCACACATGAACATATGTGTGTGGCTGTTTCAATAAGAGTGGCAGGCTGGACCTGACCTGTGGGTGGAAGACTGCCAACCTCTGTTCTAGACCTCTAGCCCTCCTCAGATAAGAGTTCTTAGCCAAAACTAATCACAATCGAATATACAAACATTCTTTATTTTTATTTAAGAACTAAGAAGAAATCTGTTTTTAAAATGACTCCTAGAAAAATAACGGAAATATTGGGTTGGCCCAAAAATTCGTTTGGCTTTTTCTGTAACATCTTATGGAAAAACCCAAACGAACTTTTGGGCCAACCCCAATATAATAAAATTGATGTAAAGTCAAGCAGAAATACTTTGTAAGTGACAGAATGTCTTCTTAGATACAAAGAGTGACGCACAAAAATATCATAGTGTTGAATGCATCTGACAATTTGGCATATTATTCCTTTTGAGAAGGTATCTATTACTAAAAAGTATTTTCTATTTCTGATTTGTAATATTTTCCCTTCTTAATTTGTAACCCAGGAGGGAAAAAAAACCCCACAACTGTTTCTTATTTCCTACTCTGTCTTAAATGCCCAGCTTAGAATTTGGCACAAGGATGGTGCTCAGTAACTGTTGGATGAATGAATGAGTGATGGTAACTATGAAGACATTTGTATTGCATCATTTGTGATGCGCTAGCATCCAAAATAATTTGACACCAGATTCCAAATCTCTGGAAGACTTCAAAGCTCTGGAAGACTTCCAGAGAAAACACGGAAATGTTACTAAATTTCTTTGATTTTAACTGTAATATACTTCAATATATGTGTTACAGCCATTTGTATTCACAGATTAATTAAAAAATAAAATTTCACAACTAAATTATGCTAAGAACCACCAATCTCCTTTTATTTATCCTTTGCCATCAGTCCTAATTTCTACTTCAATTTTCTCACCAATGTTAACGCGATAAAGAAGAAACATTTTCTGGTAAGAATTAACCTGTTTTATAGTCCAAAGGATCACATATTAAATTAAGAACTGGTTCTGCTGTACAAAATATCATCAAAAGAGGTATTCTTACTGTGGGGTATTTCTAGATAAATGCCTCATGATAATGATTCTGGACCTGCTTCTGAGAATGGAATGCCCACTTCCTTTCTCCAAAGACTCAGAGAACTGTGAAGCCAGGTGAAGAGACCAGGTCCCCAAGAGGTCATTTTCGGAAAGAGTGCAATTTTCTCATCTTCTCACTACTGCTTGTATTGATTTAGCTGGTTATTTCTGGTTTAGAGGACTACTTCATTTGTTTGTTTTTAAGCAAGCAGAATAGCCTTCTGTAAGACTAAGCTCTTCATCTTCTAAAAGTAAAGATGAAGTTAAAGATGAAAACTCCTCTAGTTTTCTATCTGATATTTCCTTTCTTACCTCTTCCAGGCACCACATCCCGTTCAAATATGCATAACTTATACCCAAAATGTTTCTCCAACACCCTGGGCAAAATCTCCACAGCAAAGGTGTGCTCCTCTCCATTCTCGGGCCGACATTCTTTTAGGTAAGACACAAAAGCATCATACGTTTTCCCATCTAGGAGATAAGGTTGACTCTTTTAATTCGTGTGAAAATAAGGGTTTATTTAAGTACAAATTTGAGCGAAAGTTCTGAAAAATGGGAACAGAATCATTGAAAAAGAAAAGTTAAATATAGTATCCTCACCTCCAAATGCATCAAACAGTGCACATTAAATATGTGAAGTTCTTTATATATTGATCATACCTCAATGATGCTCTTAAATAAAAGAATAAGATATTTTTCATAGAAAACAGATAATTCTATAACTTAATGACAAATTTAGCTCAAAGCAAAGTGAATTAACTTCTTTATTTTTATATTAGTAAATTAGAAGTTGTAAATGTGAATAATGAATCTATAAAAACTCAAAGGAAAAATATGAAAATTATTTTATGACTTTGAGGGGTTCAAGACTTCATGGGAGAAGTAACTGTAGCTATGATGGAAACAGCAAGAGAACTAGAATTAGAAGTGGAGCCTGAAGATGTGACTTAATTGCACAATGAAACTTTCAATGGATGAGCAAAGAAAATGTTTTCCTGAGATGGAATCTACTCCTGGTGAAGATACTGTGAAGATTGTTGACATGACAACAAGGGACTTAGAATATTACATAAAGTTAGTTGATAAAGCAGCAGGTTTGAGAGGATTGACTCCAGTTTTGGAAGAAGGTCTACCGTGGGGAAAATGCTATCAGACAGCATCCCACACTACAGAGAAATCATTTGTGAAAGGAAGAGTCAATCAATGCAGCAAATTTCACTGTTGTCTTATTTTTAAAAATTCCCACAGCCACTCCAACCTTCAGAGGCCGAGGCCACCACCCTGATCAGTCAGCAGCCATCAACATCGAGGCCAGACTCTCAAAAAAAGACCCAACAAAAAGATTATGACTTGCTGAAGGTTCGAATAATGTCTAGCATTTTTTAGCAACAAAGTATTTTTAAGTTATGGTATATACATTGTTTTTTAGGCATAATTCTATTTTACACTTGATACACTACCTTATGGTGTAAACATATTTTTTATATGCACTGGGAAACCAAAAATTTCGTGTTACTAACTTTATTGCGATATTAGCTTTATGGCAGTGGTCTGGAACTGAACCCGCAGTATCTACAAGGTATGCCTGCACATTAAAAAGTCTTCCAGGTAGCACACCACTATCAAGAAAGTCGAAAGCACACCACTATCAACAACCTGGGAATCATATTTGCATTTTATATTATAGACAATAGGCTAACCTCCCTAAAATGTAAATAGCTGCTAAAAATGAGCAAGCAAAAAAAAAAGTCAACAACCCAGTAGAAGCATGGGCAGACTATGAATGGGTACTTTGAGAAAGGAAATACAAATGAGTCTTAAACACATGAGAAGTTGCTCATACTTTTGCACAGTAAGCAAAATACAAGTGAAAACTATACTTCGATACCCCTCAGATTTTTATCTATCAGATTGGCAAATATCCAAAAGGTTGTGGGTAAGGCAATGAGAAAAAAATGTACTCCTGTCCTTTGAAGGTGGTAGGCAGTAGAGAAATATGGAGCGCAAATTGGTAATATCAATCAAAATAACAATTGTATCCACCTCTGCACTTCTAATAATTCCACTTTAGGGAATTTTTCCTTCAGTTACACTGCACACATATGAAACAGTAACTGTACAAAAGTTATCCACCGCATCATTTCTGCAATAACAAAAGGTCTTCAGCAACCCAAATGTCCATCACATGGTGACTAAATAAACAATAATACATCCACAGAAATAAAACACTGTGTAACCCGAAAAAATGAGAGATTTTATAAACTAATATGGAAGGGTATCCAAGGTATAGTACAGCAAAGTTCAGAATAGGGCACATAGCATGCCAAGATTTGTCTTTTACACAGGAGTGAAATAAGATTCTCTATTCATATTCGTTTGGATATACCATCAATGTGGGATGGGGTGGGAAACAGGCATGGGACAAGTATACATGTATAATTTCTAAGACTTTTGGTGTTTGAACTATGTATGTCCTACACACACACACACACACACACACACACACACACACACACACACGGAAATAAAAGCAAGTGCAATGGATTAGATTGATTTTTTAAAATTTGGTAGCTATTTTGAATCTTGAGGACTTCTAGTCACCTGCAAAAATAGAGAAACTGAGACAGTCACCAGATAGAGGTTGGAGTAGATGAAAAGTGGCAGATCTAGGGGACCGGAATTCAGGTCATTTGGTGTGCACTTCAAGGTTCTTGCAAGTACATCATGCAGCCTCCTTTGCCAGGTTAAAATAATGAACCATAATACAATTCTTTGTTTTTCGGCCTTGCCGTGTGGCACATGGGATCTTTGTCCCCTGACCAGGGGTTGAACCCGTGCCCCTGCATTGGAAGCACAAGAGTCTTAACCACTGGACCGCCAGGGAATTCCCAATTCAATTCAATTGAAATGACCTTTATTGAGTGTGAACTTTGTAAAGGCACCAGATGGCAAAAAGTGTGAGCAATGACATTCAGACACACAGTCCCTGGGCCTAACCATCTCACAGGGCATTTAGAAGGACACGACACACATGCATGAAACAATTAGAGAACAATTTTTGGCAACAGATAAGTAAGCACGAGAAAAAGTGGCCCAGACAACATTCATAACGGACGATTCGTTCAGATCAATTTTTCTTATGGAAAACTTCTACCGCCAATATGTCTACAATATAATCAAGATGAGGTGAAGATTAATGTTTATTTATATAGCTTCTGAATAAAACTGTAAAATAAGAAATCCCAGCATGACGACATTCGTTACCTGTTAAGGTTTCATCTCTTCCCAAGAAATGTCTATAAAATAGAACCAAGTCAACTCTATAAATGGCACCCACGGTCACTAGGCACACAACGACCACTGAGATCAAAACAGCTACGATCATTCCTCTAGTGAAGATGTGGCCTGGGATGTCAACTGGGTCTTCTAGAAAGAAAAAGAAAGTGGGATAAATTAGAGAAATTTCACCAGCATCTTCCGCCATCACTCTGCGGTGGTCAGCTTTTACCTTGAACATAGATCTACTTGTCTACCCAACACATTCCATCGAGTTACTCTGCAGTCCTGCCTTTAGTCTCCAGTGGTGACCTCTCTGGTCCATAAAAGTGTGTACAAGGGTATTCAGAGACGTGAACTGAAAGCATTACAATGTAGTCCGTCCACACTTTTGGAAGCTGGATCTCTAGGATGATAAGACACTAGGATGAAATTCAGAGGGCCCCACACCTAAACGTCAGCTAGCGGCTTGGGAACATATATGGAGGTGCAGAACCTTGAGAGAGCAAGCGCTGAGCTGAGGCTGTGTGGGCTCCAGCCTGGCTCTATCATCTACTTTGTATCCTAGGGAAAGTCACTGACGCCCTAACTCTAGGTATTTCACCTGTACACGTAATACAGCTATGAAGCTAGTAATATCTTCTCCTTCACTTATAGGGTTGCTGTTTTGGAGGAGGGTTAAATATTACACATAAGTAGTTAACACAGTGCCTGGTACTCCGCTCTGAGAATTTTTGTATATTTTTATATGAAAGTGTCCTTTGAGAAAAAAATTACGTTTCCTAGATTGATTCAGTTTATGCTCATTATGGACAACATGAGATAACACAGAGGAGTATAAAGGATAGAATAATTATTTAATAACCTTCCAGGTTTTGCTTTTTCCCTGAAAACATTTACTGAGTTGGAACCATCTGGTGATCACTCTTTATTTCTTAACATTATATTATGAGCATTTCTCTAGGTCTTTAAAATTATAATTCATACTATCTCAGTATTTAGATCGACTGCAATTTTTCATAAATATACATAATGCTACAATGAACATAGGCATAAACCCTTATCTATGTTTCTGATTATTTTCCTAGAGTAGATTCTAATGGAGGTGGGATTTCTAGGTCAAAAAGAGTAAGCATACATAAAACTCTTGCCATCTTGACACAATTTTAGGGATTATCTTTCCAGTAAAATTAATTATCAGGATGTAAGTAAGCAATCATCGTTGCTTAGTAAGTGAACTCTGAATAAAGCCAGCCCCTGGGGTTCCTGCATCTCTGAAAGGCCTACATATCTATGACTGTGCCGCACAAATACACACACTCTCAGGTTGGCCCACACGCTCCTCCAGGGATAACGGTGGAGTCAAAGACCCTATTCCCCACACAACATCTGTGAGCCCAGCAGAAGGAAAAAATGATCAGGGTAGAAACATCTATGGCAGAGATAGCACAGCCATGTGTTGATCTAGGACAGTTTACAGAACTACTTCTGAGCAGCTCCTGAGCCTGTGGCCCTCGGCTGGACTGTTCCGGTGGAGGATGGAAGTTGGACCGTTTTGGTGGAGGGTGTCCTCCATCAGGCAGGCACTGAAGAACTCTGAGTCCAGTGACCAGAGCCATCAACTAACTGTTTACTTGCCAAGTCCAGGGACTAGCCCAAGAAAGGGAAGCCTAAGTTAGTCTTTGTTGAACGAAAGACCACACCCAAGGGCTCCTGTGCCCAGGGCCCAGCTAAGGTAGGGTGGAGGTGGCAATTACTCCTGGACCACTGGCCTCATCCTACACCAAGCTGCAAACTTTCCTCCTGTTGTTCAGAGTGTGCCAGAGCTGCCCGGACCACCTCCCCTGTGACACTCACCCACCAGCATCTCCACCCCTGAGCTCTACCTACCTCCCCGCTCTGGGCCCCTGGTTGCTACACAGGATTGGCATATGAGTGAGAGCAAAAGAATACACTTGAGGTTTTCATTCTCTGCTTGGAATCAGGGCACAGGGGATCGCAGCGAGGGCTGAGCACCAGCTCTGCCACCGAACGCCTGTGACACAGGGCAAACCCTTCACCTCTCAGGAGCTTGGTTCCTGGTGTGTAAGATGAGGAAGTGATGAGCTATGACAGGTCTCTCAGCTGCAACAGTCTAGGTTTCCACAAACTGCCAAAGATAAAATTTCTCACACCTTTTTTCAGTAAGATGAAGCTTTTGGTGTCTATGCCTCCCTCGCTGACTGCAGTGCAATTATATGAAAAGTTTAGATTGTTTTCATTAACATTCTCAATTCTCAGTATTTTTGAAGCAAGCCGTTTGCCTTCTGAAGTCCTGTAAGAGAGGAAAATGGTTTAGCAATAGGCTTTGTGTCATTGCCAACAACGTCACCCACGAGAGAGGAATTTGTATGTGCAAATACATCTGCACAAACACAGGGCTCTGTGGACTCCAGGGAATCGTCCCCTTCTGGTGGGTTCTCTTCAAGTGTGAGCCCCCTGTTCCCCAGGGGTCTCAGTCCTCCTGAGACCACCTGGGGACGGCGCTGTAAACTGCCTAGAATTAAAATGCCTGGGAGGTAACGATGCTCAGTTGAAAACACAAGAAAATGTTCTCTCTCTCAATTACAGGCACACTTCATTTTACTGAGTTTTGCTTTATTATGCTTCGCAGATCCTGCACTTTTTACAGATTGAATGTTTGTGGCAACAGGGTACCAAGCAAGTCTTTTGGTGCCATTTTCCCAAGAGCATTTGCTCCCTTTATGTTTCTGTGTCACGTTTTGGTAATTCTCAAACTTTCACATTTTTTCATTATCATTATATTTGTTAAGGGGATCTGTGATCAGTGATCTTTGATGTTACTATCATAATGGTTTGGGCATTTATTTTAGCAATAAAGTATTTTTAATTAAGGTATGTACATCATTTTTTAAGATGCAATGCCATTGCACACTTAATAGACTACAGTATAGTGTAAACATAACTTTTATATGCATTGGGAAATCAAAACATTCACGTGACTTGCTTTACTGTGATATTTGCTTTATCGTGATATTTGCTTTATCGTGGTGGTCTGGAACTGAACCCTCAGTATCTCCCAGGTGTGTCTGTGTTCTCCCCTGTTCCTCCTGTCCTGACTACTCAGCATTCCTCCCACTGTGAAGTCTCCACCAGCCGTGACAATGCTGCGGATCGTTAATACAGACGCAGATTCATATCAAGTTTGTCCTTGCAGTCCTAACGATCACTCTTCTTTTGTTCAGCATTTAAAATAACTTAAAACCACTATTCTCAGACACCCCCAAGCACATGAGAAAGGCCAATTAAGCTGTTCAGTGAGTGTCAGAAAATGACCGGAGACCACCCATAGCAGCCAGCTCTCTTTCTCTACTAAAAGGACTCAAGACATCCTGTCCTTGATGCAAGGCAAATGCTCTTGGCATCTGCCTCCTGCTAGTCGCAGGCTCTGAAGGTGTGCGGTCAGCCAGCACTCCCAGGTGTAGTCACTCACCCGCCAGGCCCCTCGCAGCTGGGATGTGGTACCCACTGTAGCCCCTAACTGTCTCAAATGCATTTTAGAAGAGAAGTCATAATTCTGTACAGAAGTCACCAACCCAGAAATATCAACCATCTAACATCAATGTAAAATCCACAAAGAAAGCACCAAAAAACCCCCACCGAGAAGCCAAACTAGATGACATAAGTTCAAGCACCCAGTATACAGAAAGATTTAGCCTCGCTTAAGCCCTTAGTTTAGCTTAAGCTCCGTTTCTAATAAGTTTGGTGAATTGGTCTTCTATGCCTCCAGAGATTAACAATGGATCATGAGAAGGAGGAAATGCAGGAATCCGGACAAGATAAAGTGGCAGGATAGCCACGCAATCCAGCTGAGCCAACACTCCATGAGCACTAACCACGCACCTGGTTCTGGGCGAGGGTATAAAAAAACCCTCAAAAGTTCAGCCAAGGTGACAGACACCCTAGGACCACTACTCACTAGAACCTGAGTGTATAGTTACCTTAATAATGACAGTAATGACCCAAAGCCATTCAGAAACGTTGTAATGGCCATAGGCTTAGCATGTTTTGTTTTAATAAGTATAACCATTCCTTAATATAGGCTATTTAAACTAGATGGCATTTGGAAATTTTTGCACCAACTCTGCCTCCTAGATATTTATATCTAACCACTGCCCTGTTTGCTTTTTCTAGCTGTTCTTAGTGTGATTCTAATTTCCATTAATGAACTCTGACAGGAGAGTGCTGCCATAATTATGATCAGTGTCAATGGACCAACGACGATGCCACAGGGCAGGAGGCTGGTCGTTTAAATTAGTATTTTCTTGGGTCATCACTTACATCTGACAATCTTTGGGGACCCTTCCGGACTTGAGAAAATTCCTCACCTCTCACCTTTAAGAAAGATAATCCCTGTAAGGAGTGTTCTAAAAAGAAGCTCTGAACTATCTCTAAAGAGCAGGAAGCAGTGTCTGTGTCAGCATATCTCACGCCCAGCAAAGAAATCCACCCACCCCACTCCCCCTGCCACACACGCAAAGCTGTCTTCAGAGGGCTATTTCTCTCTTTGTGATTTCTGGTCGTTCTCAAGTATCTTATAATGAATTATTTTCAACAATCAGAACAAAGAAAGGTGTGTGTGTAAGCCAAGTACAGGGCGTAGATCTGGACAAGTAGCCATAGATGGGTGGCCTGCCTGTGTCCAGGGCTACCCCCAGGGTCCTCAGGGAAAGGCACTGATGATGTGCTTTGTCACCTATGGATACCCAGCGGGCCGCATGGTGACACGTGGGCAATGCAACTAGGCGCGCCTACCGCACACAAGGGGCCCAGAATAACTTGTACGTGTCCCAGGCTCCTGACCTGGTCTTTTCTCTGGTACACTAGTAAAAACAAAGCATTTAACACAATTTTCAAAATTCAAATGACAGTGGCCTAGGTAATCACTCTTTTATAAGATGCTTAGGTAAAGTCCCCAACCCCATCAGATCCTGACTGACCAAAAGCTACTTCTGTAAGGCGATGCTAAAAAGCCTCATTGACCTTCTTTTTCTAACTTAGGTCTCAGCAATAAATTTCTGCATAATGCGTCAGTCTAGAGTATGCGAATTATAAAATATGTAAGCTATAATTATAACTTAAACTCATCTCAAGCGTCCTATCAGCCATTCAGGAGTCTGGTGTTTTTATCTCATATATATAAGATACTGTATGATCTTTGTATATTATGATATGTATTATATATATCACATATTCATACCTAATTCTTGTCCCTTCCTCTTCATGTACATTAGGATCCTTTCCATTTTTTTTCCAGATGTTCCAGTAAATCACATCCTTTTCATTCAGCAAAGCAGAGCAGTTGAGCTGTACCTCTTTTCCTAGGTAAAAGTTGACAACCGATGTTCAGATTTTAGAAACTCAGGTTTCTCAAAGGTTGAAATAAATACAACCATGTATATTAACCTAATATACAATGATAATATAGAGCTGCATCTAAGAAAAAAAATGCCTTGTTTTTCAATTAAAAAAAATTATAAATCAGAGAAATTAGGTTGCAATTACAAGTCATCACCAAACTATGAACTGGCTTCTCTTCAAATGTTTATGTCTAAATCAATTTTTAAAACGTAGGATGGCCGGCGGACTTTCTTTTCAACCTATAGTCTAATAGGTAGTGTCAGGCCTACATAGCCACTGCAACTTCTGGAAAAACAAAATGGATACAAAACAGAACAAAAAATTAAATTAACTAAAAATTAAAGACATCAAAGTGCAGGGAAAACAAAGAGAAACAGATGAACTGAAGTTACAGTCAGGAACAAAGTCCTTCCAGGGTGAGCTGAGATAGCCACCATTTTATTCCTTGAAGGAATTTGCTTTGGTTTGTACAAAATAGAGGGAATCTCATGGAGAAAAGAGAGTCCAGTGGAGATGCTGACAGCCACATGCGCTCACAGGATTATTGCTGAGGGCTTGGGCGGCACAGGAGGCTGGAAAGGCTTAATGATTTCTCCTGCAGTCTCATGGTCCTTAGCAGAGTAAGTCCCACTGGAGGACAACACACATGTGACTGGAGTCTCCCCTCAGCCATAAGAGATGAAAAGCAGGTTAAATCCAACAAACCTGCATCCTAGCTACTGCTCAGCTCCATTCCTGCCTGGATTGAGATGATCAAACCCTCACATTATCTGCCTAACAAAGAAAGGGCAAACACTCTTAGGGAAAAGTAATACAAACTTCATTCACCTTGGTTGTTTTAGATACAGAAATATCAACAACAACAAACAACAACAACAGAGACATACGAAAGGGCAAAAAAAGGGGCCAATAGTCAATAGAAAAAATAGGTAATAAAACGTAAAATAGATAGCTAGTGGGAAGCAACCACATAGCACAGGGAGATCAGCTCTGTGCTTTGTGACCACCTAGAGGGGTGGGATAGGGAGGATGGGAGGGAGGGAGATGCAAGAGGGAAGAGATATGGGAACATATGTATATGTATAACTGATTCACTTTGTTATAAAGCAGAAACTAACATACCATTGTAAAGCAATTACACTCCAATAAAGATGTTAAAAAAAAAATACAGGATATCCATTACGTACAAATACTTCCAAACAAGATACAACAAGTGTGAATGTAAGCACTTGGGAAAAAAAAAAAATAGGTAATAGAAGTTGACCCAAAGATGATCCAAACGCCTGACTTGGCAGATAAAGAGTATGAAATAACTAATATAAATAAGTTAAAGAAAACAGAGGAAAAAATGGATAAGTAGATGAAAAGATGGATGTTTTCAACAAAGAAGAGTAACCTATTTTAAAAGAATCAAATGAGCAATTGATAACTGAAAAAACCATGAAGTTAAGAAGTCACAATGGTTTTAACAGAGACTGAGCATAAAAGAAGCCAGGATTGCTAAGGCTGAATACAGGCCAAGATCAAAACTAAAGCACAGAAGGGAAAAAAATAAAAATAACAGAACAAGAGCATAAGAAACAAGAGCATAATACATGTAATTGGAGATCCAGAAGGAGAGGAGAGAAGAAAGGGGCAGAAGAAATATTCAGACATAATGGCAGAGGATTTCTCCCAAATTAATTAAATACATCCTTTGCAGACTCAAGAAGCTCAGAGGAACCCAAAGCAGGATAAATGCAAAGAACACCACACCCGGACACATCAAAATCAAAGAGAAAGAGAAAATTTTGAAAGCAGCCAGAAGAACACACATCAAAGTACCAACAATAAGACTAAACGCCAGTCTTTCAGCAGAAACTATGGAAACCAGTAAACAACAGAAGGGCATCTTTAAAGTAAAGGAAAAAACTGCCAACCTAGAATTATTGAAATTATTGAAAAAAATTTTCAAAATTGGAGGTAAATAGAGATATTTTCAAGTAAATAATAGCCAAAAGAATTTATTGCCAGCATAAACACACTATAAGAAATACCAAAGGAAATTTTTCACTCTCAAAGAAAAATTATCCCAGATGAAAGCAAGGACATACATTAAGAAATGAACAGTGCAATAAAGGACAAACATTTGGGTAAATACAAAATAATTTTGGTGTTTAAAGCAATAATAATTCCAAATTTTTGTGAGTTTTATAACATATGCAGGAGAGAAATACATAAAATAGTAGCTTAAAGTGAGATAAGAGGATGAATGAACTGTTGTAAGGTTCTCACGTGTTTGCAAAATTGTCAACGTACTAATACGTGCATTTGTCTTACTGTAGTAAGAGGATATATATTGTAATCTCTAGAACTACTAATGAAGAATACAAAATGGTATAACTAAGAGGAAAACAAAACAGATTAAATAAAAAAAAATATTAATCTGAAAGGAAAGGAGAATAAAAGGAAGAAATAACACATAGGACAGCTGGAAAACAGCAAGATGAGAGGTCTCAAACCAACTGTATTAGTAAGTCATTAAATGTAAATGCACTAAACACCATACAGACTGGATTTCAACAAAGATCCAAATATATGCAGTATACATGAGATATATTTTGTGTATAAAGACAATGAAATGTTAAAAGTAAAATGGGGGCTTCCCTGGTGGCGCAGTGGTTGAGAATCTGCCTGCTAATGCAGGGGACACGGGTTCGAGCCCTGGTCTGGGAAGATCCCACATGCCACGGAGCAGCTGGGCCCGTGAGCCACAATTGCTGAGCCTGCGCGTCTGGAGCCTGTGCCCCGCGACGGGAGGGGCCGCGATAGAGAAAGGCCCGCGCACCGCGATGAAGAGCGGTCCCCGCACCGCGATGAAGAGTGGCCCCCGCTTGCCGCAACTGGAGAAAGCCCTCGCACGAACCGAAGACCCAACACAGCCAAAAATAAATAAATAAATAAATAAATAAATAAGAAAATCCTTTAAAAAAAAAAAAAAAAAAAAAGTAAAATGATGTGAAAAAAGATAAAACATGCCAGTCCCAAACAAAAGAAAACTGGTGTGTCTATCTAACATGAGAGAGAGTAGGGACTGGGAAAAGATGTAGTATGATAGATAAAGAGAGAAATTTCATAATGTTAAAGCATCAATTCAAGAGGCATCAATTTGTATGTGCCCATAAGATAACCTCAACATACATAAAGCAAAAATAGACAGAACTAAAGGATATATAGACAACTTGACCATCATAGCTGGAGATATTAACATCTCTCTTGGCAACAGATAGAGAAAGCACACAAACAATTAGTAAGGATATTGATGATTTGAAGAGTACCATTAACCAACTTCACCTAATTGATATTTATAGAAGGACTAAACCAAAATCTGCAGAATACGCATTTGTTTCAAATGCACTTAGAACATTCTGGTCCAAGTAAGTTACTACAAATTTTAAGATTTAAATGATACAATGTATACTCTTGGTCCATAATGGAACTAAACTGGACATCAATAACAGAAAAATAACTAGAAAATCCTCCAAATATTTGGAAATTAAGAAACATAAGTAATCCATAGATGAAAGAAATATCACAAGGAAAAATTTTAAAAATAGTTAAAACTTTGAACTGAATAGTTATGAAAATACGGCATATCAAAATTGTTGGAAACAGCTAAACAGTGATTAGAGGGAAATTTAGAGCTCAAAATACACATACTACAGGAGAGGAGAATTGAAATTAATTCTCTAACTCTCCATGTGTACAAAGGAAAAATGAGGTGCAAATTAAGCCTAAAATGAGAAGAAAAAATAATAAAGTTCAGAAATCAATAAAACTAGAAAGCAGGCAAGCCACAAACACAAATGGCAAAGTATCTGAGCTACATTGGGCATATGTGGTCATTTACATGACTCTGGCCAACTGTAGTCAAAAGGTGTGTGCTTTGGAAACAATCAACAGGATCAAATGACAACAACAAACAATGTAAGAAACTTGAATCCCAGCTCTGCCCCTTTCCTGGGGTTTAACTTCAGACAAATTACTTAACCTTTCTGAACTTTGGTCATTTAATCCGAAGCTTAAATGGGAACAATACCCCTCGGAGTTGCTTTGAGGATTTAATACAATAACATATTTCAGTTACCTAATACAATACTCAGTTTAGCATATGTGAATTTATTCTTTTCCTTCCTTCCTTTCTCTTTTGAAAGAAATTACTCAACTGGACATATCGATTCATCAAGACCTGTCTAAACAAACCCTAAATGTAGAGTCGAGTCCATTGATTCAAAGTGAACCCATTAATCAAATATTCAAACCACACAATAAGTTTGAATCATTTCTCGAGTATTCTCATTGAGTTTTCATATTTAAAAATGATCATAGATATTATTAGAGAAAAGCCACATACAAAGTGACTAAAACCACAGATCTGCAAACCACAGGCACTTCCATAATCTTTTGAACAGACTGTTAACTGTAATTATTGCTAAAAAGGGCAACATTCAAACAATGACAAGGTTTTCCTGCTTTTGCAATATTCTTCAGTGAACACGGTATGTGTTATGAACACAATGTTGATCAATAAGGAACCAGATTTAGCCTTGGAAGACTATTATGACCCCTGTTCACAAATCCAAAATATATGTATGTCAAAATATACCTAATTCCACTTTAACATGCGTAAGCTTTGGTCCAAGAAGAGCTGGAATTATATTACTGTTGTCTGAAAGTGAAAAAAGAAAAGAAAAATGCATTAGTGTTACAAGGCGTTTTGCTAAGACAGACATTTGTTGTAATACACTTATTATTCCAGGTAACCAAGATTCTAACAGTCATCACTTTACATTTATTATTTAATGTATTTTCATTAAATAAGGGTTGCAGGGAATACTGGTCGTTGTTTCACTTTCCATCAACTCGAAGCTCACCTCGCTGGACAAAGCACACTGAATTTGGTCTCCCCTCAATTCCAGCCTCTGGCTTTCTGCCACTGCAGCTAAAAGCCAGAAGAAGATGCTCATCCAGGGAGACAATGGAACTTTTAGGACTTAGAAGATGCAAAGTCACTAGGACATGTCTTTCTGCTCTGCCTTTCTTCCTTCCATCTGCTCTCAACTCCTCAAGATCAATTTATTGGGTGCAAGGTCAAGACTCAGGTAGGGTAGGCAAGGCACTTACTCTCAGAAGCCTCCTGAGACCCTCCCCTGGCAGGACAGTGAGAGGAGTGCCCCTGGTTGCCTCACTTGCCTCACCTTAGTCCCGGCCCTGCTGGGGTGTCCACCCCTGTAAACTCAGTTCTAATTCTGTTCCTTAGTGACCTCTGACCCAGACTGGAGGAACATAGATATTCTCCACCTCAGCCTCGTTGAGTAACACTTAGGAAGGAAGCAATCCCCCAGCAACCTCCCACTGAGGACTATCCCACAACCTAGGATGCTAATAAGTGCAGAACATGGCCAGCCCTGTGGTCCCGCATTCACATGGCTTTGTAGTTCAGTCCTTGCTGCTCCTATTATCAGCATTGGCAACTTTCTTCATGACCTGGACTCCCCCTTCTAAGTACTTCTGGTGCTTCTGGGGCATTTACAAGTAATGTCCAGTGCATCCCTCATGGGGGCTCCCAGGCGCCCAGCAGCTGTGCTTGCTCATGGGGACTAAAGGGGACTCAGGTGCTCTCCTGCAGCACCCATGCCCTCCTAGGCTCTCCCAGGAAGCACGTGCTACAGAGTGAAGAGCAAAGAAGGGAAAGGAGGAGTATGTGGGCAAGGATACAGAAAGAAACTAGTGCAGCAAAACCCCAGGGTAAGGGACTTCCCTGGCGGTCCAGTGGTTTAAGACTCCGTGCTTCCACTGCAGGGGGCACGGGCTCGATCCCTGGTCAGGGAACTAAGATCCCACAAGCTGTGCAGTGCAGCCAAAAATAAATAGATAAATAAAAATTTAAAATAAAATAGTTAAAATATGGAGATCTTCAACTACCTTCGTAATAAGCTGAGAGGTAGATCATAGATAATTTTAAAAAAAACAAACAAAACCCAGGGTAAGAATCTCTTCTGGGATTCAGACTCTGGGCAAGACTAGAATTCACGTCGGCAGGAGAAGCTGGAGGAGCTGCCGCCAGACGAGGAACTAACCCTCCGGTTTGAGAGCCCTGAGGAACATAGGTTGCTTCAAGCACAGAGGGGCAGGAGGTGGTTTTGAGTATCGGAGAAAATTGCTACTGATTATTTTTCTCTTCATTGATCTTCTTTTCTCAGGAATTTGGTGGGAGTCCTGGGAAGAGGCGGTGTAAAGGACATCTTTACAGAAGGACATCTTTGAGAAAGGATGCCATCTACTAGAACTCAAAGTATATCATGGAGAACCCAGAGCAGCACTGGGTTTGTAAAACTGGTGTAAAGTGAAGGGTACAATCCTACTGAAGGTAACAGAAGGAAGAAGACACTTCAGCGTGTGCCCCTGCCGTGTCTAGTCTACCTATGAAGTTACTATCCCTGGATCAAAATGGCACAAAGGTTGTCAGCTGCAGGAGGAGAGACGTCAGCGGATCAGCCAGAGTGTGAGATGAAGACAAATGGCAGAGGCCGGGTGGGTTGAGTAGAGTGTGATCCGGAGCCGGGAGGCTCCCCACGTAACAGCTCAGAGATCTACAGCCGTGACCACAGACAAGGGAGGCGCTCAGTCCCGCCGTCCTCAGCAGAGGCCATGATACCTCCTGACCGTCAACTTCAACTCTAAGCTCTACGTTTTCAAAGAATGGTGGCAAACTTCACCAGATCCAAAGGAAAATGGCCAGGATGGTGAAGAGTCCTGACTTCCTGCTGAATGAGGCATGACTGAAGAAACTGTTCCTATCTCAGTACAGAACGACCTTGGAGCTATTGCGGGTTCTGTCCAGACCACCACAAAAAAATGAATATGACAGTAAAGCGAGTCACACAACTCTTTTGGTTTCCCAGCACATATAAAAGTTATGTTTACACTATACTATAGTCTATTAAGTGTGCAATAGGATTATGTCTAAAACACAATGTACATATTTTAATTTAAAAATAATGCTGTTGGAAAAATGGTGCTGATACACTTGCTCAATGCTGGGTTTCCACAAACTTTCAATTTGTAAAAAAAAAAAAAAAAAAAAAAGCAGTATCTGCAAAACGCAATAAAATGAGGTATACCTGTAATTCACTCAACAGACATGTAATGAGCACATGTACAAAGGGCCAGCTGTAAGTATAGGAGAGACCAAGATGAGGAATAGAACACAGGTCAGTCCCTTCTTTCCAGGAGTTTCTCATTCTAGTGACAGAAACAGACATGTCATCCGATTCTGACAGCAACCAGGAATAAGAACAAGAGGCCGTGGGAGCACGGAGGAGGACTGACATTTAGCCAAGTCCTGAGAGACACAGGTGGCATTCTCCAAGAAGACGAGGAAAACAAGATGGGTGGTTAAGACAGAAGAATAGCATGTGGGGCAGTATGGGGATATGGGGGTGAGGAGATGGGAGACGGTAATACTAAGATGGTAATAACAGAGCTTTCCATGTCCCTGGCACCACTATCAAGGCTCTACACCCTCACTCACTCGGTCCTCCAGGCAACCCTATGAGGGATGACTCAACTCATTACTGTCCCATGTCACTAGTGAGGAATGAGAGGTGGAGAAAAACTCAGTCATTTAACTCACCCAGGGTCACAAGCTCACAGGGTTCAATGAAAGTATTTGGCACAATTCCTGGTCTTGTGCATGCTCTTTTGATAACGGATATTCTTACTGCTCCTTCCAAGAAGGAAGGAAAGAGGAGCTGATGGGCAGAAAGCAGAGATGGATGGAGGGAAGGGAGTTGGTGGTGGAAGTGTCAAGGGACCAGAGATGTAGGATTTATATGATATTAAAGAAAGTCAAACTGAAGAATTTAAGGTAGATAAATAGAACTTAATGAATTTAAGAATTTAGTTATGGGATACCCAGGTTATGGGGTGTGACAATGCCCCCCACCAAAGGTGTTCACATCCTAACCCCCAGGTGCTGAATATTATACCTTACACGGCAAAAGGGACTTTGCAATATGATTTAATTTAGGATTTTCGGATACAGAGGGTGTTCTGGATTAGCCAGGTGGGCCCAGTGTAATCACAAGCGTCCTCATAAGCAGGAAGCAGATGGTCAGAGTCAGAAAGGGAGACAATAAGATGAAGGAAGGGGTGAGAGCGATCTGAAGATCTGAAGATCACTGTGGGCTCTGAGGATGGAGGAGGTGGCGTGCACCAAGGATGCAAGGCGCCTCCAGACGCTGCAAAAGGCAAGGCATCGATTCTCCTCCAGAACCTCCAGAAGGAATGCAATCCTACCAAAACCTTGATTTTAGCCCAGTGAACCCGTTTCAGACTTCTGACCTCTAGAACTGTAAGATAACGCGTTTGTGCGGTTTGAAGACAGGAAGTTTGTGGTACTTTGTCCATTCGCAATGCGTGGAGTACAGCTATATAAGTGGATGGCTGGAGAGAAGAGGGAAAACGCTGCTGAAGTCAACGAGCTCTAGTAACTGTGAACCCACAACGTTGTTGAATGAGTCATCCCAGGAGTTTACAGCTTCCTGCATGATGGGAAAGAACGTGAAGGGTGGATAAGCCACCTGTCTTCAGACACTCGAAGGAGCTGTCATTTTCAGAAGGGACCAGACAATCTGTGGGGTTACTCAAGGCAAACACAAACAGTGAGTAGAAGCTACAAGAAGGAGTAATTGGACTCAATGAGAAAAAAAGACTTCTCTACAATCAATCATTAAAATCTGGACCCAGGGCTTCCCTGGTGGCGCAGTGGTTAAGAATCGCCTGCCAATGCAGGGGACACAGGTTCGAGCCCTGGTCAGGGAAGATCCCACATGCTGCGGAGCAATTAAGCCTGTGCACCACAACTACTGAGCTTGTGCTTTAGAGCCCGCGAGCCACAACTACTGAGCCTGCGTGCTGCAACTACTGAAGTCCGCATGCCTAGAGCCCGTGCTCTGCAACAAGAGAAGCCATCGCAGTGAGAAGCCCGCACACCGCAAAGAAGAGTAGCCCCCGCTCGCCGCAACTAGAGAAAGCCCGCGCGCAGCAACGAAGACCCAATGCAGCCAAAAGTGAATTAATTAATTAATTAAAAAAAAAATCTGGACCCAGCTGCTGTGTGATTTGGTAATTTCCATGGTAGTTCCTGAATGATCTATTATTGGCTGAGTCATATGAAGGATATCTTCACCGGATAGGGTTTAATTAAATTACTTCTAGGGTCTCTGTCACCCTAAAATTCCAGGCTTCAGTTTTTCCATTATATATGGTCTGGGTTCATGATAAACCAGACTCGTAGCCATCATCCCAAGATGTACAGCCCTTTTCTACAGCCACGCCTGTGCTCCTTACACGTTTTTATCCCAGCCCATCCCAGCAGGTCCTTCTGCCCCTCCATCACGCGCAGCCTCTAAGAACCAGCTCAAACAGAGCCTCCGGCATCTGTTCTACCTCTGGACTCTCTCTGCACCCTTAACACCTCACAGATGACTCCAATGTCATATTCTATGGTGCTTCTATGTGGCTTATCACCTCGATACTGAGCAGGACCCTGTGGGGCTCCTGGGCGCAAAAGCCTTTCTGTGTCCCCCATCCATTTCTGGATTACAGGAAATAGGCTTCATTCAGCCTCCAGGACCTTCCCTGAGTTCCAAGGGCAGGTTCAAACAGTTACTAATCAGGGAAGGGAGGGGATGCAGAGACCAGGGAGGAGCAGTCAGGAAACAATAGCGCAGCCTTGGGGCAGGGTCCTGGTTCCGCCTCAAGGGATACACACAACAATATCTTTGAGCTGTTCTGCAGATACTGAAACCCCCTCCAGGTGGGAGAAGTTAATGGTGATAAATGGAATACTGCCCGCCATATCAGTAAACAAAGATGTCACAGTCATCCGTGATTGCAGCCCTCCAAGTGAGCTGGTGAGCCCTGAGGAAACTCAGGAAGGAAAGAATACCTACCATCTAGCAGCCATCAGACTGCCGCCACTCCTTAGGGTGCCCTGAAGAAACTCAGGGTGTGAAAACACAGGATACTGGCCCCAGATAGCTGGGGTGCACATCAAAGGAATGATGCCAGAGAGCCCAGACTCTTGCGTCTTCCCATACATAGAAAAGCGAGAAATTCCTTAACTTGGGATATCTGGCTTTCTTTAATTAACAATAATCTTTTGACATTCAGACTACCTGCCGTTTGTTGCAAAACATCTATATAACCTGGCTTCCCCCCTCATCTCCTCAGAGCAGTTCTCTCAGGGTTACTTGAGATGCTGCCTCCCAGGTTTGAAGTCCTAAAAATTCCCGCCAAATAAAACATAACTCTCAGCTTTTAGGTTGTGCATATTTTTTAAGTCGACAACAGTAAGCACATAGATCCCAGACCGGTTGGAACCAGAAGGTTGATGATGCCGACTCCCGATGACCTCACCACCAACCAATCAGAAGAGTGTCCACGAGCTGACCACGCCCTCTGAACCATCGCTATGACTCCTCACTACCCACTCCAGGGTGGGACACACAGTTCTGAGGGCATGAGCCCACTGTGGCCCCCTTTGCCTGGCAAAGCAATACAGCTCTTCTTTTCTACTTCACCCACAACTCTGTCTCAGAGATTTAATTCAGTGTAGGGGTACAGAGGCCGGGTTCGGCTTCAACCTTTCCTGACTATAATCAAATTCCTGAGAATCGTACATTTTTCACTTCATTTTGTATTTCCATGCTTCCCTTACCTCCCAATACTCATTACAGTTTATTGAATATAGACACCCATCAATAAATATTTACTGAGTGCAAGCAGATGCTTAATAACAAAAGATTCCCCAATTTAGTCAAATATCAAATAAGAGAACTGACACATCAGAGGTTCACCTACATAAACTTTCATTACTATCCCCCCCAAAATTTTTCAGCATGGTAGGTGATGCCAAAATGATTTTCACCCTTATATTTGAACTAGTGATATGGTCACAACTCCAACTAAGTTTGCCTCTGGCTTCCCATACGGCTTTAGAAAAAAAGAAAATATTCCATTTTACTAAGATACATTTGTTTTTTCCCGATTCTAAGATTTCTCTTACCTCCAACTATTGTTATATTGAAGGTTTTGGTGACGTTAAATAGTTTGCCATTATGAAGAAGGAAAAACATGCAGGTATAATATCCCTGATCTTTAAACTCTGCAATCTTCTTTAAAAATGGGTTTTGATTGTTCTCTATCTTTTCACAGTTCTGTTATTAAAAAAAGCAAGTTAAAATATTTTAAGTAAGAGTGGTATCATATGACAAGAATTCAAAATTTTAAAGTTAAAGATCTTTAGAGAAAGAGGGAAATAGAATGAAAACTAGCAATTTCTGAGCAAATGTCTCAGTGATTTGGCACTGCCTCTACTGGAACAATGAAATAGAGTCCCATTCCTGGTATTATCGTTATTATTAATACATGCTGGGAAATAGAGTATAGGGGGCACTGTAGCTGCTTTCCTCATTTTCCTTTAATCTCTCTCTTTACACACAAAGAGAGGGAAGAGGAGGAAGAGGAGAAAGGAAAAAAACTCACTACAACAAAAAAATCCCTGCTTGGGTCAAAACTTTCCGCGCAATTCTATTTCTTAATGCTTTTAGCCGAATTCCATGTATTCAGGACTACCCATCCTGGGGATGGGTAGTGGAGGTCGGAGCAGAATTACTCAGAGAACCAGGTACCTAGCAGACTACCCACACCTGCTGATGCCCTCCACCAGAAGACAGTGGACTGATTAGAAATGCATGAAAAATATTCCAATGTATAGGCACACACAAACATGTCTCTCTATCACAAATTTCCGTATGTTGTAGGCATTAATAATAACAAAAAAGCCACCTTTTTCAATCCAGCCATCAGGTACCCATAAATAGGTTCTGAAGCAATCTAAGAATGAGATGAGGAAAATGGAAACTAAATTGCTAACCTTCACTATGTGACACTGTTCCTGTAAATACCAACCAAGGAGTAGCTACTGCCCACAGACTCCTCTCAAAGCTGCCGAAGCTGGTAGCAAGAGGAGCTAGACCCAGAGGGTGCTTAGAATGGGCTTGTGAAGCACCCACATGTGTATCTCACATCAGTGAATTGTTTCTGCATACACCAAATTTTTATAAACCCAAACTTATTTTTTCTAAGGCATATTAAAATATCAATTCCAAGGCATATAAAAATATCTTTATTTTTTTTCCAATCGTTTACTGATTTAGCTTCCTTGTTCCCCTCCTCTCAATTTTCTAGCTAAAAACATTCTCAATACGTCTGTTTTCTAAATTCAAATACCTGCAGAGAGGGATTTCTTAAAACCCAGTACATTGATCCCCCCAAATTTATATACACTGTAGAAACATTTGTACATGTGACAGGAAATAGAGTCAAGTCAACTCAGGGCTGATACAGATATTTGGAAAACATTTTGGGTAAGAGCTTCCCTTGAAAAATCACAAGTAAACAGTGTTCAAGCAAAAGGTACAAACAAACGTTTCTAAGGAATCATCATCAGTAGCTTGAACTTTCTCAAGGTCGTCTCTTCAGAACACCCTCTCTCACAGCTCTTCAAAGTTTCCATGACAGAGTTACACTTTTCAGGTTTGTTCCTCTATAGAAATAATATAATTTGTGCTGTGTGTGTGCATGTATGTGTATGTATATTATGTATGTACATGTGACTGCATATATACTTGTGTATATACAATTTCCACAGTATTGTCTAAAGGAGCTCTTACAACTCAACAAGTAAAAGGTACATCAACTGAAGAAAATAGTTCACAAGAGAAGTAATATTAAGATGCAATAAATACATAAAAATGTTTAACTTGTTATTAAGGAAAGAAATGGGGGAAAGATACTAAGAGTTACAGAAGTTTTGCACGTCAGATTTTTAAATGTTCTTAAAGTATTCATTCCCATGTGGTAGTGGTATGAGAAAAAGAGGGTTTTAAACTGGTGTAGCTCCCTGGAGAGCAGCTTGATAATTTAAATCAAAAGCCATAAACATGCTCATAGCCTTTGATCCAGTTATTCTACTTTTAGGGATTTAGTTAAAGAATAAAATCATAATACACCTTCTGAGTTATGGGAATGATATTTATTTTAGCCTTATAAATAATAGTGAAAAGTAGGAAATGAACAAATGTCCAATAACAGGGGCTTAGATACAAGTGTATACACAATGGAATCCATGTTTGGGAAAATGTTTAAAGATGTGGGGGAATCATCACAATATAATTTTTAGTGGATCAAGGAAAATGCCACTTTTTAAAAGTAGATGTTTACATAGAGAAAAACCCCATTCTCTGGCTGGTGGGATTATGAATGATCTCTGCTATCTTCATCATTCATTTTTTCCAACTTCCAATTTTGTAAACGCATATATTCAGAACAAGCATATACAACAGAATTTAACATTTTAAGTATATGCAGCAGAAGAAAATGAGCTAGCATTCCTAAAAATTAATTTTTTTGAAAGAAAAGGAAAATTAAGGAAGGGAGAGGAAGCCGTTATCATTTCTTGAATGCCTAACATGGGGCAGGAACCACTTGCGTTACATGTAGGAGCTCAGACAGGCCACCTGAGCTGTGTGGACTCAGTTTGTATGTTACAAGACCAAAATGCTTCACAGCCGTCAGACCCTCACTTTGGAGTTTTGTCTCTTCTGTCAAGTTTTAAGTTAAAATATTTTAAAAGCGTTACCTTATACAATAACGTTCTGTTGACCAGTTTTTGATAGTAACCATGTTCACAGGCTACCTGCAAAGATTTTTTAACTTCCACAGATTTACTCATTATTTGTTTCTCAGTAAAACAGCTGTGTTTAGGTCTTCTGATGACATTTAATTTCCAGTCATGAGTATCATTTCTAGGAAATAAAGGGTTAGACATATTTTATCATTAGTACAGAGACTTTGCAAATACCACCTTTTAGTAACCAATCCAGTGAACATTTTCCCTTATTTTTGTATAAAGAGACTCATTCATTGATGCCCAAATCTTGCTCTGTCTCTTTTTGGTTCAGTGCAGCAAGAAATTTAATAACTGCCATGGGAGGGGGGTAGGAGGTAGGAAATGAGATAAACCCGAGATGTCCTAAACATACACACACACACACACACACACACATACACTCACACACACATACACACACAAACCTACATCAGACCATATGTATTATGGATGTCAGGACAGAAATGTTTAAAACGTCAATGATCTTTAGAGACGGACAGGTTCAAAGATTCTTAACCCAGGATGGGAGAGTGGAGGTGGTTTCATGAGGACTGTAATGTTTTCTGAAGGTCTGTATATACGCACTGCGTTTTATATTTCTCAGGGCACTTTGTTCCTATCCTCTTCTCTTACTGTTGAGTAAACCATGTCTGGAGTGGCAGCTCTCCATGTAGATATATTAGCACTTGAAGTACCTTACTAAGCAAAAATTAGTTTGAAGAGATGTCATTGTTGTTCCTTCTGGTTAGAAGTTAGGAACGCAGAGGAGGAAAAAATTTTAACAGCATTTTTGGAAACAATGTTTTTTTTAACTTTTTATTTTATATTGGAGTATAGTTACTTAACAATGTTGCGTTAGTTTCAGGTGTAGAGCAAAGTGATTCAGTTATACATATACATGTATCTATTTTTTTCAAATTCTTTTTCCATTTAGGTTGTTACATAATATTGGGCAGAGTTCCCTGTGCTGTACAGTAGGTCATTGTTGGTTATCCATTTTAAATATAGTAGTGGAAATGATCTTTTAAAACAGAAAATGTTTGCAATCTCATGTTTGCTTGAACTGCACGTTACATAGAGATCCATATACTAAATACTACACGAGGTTACGTCGTCCTGTGTGCCTGACACATTTGTACTCGCCCCCCAGAGGCTCTTCCAGCTCTCCTTTGAGTCTACAATCGAATGGACAGAAAACTGGCGCTCACAGAGTTCCAGGTATTGTACCAAGTGTGTGCACTGAGATGACTCTTTTCCTTACATTAGATGAGAAACCTAACCTTCAGGCGAGGTTAAATAACTTGCCCAAGGTCACACACCTGGTACACAATAGGGCCAAGATGCAAATGCACATCAGTTTGGCCCTCAAGGCCAGGAGTGCTTTGTACAATACTATACTCTCACAAAACTTTGATCAGACAATGGGATTTTTGCTGCAGGATTAAAGTATTAGTCTCCAGAGACATTTATTAGTAGAGGACTCCTGAAAAATTAAAGGAGGATTCCAGGAGTAGGGTCTGGTCATTGATGACTCCCACACAAAACTACAACGACTCACTCACCCAAATGATGTACACACACATACATGCACACATACACACATGCATACACACAAACACACACCTCTGTGCAAAAACCAAATACTGTTCACCAGTTGTACTATATTTGAAAAAGTTTCTATCTTCAAGGCTCCCAGGTGTTCAAAACCACCTTCTCCTGTGTAGGGTCCCATTTATCTTCAAAACCACAGTCAAGGCTGCTGCTCCCACCATCGCTTTAGTCTCGTGTTATTCATCAGCCTCTAACACCTTCAAAGCTTATCACACAGCACTCTGAGCCCCCACCCTCCCTGTCCTCTTCCTGGTCCCTCCATGCCTCTCTGACGTCCTGCCTCCACCTGATGAGTCCACTTTCTCTTCCCACCCCAGGCTGTGTTCTCCACCTTTCACACCAGAAAGACAGTTAATGCCCCCGTCCCTCCCTGTCTCCAAGTGACATTCGTAGATGACTGACTCTCCCCATCAGTTTGTCCTTTCTGCCTTGTCCAGAATAGTTTGCGCATTTAAATCACGCCTTTCTTCAACAGGATTAGGGAGATGTTCTTCTTCCTCTACCCCTATTGTGAGCATACATTCTACCTTAGTTTGAAAAGACTCAGTTGTGACCCACTTCTGGAATCGTCCTTCTTAAAAGGTCACATAAAATTCATTGGTTAAAAAGAGTTTTTGAACTTCTTTCTAACTCCTGGGAGTTCCTATATATAAAAACAAACCAAAATGACCTCTTTTTGTGCAAAACCACAGGAGTGCTATCAAGATTTCACCGTGATCTCTCACTCTGCTCTCACAGGCACTGTTGATAATGATCAGAACTCACCCCAGAGGCACTCGTGAAAGAAATCTGCTACATCTGGCAGCACACCCTCCCCCCTCACCTGGCCCTGAGCTGGTTTCTACAGGTCAGTCTCAAATCTCGATAAAAATACACACATACAGGCTTCCCTGGTGGCGCAGTGGTTGAGAGTCTGCCTGCCAATGCAGGGGACACGGGTTCGAGCCCTGGTCTGGGAAGATCCCACATGCCGCGGAGCCACTGGGCCCGTGAGCCACAACTACTGAGCCTGTGCGTCTGGAGCCTGTGCTCCGCAACGAGAGGCCGCGATAGTGAGAGGCCCGCGCACCGCGATGAAGAGTGGCCCGCGCTTGCCGCAACTAGAGAAAGCCCTCGCACAGAAACGAAGACCCAACATAGCCATAAATAAATAAATAAATAAATAAAATTAAAAAAAAACAAACACACATACATACACACATACATAAGTACAGACACAACATCACAAACGTACTGGATAAACACTATGCCATCAATGTTCTCACTAACGGTTCATCACATAGAAGATTTCTTGTCCCAGTTACTCCTTCCCCATCTCACAAAATAAAGTATAAAGAGAACCGAGTTCAGTAAAAATCATGGACACATTCAGTGGGTTGCCGTCATTTCACAGGATTTAGGATTCTTGACTACGAATATCCTGGAAGACTCTAGGGTTAGCCTGAGAAGGCTGTGCAAAGCCCTTTCGATGCCCCCCTCTCTCACTGTCCCTGGCTATAAATTTGTGATTGGCTGACACACACGTCTTTCACCAGTACCGCCACCTGGCTCTCAACAACCCCCTGAAAACTGGATTAGGATGTGTCTACGCCAATTCCAACCCATCTCCCCAGCTTGAGGTTACCACCCAGGAAGCTGACACTGCCCTCCTTCACTACCTGCTCCTAACACTACGAAGCCCTCGCCATTTATTTCCTTTGACCGGCAGCTCCAGGCAACAGAAGCAGCTGAATTTAAAAATGAATTTCATTCAATCCTCACTTATCTTTGGCAAGGATCACCTAAAAGTAAATCATACTAAGGTCATCTCCTTTCATTATGATTACTAAGAAAATAAACACAGGGCAGTATTTAATTTAATTTTTCAAGAATGAAGTATTTATTTCATGTTGTAGGAAGACAAGGGAGAAGAAAATGGATGGATTATCTGACCTTCCTGATTACTGTATATTTGATTTGCTGAACAAAGTCCAAGAGTGCTATGAAATACGCCAACGCAAAGAGACGGTATACTCACCCCATTCGGATAGAGTAAGATCCGCTGTCATTCCAATGAACTGGCCAAAACTCCAAAACATAATCGAGCAAAATAATTCTGGGTGAACTACTTGAGCTCAGCTCAAGGGGTCCATGCGATTCATTTTTGTACCATTTTATGGTGGCTGTTTTATTCTCACGCTCAGATGAAGATGAGCAATACTTCAGATAGAAAGGCTCCCCTTCAACTGCAGTAATGTGAAGACGTGAGGTACAAGTTTCTTCTAAAGATTAGCAAAGTAAAAGAAAAAAATAAAAACAGAATGACAAAGGTAAATTTTTTTCCCTAATGCATTAGGTGAAGAAGCTGGGTTAGTAACATGCTGACAAATCTCAATGTCTCATTTCTGTGGATTCTTTTATTTTAGGGTCAATCTTTCCAATACTAAGAAACAGGAGGTCAATCTTTCGAACACTAAGGCACTTTCAGAATATAAATGAAGACAGAATAACCTTTCAACAGCTTCTCCCAAACAGGAAGATACCAGAACTCAACGTACCAAAGCTAGAAGACACATAAATGCACTGTAATCTTTTAAAAGAAATGTTACACATTACAACTTCCTCTTAAGGAAAGCCACCAAAGTCACAGTGTTGCCACACCTACCCCAAAACATCCCTAGCTGAGGAATCTCCAAGGAAAATAAAAAGAGAAACCTAGAGACCTCAGAGTTTTCCACCTGTATCGTCAGAAGTCTCACCGGTCTTGTTCTCAACCACTCTACCTAACCATTCCCCGGGCAGACGTGAGGATGGTTAAAGGTGCGCCTATGTGTGTATAGATCCATTACCTCTCTAGGTTACCATGTGGATACTCAATACATCATGCATACAATTCATACTGATAATTAATTCATATTGACTCACTCCAAATCTGGGTATCTGTCACTTCCTCTTTCTGAGATCTCTCTCTCTCTCTCTCTTCTTCCCTCTTTCTCAACTAACCCAGATACTCTGGCTATAGAAATTTATCTGATCCTTTGTGTTGTACAGGGTCGTCATTCCCCTCCTTCTTCACTTCCAACAGTTCAAAGTCAGTGTGAATGGACCTTCCCTGTATCCTGTCTTCCGGCAGCAACCTTTGACTGTATTTTGAGAATAAGAAGTCTTAAACTGAACAGAGCAATTCTCTGAGGCCACAGAGAACATGCTTTCTCTATAGTCAGGGTTTATTTCTCAAGCAACTGTCTGGTTTTAACCACAAGGTAGAGAGGAAGTGGCTCTAATGGCAAAAACACTCTTTGAAAACATGGCTGTCAAACCTACCTGGAAGCACAACATTTAATGAACATCAACGTTGCATCTGGTGGTTGTTATTAAATCTTTTTTTTTTTTTTTAATTAATTTATTTAATTTATTTATTTTTGGCTTCATTGGGTCTTCGTTGCCATGTGCAGGCTTTCTCTAGTTGCGGCTACTCTTCATTGCGGTGCGCGGGCTTCTCATTGCGGTGGCTTCTCTTGTTGCGGAGCAGGGGCTCTAGGAGCACGGGCTTCAGTAGTTGTGGCGCACGGGCTTAATTGTTCCGTGGCATGTGGGATCTTCCCAGACCAGGGCTCGAACCCGTGTCCCCTGCATTGGCAGGCGGATTCTTAACCACTGCACCACCAGGGAAGCCCCTGTTATTAAATCTTTATCTTACAGTTCAGGACTTCAGCTTAGAAGGTGTGATGCATGTGTAAATGTGGGTGTTAGTTTTAACTGACACCTAAAAGGATGTTAGGTCATTAACAGCTTGATTTATTTTCTAGTTTTAGAGATATAATCTACATATAACAAAGTGCAAAAATCATACATTATGTGCTCTGGACTTTGTGTCTGGACTTTTCGTACACCATTATGTCTATGATGGTCAATCATATTGCTGCATGAAGTGGTGATTTGTTCTTTTTTTCATAGTTATGTAGTATCTAATTGTATTAGTATTTGACAATTTATTTATCCATTCTATTGGTGTTGAACATTTGGGTGATTTCGAGGTTTTGGTCAATCATGAAAAAGCTTCTATGAGAGCTACAATATGATCCAGCAATCCCACTCCTGGGCATATATCCGGAGAAAACCATAAGTCGAAAAGATACATGCACCCCAGTGTTCACTGCAGCACTATTTACAATAGCCAGGACATGGAAGCAACCTAAATGTCCATCGATGGAGGAATGGATAAAGAAGATGTGGTACATATATACAGTGGAATATTACTCAGCCATAAAAAAGAACAAAATAATGCCATTTGCAGCAACATGGATGGGCCTAGAGATTGTCATACTGAGTGAAGTAAGTCAGACACAGAAAGAAAAATATCAGATGATATAGCTTATATGTGGAATCTAAAAAAATGGTACAAATGAACCTATTTAAAAAACTAGAAATAGAGTCACAGGTGTAGAAAACAAACATGATTACCAAAGGGGAAAGGTGGGGGGGAGGGATAAATTGGGAGACTGGGTTTGACATACCAACACTACTATATATAAAATAGATAACTAATAAGAACCTACTGTATAGCACAGTGAACTCTACTCAACACTCTGTAATGACCTATATGGGAATAGAATCTAAAAATGAGTGGATATATGTATATGTATAACTGATTCACTTTGCTGTACAGCAGAAACTAACACAACATTGTAAATCAACTATACTCCAATAACAATCAATGAAAAAAAAAAACGTCTATGAACCCCTGTGCCTGTGTTTGTACAGACATAGGCACTTATTCCTCTTTGGGGACAGTTATCACTTAAAGAAACCTAGCCTGGAATTCATACTCTCCAGGGTGCATGGTTGGCAGTTGAAAGTTCATATTCCCCAGGCAGCTAATGGCTTCAGAGATCTAATCTTACATTTAACATTGCAGGCTTTGTTGATTTGAAATGGCTTTTGATTGGAGAAATGAGTGGAGTTCAAGGTGTATGGATGGCCCAGAACACCCTCCCCATCTTACATGCATGGAGCACCAGAATCCAGTAGGGTCAAGAGCCTATAGCCTCTGCAACGGTGTCTGGGTTTGGAATTGTCTTGAGTTTGGGCAATAACAGGATGTCATCTAACTTCAGCTAAATGAATCTGACACGTAAAATATTGTCATGTCTGCCTAGAGAGACCCCCTTCACAAAAGGTGCTCTTCAGGGCTTCCCTGGTGGCGCACTGGTTGAGAATCTGCCTGCCAATGCAGGGGACACGGGTTCAAGCCCTGGTCTGGGAAGATCCCACAGGCCACGGAGCAACTAGGCCCATGAGCCACAACTACTAAGCCTGCGCATCTGGAGCCTGTGCTCCGCAACAAGAAGGGCCGCGATAGTGAGAGGTCCGCGCACCGCGATGAAGAGTGGCCCCCGGTCGCCGCAACTAGAGAGAGCCCTCGCACAAAAACGAAGACCCAACACAGCCAAAAAATAAATGAATAAAATAAATTAAAGGGCTTCCCTGGTGGCGCAGTGGTTGAGAATCTGCCTGCGAATGCAGGGGACACGGGTTCGAGCCCTGGTCCGGGAGGATCCCACATGCCGCGGAGCAACTAAGCCCGTGCACCACAACTACTGAGCCTGCGCGTCTGGAGCCTGTGCTCCGCAACAAGAGAGGCCGCGACAGTGAGAGGTCCGCGCACCACGATGAAGAGTGGCCTCCGCTCCCCACAACTGGAGAAAGCCCTCGCACAGAAATGAAGAACCAACACAGTCAAAAATAAATAAAGAAATATATAAATTTATAAAAAAAAAATTAAAAAAAAAAATTAAAAAAAAAAAAAGGTGCTCTTCAAATACCTCAAAGGACAGAGAGCTGGGACCTTAGCATCCTTACGGCAAAAGCTACATGGCTGTTTGGAGCCTGCAGCATGTTTTCATTATAACCTGGGAGCAAGGCTATCAGCCTATGTCTATAGGGGCCTTTAGAGCAAGGGGCCTTTTCATATGATGCACACTTTCCTACACCTTGGTCTCTCTCACCTGTTCTGACAGGTCCTTCCATATCAACAAGAAGAGGTCTGTCTCCTTCCTTTAACACCTGGGTAGTGTTGCATTGTGTGGATCTCAACGATACATAGATCCTCTTAACTAAATATACCCAGATATTGGACCTGAATTATTTGAAAGTATCAATAACCAAACTGTAATCTCTTCATTAGTAATTCTCAAAGTAGGGGACATGCGCTCATGTCTCCCCTCCCCCAGATACCAGCTCAAGGCAAATCAACAATTGTGCCCCTTCTTTCTTCCCCAAAGCCTTTGGAGAACCTTGTTAATCAATCACAGAACTCTTCTTCAGAGAGCCCTGCTGAGGTCTCAGAATCTTCTCAGCGAGAGTCTCCAAGCAGTGACTGCTAATAAATTAAAATTGGTACCTGACACCAGATACAAAGCCTACCTGCCTTCCTGGTCCGAGCAGACTCTTTCCTATGTATTCCTTCTAACTCTAATATTTTCTTTAAGATCTGTAAGGTACTCCCACTCACTTTCCTCACTACCTAGATAATGAGATGAATTTTGGCCTTCCTTTCGGGGAGGAAGCAATGTGTTAAAACTTTGTAAAAATCAGTAACAAGGATGGCTGTGATCGCTTCAGCTTCAAATAACGTGAAGCTAAGCAAATTTTCATCTCAGACAAATGTATTTCAGCATAAAAGTTTTCACTTCCTGCTCTCTCTACATAAACTCACAGGGCTGAATCCTTTTTTTATTGGTAACTCCACATGAGTCTTTACTCGATCCCAGTCCTATGAACCTTTTATTCTCTATTCCAGGCATACCAAACGGTTGGCAATTTTCCAAAGTAAAATTTTAAACCACAAATTTTAATAAATCCAACATCTTCAGTAACCACCTCTACATAAATAAACCAAACTTTGATATTCCCTCTAGACGAACAATGAAGTATGTTTGTGATTGATTATAATTACTTACCTGAAGTGCTTATAAACATAAGCACCAAAAGTGTCAGGGGTATTTCTCTACGATGCATGTTTATGATTCTGCTTCAAATGGTTTCTCTGGAAAACAGAATAAGACAGGTTCAGCCAAGACTTTCAAACAAAAGCATACCTGTCTCATGAAGGAGGTTTTAAAAAGTCTTCTGGCATACAGACTTAAAAAAAATCAGCCCAGCAAATTTTCATATCCCTTCATAGAGTCACTAGTTTTCCTCAGAACTTCCAGCTATGTAGAATTAATAAAATTTCAAGGCATAAATTTGGGCACCCAGGGGAAATCCCTAATAATGCAAATTTGTAAGACAAGAGAGCCTGCTGTATTTCAGGTCTGGTCTACTAAATCTCACCTCCAAAGTCAAAGTTGAGGACAACAGTATTTCCAGAAAATCTACCATCCTATGAATGCACAGTCTGCCCATGTAGGGGGGTGTGTGTGTGTGTGTGTGTGTGTGTGTGTGTGTGTGTGTGTGTTCCAGCTGCTTTTTTTTCCGCTCACCCCACCAAAATGTTCATCACAATCTTCACTTATGGGCTGAATTTTTAAATATTGATCTTTCTTCAGAACTAAGTTAGGAACTAAGTCTGTTTTATTCATCACTGTATCACTAAAATCAACGCCTCCTGCAAAGTAAGCACTGATAAATTCTTGTTAAGAGGAAAAGGTGTGTGCGTGTGTGTGCATGTGTCTACACTCACATGCCCCTAGTGTTTATTTTAGGAAATGAAGACACAAATCTGGGAGTTTCCTACAATCCAGATGCTTAATCCACATCCACTCAATGAACACAAATCTGTGTTGAATTTTGAACCTACTGCAACCTATCTTTGGTTCTACCAATTACAAGTTGAGAGAGTAGAGGAAGGGTGCACTGGGGCTCATACACCAAGTCTGACTATTTCATAAACAAACACATGCTCCTTGTGTACCACACACCTAGCCCCACTGGGTGGAGGAAGAACAGCACGATGGAAAGAGCTTGGATTTTGGGGCACACACAACTGGACTGGCATTCCTGCTTGAGTCTTGACAAGCTGTGCAACGTTGGGCAAGTTACTTAGAAGTCACAGAGCCTGTTTGCTCATTACCAAAATGGGGCTGATAAGAAGGCCTATCTGCCCAAAGTACTGAAGTAAGTATTTGTGAAGCCTTCCTGGGTGCATGGTAGCCACTTACACCCAAAGAATTCTTTCACCAACTGTCACTCACCGCTGCCCCCATACTGGGCATACTGTTAATGCCCAAATCCTTGGTGAAGTTTAATGGCTAAACTGCCAAACCATTCACATCAAGCCTTATGAATAACATCGCCAAGCCTTGATGTAATTTCCGAGAGGTAATAATCAATAATGTAAAGACAGAGGGATAGTATGTATGGAAAGTGCCAACTATTCATAACCAAATTAGAATATGGCTATGGTTTGAAACCAGCCCTCCACCCCCGACACACACACACTTTATTATTAACTCTCTCCATCCTCTTATCTCAGGTAGAATGAAAAGTGTTGTTTCCTCTGGTTTAGGTCGACACAGCCTTGCAAAGGGCACTGCTGGGTTTTTTTGTTTGACTTTTTTTAATTATCAAGGTTTACTAAGAGATAAAGTTATTACGAGATAATTCAGCATTCTGATGAGTTAACTCTGAGTTTCAATATGAAACATGTTAAGATCCCAGAATGCAAATTAGCTGATATTTGCCCTGCTCTCTGTATGTGTATATATAAAATTTTTAATGTACTTATCATGGATTTAAAAGATTAAGATATTAAATAATGAAACTCATTTCCAAAAGAAAAATCTGTCATAGATACCCTAGTAAGTATTAATAAAATATATGTAGGAGGATATAAATATTACATTTCTTGCGTATGGGAATTTTTGGGGTTTTTTTTAGTGTTATATTTGATGATGGTACCATTTTTTTGGCCTTTTCATAATTTTTAAATTTCTTCTTCTCTTTCTTTTGTTCTTCCTTTCTTTTAAAAATTTTTTCTGATTTCTAAAGTAACATATTCCCATTATAGGACACTTATAACATGAAAATAGAAAAGAAGAAAATAATCTCAACATGCATAATACTTTAGCATTGTCTTATACTTTTTCTATATATTTTCAAATAGTTAAGATTTTAAATAATCTCATATCCTGCTGTTCCTACTTAATAAACCAGCATTTTCCTGTGTCAAAAAATACTCTGTTATCATTTTAATTGCCACACAATATTCCTTCCTGAGGACATATTATAATTTACAAGATGTATTTTACTATAAAATAACCCCATGACCACCTTCTCGTGTGAGGCAGTACAGATCAGTTTTTGGAGCATGACCTCTAGCACCAGACTGGTGAATTCTACCCTTTACCAGCTGAATAACATTGGGCTGGTCGCTTACCATCTCTGTTCTTCAATCACTTTATCTGTAAAAGGGAAATACTATCTCCCAGAGCTGATGTGAAGGTTACATGAGTTACTACGGCAAACAGTAACTCGTGAATAATAAATATCACTAAGCTATTACTACTTATCTGCATTTCGTATTATTTTCTTGGTGCTACTTCATGGCAGTATCGTCTATGAGTCAAACAGTACATTTTAAACATGATAAATGCATACCACCAAACCGCGCCCAGAAATGTAATCATTCATACCCCTCAACAGTGAAAGACAATATCCTTCCCCTATACCCACAGAAGCATTTGAGCACTCTCATTCTTTAAATCTAAGTAGGTATTTAAATTGGTAAAATGGTATCTCATGGCTTATTAATCTGCATTTCTATTGGTATAAATGAGGCAAAATATTAATCATGTATTTTTTAGCTATTTTATTTCCATTTTTTTATGCTTTTTTGTCCACTTCTTAAATTTTCAGTGTTTTTTTTTCAACTTGTTGCATAGTTTTCCTTTCCAATTCCTCTTTTGATGTCTTAACATATGGACAATTTTATATTTATGCAGTCAAACCTATCATTCTTTTGTTTTGTGACTTTTCCATAACTTTTACATTTAGAACATTCCTTTGCCCTCAGTAGTCAGATAGATACCTACCTGTATTTTCTTCATTTTTATGGATTAATGGGGTTTTTATGCATTTAATTTTTTACCCTTCAACAATTAACTTTGTTGTTTGGTATGAAGATAGGGTCTAACTTAATTTATTTTTCCCAAATGGCTACTAATTACTACTCTATCATTAGTTAAAAATCCTGTCTTTCCTTTAGAGTTGGTTGATACTGTAGTTATATTGTACAGGGCCTCCTTGAGCAATCTATGGAAAATCTAACATAGAAAATCTAACATCTGCTTGAGAGCGAATACACACAAGCATGTGAGCGAGTGCACATGCGCAAGACCGTGCGCGCACACACACACACACACACCTCTCTCTGTCTTTGCTCTCCCACTTTGTTTTGTTCTTTTATTCCTAGCACTTATCACCAACTGACATACTATCATCTTATGTTTGTTTGCTGGTTTGTTATTTGCTGAATTAATGAATGCATCAAATTCATAAAATAGGTACAGTTTGGAGTCTTACGTGATTATCTGATCCATTGTTAAAAGATTAAGATAATCTTCTACCCGTGACATGCTTCTTAAATCATAACATCTTGCAAAGTATGTTTTAACGACTGATGTTAAGTCTAGGGCAATCATTCTTGCTTGGTGCTTGAAAAAAAAAAATTGATGCCTGGGTTCCGCCTAGATGTCTGGAATACAGTCTGGGCATACCGATTTGTAAAAATCCTCCAGATGAGTCTAATATGTAGCCAAGGTAAGGAGACACTGATCCAGGGGACTTACTTCTATACTTAAAAGTAAATTTAAAATATCCTAAACATATATTTAATAAGAATACCTAATAATTACGACATAAATATATGTGCATGTATATGTATGAATACGTGTATGTGTGCACATGTACGAATACGTGTATGTGTGCACATGTATGAATACGTGTGTGTGCACATGTAGGTATGTATGTGCATGTATATGTATGAATACGTGTGTGTGCGCACATGTAGGTATGTATGTGCACACACACACACACACACACCCCAAGAAAACTCACAAACGTTCCCTAAATCACCCGATGGCATGAAGTTTTCTCTAAGTGAAAAAGGCTCTCTTCCAAAAATTGTGTGACCCTGGGTGAGGGTCAGACACAAGCTGACCAACACCTCCGCCCCGAAGGCTACACAGTCAAAGGCGCCCCCAGAACATCTGAATGGTCATCTCCTGAGCCCCTCGTTCTGCCCAACTGCCCTGTTTATAGACCCCATTCTGAGCAAAGCGACGGTTCTCTAGAAAAAATAATGCACAGAAACTCAAGAGTTGTTAGGCCACTTCAGAGCTCTTTCTCTCAAGGAACCTGAGACTGGACCAGGTGAAATGATCAAACAGTGTTTGCTCATTCATCTTTTGAGATGACAAAACAATCAAACGCCAAGCGGAGAAAATGATCTTGGACATCACGCATACGTACAAGCGTGTATATGCGTGCACACACTTCCGCTCTAAGGAAGAATTTATGTCGAAATAGGTTTCTCTTGGGGAGGCCAGGAGAATCCTTCCCGTCCCGCAGTCCTGGCCACACAAATGTCTGCTGTTGCTACCCTTACGCTTCCCCAGCCTCCTCCACCCGTGGCTGTGCTGGTCCTGACGCTGGGGTCACCCTCCGCGCTTCCAGCTGCACGCTCCGTGCAGTCCTAGCAGTTTGGCCCAGTGGCTGTCTCACGGAAGCTCTCCAACTAGCCCAGAACCTGCACAAACCCAGCTTCCTCCAAATTTACCCCCTCCCGGCCCATCCAAGGCCCTCAGATTGGAAAGTGGGCCCCAGAGCCCAGCACTGCACAGCACCAAATGGGTGTTAGGTAATACAGCGAGCTCAGGTGCCTGTGCCTGAAGGGGCTGCCCAGTCATCTGTTGGTCTGCTAACCGCAGTACAGCTGCCGGGCTTCTCACTCCTGGAGGCACCTCGGATGGAGACGAAGGTTTCGAAATCAGGAAAATCTGGGCGTGAATCTGGGATCTGTTACTTAGTAGCTGGATGCCCTTGGGTAAACTACTGAACCTCTCTGGGCTCGGTTCCCCTCCTCTTAAGAAGCATACTGCATTTGGCCTGTAGGAGGCTTAAGCGAAAATCATGCATCTAAAAGTGTCAGACACAAGTAACTGCTTAATAAATGAAAACTATCACTTCTTTTAGCTGTTCTCACCTTTCTAGAAAAAAAATTGGGACTGGTTTAACCACTAAAACTACACTATTAGGGAAAGTTGATGATGCTGAATCACCAATTATTCGTGTGGGTACACACATATGTATGCATATATGCTAATTACTTAAAATAATATATATTATGTATAATAGCTATACGTATATGCATGCATATTTAACTGATCTTTCAGAATCCCTGCCCCTGAGGCTGGGTCGCCCCTTGCCCCCAGCCGGCAGCAGAGGGCGGTGGAAGGGGCCGCAGGTGGCAGAGGCAGGTCTGTCCTTACCTTCAGAAGGCGTCCCGAGGCTGGGGAGGGGGCGGCTGTCCCCTTTGACACCCGATGGCGAGGCAGGTGAGAAAGAGCGAAACCAGAAAGGAGAGGAGCCGCAAGCGTAATGCAACAGATAAGGCAACCAGAGAAAGCTGAAAAAGAAAAAAGAGGAACAGAAAGTCTGAAGAAAGAAAAAGCGTCTGGCAAAACTCGGCTGGTCGAGGCCGCGGGTGCGGCGCTGCTCCCGGGCCCGCGGCCTGGGCTGTGTCCTGGGTCTGGGACGCTCCTTGACGGGGTTTGTTCTCGGTCGGGGTCCTCCCACTCCGGCGGGTCCGCGGGGGCGCTCCGGCCCCGGAGTGCTTCCGGTCTGCGGGTGCCGCGGCTCCGGGCCGCTCCCGGGCTAAGGATGCTCCTCCGCGGGGGCGTTCCGGGTCCTGGGCGTTTCGGGTCCCGGGCGCTCCGGGGCGGGCTCCTCCCAGGCCGGGGATGCTCGTCAATGGGGGCGCTCCGGGCCGGCCTGCGCGCTCCTCGCGGCGCTCCGGGTACTGGCGTCTCCGGCTGGGCGCGCCGCCCGTGCGTTCCGGGAGCGGCTCGCTCGCAGGGGCGAAGGCGCGCAGCTGGAAAATCCGGCACCTTGCCGGGGGCCGAGGAGGCTGCGGCCGGGGGCGGCGCGCCTGGGTCCCGGGAGCTGGCGGGCCGTGGGCGGTGGCCGGGCGACCCGCGGGGCCAGGAGGGGGCGCTCCTGGGCGGCTCCTACACACCCCCCGGGCGGCGGGGCCGCCGGGACCAGAGCCAGGTGAGGAGGTTGTCAGCCCTGGCCTGGCGGAGGGACAGCATCTGCGCTTGGGGGAAGGGGCTGGGGCCGGCTGGGGACACGACGGAGGCCGAGGAGTCGTCCCAACGCCACCGGGCGGCCCCCCGAGGCCAACCAAAGGTGCGGAGGACTTGTGGCTCTAGCCCCGGGGTCCTGGCTCCGTCCTAAGGCCTCTGCTTAGCCTGAGGGCTGGGTGGTTCGCCACTGGGAAGTGGAAGAGGGGCGCAGAGGTGTGAAATTGAGATTCTAAATTGGTTAGAAGAAAAGGAGGCCAGTGGAGAAAGCGTGTTCCTAAGTTTTTACGGTGTGGTGGAACTCAGGATACATTTTTAGACTGGTCTGTGATTGGACCTTTCAAACAAAAATGAAAAATGAAACCCACAGCAGACAGCGAAAAGGTTTAATGAGAGTGAATTTCATTCTTTTTATCCAATCAAAGTCACTCATCACATAATAAAAGAGAAAAATCGGGTACGTATCTCAATAAATGCAATTAAAAAGCATCTTGCACTCGTCAACACCCTTTCTTGATTAATAACACCTGAGAAACTGAGAATAGAAGGGACTATTCTGTTTTTTATCATCTTTATTGGAGTGTAATTGCTTTACAATGTTGTGTTAGTTTCTGCTTTATAACAAAGTGAATCAGCTATACATATACATACATCCCCATATCTCCTCCCTCTTGTGTCTCCCTCCCACCCTCCCTATCCCACCCCTCTAGGTGGTCACAAAGCACCGAGCTGATCTCCCTGTGCTATGCGGCTGCTTCCCACTAGCTATCTGTTTTACATTTGGTAGTGTATATATGTCCATGCCACTCTCTCACTTCGTCCCAGCTTCCCCTTCCCCATCCCCGTGTCCTCACGTCCATTCTCTAGTAGGTCTGCATCTTTATTCCTGTCCTGCCCCTAGGTTCTTCATGACCTTTTTTTTTTTTTTAGATTCCACATATATGTGTTAATATACGATATTTGTTTTTCTCTTTCTGACTTACTTCACTCTGTATGACAGACTCTAGGTCCATCCACCTCACTACGAATAACTCAATTTCGTTTCTTTTTATGGCTGAGTAATATTCCATTGTATGTATGTGCCACATCTTCTTTATCCATTCATCTGTCGATGGACACTTGGGTTGCTTCCATGTCCTGGCTATTGTAAATAGAGCTGCAATGAACATTGTGGTACATGACTCTTTGTGAATTATGGTTTTCTCAGGGTATATGCCCAGTAGTGGGATTGCTGGGTCATATGATAGTTCTATTTTTAGTTTTTTAAGGAACCTCCATACTGTTCTCCATAGTGGCTGTATCAATTTACATTCCCACCAACAGTGCGAGAGGGTTCCCTTTTCTCCACACCCTCTACAGCATTTATTGTCTGTAGATTTTTTGATGATGGCCATTCTGACTGGTGTGAGATGATATCTCATTGTAGTTTTGATTTGCATTTCTCTAATGATTAATGATGTTGAGCATTCTTTCATGTGTTTGTTGGCTGGCAATCTGTATATCTTCTTTGGAGAAATGTCTATTTAGGTCTTCTGCCCATTTTTGAATTGGGTTTTTTTTTTTGTTATTGAACTGCATGTGCTGCTTGTAAATTTTGGAGATTAATCCTTTGTCAGTTGCTTCATTCGCAAATATTTTCTGCCATTCTGAGGGTTGTCTTTTTGTCTTGTTTATGGTTTCCTTTGCTGTGCAAAAGCTTTTAAGTTTCATTAGGTCCCATTTGTTTATTTTTTTTTTATTTCCATTTCTCTAGGAGATGGGTCAAAAAGGATCTTGCTGTGATTTATGTCATAGAGTGTTCTGCCTATGTTTTCCTCTAAGAATTTGATAGTGTCTGGCCTTACATTTAGGTCTCTAATCCATTTTGAACTTATTTTTGTGTATGGTGTTAGAGAGTGTTCTAATTTCATTCTTTTACATGTAGCTGTGCAGTTTTCCCAGCACCACTTATTGAAGAGGCTGTCTTTTCTCCATTGTATGTTCTTGCCTCCTTTATCAAAGATAAGGTGACCATATGTGCGTGGGTTTATCTCTGGGCTTTCTATCCTGTTCCATTGATCTATATTTCTGTTTTTGTGCCAGTACCATACTTTCTTGATTACTGTAGCTTTGTAGTATAGTCTGAAGCCAGGGAGCCTGATTCCTCCAGCTCTGTTTTTCCTTCTCAAGATTGCTTTGGCTATTTGGGGTCTTTTGTGTTTAGAAGGGACCATTCTTAATCTGATGAAGAGCACCTATAAGAAAGCTGCAAGGGACTTCATAATAAATAGTGAAACACTTGGCGTTTTCCTAGGATGGGGAACAAGATGAGGATGTCAGCTCTCACCTAGGACACTCATTTTGTAATTGAAATCGTTTTGAAATAAAAATACAAGGCATAAATATTGGAAAGGAAGAAATAAAACTACTGGTTTTGACAGAGGGTATAATTTTATGTAGATCACCCTTTGAAATCTACAAATAAAGCCTGTTGGAAACAATAACTGAGTTTAGCAAGACCATGGAATACAAGGTAAATATACAAAAATCAGTTGTAATTCCATATACTAGTAATAGAAATATGAAAAAATGAACTTTGTTAAAAAATACCCACTTACAATAGGATAAAAAGCCAAATACCAAAGGAGAAAATTTTTGAAAGATGTACAAGGTATCTACTGTGAAATCTACAAGATATTACTGGGAGAAATGAAAGACCTCAGAGAATGGAGGGCTATAACTTGTTCATGAATTGGGAAACTCACTGTTAAGATATCTATTCTCCACAAACTGGAGAGTTTATAGAGTCTATACATTTTTAGACTCTGTAGGTTATAAAGTCTATATATTCATACAGTCTCAATCCAAATCACAGGAGGAATTTTCAAAGAAATTGAGAAACAGTTTCCAAAATTTATATGAAATTGCAAACGATCTACAATAGTCAGAGCAATCTTGAAAAACAAAGAACAAAGTTAGAGGAATTACACTGACTTGGTTTATAATAAGGCAGTAGTAATCTTGGCAGTGTGATATTTGCATGAGCATATAAGTGGAAAATAAAAGAGAGAAGAATAATAGACCCATATATATATAGTCTATAGATATTTGACCAAGGCACCATGTCAGTTCAATAGGGAATGAAAAGCCTTTCACAAATGTCGCTGAAATAACTGTGTATCTCTATGGGGAAAAAAGAAAAGAGTCTTGACCTTTACCTCATTCTATATACAAATATTAATTCACAATGGACCATAGACTTAAACATAAAAGCTGGAACCATAAGCAGTTTATAAAAATACATAGGAGAATATCTCCATGACCTTGGAACAAGCAAAAAAAAATTTAGGACACAGAAAGCACTGACCTTGTAAGAAAATTTGATAAATTGGATGTCATCAAAATTTTAAATGTCTGCCAATCAATAATACCATTGCAAAATGAATAAGTAAAAGCCTAGGAAATTCTCACCTTACATCTCTCTGAAAAGGAACTTGTATCCAGAATATAGAAATAATTTCCACACATCAACAATGAAGGGAAACAACACCAATTTAAAAATGTACAAAAGGTTTTACCTTCCCTGAATGATACATGAATGCTATGTTGTGTGGAAGTAATGCTGGCTGACTTTATTGATATGAATTCCAAGATCGGACAAAACCAATCCACAGAGATAGAAATCAGAACATTGTTTGCCTTTGAGGAAGGAGAGGGATTGACTGAGAAATGGCAGGAGGAATCTTTCTGGGGTGAAGGAAATACTTCTATCTTGTTTGGGGTGATAACTACACAGGTAGGTATGAATGTCACAACTCATCAAACTTAGGAGCCGCATTTTATCATACACACGTTTGACTGAATTCAAAATAATTCTTTGTGATTTTTATAATTCACGGGAATTTTCACCATGATCATATGGTAGACACTCAACAAGTTTGACTGAATTCATTTTATTCACAGGATCTTGTGTGGAAGGTGAAGCATCTATTGCTCTCACTGTACAGATGAAGCACAGACTTAGAAAACAAACTTATGGTTACCAAGGGGAAAGGTGCAGGGGATAAATTGGGAGTTTGGGATTGACATATACATAGCACTATATTTAAAATAGACAACCAACAGGGACCTACAGTATAGCACAGGGAGCTCTGCTAAATATTCTGTAATAACCTAAATGGGAAAAGAATTTGAAAAAGAATAGATACATATATATATATAACTGAATCGCTTTGCTGTACACCTGAAACTAACACAACGTTGTTAATCAACTATTCTCCAATATAAAATAACAATTTTAAAAAGATTTAAAAGTAAAAAAATAAAATAGGTCAACAATTGTTTAAAAAAAAAGAAGAAGAAGAAACTAAGAGAGGTTAGTCGCACTGCTGGTATGAGAAGCCAGGTCTTCTGGCAGTTCACCAACCTCTATGTGAGTGTAGGGCTTGGAACCCTGGGCTATCGGAGCTGAGAAAGCCCTCACAGCTCTTCTTCTCCATCCTCCCACTTTTCAGTTGCAGAAACTGAGGCCCAGGGAGCTCAACTGGCTTGGGAGGTGGAGGGTAAGTTTAGGACGAGGAGTGAGGGGGAAATGAGCTAAGCAATGTCAGAGTTCTTCCCGAGGCCAGCCCTGTGTGCATTTTCTGAAGGGCTTCCTCTTCCTTCCGAGTTCACACAGTGGGCTCCAAACCTCGTAGGTAAATAAGGAGCTGCCTTGCTCACCTGTGTAGCTCCCTCCCCAGTCCTTCCTCTCCCCACCCCTACCAAAGAGATACTCAGCACACATCCAGAAAATGTAGGTATTTGTTGAATACTTGCAAAGGAGCTAATACTATTGACAATTAAAATATATTTTAAAAAGAAATATGGGGCAAATTGAAAACAGAGTTATTACGGAGGCAGGGAAAAGATTATTATAAATTCCATGTTATAATATCCCATATACTAGCTGTAGAAAGAGCCCAGATTTGCCTCTATGCTTTCAAGTAGTTAATGTAAAGAAGGAAATAAAATCAGTTCCAAAATGTCCCGTGTTCATAAATCAAAAACATCTCTGTCATTCTAAGTGGTAGTGAATCTGGAGAGAATGTATTCCTTAGAGGCCCAGACTGAGAGAGAACATGGAATATAATACAGATTACAAGAAAGTGTCTTAACAACTGTAGCCATTTATTAAATTTATTAAATTTTATTTCCCATTTGATTAGCACAGAAATAAAGGATTTTGATATGATTATTCCCATTTTACCGAAGGTGACTAAGTTTTTGAGAAGTTAAGTAACTTGCTCATGGTCACGTAGCTAGCAGAGGATGACTGTTGATTCTGAATTCTATGATGTTAATCAACTCTACAGCCTCTTTCATTGGCTACATTTATAGTAATTTGACAAAATCAGATATCACCACATAAAAGCACAATAATACTACCAGGGTAGGGTAACCAGACTTAACATATAAAAATACAAGACCCCCAGCTAAATTTGGATTTCAGATCCTTTTCAGATGAAATATTAGAATTAAAAAATCTTAAATATAATGATAATTGGGTAATTTGGTAAGGTACTCCAACCAAATGGACAGTATTGATATGATAAAACTTAAGCATCTGATCAAATAAAATCTAACACATTCTGGCATTGGGAACAAGATTTAGTACCAGCGTTCTGCTTGAAGGGATCTGAGTGTTCAAGATCACATGAAAATTTAACTCTAAAACTTTCAGTTTGATGTTCAAAATGTAGAATATCGACAAGGAATAAGGAGAGAGAGAACGAGAGAGAGAGAGGAAGAGTAGTGAGAAGATGCCGGGCCACGATGGAGAAGGACCAGCCATGGAAGACGAGGGAGGGGATGTGAGGTGGAGACAGGGAGCTTGAGGATGAAAATCTCGGGGTATTTTGCATCCTGCCAGAACCAGGGAAATGGAAGTAAAGTCAGTGCATGAAATCTGAGGTCTGAATACCCTCGATACTCCTATTTCTGGAGCCTCAGCCCCCACTGTCTGGTACAGCCGCGTGACCCAGCTGGGAGGGATTTGGATCCCCCAAACGCAGTGCGTTAGCCATCAAAGCAAGCACTGCTGCCCCTGGGCGCTCGAGGATGCCGAACGGGGAGTCTTTCTTGGAAGTTTGCTTGGCACCGGCATGTGGTACCTTATGTGCTTCCAGAACTTGGAATTCAGGGACTGTTTCTTGGCCACGAGGTCCTCCCTCCACTTGATGGTCCCCTGCACTTCGACGAGGTGCTTGAGGGAGTCCTGAAGCTCCTCGATCTGCAGTCCGCCAGGCGGGCACAGCGCCTCCATTTCAATAAGGATGGCCTTGGAGTCGTTCTGGATGAGGGTGTTGTGCAAGGCGATCTCCCACTCGTAGGTAAACTCCTTGCTGTGCGTGACCTCAGGAGTCAGGATGAAGATATGCCGCCTGCTCTTCTGGATGCTGGTTTCCACTGTGGTGGCTACATCTAGTGATAAAAGACACAGCGGAAGGGGTAAGAACACACACAACCCTTTCACGGTGAGAATATCAGCCCCAAGCCCTCTTCTTTCCCAGGCAGAGCAGTCCAGAGTCCTTCAGTTCAACGGGAACGTAGAGATCTGTAGCAGGAGACCTCGAATTCAGGTTCACTAGCTAGTGATACATATTATCTTCTTAGAATATTAGCTTACATGTTGTAAAGGGACTTAGAATTTTAACTCTCTTATTACAGAACATTCCATGCAAATGCAGGAGAACACACGTTCTTCTCAACACACATGGTACATTCTCAAGGTTAGATTATGTGTTGGGACACAAAATAAGTCTCAATAAATTTAAGACTGAAATCCTATCAAGCATCTTTTCCAATCACAATTGTATGAAATTAGAAATCAACTACCAGAAGAAAGCAGGAAAAATCACAAATATATGGTGGAGAGCATGCTGTGAACACCCACTGGGTCAATGAGCAGAGCAGTGGTTACCAGAGGGGGAGGTGCAGGGAGGGCAAAATGAGTAAAGGGGGCCGAATGTATGGTGATGGATGGAAACTAAATTTTTGGTGGTGAGCATGCTGTAGGTTGTACAGAAGTAGAAGTACGTTGTACCTATGAAACTTACATTAAACGAATGTTACCTCAAGAAAAATAAATCTTAAATAAATAAAAAGGGACGGTGGGGAGAAAAAATTAGAGTGCAAACTCAGGAACCCTTGCTTCTCTGAACTGACTAAAGTCTCTAGGGAGTCCTGGATCCGCTTCATCCCCTAATAGTCTCTGTTTTAGAAGCTGATTTGATCCAGACTAGGGAAATCTTCAGGAAGATCAGATCCCCTTATCAAGTCAGTGTTTATGGATCATCAACTCCATGATGATTTCACTTAACTTGTGGGTGGACTTAGAACATGTAAAACACCCAGCTCTCACGGCAAGGAGGGAACAGCATGATTAGGCAAGGAGGGAACAGCATGATTAAGGAAGCACAACCATGAACAAAACAACTCAAGACATTCTTAGGCAGTGGAGGCTAAAGACTGCCTGTCCACATGGTCTGAAACAGGAAACGAATGTCGAATAGTGCCCGACAGAGACCTTGTGTCAGTCAGGATCCTAGCAAAAAGCGCGGCACTCTCAAAAGCACTGACTAAAGAGAGTCTAATGAAAGGACAGTTTATAAAAGATGTGGGCAGAGCCCAAGGAAATCAACAAGAGATGGTGCAGAGCCCCGCAGCAGGTGATGTCAGGGAACCAAAACTGCCCTCCAGGTGTGAAGGGAGGGGAGCGGTCACGGAGCCCAAAGCAGGTACGTGTCTGAGGACGGCCAGCTGACGGGAGCCAGTGCTCCAGCAGAGAGGGGCACAGCTACCCAGGGGGCCCCACCCAGAGGGAACAGGGAGGCACCCTGCCCTCCCAGCACCTGCCAGTACCCCCCATTGGCCAAGCCCAGCATGGAGCAGAGAGCAAGGGGGTGATGGCTTCCATAAGGATCAGCCACCAGGCCACTGGATGGAGGAGGGTGCAGAATGAATTTGAAGGAGCAAATGGAGAGTAATTGTCACGGGAAGAAATACACTGCATGGGCCAGCCATGAACTTTTTCTAAGGGAAGAGTGAAGTTTGGTGTTGTTTTGTTGGATTTTGTTTTACTTTGGTTGAGGTAAGGTCAGAGGACATACTTGAGAGAGGGGGAGGTGGGAAACTTTTCCAAATGAAAAATAGCACGATAAAGGCCACACAAGCTTGAGCACCAGCGAGCTGGCACTCACGTTTGGCTGGGGAGAGGTGTAACTGGAAATGAGGTTGGCGGACCTAAGGAAGAAGAGATGGAGAGCATGTAGCACCTGGTGTGACGTCACAAACACCTGGAGTCCCTGCAGCCTCATAAGCAGATGTGTAACAGGCAATGAGCATCTGAATACCATGACATTGCTCTCGACTTGCAGGGGTAGCCAGTGGGGAGAGCTGAAGGAAGAAGAGAGCCTTGGGAGAGACGTGGGTTATGTTTTCCTGAATTGCGCTCTATACATGTCTCCCAAGCTGGTACTAGGCCATTAACATTATCCAAATATTGCAGGATAAACCAGATTCACCTGTCGTGTGTACGTTTGATTACATAGACACTTGAATCCCTCTTTGCGGTAGGAATGCCAGGTTAAACTCACAGTCTATTAAACATTGACTTTAGAGGACTTACACTCATGATGTCCCTGCCTTATTCATATTCCACACACTTCCTGGTCCCTGAGGAATTTGAGAAGGGCTAGAAGGAGAGTTCCTAGATACTTGACATAAATATGGAAGGAAAGGAGAATGACTACTGAAATGCTGGAATTGTGACCCAACTGTCAAAATCACATGAAACCAACTAGGAATATTAAGAAACAGAAGACACAATTCTATCTGTTCTTGTGAGGATATAAATTTGCAAATGTTTCACCAATATAAGGAAAATCATAAAGACTTTGAGTCCTTTCAAATATTTTAGCCAGTGCCTCTGGATAGTAGAACAAAATTCCTTGGATTTCAAGTCCTCCTTCAAATCTTCTAGAGGGACTTCAGAGATGTCAGTTATCCTAGTGGTGGACATGGGGAGTGAAGTAGGGGCTGGACCCTGCTAAATCCACAAGCAAGGATGCCTTATCCTGTCTTCATATCACTGACACGACTGTGAAGACCTCAGGATCAGGGTGGTGATGGGGGCAGGAGAAGCAAACAGTAAGTACCTCCTTCTTCTGGAGAAATATTTAAAAGCTCTAGTCTTATGGCCTGGAATAATGCTTGCAGCTCCTGATGAAGGCAGGGATAAGACCACCTAAGTAAGAAGGCTTACTTAGCCTTCTGATGAATGTGAATTTCTGTCCCTGATGGTTGTTGATAGTTTTACCTTCTCCAGGGAGCAGATCTCTTCCATAAATGTATAAGTCGTAGCCACATTTATTTTCAAGAACGTCAGGCAGAATCTGGTGAACAAAGTACTCCACAGAGCTGGCCCCCTTTGGACTGTTTTTGCAGTTCCGTGGATAGATCACGTAAGCATCATAGATCTTCCCATCTGAAGATGAGAACAAGGAACACAATGTTATTACTTGGTCCTCAAAAATTCTCATTTGACTCTTAGTAGACATTCTTCAGGGAGTTTTATGGCTGTTGGTAAATGTATCTCATCCCCCCAAATACTCTAGAATCCAGAGACGATGACAACAATCTACTGCCACAAAATGTCATCAGGAAACCAATCTTAGTCTCAAAGTTCTCCTTTTTACTGTCTCAGACTGAATGATAGAAAACAGGCAAGAGCCTGACCAGTTTAGTTCAAACTATATTGTCAAGTTTGGTTAATAATCTATTAATAAGTATTTATACTCATGGCTAAGGGGCTTTCTGCTGTGCTGAGCAGATCTCAATTTTAGCTTTTGTTTTCCCCATGGGGAAGTGAAAATGCTAAAGGGTAATTAATGGTGGCAAAAGAGTAGAAGTTTTTAAGGGATCTGAATTTCCCACAAATCAGATAATTAGCTCTAGTTGAGTGACCCATATGGAAAATCTAAATTTTATCTGCCTCTGAATGAAAGAACGGTGTTCATATTTAGCAGGCAGCACTGTCTTCTTTCATGGGTATACATATGTAGGTAGGTAAGACTCTTTATGGAACAGTGTTTCTGGTAGAACACACTGCATTCTGATGGACCTTTCTAACCTGTTCACATCTGGAAAACAGGAACAATTTTGTTAATGTTTTGACTTCCATAAAGTTTTCCCATTTTCCAAAATGCCCTTTCTGGGCTTGGAGCAGATTCTGCTACTGGAGATTTAGTAAGAACAGCAATTCTACGGGGGAGAAAATTGGAGCTGTTGAGATGGATCTCAGAACCACGAGGAGTGACAAGGCAGGATGGAGAGTGTCCTCTGAGTGGACTCAAAACGATTTATTGCTAATATGCTAGCAAGCAAAAGGGAATCTGTGTTTGGTAGCATAACTATTAAGAGATTATTCGATAAACAACCAACAGCCATTATAGAACTCTTTTGAAGAAAACTTGAAACTTGCCACTTACCGTTCCTAGTTTTGTGAGGTCTAGCTATGTCTCTCCAGAGCAGAATAATCTCAATCCAGAATGCTTTTAGAATTATCACCAAGACATTGATTAGCAAGAATAATATGCTAAATCCTGCAAGCACGTAGTAGGTGCTTTGTTGATCCGCTATGCAAAAGATAGGGGGAGGAGAAAAATGATCATTATTACTCCTAAAACAGGAGAAAATAAACAAATACATGGATGCTGGCTTCCCCTGGGAGTATGAGAGATTTATACAAGGGATGCCTACCTGGCATTTTCATGGCTGTTTTAAGAATCAGTAAATTAATGTTTAGTGAGCCCCTACTCTGTGCAAGGCACCAGGCTAGGCACTGTAGGGGATTTTCAAAGCATAAGAGGAAGACAGACACATGTAAACTTAGCTAAGATTGGAAGTGAAAGCATTAGTTTTAGCTAGCAGAGGTTTTAGGAAGGTGTGCTCACTCCATGCTGGATTGGGCAGTGAAGGCTTCCTGCAGAATAAGGTACCTGGAGGATGAGTAAGATTTAGATAGCTGCAAAAAAAAAAAAAAAAAAGATGTACTCCTGGCAAGAGAGGATGCTGTGAGCCCAAGGGCAGAGATGGGAGTGTGTTTTCTGAGGAAGGGGGAGGATCCAGTTTGGGGAATTACTGGAACATACGATTGGAATGGTGGGTCTAGGGCTAGGCTCTGATCAGATTTGAGGCTCCAGCTAAAGCATTTTGTCTCTCTTCTGGTCATGAGAGCCATTGAAGAGTTTTGAGTGGTTCGTTAACAGTGCAAGTGGTTTTCAAGCAAGATTAGTCTGATGGTAGTGGAAGTTTTGTTTCCATGACCCACAGGTCCTCGGAGTAGAATGGGATGAGAAGTTACTGCAGTATGGGGGGTGAGAGATGAGGAGGGGCCAGATTCATGTAATAATGAGAGAGGAACGGACAAACCTGGCGTTGGCGGCGTTAAGGAGAAAGAATCAACAGGTCTTGGGGACTTATTGCATCTGGGGTTGGTGGCACAGGAAAGCAGGGAAGAAACAAGAGCTATCTAAGTCTCTAATGTGTATTTGATGAAGTCAAATGACTGGGTTTTAGGTCCTAAATATGCCCTGTATTTCCCTTCTGGTGAACATTATTTAGCCATCACTGAACTTTTATCCTTACTCATTGCTTCATAACATATGTATATATGCAAGATGGTCCCCGTATTTATTGAATCAGATATATACAAATTGAATGTAAGAACTGTGCTCATCAATAGTATTTTTGACTGTTTTAAGTTTACTTCCCTCCTTAGAATCGTTAACTATCCCATCTTACAAATAGTCCCACTTAAAGATAAATGTGAAAAGACTCTCAAATGAGATTTGGCTAGATAGCTCCCTTTTCATTTTCATCTGATCTCAAAACACAGGCTCCCAGTTTTGCCATAGAAAATCCCTGGTCTGTATTTGCAAATTCCTTCATTAGTTCATCAGCTCCCCGAGTATCCACACTATGAAATCAAGAATGACCAAGGTGGGGACTTCCCTGGCAGTCCAGAGGTTAGGACTCTGAGCTTCCACTGCAGGGGGTGCAGGTTCAATTTCTGGTTGGGGAGCTAAGATCCCACGTGCTGCATGGCATGGTCAAACAATTTTTTTTAATAAAAAAAAAAATTAAAAAAAGAATGACCAAGGTGAACCGATCCAAAACTGAAAATTGTGAGTGAGCCTAGCATCTGCACTGTCATCAGTTTAAATGATAAATACTCCCTAAGTGAATTATTTCAACAGGATTCCTTTCCAGGTCACTCTTTCTAAAAATCCTATCTGGACGCATGCCGGGAATCCCTATTTCTTGTGAAGTACTTATGCATGTGACTGGCTAACTAGAAGAAAGAAGTTAATCCAAGACATTAAGGCAAGTTGAAGTTCAGTATCTTCCTAAATGTCATTTTATAAATGTATAAGTAATCCTTGTACGTGTTGACTAAACACTGAATACTTTCTGTAAGCGCTTATAAACAGGAAACACTGCTTGCCTTTGAATCCTGGCTCTATAACTGTAGCCTGGCCAATTATTCAACCTCTCTTTGCCTCAGTTTCCTCATCTATAAAACTAGATGATGGTAATAGTCTCTTCATCGTGGATTTTTGATAAAATAAATGAAAAATTATATGGAAAATAATGACAGGTCCTGGTACCTAGGGAACAATGAATAAATGTGTACTACTATTATTAATAGTAGTAGTATCAAATGTTTAATGATATTTAATAATATGGGGACACAGGCTTTTTAGTTTTTGTTTTTAAAATTCAGGACAATGTGTAATTTCTTTTATTGTATGATTAGAAATAAAGGAATTCATTGTGACCATTGAGAGAAGTTGTAACAATCTTTGAAGAAACACAGGTGAAAGGTAGCATATACAGATGAATTAGAAGGAACAAAATCACCAAGTACATGTAACATGAAAACAATTCCAATACACAGGTACCCGAAGAACATTCATATAATGACATCGTGAGAAAAACATGGGGATAAGGACACCATGGCAGTGCTAGGGGTGGAGGTGGCTTCCTCTTTCCTACGGGATCTTCCGTGCCCACCAGAACCACAAATGTCACCCTAAAATGACATCTCAACAGGGTCTACATGTCCTGGGGTGACACAGTTATAACTGGCAGAATCCTGACAACCCATGAAACATGATAGCATTTAAAATCATCTACAGTAGTCATGATTCCGTTTGTTTTATAAAAACTTGCAAATCGGTGGTTAAAGTTGAATTCAAACAAGAAAAATCCCAAGCACCCCCTCGGGCAGAGACTAAAAGACCCTATCTGATTGGTGGTCTGTTTTCTCATCTCTCCCAATCATGTTGTGCCTTTGTGGGTTTATCCAAATTAATCTGGACTATACCGCACTTAGGGGTATAAACTAGGAGTTTACCTCTCCCTATGACTATGTGACAAACACATTCAATAATTTCTACGTAGTGGTACATGGAGTGATAAGTAAAAATATCAAAATTTTCTCCCCACCCTTTATAGCTACTTTATTTATTTATTTATTTATTTTTGGCTGTGTTGGGTCTTCGGTTCGTGCGAGGGCTTTCTCCAGTTGCGGCAAGCGGGGGCCACTCTTCATCGCGGTGTGGGGACCGCTCTTCATCGCGGTGCGCGGGCTTCTCACTATTGCGGCCCCTCCCGTTGCGGGGCACAGGCTCCAGACGCGCAGGCTCAGTAGTTGTGGCTCACGGGCCCAGCTGCTCCGTGGCATGTGGGATCTTCCCAGACCAGGGCTCGAACCCGTGTCCCCTGCATTAGCAGGCAGATTCTCAACCACTGCGCCACCAGGGAAGCCCTCTCCCCACCCTTTATTGCACCGGATTGAATGCTACATCTAACCAACGGGGTGTCTTTATCTGGACATGCAAACAAGTGAGGGAATTGACAGGTGGTCAGGAAGGAAAGGTTTGTGAAACTACTTTTCTGCCATCATTGTGCGCGCAGTGATATAGGGAGGGAGTGGAAGGAAAATGCCTTTGCCCCCGAGAGGAGGGGCGCGTCCTCACGGACTTGTTTAACGCTGTCTGGACGTGCTCACGATGCCAAGCACAGTGAATGTGGCGTGGCTTCGTTTTTGTCTTGACTTCTCTACACACAATGTGTCCTCCTGTTGCCTACACCCAAGACAGATCTTTCCTCCACCCGCCTCCAGCTTCTGAGATGGACCACTCTGTCTTGATGGACTCCCCTGGAACCGCACTCCAATACACTGTTCTCTAAGAATATGATTCGGCTTACAGTTGTGAACAGCAAACTCAGGCGACCAAAGTCTCAGAAACATGCCTTACTTGGATTTTTCCTCCTCAGTCTTACGGTGTGCATGATCAGGCCACGGAAATTCATGGCCAGACAGTCGTACTTCAGTGATAAATCCTCTTCTTTTACATCCACTATTCTTAACACGGCGTTTAGGCAAGTCAGCTCACTGCGAGAACTAGGAAGACAACCCGTTACTTTCAGTGCTTATTTTGCAGTTGCAAACCGTGTGCGAAGGGAAGGGGATGCTTTAACTGAGATTGAAAAATACCTTTGATCTTGCTCTCGCAACACATGTATTCTTGCTTCACCGAAGTTCTCAGCGTTGCTTCTGTTAACCTGCCACAGGATGTCAGCCATGGTCTGAGAGCCTTTCCCAAAGCAAGCAGAGCACCTTAGGTCTGCTGGTTTTCCTAGATGAGAAGGAAAGAGATTCACCGATAAAATTCAGTTCTGCAGAGAGGATTTAATTTCATTGCATGTGAAAAAAAGTCGTTGAACGTCTAGTGTGTGTCATGAATGGATTCCCATTTCCTTTCCTCATCTTCAGCACCTTCCTCCTTCTCTGCCCTCGCTTTGCCACCTCCTCCATCTCCCATCATTTTCATTCCACTCACAGTTCAGGCTGAAGCTCAGCCCCCTCTCCCCTCTCCCCTGCAGTGGAAACTATAGAGGCTTCACCAATGCCACATTATAATCTAAGATTTCCCCTTACTACACATTGCCATTTCTTTTCCTTTTTTTTTTTTTTAATTGGAGTATAGTTGCTTTACAATGTTGTGTTAGTTTCTGCTGTACAGCAAAGTGAATCAGCCACATGTATATATGTATATCCCCTCTTCCTTGGATTTCCTTCCCATTTAATGGCTGTCTTCCACTCCTTTCTCCTCCTATGGAATTCCCTTCATCTCTCTGTAAGCTACCTTTGTCAGTAAAACCGTTTCACCTGAATCAGCCACAATCCCACTGCTCAATCGTTCAACAAGAGGCTCTCCACTCCCACTCCTGTAAATTTGAGACTTCCTCCTTTCAGAACTAAAAGCTTAAGGGCTGATTCCTGCCTTGGGTTGGGCACTCAGCCATCCTTTACTGAGTTCTTAGTCCCCGTGTCAAGAATTAAGCATCTGAAGAGGGATGAGGAGCTTAGAGTCTCCAAGGAGGTGACAATGGTATAAGCAAGCGATCAGAACACACGGTATTCTAGTGTTTTAATAGAACGATAGACAAGTGGCATGGGAATACAGAGGGAGACATCAGGGCAGGGAGCAGGGCTGGTGCTGGTGGCCTTGGACTTGACCAGATGCTGGCTCTCATCGTGCTCCCTGGCAGGTAAGGAGGCTGGCAGGGGGATTTCACAGAGGAGGGGATACTTGAGCTTCGTGTCGAGGGATGGGAAGGAGGGCATGGGCGAAAGCAGGGAGGAACGTGGAAACCCTGCAAAGCAGTAGAGCAGCTCTGAGGCAGTCAGTGTGGTTTTGCTTTACGTGCTAAGAACTTTGATTCTGACCCCATTCTCTCAGGGAACCAGGAAAAGCAGAGACGGACAGAGGCATACAATCTGGGTTCTCCTCCTTCTGTCACCATTTATTCCCGCCACATCCTTGGGTATGTCATTGAGCCTCTCTAAGCCTAAGCAGCCACAAGCATAAAGTGGGGACGATATCTACCTCCTTGGATAGTTGGATAGAAGTGAGAGGGAAATGAGGCAGCACGCATGAAAGCACCAAAATAAATAAATAAAATAGAGCAAAGTGCAGTACAAATGTAAGTGCTGTACGTTGTTGTGACCACATATTCCTAATATTAGCTAGGCCCCAAGGTGGGTGTTTCCAAATATGCATCTCATTTAATCCTCAAGATCCGCTATGGTAATAGCCTGACCCCTGCTTGGGGAATTCAGAACAGGGGTCATATGGAAACATTTTCCAGATGAAACATTTACAGTACTCTTAAAGTTTTCTTACCAATTTCCACTTCCTTTGTTTCATTCTGTGGAGGGGCTATAATTACTGGAAGCAAAGAAAAGCTTCGCTTATCTGAAATCAAAGACAAAAAAGAGAATATAAATATTAGGCAAGCATTGGGTGGTCATCAATATAAAGCTTGTATTTTCATATTTCTGTCCTTTTTCACAGTGATGTTTCTTGGATTTTTCTGATTGTGATCCATGGCAACAAATACACATGCACACGCATACACACACACACACACACACACACACACACGAAACAAAAACGTTCAAGCAATACATTCTCTTACTACCTATGATGTTTTTTGATATTTTCTATTCTCTTTTTATCATTAAAACAAATGCCATCCAAAGCATTAAATTAATTGCATGACATAGCAATTGTCAGAAAACCACGATTCTATAGGATAAGCATAATGAACGCTACAGGGAAGAGTTCAAACGACTCCTGAAAGTGATAAACACATAAGTCCACACTTCTGCTCACAGCTTTCCACCAGTGTGGCCCACCCTATCAGGAAGTTCAAATTCCCGTGGCACTGACGCCTAGACACGGTGAATGCACGGCTGCATTCCTGCACCCCTTGATTCTCATTTATTTCGGGATGGTGTGATTAAGGACCCCTGCAGGTTTTGATGTTGAACACTGAGAGTTACTAACACAAATGTGGTCCAGCGATGCTTATTTTACAGCGGTGGGGCACTGGAAAACTACAAACAAAAACTCTTCTCCACTACTGCTCTGCCCTGAGAAATCTGCCAGACATACAGGTCCTGCTTCATCTACACCCATAGATCAAGCTCTGCTAAGGAGACCCCAACTCTTTGTAGATTTAACAGGCTTGACTGTGAAATCTCACCCCTGATGGACTCTTATAGAATTTAAAGTAATTTTGAAAAAAAAAAAGTAGAATTAAATGACCTACTTAAGGTCCTGGATGATGATGAAAGCATTGCAAATCAAGATTGAAAATCAGCCAACAATATCTATGTATCTCTTTATAAAGCTTCTCACTCAACTTCTTATCCGGCTAGTTATGTTAGAGAGGAAATAGATTTTCCTCTATTTACAGAACCTCTGACAACAAATTGGGAGAAAAAGAGTTAATCTTGCTCTCCAAATTGTTGTATTGCCATTCAAAAAAATGTTAGGTTAGCATTCAGATCACATTATCTTTGAAAAATTAAGCCATAGAGGAGAGAACAGATGTGGCTTTGGATTAGCAGCGTTATTTCCCTCCAAAATGTCTTAGATCTTGATAGTGCATTTAGAAAATCTCTTTGCGTCACATTAGAGAATACACGTAAGATAAGATGAGTCAGGAGGAAGTTTGGGGAGGAGCGTGAGGTACTGGCAAATCAACAAGAAGGACACAATTTCTGTCACATTATCGTTTTTCAAGTGTTGCATTTTGTTAAATTCAGTAGCTTACCAATAACTGTGAATGCCCTGGTTGCAGTCACAGTATAATTGACTCCATTTTCATTGTGCATAAATTTGCATGTATAATCACCAGCGTCCTTGCTGTTTGCATTGTCAATCTGCAAAAATGACTTGTGTGCTCGGTACCTGGATCCTTGAAGAACTTCACAATTCTGAAATGAAAAGTCCCAGTCTACATTCAGTAATTCTTTACTTCCACCTATTTTGATGGTGTAATTTTCATCTATTTCCCGCATGTTTCCTTTTACCTTAAACCACTCCACAGGTGCTGTCCAGTTGTAGAGGTCAATTGTAGGACAATATATTCTGGAATTTTTTTCTGATCCAGATGTTGTTGAATATATCAGAAAGTCTGGAATATCACAACCTGGTTGTTTTTTATAAATGGTGACATTCACATATCCAGTCTTATTGGAGGTAGGACTATTAAAATAAATCAAACAATTTTTAAAAAGTCACTTAGCATTATGAAATAACTTAACCCAGCTCTAACTTTTACTTAATATTGCTTTTCTTCCTAAAACAATGGACAGATAGTGGTTCTTCTTTTAAAATAATCATTAAAATCTAGAGTTTTAAATGCTTTTTGTTACATTTTAGGTAAAACACAACCCCTACAGTAGCCTTTAAAATGACTCCCTCGGGGCTTCCCTGGTGGTGCAGTGGTTGAGAATCTGCCTGCCAATGCAGGGCACACAGGTTCGAGCCCTGGTCTGGTAAGATCCCACATGCCGCGGAGCAACTAGGCCTGTGAGCCACAATTACTGAGCCTGCACGTCTGGAGCCTGTGCTCCGCAACAAGAGAGGCCGCGATTATGAGAGGCCTACGCACCGCGATGAAGAGTGGCCCCCACTTGCCACAACTAGAGAAAACCCTCGCACAGAAACGAAGACCCAACACAGCCATAAATAAATAAATAAATAAATAAACCCAAAGTTAAAAAAAAACCAAAAAACTCTTTTCGTTTAAAAAAAAAAAAAAAGACTCCCTCACCATTTCTGTGTACACTGTATGTGCTGTAACACCGAGACCTGATGTTATAAAGATAATTAGTATTTATTAAGAGTTTACTGTGTATCATTCATTCTATTCTCACAACCACGCTTTGAAGTGGGTTCTACTATCACATGTATTTTACAGATGAGGAAACAAGGATGGAGAAGTAACTTACCAGCAATGCACAGCTAACTAGTGACACACCGTCACTTTGAAACTAACGCTGTCTGACCTCAGAACCTAGGCACCTAACTGTACCCATCTTGCCTTTTGACTTAGTTCATCTGACATCTTGTACGTACCAAACAGGCACAAAATCACAAGAGGTGGCAATTTACGTGTAGAGTAAGGGACTTGTGGGGCCCCAGTCTCAGGTAAACTTCTTGGGCTTGCCCTTCACGTGGGAGGCACAGATGACCCCCCTTTTATACCCATCGTAAGCCTCCTGACGCCCCACATCTAGGCTGTTGGTTTGTTCTGATTTGAAGCCCAACGTGAGCGATTGCTCTCAGTTTTCCTGGTCACTAGAAAAGCGAGGTCTTTTTCTAATTGGGCTACAAATTAAGCCCTGTCATTATACATCCAGAGAGTTCACCGTCACCTAAAGCCCAACCTGATGGTGTTCTTCAGGTGCTCTTTTATTCCAATCACTTAATAAATTCAACTGCTGCAGAGAGGTCTAGAAAGAGAAGGGAAGTGAGGCAGCTCAGACTATCAACTCTTAAAGACAAAGGAGGAGGACTGGATAATACCTTCTGATAATGCAAGTATAAAATCCGGAATCTTTGACTTTGGCTGGGAGAAACTTAAGACGTTCCCCTGAGGCAACTACACGACTTCTTCTCTGGGTGGTAATACGTTTGTTGGTTTTTGAGTAATACCAGACAACAGGGTATCGAGATTTTTCTTGTCTGGGACATCTCACAATTAAAGCCTCATTTTCCAGGCTCCAAGACGATTTGCCTGCAAATAAAAAATATATATAAATATCATCCTGAAGTGATCATATAAAAAGGATTACAATTTCTGTATTCTAAATATCCCCTTCCAGGATTAAATTTAGAAACTGGTCACACTTTGAGAAAGAATAAGTAAATGATCTAAGATCTTTTATGAAATATTCTAATGGATACACAGATTAGTGATTTAATTTGGAGCTAGATCCTTCACATTGCTCCAAAGGAAAGCAGACATGTCATCTACACAAAGCATGTTGTCAGTCAACAAGTGCTGTCAGTACCTTCTACGTGCAGGCACCGTATTAAATTTTGACATATTTGAATATGTAAAATTAAAATTATGCTATATTTGTTATGAAGAATTTGTCCTGATAGATTGGTGATGAAGAATGACTGTAGAACATAAATGAATTTTCTAGGTTACCATTCAGCTAGAGCAATTGGAAGCAAGCAATTTAAAACTAGGCAAATGTTCTTGGAATTACTTAATTAAAAAAATTTTAAATGTCAGTTCAAAAGCAATACTTACTAAATGCAGCTGATGTGGAAGGTATGAGAATTGTTAGAATTACCAAGACCCAAAGTCTCATTCTCAGTTTCTCAATCTAGAGCAAGTGTTGGTGACCGATTCTCAAGATGATTCAAGTCAAATCTGTGACATACGATGGTGAAGCTCCCCTCTAGGTGGTTGATGGTATTCCCTAAGATTTATAGTTGGAAAGAGTTGTCAGTATCTCTGACAAAAAGATACCAAAAAATAAGTCATACAGAATCACAAGCAAAATATTTACAGCCATGACTTTTACTTGCTCAATACCTCCCAGGAAAATTATTCATGAACAGATCTTTAATATGTACAAATATGTATAGGAGCAGACTTCAGACATGCATCATTACATTTATTCCTACTGGACTTTTGGACCACGCAGGGCTTATGACAGCCATGCTATTTCACTGTCTTGTGAGAATGTACTGAAGCTAAATTAAGAGGAAAGAAAATGGGTTTCTATTTTTGAAAAAAAAGAAAATTATAAAATTCAACAGACCTTAGAAAATACAATATTATAAATGCAGATATGAAACCCAGACATCCACACAGGCTGGCAGCTGTGTGTACACACACATGACTCCTGCCTGCCCTCAAGCACACAGGCAAACAGTCATCCCAAAGCAACTAAGGAATATAGGAAAGAGATGTGTAAAACAGTCATCAAATAGTTGCCCTAGACACTATACCAAACCCTCAGAAATGTGTCCCTGCCCCTGCTTATCCCCAAGACTCACCAAAAGCTTTCTAAGAAGAGTTGAAGGTCTGTGAAAAATAATGACATACTTTTTCTTTCAGCAAAAGGATAACTTAACTATATCATTTTTTTCTTAAAAAGTCAGGGGAGGGATGGAACCAATACAGAAACTGACAAGTATAGAATGAATACAACAACCCTTAATATATTTTACGAAAGCACATTTCCTCTAAACATGAACTGTTGATACTTTCCTTATTACATGTCTGGAAAAGTTTTTACTACAAATTTTAGATAAGTAATTGATGCTTACCCGAAATGAAGGGCAGGAGGAATGAATTTCAAGTGAATGACTGAGCTGTGAATAGTTTCCAGCTCTTGTAGCTCCTTCCTTGCAGACTACTCACATGCACTCTCTCTTTTATTTTAAAGGGGAGATACTCAAAGACGTCCTTCAACTCACCACTCCACCCACCCTGAAATTTGATTTCTAGCCAAAATTCATGACTTGTTCAAAAATGCTGGTGCATCATGTACCAAGAACTCTGACCTTGGTACATAAATATTTAAATGTAAGGACAACATTGAATAATCCTTTAGAAAAAATAATCAAATCACCTCCCTGTTTTAGCATCAGTTACTCAAGCTAATGCTTGTTGTTTATCGCACTGATATTATTACACTGAGTTCCAAATGATCTGGAAATCTTGGGGCCTTGAGACTGCTCTTCCAGATTCTCCTTGACACTTCATTTGGCAGACACTAGTTAGGAAGGCGCGGCCAGTTACAGCAGCTTTGGTGCAGAGAGTTTCGAAAGCAAAATGGGGGCAAGCAATGAGAAGTAAACAGGACTTTATGGGATTTTGCAAATGTTCTGTTTAGGGTCCAGAATTGACACGGTCTCATCCAAAAACAGATTCCAGATCCTCAGATTTAAGTCCCTACAGGGCTCTTGGATGGGAAAAAGAAGTTTTTCTAAGGAGTTCAGAGAAATAGAGGGAAGTTTTGAGTACGAAGGCTGCCTTAAGGGGAATGACAAGGAAAATCATAACCCTCAACTCCTGGGCTCCATGTAAAACAAATGCTAACCGCAAGATTTGCTTTTAGCTCTGAATAACTGGTATGACTCAATCATGGGTAAATTTGACTTACTTTTAAAACTCACCACATCCCAGAAGGATTCAGGGACTAATTCCAGACCCGTACAATAATATAACAACAAAAGCTAAGCCTTCTCTGGAACTCACTCTATGCCAGATACAGTTCTAAATGACTTCCATGTATTAACTCCTTCAGTCCCATAACCACCCAATGAAGCAGGTGCTACCATTATTATGGCCATTTTACAGACAAGGACACTGAGACACGGAGAGGGTAAGCAAACCGCCCAAGTCATGTTACGCTAAGAGGAGGAACCAGAATTTGAACCCAAGCAGGTTGGCTCCAAAGGCTAGATTCCTAACCACTAAATCATCCTGCCACCAGGTCAAGAAGGTTAAGAGAGGGGGAGCAGCCAAAGAATAATTCTAGTAGGTTTTTGGAACCAGTTGACCATACCGTCCCCCTCCCCCCACTCCCCTGTGGCTGGCAATGTTCTTGAACAGGCGTCTCTATCTGCAGGGACACCAGTCATGCGCTCTCAGAGGAAGAGATGCAAAGTCTTGTCACTGCTGGGAGATTCACCACCATGTTTGGTGTCACTTCAAGGAATTAGATCTGTTCATTGCTATTCTTGACTTACTTGTCAAGATCATGAGCTTTGGCACTGAGAGCACAGAGTCAGGAGCAGGCAAGATTGGAACAGTGCCCAGGGCACTGTAAGCTCTAGATAACATTTTTTTAATTAATTTTTTTGGAGTACAGTTGCTTTACAATGTTCTGTTAATTTCTACTATACAGCAAAGTGAACCAGCTACACGTATACATATAGCCCCTCTGTTTTGAATTTCCTTCCCATTTAGGTCACCACAGAGCATTGAGTAGAGTTCCCTGTGCTATGCAGCAGGTTCTCATTAGTTATATATTTAATACATAGTATTAATAGTGTATATATGTCAATCCCCATCTCCCAATTCATTCCACCCTGCCCTTTCCCCTTTGGTATCCATATGTTTGTTCTCTACGTCTGTGTCTCTATTTCTGCTTTGCAAATAAGATCATCTGTACCATTTTTCTAGATTCCACATATATGGGTTAATATACGATATTTGTTTTTCTCTTTCTAAATAAAATGATACCAACTTGAACATTCTTACACTTGAATACGAACTTATATTTTGTACCCTAAAACATCTTAAAAATTTTAAATTAAATTTAGACATTTATTCATTTAGATGAGGCCATAGTTACCTTGATTTCTTAGTTTTAAATAAGGTTTCAGTTAGAGTTTTAATATCATAATCATGACATCTTGCAGAAGCATTTAATAAAGTCTAGCTATTATGATAAACAAAAGCTATTGTTTTAATTCAGTCCATTATTCAACAATGAAGTCCTTTCATTCAAAGTAAAATACTGCATGGTACTTTCAGCATCATTCGAAGTTTACAGATTTAAATAAAAACCCAAGGACGAGACTGGTTAAATAATTTGACCAAGCTCACCCAGTTGTGGCTGGGTTTGAAACCAGACTTGCTGAACCTCAAAGACAAGGCTTTTTTTTTTCTAATATCAACTAAAAAGAGAGAGAGAGATTAGAGTGGTAAAGCTTTCCTTCTTAGGATTGTGACTGGGAGATTAAACAAAATAAGCAGCTCTAATTTCCTGTAAGCCTCTTTTCTGTAAAGAACCAGACAATTCTGGCTTCTAACCACTATGACCATCCAGCGTAAAAGTATAATAGTTTATAATAACTTAGCAAGACAAGGGCTTCTAATAAATAACTAAATCCAAGATCTTGAGCAGCCATGAATTCTGCCAAGTTAAGCAGAAATCTTCCAGTGCCTGCTGGTTTCATTGGCAGATATCGTCTTTTTAAGACTCCTCAGAATTACTCTTCATTTTCAAAATTATTCTAACCTAATTTGGCCATAAATTTTTTTCTGGTTTTGGGCTTACAGTTGAGAAATCTTGCATGTCCCCACATATAATCTAATTCTCTGACATTTCCACTTACAAACAAAACCTTTATTTGCCAGAGGAACATCTAGCTGCTTGCACCCAAGTATTTCATAACTGAGAAGATATCCTGTGAGGCTTATTCATTTGTTTTGGCCAATGTCATAGCTAAATGGAGATATGATGTCTTAACACACTGCAGAGCTTGGCCATCGGTAGCCTGGTCTTACCGTAAACATGTGAAAACCAGGAAATATTTGTCCTATTAAACTTTCATGTATTTAAGTGGGTCAGGTTCTCACTCAATAATACTGACGATAAGCAAATGGATTTTTTCCCCCCTCATTTCAGTAGAGAGCATTTTAGACACCACTTTCCTTCTGTCTTTCCTGATGAAAATGTGCATAAAGCCTGTGATAGTTGGGGGCAGATCCTGTGTAGTGTTAGGTAGTCTGCCCTGCATCTCCAGAAAAGGCTCTGGGCCCAGTCTACCCACTGTGTCTCCTTTGGTTACACTTTTATCTCTTTGCTGCTTCTTTGCCATACTCCAAACTCTTGGGGCACTCAGCATTTATCTCCTTCCCTCCATGCTTCTTTTGGCCTCAGCCAATTCTCCCCTTCAAAAACTAGAAGCAACTGCTATATATTCAAAGACAAACTGGAATTAACTTTATATCTCCAGAACTAAACTGGAGATATAACCCTCCAAGCCTCCTCCGCTCCCTCGCTCCTAAGAAAAACTTCTCCCACAATCTTCCTTGTCTCAGTGACAGCAACTCCATCTTCCCCCTTGAGAGTTGCTCAAGCCAAAACTCTCCATATATGATTGGCTCTCCTCTTCCTCATGTATCAGGACATCCTAACAGTTTCATCTTCAAAGTACATCCTACCTACAATGACATCCCCCATCCCCCCAGCCCCACCTCCACGGTCACCTCCTCACCCGAGCCACCATTATCTCTCACCTGGATTTTAACAATAGCTTCTAACTGTTCTCTCTGCTTCCACAAATGCCCCTCTTCAGACTATTCCTGATACAGAGACTCCGGAGATCCTGTTAAAACCTAAGTCAAATCGTGTGCACCTCCACTTCACCCAGAGGAAAAGCCAACACCCTTACAGCAGCTATGGTGCCCACATTATCTGAGGCCACCTGGGTCCTCCTTTCCAATCCTGCCTCCTGGGTCCTCCTTGAATGTACAGCCAGTACTCTGCACTCACTCTTCCTTCTGTCTGGACGCCTCCTTCCGATTACCTACAAGGCTAACTTTCTCACCTCCTCAAAGTCGGTGCTCCTATGACACCTTTTCAATAAGACTTAGCCTGACTATTCAATTTTCTTTTCTTTTCTTTTCTTTTTTTTTGCTGCTGAATAATTTTTTTTATTGATGTTAAATTCACATAACAAAAAATTAATCATTTTAAAGTGACAATTCAGTGACATTCGGTACATTGACAATGTTGTGCAACCAACACCTCTATCTAGTTCTAAAACAATTTCATCACCCCAAATACCACGCAGAACAAAGGAAGACAGAAATACCTGCCCATGTGGAATTTTCAGCCTAGTGGAGAAGGAGGATGACATTTATATAAATAAGTAAAAGTATTTATAAAAGGTTTTACATGGTGATACATTCAGGGAGAAAAAGAAAGCAGAGGAGGGAAGTAAGGAGGATTGGAGAAGTGTGCAGTTTTAGGTAGGGTGACCTGGAAGGCCAACTAGGAAGGTGGCATTTGATAAACAGCGGAAGCACAGCCCAGGCAGAAGCACGCCTGGTGTGTCCGAGGAGCAGCAGGGAGCCCTGTGACTCGAGTGGAGAAAGACGGCAGGGAAGTAAGAGCAGGTCGGAGAGGTCCAGTGACCAAATGGTGCACCGTGAGTCAACTTAAGCACTTTGGTCCTTGCTTAGTGAGATGGGAACCACAGGAGGGCACAAGGCAAGGAATGGCAGGACCTGACGTGGGTTTTAGCAAGAAGGCTCTGGGTGCTGAGAATAGCCTTCAGGAGGGTAAGGGATGAGGAAGAAAGCAAGTTAGGAGGCTTTGTGATGGCTCAGATGAGAGAGCTGGTGGCTTGGACCAGGCTGTGGAAGTGTAGGTTGTGAGACAAGGTTGGATTTTGGCTGTATTTTGAGGTTTGCTGACAGAATTTTTTGATGAACAAGATATAGGGTAGGAGAGAAAGACAGTGGGCAAAGACGACTTCAAGACTTTTGCCTGAGCAACTGGGCATAGTGGGTTGCTACTTACTGAGATGGGGGACTGGATGCGGAACAGGTTTTGGAATGAGAGTCAAGCAGTTTTGGGCAGATTCAGCTTGGCATATCTCGTAGACATACAACTGGAGATGTCAAGTCACCAGTGGGCTGTTTGCTTCTGAAGTTCAGGAGACACATTTGGGCTAGAGATATATCATCCAGATATATATAGATTTGGAATATGTCAGTGTATAGATAAAATTAAACCCACCAGACTAGATGAGATCTTCAAGAGTGAAAGTATATAGATAGATCATGAGGTTACGAAAGAGCAACAGCTTATTTTCACTGGAAAGCTTCCCTGGGGAGAGATAGTCCTCTTTCCCAAACAGATAAATTTGCATCTCTGTGTGTAAATCACTGCGGAAGTGCTGAGAATTTAGCATAAGTTAAAATAAGTTTCTATTAGAATCCTTTCTTTCTTTGTTTCTGTTTCTCATTTTGTTTTGGTTGTTTGCTTGCTTTGCAAGTAACCTTATAGAATCTGAACCCACTTTGGAAACACTGCATTGCTTCTTTCTTTAAATTTCAATTCTGCTAATAACTAGTTAGGATTGTAATGGCATCCTGCCGTTGTCAATGCCACCAATTACCTCCACGTAATTGCTAAAACCACTGTGTGTCCTTAGTCTTCATCTTGCCTTGAGCTCTGAGCAGCCTCTGTCCCAGTGGAACAGTTTCTCCCCGTCTTTCTTCAGGACACCGCTGGCTGCTCTTCACATCTCCTCTTTTCCCCACCGTTGCATGGCTCAGTCCTTGAATCTCTGTCTACACTCATTCCCCATGTGACATCATCCACTTTCTTGGTTGTAGACTTCATCTATATGCGGATTATACTCTCAAAGTTAAACCTGCTGTCCAGACTATCCCCCTGAACTTCAGACTCAGATATGCACCTGCTCACTTGACCCTCCACTCATCTGTATCCTAGACGTCTCAAAATTAACCCGTCAAGACTTATTCCTGTTCTTCACACCAAAATCTGCCCTTCCAACAGCACTTATCATCTTGGTTGATGGCAACTCCATCGTTACAGCTGCTCAGATCAAAATCCATGGCAGTTTCTTTATGCTTCTGTCTCCAACACATCTCATCCAAACCATCAGCAAGTCCCACTGAATCTACTTTCCAAGTATATTCAGAGCTCAACCACGTGACCACTGCTCATGACGCTCACTGGTGGTCCAGGCTACCACCATCTCTTGCCTGGATTATTGCAATAGCCTCTGAATTAGTCTCTTTGGTCCTTCCCTTGCCCCCTTAGACTCTATTTTCAAAGCAGAAACCAGCATGGTTCTTTTAACCACTCTTCTCCTCAAACCTCTCCTTTTATTCAGTGAAAACCAAAGTCTCTGTAATGGACTAAAAGGCCCTCCATGGTCTGCCGCCCTTCACACTTCTCTGATTCAGGTCTTCTATGTGTCCCACCCTCATTCCACACTTTTCTCCTTCCTCTTCCCCCAACATCCCAAGCTTGCCCCTACCTCAGAGCTGGGATTGGTATCCCTTGGATAACCCTTGGATATCAATGTTACCCAAATCTCTGGAGATCTTCTCCTTTCCACTTGTCTGTCTCTGCATTCACAGAAAACTGGGAAGTGTGGAGGGGCGAGCAGAGAAATATGGACCCTCATAATCATAGGACAAACATTTTGAAGGACATATATGAAGAGCTCTCCTGCTGGAAAAGCAGGAATCTGAAAACCAAAGATATCCCAGATCTGTTTGAGCTATTCGTCCACATCTTCAAACATAGAGGGAGCAACGTCCTCATCTATACAACCTGTTCAAGAGCAGAGACAACCCAATGTCCTGCTGGGGATTCTGTAATTCAAATCAGCAGTCACGGCATGCTGCCAGCAGGGCACAGAGATGAAGGTTCCCAGAGCAGGAAACGTAAAAAATAATGACGATGGCTGACATTATTAAACGTTTGCTGACAGCTAGGTGCGGTGCTGTTACTTTACATCCATTTAATCTTTAGAAACCACCCTCTGAGCTTGGTATTAGTACTAAGATGCTGGTTTTATAGGTAAAGAATACAAGAATTAAAGAGGTCAGATGAGTGGCTTAGAGTCATCAGTAAGTCATCGGCAGGGATTAAATGCAGTTCTGTGTAAGTCAGAGCTTTCTCTCACATACTGTACATAGAATAGCAGAAAGGGGATAACAAGGTTCATATTGAGGTTTTGGGGGCAATGACACATGAATATTTTTGGCCTCAAGAACTGCTGCAAAAAAAGAAAAAAGAAGGGGTCTTCCCTGGCGGTCCAGTGGTTAAGAAGCCATGCTTCCACTGCAGGGGTTGCAGGTTCGATCCCTGGTCGGGAAACTAAGATCCTGCATGCCACATGGGGTGGCCAAAAAAAAAAAAAAAAAGAGAGAGAGAACTGTTGCAGCCAGAGGAAGCACACCTCCCACTTCTCTGTCCCTGACACTCAGGGGTACAGCTTTGGGGGCCAGCTCTGCCACATCTGACTCTACACGCTTTGTTGGGAGACTTCAGAGAGGAAAGAAATGGAGCTGTCAACTGGAGGTGCCAATGCCAAGCGTGAACTTAAATCAGTTATTCCTCCCTACCCACCACTCCCCCAGAAAGATGAGACCTCAGCAGCCCTGCCCCTCATACCTATCACTCTCCTTTTTCATCCTGTATCTCCTTCTCCCTGAGGGTCTGACTTCTCTTCCCCATATCACATACCCTTTGCCCCGCAGCTCCTTGCTTGCTAAGCACTTTTCCCTTCACTGTCTGAGCAGATTCCACTTCTGGACTTCAGTGGATTCCAGCAAGAATAATTCTGGCGTATGAGCACTTTGCATGTACTGTATACTGCAAGGTCCCCTCCCAAGCCCATCCTCCCCCATTTATTTTCCATTACACGAGGCCAAAGTTCCATATCATACAAACAAGACTTCAAGGGACTTCATCAGTCTATAACTTAGGTTTCCCATGGGTAATACTACCTTTTTCATAAACAGAAAATTGAGAGCAATGATTAAGTTTAACCCACATTTTTGTTTTAAAATTCCATTCCCTTTGCGATAAATGTGTTTTTGTAAAACGCCCCAAGGAAAGACACTTACCATCAGTCTGATGCGTGCTTTCTTCCTCAACTTCCTACCAACGGAGTTTGTTAACTCTAAAAACCAATTTCTCTAACAGCTCTGTGCTAAATACGACAGCCTTTCTTTTAAAACCTCCCATTTTCCTTATCAGTTAAGACACAGGAACCGGCTTACTGATAAGCTAAAACTGATTCACTGTACTGTTAACGAAGACCAACTTCAGTTTGCCTCACATTCTCTATTCGAAAGGTCTCTGATGAAGCTGCACTTCCAGTTGTAACATTATCTCCATAGATGGTCACATTTCCTCTTAATTCTATTTTACCTCCCTTGTGGGTGACTTCCTCAGCAAAACCTCCCGACTCCATGTAAGTGGCAGATCACTCAGTGCCCTTACAGTGTGAGATGGCAGCTATAACCTTCCAAAAGCTGCAGCTCCAAGAACAACAGTGCACTTTTCTGTAGGAAGTTTTACTGTTGATGCTTCAACGTCAATGTTTTGAAAGCATCTGATACGATTGGGTGCGTTAGGTGTACACCAGGCTCTGTGTGCAGAGACTTTTGCACACAGTGACACTTTCATTCCTCAGAGGCTTACCGGAGGCTCAGAGAGGCAGATTAACTACCTTACTCAAGGCAAGAGCCAGTACAAGGTGAAGCCAGAATCCAAAGCCTCCATAACTGGACTCTTTCCATGTGTCTCCAGACGGCCTGTCTTGGATGGCTGTAATACAGATTTGTGGACTCAGGTTGCACCTGTTAGAATTCTGAATAAACCAACTTTAATCATCTATGTGATTTTCTTTTTCAGGCTGTTGGTGACTTCCAAATGATCAAGGCGTGCCAGCTGCCAAAGAACTCTCTAATGTAGTAGAAAGAGCGGGAGCTTTAGACACAGCTGCTTTTCCTCTCACTGACAGCGTAGCTTGGGTCAAATTCTCCATCCTCTCTAAATCTCTTGTGCAAAGGGTATGGTTATCAATATTAAATGAATAATCTGTGTAAGGGATCAGCCATATTAATGAACACTGGTGGCTTTCTGTCCTATCATATACTCAATCCACCAAAATTGTGCTAAAAAAAAAAACTTCAAAATTTATTTTCTTTCATATTTGCTTCCAGACTCCAGTCTCACCAAGGGAACCAAATCTCCTTTTCTCCTTACCTATGGTCACTGTACATAAAAGATGAAAATCTACAGCACAATCCAATTATTTACTACACAATCTTTTTATGGAGCCTATTTTTACATGGGGTCATCTATCACTTCTTCTCCACAGCTACAGAATTAAAGAAAATGCACTTGAACAATAAACCAAGCAGTATTTATGGATGTATCCAACGTTGTGTTGGGCGTTATGAGAGATGTAAAGTAAGTTTGAGACTCATTACTGATCTCAAGGAACTTAAGCTTTACCTAAAAAAGGGTGGGAGGGGAATGTAACATTTTACAAAGCTGAATATTTTGAGTTTAAATTAGAAATCTGCAACAATCTGAATATTTTTAAAAAGTAGAGTAGGTTATCAAGAAACTATAAAGTAGTCTTTGTTCAAGAGTGGAATTTTTCAAATCTTTCTGGCATGGTTGAATTATGGCTCTACCCTAAATCTACATCTCTTGATGTGCGTATTAAGACAGCAGGACAGTGTTTAGAAACTTGGGCCAACTCTGCTGTGGAATCTGCCTTTCAAAGAGTTTGTCAGCACTGGCACTTACGTACTTGACTGTTACCAAGATGACTAACAGCATCTTCAATGTTTCCATTGACTGTTCAAGACATTTCATGAAGTCCAGGGAGGCCAGCATCTATCAAGGCCTATGAGGTTTTGTAATAGAGAAGGGAACATTTGATGTAAGATAGAGGGGCCTCAGTAGCCATGGGCTGCTTCAGGAATTTCCTCTTTATCCTTCTGTCTTCAAGGGCTCTGCAAAATGTAGAATCCAGAGATTCTTGCTGATGCATCCAGCCGGCAGGGAGAGGCTGGGTGAGCCTGGGCGGGGACACAGCCTGCTCCCTTGAGGATCTCTCTCCAGGCCCGAAGATCTGACATTGCACTCCACGTATAATTTGCTCTCAGGCCACACCCACTAAAAATGACTGCACCCCTTGGAGGTGACTCTCCTAAACAAAAGTGACCCAGAACCGATGGAAGGCGATGCTTCTCTGTGGGGGCACAGAACATCTGTGACAACTCACCATTCAATGACATGAAAGGAAAGATCAAAATTGGCCAAACTTGTTTGTCTGAAATGAGAACAGATTGGTGCAGCTGGAAGAGCAGAAATGTGTTTGTTGTGTGTGTGTGTGTGTGTGTGCACACACGTGTACAAGAGTTTGTGTTTGCATGTGGGTTTTGTCCACGTGGAGAGGACATCTTAGCTCTGTACCCAAACCAAAAGAAGCTTTTAAATGTCAAAAATCTCACTGACCTGCCAAAATGGAAAAGTTGGCTGGGCTTCCTTGCGCCTTGGAGAAGTAGGAATAATTAGTTCAGACCCACTTCCAATTCCACAACCATATAACAGCCCAGCGTCTTCCCTATGAGGTCTACTAATTCCGGGGGCTCCTGGTCTCGAGGTGTCTCCGCCTCAGGCTTCTGTGCCCAGGAGTCCCGTCTCTGTCCTGCTCAGCATCAGCCCGGGACTTGCCCTTTCTCCAACTTGCACAAGAAATCCACGTACAACAACAGTTCTGGAATGTGGGGCGCCAAGCTAACGATGTGTACATCACCTGGAGTATCTCACAGCTTCCTATCCTTCCTCCCCTCTTGCACCTGCTCTTCACCAGCCCTCCCCTCCCAGAGATGCTCAGATGCCTCTCACTTCTCCTCAGTGTCTGTCCCCAGATGTGCACACCCCAAATCCCCCGCGGTGCTAGGCAGCTATGAAAGCTGCTCCCTTTTAGAAAGAAGCTGAGGCTACAGATTGCAAATTCATTTTTCTGTCACATCTGCCTTTGCTCTCCTCCCCTCCCCATGAGAGCTTTTCCCCTTCTAGCACCTTCTCTCCTCTTACCTGGTTACTACAACTCACCAAATATGTTCACCAGTAAGACTTGCTGCTTCACTCCCCTAAGGAGGAAAGAGTTTCTTGAAGAGCAGAAAAACCTTATAAATACAGGTGTCCAAATAGCTTATAAAGGAATCTCAGCATCTATGAAAAATAGAAAATTGTAGGATTAATGTTTTACCCCAGAAAACTAGAATCAAATCTAATACATAACCAGAAACGTTCCCTCCTTGTAAGACTAGCCCTGTATGTCTCTGCCTCGCCCTTCAACCTGGGTCAATGTCCTCCTCGTCATATTTAACAGGAAATAAAAACTCGACTTTATTTCATAGTCACACTATAGAAAGTTCTTTCAGATCTTTTATGATCACATAAAGAAGTAACAAGCTTTCTATTTTCAGGAGTTTCTATATTCTTGACTTTCTGAAGCAATTGTCTTCAATAATTGACTTCTTATCCTAATTCGTCTGTATAAGTCAAAGATTTTGGCTTGCAGTACTCTCTCTCTCTGCCTCTTTTTGAGAAATTAAAACTTAAAACCAAGCACAGAAGGTAGTATTTTGTCCCTTCCTTCTTACTCCTATCCCATAGTTCCAAAAAAAAAAAAAAAAGTCTGTGTTTAGCTGAGAGTTCACAGAGGTGCTTGCTTTGGGAATTGAAGAATAGGAGTTATGCTGAAGCCATATGTCAATTGGAAGAAAAAATAATTTTGATCTGAAAAATTAGATTTTTTTTTACATTCTCTCTTTCTTTCTCTCCCTCTCCCTTTCCCTCTCCCTCTCTTTCTTTCTCTCCCTCTCCCTTTCCTTCCCCCCCATCTCTGTCTCTCTCTCCCACATACACACACACACACACGTCTCCTCCTCCAAAACAACAACAACAACAAAGAATGGAGAATGTTTAGTCAATGGCTTTTATAAAATATGTTTAGCTCCCTCCATGTTTTAACAAGTTTCAAGGTTCATGTGTTCCCTGCCAGACCTGAGTAGTTTAAACGAAAGGATGAGCAACTGACTCCCTAGAAATTGTGAGGTCCCAATAAAAAGCACCTTTAGCAAGTGTGGTGGCCAGGCTCCAGGATGGCCCCCAATAATCCCTGCTTCCTGTTGTTCACACCTTTGCAGGGTTCTCTCCACTCTGTACCAGGGAGGTCGACGTGACCAGTAAATCACGGAGTAAGTAATCACACGTCACCTCCAAGATGAGGTTATAAAAGGCATGTGGCTGCCATCTAGGGCTCCCTCTCTAGAATCACTCTGTCTCAGAGAAGCCATGTGTCGAGCAGCCCCATGAGTGCTCCACATGGAGAGGTACCAGAGCTTTCTGACAACAACCCACACGAGTGAGCTTGGAGGGAGGTCTTCCAGTTGCATTCAAGTCTTCAGAGATGACAACTTCTAACCAACAGGTTGACCACAACTTTATGAAAGACCCTGAAGTAGAACCACCCAGGTAAGTCACTCTCAGATCCCTGACCATCAAAAATATGTGTGAGATAAGAAGTGTTTATAGGTTAGGCTACCAAATTTTAGTCATTTATTATACAGCAATAGGTTACTAATAGTTGATAATAATGTGTCTATCACCATTTTCCTAGTGAATCTATTGACAGGAGGTAGAAGTCTGGGGTCCTTGTTAGCATGAAATGGCTTTCATTCAAAAACACAACTTCTAGTCCTACTTAAGAGGCCTTTTGCTATCTGTGTTGTCAGGAAGCTGCTTCACTGTATCTCTTGGGTTTCCCTTTTCAGAGGCAACTTCCTATGTTAGAGATTGTTCCACTGTTCTTAAAAACACTCCTTCCCTAGTCTAATCAGATAAAGTTTCTTCTCTGCTACATGCTCACTCTATATATTCAACAGATCATTGCCTGTGTATCAGAAGGAAGCAAACAGTGTTTTATCACAGGAAGCAACATTTCATCATGCTGCCCTTGAAATACTGGTCAGCAGGGGCATCTGAGAGGACTCATGAGGACAGGTCTCTGTGGGCAGTGAGATGACCCACATGTGGGTATCAGGAGCACAGCAAACAGGCAGCAGATGTCACAGGAGGAAAGCCAAGGGTTCAGAAGAGCAGAGGTCAGGGGCTGTGGCTCGGGCAGGCAGTCCATGACTTTGGGTAGACAGTCTTTGCCTTGATCAGAAATGTTCTCATCTTGATATGATGTCTCCTCTAGCAGCCTTTGCTCCCTGGAATCTCACACAAATGCTTTAGCTTCTAACACAGTGAGAGTGTGAGAGGACATCTGATGTGTAGGTTATGGTCTCAATACTCCCCTGTGTGCTGGCCTTTCTTCTCTGGGGTCTCGGTTACAGCCCCTGCCTTCTAACTCTGTAAGAACCTAAGAGGAAAGGCCCAACTGTAGGTCCTGTTCTCATTCATTCCTCCTGTTTAAACAAATGCTGACATTTTCTTTCATGGCCCTACATCTTCTAAAACCTAGAAATCTAGAAGCTTCCATCTGGGGTTGGTAAAAATTTAAATGTGTTTATCATTTGCTGAAATTCTCCAATCCTGTAAATACTTGTTCTCAGATTATCTTCTGAGATCAAGTCCAGATATTCTGAAGCATTCCAAGAAAATTTAGACTTAGGAAGGAAAGAGGGTTAGGATTAGGATTAGGATTATGGAGGGAAAAAAGGTAATTTCACAGAAACCACAGTCATGCATTTTCAGGATGTCACTTTAATCATCCGCTTAAAATTGTTTTCTCAATGTCCTATACAATTCTCGTGAAATCAACTTCCCTAATTGATAACACATTTAAAAAAACAATTTGCCAATATACTTGTGCATTACATAGCACATAATATGTAACAGATACTGCACTTTTGTCTGAAGCACAAAGCAATAGAATATTGGGGTACCAGACTAATTTAAAAATCATGTATTTCTGACTATTATGAGTAATATTCAGTGAAGAAATTTTGAGTATTTCTGAGTATTATCCATAATACTTAGGATAATCATTTTAAACATGCTCACATATTTCCTGTCAGCCCTATTTCTAAGAATGTGTATGTGAATACAATTGTGCAAGGTATATATAATCATGAATAAATATTTTATATATATATACACATATACACATACAACAAAAAGATGTAAAAGAGACACAAAACAAGTAAAAGGAGAATCCTATGATGTTTCTAGAGAAGACTCAATAATAAAAATCATAATTATTTTGGACTTTGACAAAATAATTCTAAAATTAAAATTAAAAAGAAATAAAAATAGCAAAACTAACTTTTTATGCAATGCTCATGTGTGCTAGGCACTGGTTCCGTCCGCCATTATAATCATCATCATAATAAACTAATAAGGTAAAGACTATTATTACCCACACTCTCCAGGTAAGGAAACTGTGCCACAGAGAAGTGAGTGTATTTGCTGGGCCACCTGCTAGTCAGCTGGGGACCTGGGATTTGAACCTGAATGCTATGAAAGTGAAGCCTGCTCTCTACCTGATGTCTGCATGGCTTCTCAACTTTCCAGGAATGTTTGAGACCAGCCACTGAAATGTTAAAAAGCAGTAAAAAGTTAAGGGAATGGATGATTTATCCTTCCACATGTTTTCTCTTGGGCCTACTGTTGTCCAATTAAGTTTCAGTAATTAAAATAATATGGAAAAAAGAAAAAGAAAAACAAATTAAAAGCAAAACAAAACAAAATAATATGGAACAGCCACAGGAGGAGACAGCTTAATAGAACAGAATGGAAAACCTAGAAACAGATCTAAATATTCCTAAGAATTTATCATAAGATGATAAAAAAAAACACAGCATATCAAATCTGGGGAAAAGAATAGATTCTAAATAAATGGTGTTAAGACCATTTTAGATTTATTTAAGCATTGTAAATGTTTTAATATAAGCATTATAAAATATATTACAAGCCATAGAAAAATCAAGTTCAACTGATGAAAAAATTAAATTCCGGATGGATTAGAGATTACACAGTAAAAAATTTAAAGCTGTAAACAAATAGAATATAATATTTATTTGATTATGCAGTGGGAGTAATATTGGCTTTCTAAGCACAATAATACATATAGAAACCAAAACAGCAGAGATCAAATCAATTTCATTACATCTGAATATATTATAAATAGACAGCAAGCAAAAGGCTGGGAAAATATTTGAAAATTTGAAAATTTATATATAGCTTATATATTTAGCATATATACATATATATACACTCAAATATATACATTCTATACAAGTATATTTTATAAATCACTAACAGGAAAGAAAACAACTTAATTTTTAAGATAGGCAAATGTTATGAACAGGCAGTTCAAAAAAGAGGGTATAGGAGTTTTCAATAAGCTTTAATAGAATATAATGCATCAAAAAGTAATTGAGAAATTCAAATTAAAATCAATAAATACCATTTTCACTCATCAAATTTGTAAAAACATTACAAAATTATAATATCCAATACTGACAAAAAGTGTGGGGAGATTATGGATGTATAAACTGGTACAAGTTTTCCAGAGGATAATTTGGAAATTTATATCAAAATACTTTAACTTGGTAGTGTGTCTTCTATTAATATATTTGAAAAAATCATGGATGTTCAAAAATATTTAGCCTCTCATTGGCAGTGTTGTGGACAATAATGGGAAAAAAACTAAATAAACAAATTGAACAATTGATTAAATATCTATCGTACTTCTAAATAATAAAATACTTTGCAGTCATCAGAAATTACGTAGGCTAATCATATTTAAGAAACAGGAAATGTTTGTGACATATTTTAAGTGTTTGAAGAACAGGTTTTCTGATTTTCACTTCCAGCCAAAGTGGTGTAACAGGGACTAGATTTACCCTCCTTTCTAAAACAATTAAAAACTGCACAAGATATATGAACCAATAGCTCTCAAGATACTGACGTCAGGCAATAAATGATATTGAACTCTGAGAGATGGGAGAGAGCCTGAGATTGCCCCAGTTTACTGCCTGGAGTGTTTCTAGGCTATGGCACTGGGAGGGAGAGAGAGATGGAGCCCAGGAGTGGCTCTGAGTTGAGGGTCAGAACTGACAGTCTGGAAAGCCAAGGTAACTAGAGTTCAGAAAGCAGAGTACCAACAAGCAGAGCACTGCATAGAGAGATCTGCAGAAGGTCCCTTCAGTTTCTCAACTGAGTACCAATCAGCTCATGCTTATGAGGAAATTATCTGAAGCCAAGGAAAGAAACACCCCAAAAGATTAGAGGGAATAATCATCACAGTTCATACAGGGCCGGGAATAGTACCTATTCCCACATTCAGAATAGAAAATGATGTAACTCATGAGTTGTCATATAGGCTGTTTAGAAAGATTTTGTCTCAGTAGTAGTATAAATTAACCTTAGACTAAATGCTGCTCTGGTTACACCTAAAAAAATTTAAAAGACCCCCAAAATCCAACTGTTTCAGTGCAACTTAACACTGATTCAGAGCATGAAAGAACAGTTATAGGGATACAAAAATATTCAGTATCTAGCAAGTCAAAATGAACATTCCCTGACATCCAAAGATTATCAAGTATACAAAAGAGCTGAAAAATACTACTCAATGAAAAGACAAACAATTAAAACTGACCCAGAATTGACATACAGGGTAGAATTAGTAGAAAACATTAAATCAGCTATTATATCTGAATTTCATATGTTTCAAAAAACTACATGAAAGACTGAAAATGTTAAGCAGAGACATGGTAGATACAAAAAAAGACCCAAAGAGAACTCCTACAGTTACAAACTAAAATATTTCAGATGAAAAAAATGCAAGGTATGTTAATAGAGGCTACACAAAATGAAACACAGAAATTAAAAAAATCAGAAAAAAATAGAGCATCAGGGAGGTGTGGGACATTTTCAAGGTATCTCATACAAATGTAATTTGAGTCTCTGAAGGAGGGGAGCTAGAAATGGGACAGAAAAACGTTATTTGAAAAAATAATGGCCCCACAATGTTGCAAATTTGATGAAAATTATAAAACCCCCAAGTTCAGGAAGCTCAGTGAAACTCGAGAATGAAGAGCATGAAGAAAAGTACCCCAAAAGGCACACCACAATCAAGTGATAAAGAGAAACTTTTAAAAGTCATGGGGGGGTGAAATCATGTTACTACAGAGCGACAGAGATTATATCAGATTTCTTATCAGAAACAAGCAAGATGGTAGTGGAACAAGATCTTTAAAGTACCAAAAAAAAAAAAAAAAGTCACCTTAGAATTCTTTACCCAGTTAAAATATTGTTCAAAAATGAATGTGGGGCTTCCCTGGTGGCACAGTGGTTGAGAATCTGCCTGCTAATGCAGGAGACATGGGTTCGAGCCCTGGTCTGGGAAGATCCCACATGCCACGGAGCAGCTAGGCCCGTGAGCCACAACTACTGAGCCTGCGCGTCTGGAGCCTGTGCTCCACAACAAGAGAGGCCACGACAGTGAAAGGCCTGCGCACCGTGATGAGGAGTGGCCCCCACTTACCACAACTAGAGAAAGCCCTCGCACAGAAATGAAGACCCAACACAGCCATAAATAAATAAATTAAAAATAATATATCTCAGTAATAATAGATATATATTGGATAATAAAAAAAAAAAAAAAAAATGAATGTGGAATAAAGACTTTTTCAGACATATAACAATTGAAAAAATTCATCAACAACAGAAAAGTGTTATGAGAAATTTTAAAGGAAAGCCCTTCAAACAGAAAGAAAGGTACCAGACAGAAATTTGAAACTGCATGAAAGAATGTGGAGCACCAGAAAAGTTAACTATGTAGGTCAATATAGAGATTTTTATTTCTTACCATTTAAATCACTTAAAAGATAATTGAGGGCTTCCCTGGTGGCGCAGTGGTTGGGAATCTGCCTGCCAATGCAGGGGACACGGGTTCGAGCCCTGGTCTGGGAGGATCCCACATGCCGCGGAACAACTGGGCCCGTGAGCCACAATTGCTGAGCCTGCGCGTCTGGAGCCTGTGCTCCGCAACAAGAGAGGCCGCGATAGTGAGAGGCCCGCGCACCACGATGAAGAGTGGCCCCCGCTTGCCGCAACTGGAGAAAACCCTCGCACAGAAATGAAGACCCAACACAGCCATAAATAAAATAAATAAATAAAAATAAAAAAATAAACAGGAGCTGTTGTTTAAAAAAAAAAAGATAATTGATTGTTTAAATAAAAAATGATTACAATGCATGTGCAGTTTATAATATAAGTAGAAGTAAAATATATGACGACAATAGCACAAAAGTCAGAAGAGAATTGGAAGTATACTACTGTAAATCTCTCGTTCTATAAGTGAACTGGTAAAATAATCACTTCAAGGTAGACTGTGCTATTTAAACATGTATAGTATGAAGCTAACGAAACCACTAAAATAACACAACAGAGTTACAGTGAATGAGTTTACAAAGGAGAAAACTGGTATCAAAGAATATGCAACTATTCAAAGGAAATCAGAAAAAGGAGAATAGAGGAACAAAGAACATTTGACTCAAATGGCAAACACACACAAAGCAAGAAGAGAGTTTTAAACCCAACCATATCAATAATCACATTAAATGTAAATGATCTAAACACACCAACTAAAAGGCAGAGATTATCAGATTGGATTAAAACAGGAAAGCCAAACATTATGCTGCCTACAGGAATTCAACTTTCAATAAATAGGTTAAAAGTAAAAGGAAGAAAAAAGATATACCATATTAATACCAATCAAAACATAGCTAGGATGGCTATATCAATATCAGACAAAGTAGATTTTAGAGCAAAAAATATACATATTACCAGGAATATTAATTACCAAAAATGTTATTTCATGATAAAGAAGACAATTCATCAAGAAAAGATAATAGCCCAAGATATTTATGCTTCTGATGATGGAGCCTCAAAATATGTGATGAAAAACTGGTAAAACTGCAAGGAGAAACAAAGAAATCCTGAATAAGAATCAGAGATTTCAATATCCCAATTTCAGTAATTTATAGAATAAATAACATACTGGTAAGGATATAGAAAACTTGAAAGACTTTGTCAACCTATTTGACCTAATTGATATTTACAGAACTCCACCCAACAGCAGCAGAATATTCATTCTTCTCAAATACATATGAATCATTTACTATGATAGATCATATTCTGGTCCCTAAAACAAGTCTCAATAAATTTAAAAGGGTTCAAGGCATACAAAGAAAGTATGTTAATGGACAACAATGGAATTAAATCAGAAGTCAACAACAGAAAGGTATGTAGAAAATCCTCAGATGTTTGGAAACTAAATGACACACTTCTAAATAACCCACAGATCAAATAAGTCAAGTGAGAAATTAAAAACTATTTTGACTGAATGAAAGCGAAAACACAATATATCAAAATCTGGGAAGTGCAGCTACGGTCTTATATAGCAGAATATTTACAACACTAAATGCCTGTATTAGAAAAGAATGAAGGGCACAAACCAATATTCTTGGCTACCACATTAATATATTAGGAAAAAAGAGCAAAGGAGACACAAAGTAAGCAGAAGAAAGGAAATAATATATAAGCATGCATCATTTTATTGCGCTCTGTGAATATTGCTTTTTTTACAAATTGAAGTTTTGTGGTAACTCCGAGTCAGCAAGTCTACCAGCACCATTTTCCAACAGCATTATTTTTTAATTAAGACATGTACATTTTTTAGACATAATTATTCTGCACATTTAATAGATTATGGTATACTGTGAACACAACTTTTATACACATTAGTAAAACAAAAACAAAATCACGTGACTCACTTTATTGCGATATTTGCTTTACTGCAGTGATCTAGAACTGAACCCAAAATATCTCTGAGATATGGTTGTAAATCAATGCAGAAAACAATGAAATAGAGCACAGAAAGGCAATAGAGAAAAATCAGTGCAACTCAAAGCTGGTTTGTTGAGAAGGTGAATAAAGTTGATAAATCTCTACCCACACTGATTGGGGGCAAAAAAGAAAGGGCATGCAAATTACTAGTATTAGGCATGAGAGAGTTGACACCACTAAGTTTCTACAAATATTAAAAAGATAATATGAAAAATAAAAACACTAAAATAATTTTAAAAGAAAAAAGAAAAAGAAATGACCTATTGATACATGCAACAACATTGATGAATTTCAAAATAATTATGTTGAATGTAAGAAGCTAGGCAGAAGAGAGTACATGCTGTATGATTCCATTTATATAAAATTTTAGAAAATGCAAACAAATTTATGGTAACAGAAAGAAGACAGTGGATACCTGGGGATAGGGTAGGAGAGGCAAGAGCCAGGAATTTCAAAAGGATGAGTGGAAATTTGGGAAGTAATGAATATGTTCGTTGTTTTGATTGTAGTGTTGGTTTTATAGGTTTATACATATGTCAAAACTTATCAGCTAGTACAATTTAAATATGTGCAATTTATTATGTCAATTATACCTCAATAAACCTGGGAAAAAAGGAAGTTTCAAATGGAATATAAATTAGGATCTCAATTTATAATAACATGCACACCTGCAAATACATAGGTGTACACATATACAAATACATACATGTATACATGCACACACACACACACACACACACACACACAGAAAAATTTCTAGGAAACAATACCTCCTAAGCCTTGGCAATGGTTATCTGCATGAGTAGGGGTGCAAATGATTTTCGTTTTCCTTTTTTTGTCCCTCTGGATTTTCTATTTTCCTACAATGATATGTATTGTTTGTAAACATGTATTATAACAAATACGTTTCTGACTTTAATTTGTGAATATTGGTTTTATCACATTTATACTTCTATATATTATGCCTACATGACAGTGATGATGAACATTCTTATCTCCAACCTGGGAAAACAGACCTGTATTACTGTAAAGGCAGACCCAAGAACATATACAAATCCAAAAGTTATGCTGTTCAAAAGTCAAGGATATAGCCCTAGGTCAAGGATACCACAAAAGTTAAAAGGTGATTCAAGAACAAATACTCAAAAGCAAAAGCTAACCCTCATATATCCCTATTTACCTCAGGAGTTTTCTTCTTTCCTGAATTCACTTACACATGCACACAAGTACACACACATTTTAAAGATATTCTCAACAAGGAGGCATTGGCAAGGTTCTGAATTTAGACTCTGAGACATGTAAGGTCCAGAGAAGAATATGTCCCAGATAAATACCAGAGGTTATTCAACCCTTCTTGTAATTCCAGGCAAAGTTACAACTAACCTAATTCAGACAAAGAATCTCCTTATTTTGAAGATGCCAAGGAAGTTATGACATAATGTATGCGTCAGTAATGACAAATGTGGTCTATTGTTTCTTATGGGAAATTCTCCCTCCAGTACCTTCTGTAATCTATTATAACCATTTTTACTCTCTGTTCTCCAGTTTTCTCATGTATTTTAGCCTGATTGCCAGTGATTATGACACTTCCATTCCTGGTGTCCAAGCCCACTTTGGCCGAGACCAGGGATGAACATAAATCCTAGTTTCTCAATAAGTGCTAAGATGACCCATGAGACAAATGTGCAAATAGGACAATTATTTCTCATTCAACTTCTCATTATTTACTATAAAAACTTTCATTATGCATGTTCTATATTCCAAGTCCTATATTAGATATTAAAGAATAAGATGGAATAACAGATAATTCCTATCCTCATGGAGATGTATTTAGACAAGTAACCATGATAAAATGCTCAAGAAAGCATTAAGAAAAATATACAATTATCTTTACATAAAATTTTAAAGTTTTGTGTCAACACAACATTAGGAATAGCAATATCTCCCCAAACCTATGACTGTCTGGGTTAACTGTTTCTTATCTATAATCTAAATAAATAAATCCTTAAACAAATTAAGAACACAATGAAAACTGGAAGAAAAAAAAGGCTCACTGTATACATCAGACTTTAACATCCTTAATACCTTAAGAAACCTTATCAGTCAGTATGAAAAATAATTTTTAAAAAATCAATAAACTCCACAATTTACAAAAGAAAAATCCAAGTGACCTATGAGTGCATATAAATGTTTTGAGGTGTAGTACGAAAAATACATTTTAAATAACTATATTTTTAATCTACCTGTGAGGTGATAAAAAATATATAGTTTGGTCTCTGTCTCCAATTCCTGGCACAGAGCTCTTAAAACGCTTGTAATTTCCTAAGTGATAAGGGCACTCGGAACATCTTCTGTTCTAATGAAGTGACTCTGAGGGGGGTCCTGGAGGGCTCCTGGATGGGCACTGGTCACCAGAAAGACCAAGCCATGATTAGAAGCTTGGAATGATCAGCCCCACGCCCATACTCCAGAGGGGGAGGGGGTGGAAATGCAGTTAATGATGGATCATGCCCACGTGAGGAAGCCTCCATACAATCCCAAAAGTAGGGGGTTCAGAGAGCTTCCAAGTTGGTGAACACATGGAGATTCAGGGAGGGTGGTGAGCCCAGAAAGAATGCAGAAGCTCTGTGCCCTATGTATGCCTTGTCCTATGTATCTCTTCCACCTGGCTGTTGAGTTACATCCTTTTAAAACAAACTGGTAACCTCATAAGTAAAATGTTTCTCTGAGTTCTGTGTGCAGCTCTAGCATATTAATCGATCCCAAGGAGGGGATCTTAAGAACCTCTCACCTATAGCCGATTGGTCAGAAGCACCGGTGGTGATAATCTGTACGTGCAACTGTCATCTGAAGTGGGGGGGGGGGGTGTATGTGAGGGCCATCTCTTGGGACCAGCCCTCAATCTGTGGAATTTGATGTTACCTCCAGGTTAGATAGTGTCAGAGTTGAGTTGAATTGTAGGACACCCAGCTGCTGTCTAAGAATTGCTTGTTGGTGTGGGAAGCACCCACCACACCACACACACACACACGTTGGAATTGGGTGCTGAATCCTGGTTGGTATGAGAACATTTTACTACCACACTGGTAAAGATCAGAAAAACTTTTAATGTTCTGCTTCTGAGTAAAAGAGTTAACTTTCCAGAACCCACAGTTGGTTGGAGAGCCTAATCAGAGAGGAAGTCTTGTGTTTCCTGAACCGAAGTCCCCATTAGACTGGTGACATTAGGTAAAAGAGCATCTGAGTTTCTCAACGCCACTCCTCTTACAGCTGACACTGAAAGGCCAACTGTGAAGATGAAACAGGAGATTTTTGAACACTGTTTCATTTAGCCTGCCAAAAAGCCAATATTGCACTTTTAGAAACTCACCTAAAGTGCCATCAGATAACCTTCTTGGTAATGGACTGTATCAGTTAGCGCTCGCTCAAGATACCCAGTAGAAGTCAACGTCAAGAAAACTGAATAGAAATCTCAAACAAAAGATAATCTGAAGAATGTCTACACCCGACTCCCTCATTTTACAGTGAAGCCTGGTGATGTGATGAGATGTGTTCAAGACAGCTAATCTGTGGCAAATTCAAGGACAGACCCAATGGCGCTGCTGAGCCAGAGTCCTTCACTCAAAGTAGGTGACGAATGTCTTGACCCTCCTTTTCTCCCGAGGACAACTGCTCCACCCAGGAATCTTCTAACTGTCTAATCTGGAGGAAGTCACCCAAATTCTAATATAAGTCACAGACACCCCATCTGTAAAAAAGGGATAGTACCAAGTTGTTGAATGGTATAAATAAGATAATAGTGTGAAAAAAAAAAGCTAGCACAGTATCTGGCAATAGTAGATCCTTAATAACTGCGCTTTCCTTTCCAACCCAAAGGCATTATTCCCAAATGATTGTGGACTAACCACTTTGGAGCATAGATTATACTAGTTAAGTTAGTAATTTCATGTACTCCCTTCACAGAAACAATAAGGAAAATTGGGAGAGTTGAACACACAGTTAATGGTGGAAATTCATATGGAGAGGCTATTTTAAGGAAGAAATCACTTCTTGGTGTCCTCTGCAATTGTAGCATGCTTTGCCTAAATATATTATAATTCCTGCTTTTACAAGCTAAGCCTTTATCCTGATGCTTAAACAGTAGCAGAATAAAATTTTTAAATAACCATTTCTGTAGAGAGAAGTATTATATTATCTGTAAAAGAAATACTGACGTTCTAGGCTGACCTCCATGTAAGAAGCACCTATTAATAATATCTATATCACAAGTTCGGTGAAAAAAGTATATATTCTCCACTAGATGGGCTGCAATGTGGAATCAACAGTGAGCCAGTTCCAATCATGAGGCTGAGGACCACACCCCAGAGAATGATGGAGCAGCAAGTTGGAAGGACCCCAGGATTCTGAATGGCTCCAGGAAGCCCATCCGTCCACAATCCCTAGAGCACCTCGCCACCCACACACTGCTACATGAGAGAGGAATAAATGTATGTCTTGTTTGAGCCATTCTATTTTTGGTCTCTTTTCTTCCACCCTGACTAATGTAGAAGACATCCTGTATACAGAGTGACTAAGTGATGTTGATGGTGACTAACCATATTAAGTGTAGCCTGCCAGGGAATGTTTACAAGTTCAAGTCTCACTCAAAAACTGCCATTACAGCTTCCAGTCAAGGTATGTTTTCCCAATAGAAACCTTCCTTCTCAATATGAAACCAGACATCTGCTGGTGTCAATGTTCACTTCTCCATGTACTGATTCACTGGAAGAAGATTCCTAACCTAACTATTTTTATACACAGAATATATTGTCTTGAGTTACAGTTTACATAAATTCACAGATCTCAAGTGCACAGTACTATGATTTTTGACAAATACATCAACCCAGATGGCCAATGCCTTGATCAAGATATTACTATTACCCCTGAAAACTCCCCTTTACTCACCAGGATGTTATATCTTGCTAAATAACAAATTACCCCCAAAACTTAGCAACTTAAAACAACAAGATTTTTTTTATTTTTTCACATGGTTCCTGAGGGTCAAGAATCTGAAGTGGCTTAGCTGGGTGGCTCTGGCTCAGGGTCTTTCATAAGGAAGAGGAGGGGGAGGGGAAGAAGGAGGATAATCCATCTTCCTTTATGAAGTATCTACACAAGTGTGTTGTGTAATTTTTTTTTGAATTTTTGAATTTTATTTTATTTATTTTTTTATACAGCAGGTTCTTATTAGTTATCCATTTTATACATATTAGTGTACATATGTCAATCCCAATCTCCCAGTTCATCCCACCCCCCCCAGCCCCACCACTTTCCCCCCTTGGTGTCCATACGTTTGTTCTCTACATCTGTGTCTCTATTTCTGCCCTGCAAACCAGTTCATCTGTACCATTTTTCTAGGTTCCACATATATGTGTTAATATACGATATTTGTTTTTCTCTCTCTGACTTACTTCACTCTGTATGACAGACTCTAGGTCCATCCACCTCACTACAAATAACTTAATTTTGTTTCTTTTTATAGCTGAGCAATATTCCATTGTATATATGTGCCACATCTTCTTTATCCATTCATCTGTTGATGGACACTTAGGTTGGTACCATGTCCTGGCTATTGTAAATAGAGCTTCAGTGAACATTGCGGTACATGACTCTTTTTAAATTATGGTTTTCTCAGGGTATATGCCCAGTAGTGGGATTGCTGGGTCGTATGGTAGTTCTATTTGTAGTTTTTTAAGGAACCTCCATACTGTTCTCCATAGTGGCTCTATCAATTTACATTCCCACCAACAGTGCAAGAGGCTTCCCTTTTCTCCACACCCTCTCCAGCATTTATTGTTTGTAGATTTTTTTATGATGACCATTCTGACTGGTGTGAGGTGATACCTCATTGTATTTTTGATTTGCATTTCTCTAATGATTAGTAATGTTGAGCATCCTTTCATGTATTTGTTGCCAATCTGTATATTTCCTTTGGAGAAATGTCTATTTAGGTCTTCTGCCCATTTTTGGATTGGGCTGTTTGTTTTTTTGATATTGAGCTGCATGAGCTGCTTGTATATTTTGGAGATTAATCCATTGTCAGTTGCTTCAGGTAGCAAGAGTGCAGCTCAAAGAGTGTTCTTCCTATGTTTTCCTCTAAGAGTTTTATAGTGTCAAGTCTTACATTTAGGTCTCTAATCCATTTTGAGTTTATTTTTGTGTATGGTGTTAGGAAGTGTTCTAATTTCATTCTTTTCCATCTAGCTGTACAGTTTTCCCAGCACCACTTATTGAAGAGACTGCCTTTTCTCCATTGTATATCCTTGCCTCCTTTGTCATAGATTAGTTGACCATAGGTGCATGGGTTTATCTCTGGGCTTTCTATCCTGTTCCATTGATCTATAGTTCTGTTTTTGTGCCAGTACCATATTGTCTTGATTACTGTAGCTTTGTAGTATAGTGTGAAGTCAGGGAGTGTGATTCCTCCAGCTCCGTTTTTTTCCCTCAAGACTGCTTTGGCTATTCGGGGTCTTTTGTGTCTCCATACAAATTTTAAGATTTTTTTTGTTCTAGTTCTGTAAAAAATGCCATTGGTAATTTGATAGGGATTGCATTGAATCTGTAGATTGCTTTGGGTAGTATAATCATTTTCACAATATTGATTCTTCCAGTGCAAGAACATGGTATATTTCTCCATCTGTTTTTGATGTCACAATTTACATTTTTAAAATATCGTGTATTCATTAACAGATTATTGTAAGTCTAGTTATTTTTAATACTTTTATCCTTTCACTTTTATACTATGGTTAAGTGATTATCACACCACCATTTTCAGGTATTCTGAACTTGACTATATACTTGCCTTTACTAGTGTGTTTTATATTTTCATGTTACTAATTACTTTCATTCCAGCTTGAAGAATTCTTTTCACATTTCTCATAAGACAGGTCTAGTGGTGATGAGCTCAGCTTTTGTCTGGGAAAGTCTTCTTCTCTCCTTCATTTCTTTCTTTTTTTTTTTTTAAAGGTTATTTGAATTTATTTATTTATTTATATTTATTTTTGGCTGTGTTGGGTCTTCGTTTCTGTGCGAGGGCTTTCTCTAGTTGTGGCGAGCCGGGGGCCACTCTTCATCGCGGTGCGCGGGCCTCTCACTGTCGCGGCCTCTCTTGTTGCGGAGCACAGGCTCCAGACGCGCAGGCTCAGTAGTTGTGGCTCACGGGCCTAGTTGCTCCGTGGCATGTGGGATCTTCCCAGACCAGGGCTCGAACCCGTGTCCCCTGCATTGGCAGGCAGATTCTCAACCACTGCACCACCAGGGAAGCCCTCTCCTTCATTTCTAAAAGACATCTTTGTCAGGTACAGTATTCTTGTTTGGCAGTTTTTTTTTTTTTCCTTTCAGGATTTTGAATATAATATCTCACTCTCTCCTGGACAGCAATGTTTCTGCTTAGAAATCCACTGATACCCTCGTATGTGAGGAATTGTTTCTCTTGCTGCTTTAAAAATTCTCTTTTTGTCTTCGATTATAGACATTTTATAATAATGTGTCTTAGAGAAAATATTATTGGGGCATATTTTGATGGACACCTATGAGCCTCATGAACGTAGATGTTCAAATCTCTCCCCAGATTTGGGAATTTCTTAGCCATTTTTAAAAATTTTATTTTATTTTTTATAGAGCAGGTTCTTATTAGTTATCTATTTTATACATATTAGTGTATATATGTCAATCCCAATCTCCCAATTCATCCCACCACCACCACCCCCATTATTTTGAAATAAACTTTCTACCCTTTTCTCCCTCTCTTCTCTTTATGAACTCCAATAATGTGCAGATTGCTTCTCTTAATGGTATTCCATAGTTCACATAGGTTTTCATCACTCTTTTTCATTCTTTATTCTTTGTCTTCTTCTGATTGGATAATTCCAAATGACCTATCTCCTACTTCACAGAACCTTTTTTCTGCTTGAAAATGTTTGATGTTGATGCTCTCTACTGCATTTTTTCATTTTATTTATTGTATTCCTTTTTTAAAATAAATTTATTTATTTTTATTTTTATTTAGTTTTGGCTGCATTGGGTCTTTGTTGCTGCAAGTGGGCTTTCTCCAGTTGCAGTGAGCAGGGGTTACTCTTCATTGCAGTGCACAGGCTTCTCTCTTGTTGCAGAGCACGGGCTCTAGGCATGCGGGCTTCAGTAGTAGTGACACACAGGCTCAGTAGTTGTGGCTCGTGGGCCCTAGAGCACAGGCTCAGTAGTTGTGGCGCATGGGCTTAGTTACTCTGCAACATGTGGGATCTTCCCAGAACAGGGCTTGAACCCATGTCCCCTGCATTGGCAGGTGGATTCTTAAGCCCTGTGCCACCAGGGAAGCCCTACTGTATTCTTTAACCCCAGAAATTCTGCTTGTTTCCTTCTTATGATATCTATCTCTCTGTTAAACATCTTGTTTTGCTCATGCATTGTTTTCCTGATTTCATTGTATTAGCCTTCTGTATTTTCTTGTAGCTCACTGAGTTTCTTTAAAACAACAATTTTGAGTTCTTTATCAGGAAAATTGCAGATCTCCATACCTTTGGAGTCAGTTACTGGAAAATTATTGTGTTCCTTTGGTGGTGTCATATTTCCTTGGTTTTTCATGTTCCTTGAAGTCTTGTACTGTTGTCTTTGCGTTTCAAGAAGCGGTCACTCCCTCCAGTCTTTACCGACTGGTTTTTGGAAACAGATACCCTCTATCAGCTCTTTTAGGAGTTTTGAGGCTTTCTCAGACCTTCAGTGGATACACCTGCTCCACACTCTTGTTCCCTCTTGGGAAGGGGGCGGATTATTAAGATTATATGCCTTCTATTCATCCTCCAAAGCCAGGTCAGGTGCTGACTCCCTCGCATTTGCTTTTCCTGGGGTGGTGCCAAGTGTCCAAGTGTGTGTGCTTTCTCCCAGTCCTGCAAAGTACAGCCAGCTTTCTGTGTGTGCTCACTAGCCATGCTTACTAGCCGTTTGCAAGGGCTCACTCTCACCACCCACAGGGACATGCACAGGGAGTCGGCCGTGGTACAGCGGCGGCGGAGATTGTGTGTGGGTGAGGTGCACAGAGCACTGGGAGTGCCCATGGGCCAGCTGGGGGGATCTGTTGGTGAGGCATTCCCAGCGGCTCTTGGGCAGCCTTCCTGATGGAGTCTGCAAAGTGGTGAGTAGGGTCTGTATCCCTTGAGTGCCCTTTGAGAGCCCTGGCTGCTGTTCTCGCAGCTGCCCCCTTCTCCCCAATCATGCGGCACACCTCAGAAACCTGGGTAAGAGGAAAAAGAAGTAGGCCTCTTGGGCAGCATCTCATATGGCTGGGAAGCCAAGTGGTCACTCAAATGCTCTGCTTTTCCTCCATGGGAAAAATCATGGGCCAAGAAGGTCTCTCTTGCCGCTGAGCTGTGCCGTCCTGGGGGAGGGGGGATGCGGGAAAAGTGAAGCTGTTCCTCTGACCCTCTTCCATGTGTCCAATATCAGATGTTTTGTGTAATTGACTTCTCTACTGGACATCCACAAAGGCACTCTCATCCATGAGTGTCAAAACTGATGTTCTCTGAAGGAAGGACAGTAGAAAACTCCTGAGACTCCCCTTGTGGTCCAGTGGGCAAGACTCCACGCTCCCAATGCAGGGGGCCCGGGTTCGATCCCTGGTCGGTGAACTAGATCCCACATGCATTCCACAACTAAGAGGCCCACATGCTGCAATGAAGATCCTTCGTGCCACAACTAAGTCCTGGCACAGACAAAAATAAATAGTAAATAAATACATAAAGATTCAAAAAAAAAAAAAACTCCTGTTCTTGCCTTGCCCTAGAAGGTTCTGATATATTCCAGCGTGCTCTAGACGTTATGGAACAACCTTACGTGTGAAGGAAATGTTTGTTGTTAGAAGTGCAGTACATTCAAAGGGATGGTTTCAAAGAAAGCCAGTTACATAGCAATGATATTGCTTTGTAATTCCATTTGGGTGAGATTGACAGGCATTCAAGTTGCTCTGCAGCTGCCGGGACAAAGCTACTGATCTGGAGAGCTGAGGTTGAGCTGAGAGTCAGGTGTTGGAGTCCATGTGTGTGGAAACAGCAGGCGATGCTGGTAAGTAATACACATGCTCTGGAGCACAGGGCTTTGCCCAGTTCTGGTTTGATTTTAGTGGATTTGTGCAAAGACTGAACGTTCTTCCTCCTCTGAAAACTTTACCTCATTAATTCTAAATTTCTATTGCCCGTGAAGTGTTTCAGAACTTCATAGAAATTCTGCCTTTTGCAGGATCCCAGATGTTATACCCTATTTATTTTAAAATTAAATGTTTTTTCTGAATATAAAATGATACATATAATAATAGCAAATAGAAAATGAGTATAAACCATAAAATATCATAATACATAATATAATATATAACAGATATAACACACAATCATTTATTATTGTATATTATTATTATTATAATATTATTGTATAATATGCAAGCATTTATATATAGTCTCTAATACAACATATCATATATACGTAAATGGAAAGTGCAAAGAGGAAATAAAAGTTACCTATCATCCTGCCACGTGTTAACAAATGTTTGAGAAGAGCTTGACTGTGAAATCATAGTCTATCTGTCCCAGCTCTGTCTGCCTCTGTTAAGAGTCAGGAGTCTGTCACCTCATGGGCTCAGCCCTTATAGTGAGACCCTTATCTGTGAAAATCCCTATCTTCCCTAACAAGGAGGATCTAGAAGCCCCCCCATCCCTGTGCACAGTGAGTTCACCAATGGGAGCCACCGTTCTTGTCCTACAAGACCACATGCCTCCCTGCACCTTCAGAATGGGGGGAAGCCTGGCCTCCTCAGGTTCCCCTTTAGACTGAACCCTCAACCTCACCTATTAGGCCAAGGAGTCTGAGCTCCACCTCATTGCTATCTTGCCCCTTCTCCAGGGTTGGGTACCAGTTCTCAGATAGCTATGAAGCACTAAACCCGTTGCCCACATGAAGAAAATAAAGCAGCAAGCAGAAGTTTGGAAGCTGCCTCACCTCCTCTGCAGGTCAAACTCTTTGTGAGTTAAACCAGGTGCAGGTTGAACTTGAGTTTGTTCTCTACCCCTCTGACTAGTGACATCAGACTCCTTGGACTGCCTTCATAGTCATTCCCCTGACATTGTAGTTCCAGCTCGAGCCTGCACTCCTTGTTGATGAGGGTTCAAGGGTACTAATCCTCTCTGAGTTCTAGCTCTTGATGAATACATACAAGACATCTTCTATGGACAATATATATCATCTGTATTGGAGAAAAAAGGCAGAAACTTCTACCTCCTTGCTTGAACACATGCCTTGGAACCACAAGACCTTGATTCACCCTCCTGACTATATGGGCAAGGAAGGCTTGTGTCTGTTACATAAAAAGACAGTTAGGAGAAAGAGGGAGGGGACAGAAAGGGGATAAAGAGAGGCTCACCCTGACAGAATTTCAGGGCAAAACCTTCGTCTCCTCAGTAAGGTGCTGCTTTAAAGTTAGAGCCTACTCAGTCTTATCAATAACAGAAACACTGTCAGGGAAACCTGAGGAAGGGAGGATCCCACGCTTTCCAACATTCCCCAATTGTTAGTTCCCTAAACTCATTGGGCTTAGCAGTCAAGCCTCTGACCTACTCAGGCGTGACTAGCCTCTTTGAGAGAAGAGGTCAGTAGTTGGTGAAGGAAGTCCGGTTTCCATGTTTTGATCTGTTTCTCAGAAAAGTACCCACTGTTCCTCTGTTCTGAGAAGAGAGTTCAGCTTTGCCAAAACACTCTCCAATGGGTTAGCACAGGACACTAAATACATGCTTGCAACTGAGGCCAAAAACTCATGGCTTAATCTCCTAACGGTCTTAAGTCATGCCCAAATACAATATCCATACAGACCAGCAGAAACTGAACAATAAATCCAAATGACAACATAATAATATCCCAATTCCAGCAATAAAAGATCCCCAAATTAAATTGTCCTCCATTATTAAAACCGCAAAGAGAAATGAAAGTCCCAGGTCAATGCACCTTGAATTAAAGACCAAAGATCCAAATCATTTTCTACTCGCTTTTTATTCTGATAAAAGGCCAGAGGAGTCCTGGGTGCCTTTAGCATCAGTTTGGTCATTTCCTACTGGAAACCTCTCCAAAGTTTATTTCATCTAGTCATATCCTTCACGCATCCTATTTTCCCAAAATGCCCCAAGCTCATAGCATTATCACATCACAACCCCATTGATACCCATAAAATTTAGAAAACAAATCCCAGCCTTTACCACTCTCATCCCAGTCAAATATTATTATTTACAGTATTATGTTCTATAATGTCACCGCAAACACTGATTTGCAAATACTGGGCCATTGTTCCTGGAGAACATATGGATTTAGCTTTCAGTGAGCCACTGGTCATAACATTTACCAGTTAATATATAATCTTGTTTTATGTGTGTTTCTACTTAAAGACATCTTATTTAATATAGATTGTTGACTCAATAACATTAAACTCATAGCCAACAGCACTATATCTCACACCTGAACGAAGCTTATCTAATCCACATGTTTTATCCGCAAAGCACATCACAGCCTTCTTGCATTTAGGAACATGAGAGGGCACTTTAGTATTAGGCTTGGGCCAATTTAAACAGCGAAATCAACAACAAAAAGCACAAAAATACAAAAAACATGGCACTAAATATACCGTGAAAAGGACCTGCAATAAGAAGGCAAAGCCTCCCCTGTTCCACATCAACTGAGAACATGCACTCAATTTTTTGCTGCTCTGTGCGTGTCTGTGAATGACTGAAAAAAGGTCATGAGTATTGATTTGCGGGTCACAAATAAATTTTAGCGAGTAGGCAAATTCACAAATACAGAATTGGTATATAAAGAGGATGGACTGTATGTTCTCAGAGCCCAGGACCCAGTACATTCTAGATCCATGTGATGTTGCCATCCAAAGACCACAGGAAATATCTAATTCTTCTGGAGGAAGGAGCATAGACAAGGAAATGCAGAAGAAAAGGAGATCTTTTGTTACCTTTGCCAAGATGCCAACTAGTTTATGGCTCTTTCTCTGTGTCTTTGGCCTCCGAAAGTCCTCAGATCTGGAGGAAATCTTTCCCTCAATGGTCATTGTGACCCTGTGCTCACCAATGTCCTTGGAGGTAAAAGAAGTCCCTTTCTGTACCCAACCTCCTCACTCGGGAGCTTTGGGTCTTTTAGCATCTTCTTATCAACCACATAGACCCTACTGATGAGGAGAGCTCTGGGATAACAATCCCAAACGTCCAACATACCTTTTGTTATCCGGGAAACTGCCAGGCTCGTGACAACCATGACATCTGAGAGGCAAAGTCCAACATGAAGAAACCAAACCCTCTGACGAAAGCTGGTGGCAGCCGCTTGATTTCAGCACTCTGCTGAGCTGCAGTCTAGGGCTCTCCTTAGGTAGACTCCTGGGAATCAAATTCTCTAGTAAAGCCTCACCTTTCAACTTCAGGGTGTGAGTCTGCAGGCTTCAAAAAACAGCGTAATGAGAGGATCCTTAAGTGGCTAAAGACTGTAGGCCCCCCAGGGGCTGGAAAGCAACGACTAGGAGATCACCAGTGTGTGACTGCAGGCAGAAGCTCATCTATTTTTCTCCCCTTTGTTCTGTTTCTCATCTAGGAATATAAATTGCAAATCTCCAGGGCACGTGTGCCCAGGAACTTTTGTTCTAGTATCATCACCAGGACAGGCAGGGGTGGGGGGTGGTAGCAGTAAGTTGGCTGCCCATGTTCTGTTCTTTATAAAATTCAGGAGCGATTATTGTTGACGGAGCTACCTCCTGGGTATAGGATGCCTGACACAAGCCCTCAAGCACAGAAGAGAAAGACTTTGCTTCAAAGCTTTATATTAACTCTGGATCAGTAGTTGCAACATTTCTGATAAAGTTTGTGGATTTCAGTGACCAGGGCTGTGGGCTCAACCAGAGGGGTGAGTATTTTTATCAGAAGATGTTTATAAAAATGATGGATGGACAGAGAGAAGATGGCGGAAGAGTAAGACGCGGAGATCACCTTCCTTCCCACAAATACAGTAGAAATACATCTACACGTGGAACTGCTCCTACAGAACACCCACTGAACGCTGGCAGAAAACGTCAGACCTCCCAAAAGGCAAGAAAATCCCCACGTACTTGGGTGGGGCAAAAGAAAAAAGAAACAACAGAGACAACAGAATAGGGACGGGACCTGCACCAGTGGGAGGGAGCTGTGAAGGAGGAAAGGTTTCCACGCACTAGGAGCCCCTTCGCGGGCGGAGACTGCGGGTGGCGGAGGGGGGAAGCTTCAGAGCCACGGAGGAGAGCGCAGCCACAGGGGTACGGAGGGCAAAGCGGAGAGGTTCCCGCACGGAGGCTCGGCGCCGAGCAGCACTCACCAGCCCGAGAGGCTTGTCTGCTTAGCCGCCGGGGTGGGCGGGGCTGGGAGCTGAGGCTCGGCTGCGGTCGGATCGCAGGGAGAGGACTGGGGCTGGCGGCGTGAACACAGCCTGAAGGGGTTAGCGCACCACAGCTAGCCGGGAGGGAGTCCGGGGAAAAGTCTGCAGCTGCCGAAGAGGCAAGAGACTTTTTCTTGCCTCTTTGTTTCCTGGTGCGCGAGGAGAGGGGATTCAGAGCGCCGCCTAAACGAGCTCCAGAGACGGCGTGAGCCGCGGCTATCAGTGCGGAACCCAGAGACGGGCATGGGACGCTAAGGCTGCTGCTGCCGCCACCAAGAAGCCTGTGTGCGAGCACAGGTCACTCTCCACACCGCCCCTCCCGGGAGCCTGTGCAGCCCGCCATGGCCAGCGTCCTGTGATCCGGGAACAACTTCCCCGGGAGAACGCACGGCGCGCCTCGGGCTGCTGCAACGTCACGACGCCTCTGACGCCGCAGGCTCGCCCCGCCTCCTCCGTACCGCGCCCTCCCCCCGCCTGGGTGAGCCAGAGCCCCCGAAGCAGCTGCTCCTTTAACCCCGTCCTGTCTGGGCGGGAAACAGACGCCCTCAGGTGACCTACACGCAGAGGCGGGTCCAAATCCAAAGCTGAACCCCGGGAGCTGTACGAACAAAGAAGAGAAAGGGAAATCTCTCCCAGCAGCCTCAGAAGCAGCGGATTAAATCTCCACAAACAACTTGATGTACCTGCATCTGTTGAATACCTGAATAGACAACAAATCATCCCAAATTCAGGAGGTGGACTTCGGGAGCAGGATATATTAATTTTTCCCCTTTTCCTTTTTTTGTGAGTGTATATGTATATGCTTCTGGGTGAGATTTTGTCTGTATAACTTTGCTTTATAATAGCTTTATTTTACTTCACTATATTATAGCCTCTTTCCTTCTTTCTTTCTTTCTTTCTATTTTATTCTCCCTTTTACTCTGAGCCGTGTGGATGAAAGGCTCTTGGTGCTCCAGCCAGGCATCAGGGCCGTGCCTCTGAGGTGGGAGAGCCAACTTCAGGACACTGGTCCACAAGAGACCTCCCAGCTCCACGTAATACCAAACGGCAAAAATCTCTCAGAGATCTCCATCTCAACATCAAGACCCAGCTTCACTCAACGACCAGCAAGCTACAGTGCTGGACACCCTATGCCAAACAACTAGCAAGACAGGAACACAGCCCCATCCATTAGCAGAGAGGCTGCCTAAAATCATAATAAGGCCACAGACACCCCAAAACACACCACCAGACGTGGACGTGCCCACCAGAAAGACAAGATCCAGCCTCATCCACCAGAACTCAGGCACTAGTTCCCTCCACCAGGAAGCCTACACAACCCACTGAACCAACCTTAGCCACTGGGGACAGATACCAAAAACAAAGGGAACTACGAACCTGCAGCCTGCGAAAAGGAGACCCCAAACACAGTAAGATAAGCAAAATGAGACGACAGAAAAACACACAGCAGATGAAGGAGCAGGGTCAAAACACACCAGACCTAACAAATGAAGAGGAAATAGGTAGTCTACCTGAAAAAGAATTCAGAATAATGATAGTAAGGATGATCCAAAATCTTGGAAATAGAATTGACAAAATGCAGGAAACATTTAACAAGGACGTAGAAGAACTAAAGAGGAACCAAGCACGATGAAAAACACAATAAATGAAATTAAAAATACTCTAGATGGGACCAATAGCAGAATAACTGAGGCAGAAGAACAGATAAGTGACCTGGAAGATAAAACGGTGGAAATAACTACTGCAGAGCAGGATAAAGAAAAAAGAATGAAAAGAACTGAGGACAGTCTCAGAGACCTCTGGGACAACATTAAATGCACCAACATTCGAATTATAGGGGTCCCAGAAGAAGAAGAGAAAAAGAAAGGGACTGAGAAAATATTTCAAGAGATTATAGTTGAAAACTTCCCTAATATGGGAAAGGAAATAGTTAATCAAGTCCTGGAAGCACAGAGAGTCCCATACAGGATAAATCCAAGGAGAAACACGTCAAGACACATATTAATCAAACTGTCAAAAATTAAATATAAAGAAAACATATTAAAAGCAGCAAGGGAAAAACAACAAATAACACACAAGGGAATCCCCATAAGGTTAACATCTGATCTTTCAGCAGAAACTCTGCAAGCCAGAAGGGAGTGGCAGGATATACTTAAAGTGATGAAGGAGAAAACCCTACAACCAAGATTACTCTACCCAGCAAGGATCTTATTCAGATTCAACAGAGAAATTAAAAGCTTTACAGACAAGCAAAAGCTGAGAGAGTTCAGCACCACCAAACCAGCTTTACAACAAATGCTAAAGGAACTTCTCTAGGCAAGAAACACAAGAGAAGGAAAACACCTACAATAACAAACCCAAAACATTTAAGAAAATGGGAATAGGAACATACATATCGATAATTACCTTGAATGTAAATGGATTAAATGCTCCCACCAAAAGACACAGGCTGGCGGAATGGATACAAAAACAAGACCCATATATATGCTGTCTACAAGAGACCCACTTCAGACCTAGAGACACATACAGACTGAAAGTGAGGGGATGGAAAAAGATATTCCCTGCAAATGGAAATCAAAAGAAAGCTGGAGTAGCAATTCTCATATCAGACAAAATAGACTTTAAAATAAAGACTATTACAAGAGACAAAGAAGGACACTATATAATGATCAAGGGATCGATCCAAGAGGAAGGTATAACAATTGTAAATATTTATGCACCCAACATAAGAGCACCTCAATACATAAGGCAAATACTAACAGCCATAAAAGGGGAAATCGACAGCAACACAATCATAGTAGGGGACTTTAACAGCCCACTTTCACCAATGGACAGATCATCCAAAATGAAAATAAATAAGGAAACACAAGCTTTAAATGATACATTAAACAAGATGGACTTAATTGATATTTATAGGACATTCCACCCAAAAACAACAGAATACACATTTTTCTCAAGTGCTCATGGAACACTCTCCAGGATAGATCATATCTTGGGTCACAAATCAAGCCTTGGTAAATTTAAGAAAATTGAAATCGTATCAAGTATCTTTTCCGACCACAACGCTATGAGACTAGATATCAATAACAGGAAAAGATCTGTAAAAAATACAAACACATGGAGGCTACACAATACACTACTTAATAACGAAGTGATCACTGAAGAAATCAAAGGGGAAATCAAAAAATACCTAGAAACAAATGACAATGGAGACACGATGATCCAAAACCTATGGGACACAGCAAAAGCAGTGCTAAGAGGGAAGTTTATAGCAATAAAGCCTATGTCAAGAAACAGGAAACATCTCGAATAAACAACCTAACCTTGCACCTGAAGCAATTAGAGAAAGAAGAACAAAAAAAACCCCAAAGCTAGCAGAAGGAAAGAAATCATAAAGATCAGATCAGAAATAAATGAAAAAGAAATGAAGGAAACAATAGCAAAAATCAATAAAACTAAAAGCTGGTTCTTTGAGAAGATAAACAAAGTTGATAAACCATTAGCCAGACTCATCAAGAGAAAAAGGGAGAAGATTCAAATCAATAGAATTAGAAATGAAAAAGGAGAAGTAACCACTGACACTGCAGAAATACAAAAGATCATGAGAGATTACTACAAGCAACTCTATGCCAATAAAATGGACAACCTGGAAGAAATGGACAGATTCTTAGAAATGCACAACCTGCTGAGACTGAACCAGGAAGAAACAGAAAATATGAACAGACCAATCACAAGCACTGAAATTGAAACTGTGATTAAAAACCTTCCAACAAACAAAAGCCCAGGACCAGATGGCTTCACAGGTGAATTCTATCAAACATTTAGAGAAGAGCTAACACCTATCCTTCTCAAACTCTTCCAAAATATTGCAGAGGGAGGAACACTCCCAAACTCATTCTACGAGGCCACCATCACCCTGATACCAAAACCAGACAAAGATGTCACAAAGAAAGAACACTACAGGCCAATATCACTGATGAACATACATGCAAAAATCCTCAACAAAATACTAGCAAACAGAATCCAACAGCACATTAAAAGGATCATACACCATGATCAAGTGGGGTTTATCCCAGGAATGCAAGGATTCTTCAATATACGCAAATCAATCAACGTGATACACCATATTAACAAATTGAAGGAGAAAAACCATATGATCATCTCAATAGATGCAGAGAAAGCTTTCGACAAAATTCAACACCCATTTATGATAAAAGCCCTGCAGAAAGTAGGCATAGAGGGAACTTTCCTGAACATAATAAAGGCCATATATGACAAACCCACAGCCAACATTGTCCTCAATGGTGAAAAACTGAAACCATTTCCACTAAGATCAGGAACAAGACAAGGTTGCCCACTCTCACCACTATTATTCAACATAGTTTTGGAAGTGTTAGCCACAGCAATCAGAGAAGAAAAAGAAATAAAAGGAATCCAAATCGGAAAAGAAGAATTAAAGCTGTCACTGTTTGCAGATGACATGATACTATACATAGAGAATCCTAAAGATGCTACCAGAAAACTCCTAGAGCTAATCAATGAATTTGGTAAAGTAGTAGGATACAAAATTAATGCACAGAAATCTCTTGCATTTCTATACACTAATGACAAAAAATCTGAAAGTGAAATTAAGAAAACACTCCCGTTTACCATTGCAACAAAAAGAATAAAATATCTAGGAATAAACCTACCTAAGGAGACAAAAGACCTGTATGCAGAAAATTATAAGACACTGATGAAAGAAATTAAAGATGATACAAATAGATGGAGAGATATACCATGTTCTTGGATTGGAAGAATCAACATTGTGAAAATGACTCTACTACCCAAAGCAATCTACAGATTCAATGCAATCCCTATCAAACTACCACTGGCATTTTTCACAGAACTAGAACATAAAATTTCACAATTTGTATGGAAACACAAAGGACCCTGAATAGCCAAAGCAATCTGGAGAACGAAAAATGGAGCTGGGGGAATCAGGCTCCCTGACCTCAGACTATATTACAAAGCTACAATAATCAAGACAGTTTGGTACTGGCACAAAAACAGAAATATAGATCAATGGAACAGGATAGAAAGCCCAGAGATAAACCCATGCACATATGGTCACCTTATCTTTGATAAAGGAGGCAAGCATATACAGTGGAGAAAAGACAGCCTCTTCAATAAGCGGTGCTGGGAAAATTGGACAGATACATGTAAAAGTATGAAATTAGAACACTCCCTGACACCATGCACAAAAATAAACTCAAAATGGATTAAAGACCTAAGTGTAAGGCCAGACACTATCAAACTCTTAGAGGAAAACATAGGCAGAACACTCTATGACATAAATCACAGCAAGATTCATTTTGACCCAGCTCCTAGAGAAATGGAAATAAGAACACAAATAAACAAATGGGACCTAATGAAACTTCAAACCTTTTGCACAGCAAAGGAAACCATAAACAAGACCAAAAGACAACCATCAGAATGGGAGAAAATATTTGCAAATGAAACAACTGACAAAGGATTAATCTGCAAGATTTACAAGCAGCTCATGCAGCTCAATAAGAAAAAAACGAACAACCCAATCCAAAAATGGGCAGAAGACCTAAATAGACATTTCTCCAAAGAAGATATACAGATTGCCAACAGACACATGAAAGAATGCTCAACATCATTAATCATTAGAGAAATGCAAATCAAAACTACAATGAGATATCATCTCACATCGGTCAGAATGGCCATCATCAAAAAATCTAGAAACAATAAATGCTGGAGAGGGTGTGGAGGAAAGGGAACACTCTTGCACTGTTGGTGGGAATGTAAATTGATACAGCCACTATGGAGAACAGTATGGAGGTTCCTTAAAAAACTACAAATAGAACTACCATACGACCCAGCAATCCCCAAATAGAACTACCATACGACCCAGCAATCCCACTGCTGGGCATATACCCTGAGAAAACCATAATTCAAAAAGAGTCATGTACCAAAATGTTCATTGCAGCTCTATTTACAATAGCCAGGACATGGAAGCAACCTAAGTGTCCATCGACAGAGGAATGGATAAAGAAGATGTGGCACATATATACAATGGAATATTACTCAGCCATAAAAAGAAATGAAATGGAGGTATTTGTAATGAGGTGGAAGGAGTTAGAGTCTGTCATACAGAGTGAAGTAAGTCAGAAAGAGAAAAACAAATACAGTATGCTAACACATATATATGGAGTCTAAGGAAAAAAAAAAGGCCATTGAAGAACCTAGTGGCAAGACGGGAATAAAGACACAGACCTACTAGAGAATGGACTTGAGGATATGGGGAGGGGGAGGGGTGAGATGTGACAGGGTGAGAGAGTGTCATGGACATATATACACTACCAAATGTAAAATAGATAGCTAGTGGGAAGCAGCCCCATAGCACAGGGAGATCAGCTCGGTGCTTTGTGGCCACCTAGAGGGGTGGGATGGGGAGGGTGGGAGGGAGGGAGATGCAGGAGGGAGGAGATATGGGAACATATGTATATGTGTAACTGATTCACTTTGTTATAAAGCAGTAACTAACACACCATTGTAAAGCAATTATACTTCAATAAAGATGTTTAAAAAAAAATGATGGATGACCATATCACATGGGAATTTAGCTGCCCCTGGGTTGAGATTAAAACATAAAAACCCAACAAAACCTCAACAAGAACCTAAAGGAAATTCAAGAAGATGTACACTGTCTCTAAGCACACTGTCAGCTGGGAAACTAAGAAGAAATGGTGTTCGTTTAAAAAAAAAAAACCAAATTGAAACAAACAAACAAAAAATGTGTTGATCCTGTAGTCAGAACAGGTGTGGTATTAGAACTTTTGGTTTTGTAGATGAAAAAGGACACGGGAATATTGAGTTGGAGAAGAGAGGCATTTCATTAAGAAGAAAGGAGAGATCATAAGGGGTAGGATGGAGCTTTGTAGAAGGGAAAGGGTGATGCAATGGATGTATTTCTAGAGATCACAAGGGCTCTCACTGCAGAGGCAAGTAAGAAAGGGAAAAATGGAAGATCCAAGAGAGGAATGGATGACTGCCCTGGAGGAGCCAAGAGCTTCTCTCCTTAAGTCAAGAGGGGGATCACAGCGTGTCTGGGAAATCCTCACTTAAACACAGACGAGGTGGTTCATGAACATTTAGACTGAGCTGAGGATCAGGGTAGAATCGTTTAAATGCTATTGGGTGGGTTTCACACAGTTTCACAGAGAACACATACACACACACACACAAAGTCGTCACAGCATGCCCTGAGGGAAGAGGATGGTGGGGAGAAGTCTTCAAGGGAAGGTGAATCCCCAAGGGGCAAGCAGAGCAGCACAAGGGGCAAGAAGTCCCAGCACACCCCATAGTCAGCACCACTGTGCTGAAAAGTGTCTGTTGACAAAGTTACTCCAGGAAGGCCGGTATGTTTTAGAACAATATGTATTTACAAAAAGAAGAAGAAATTCCTTAGACTGCATTATCAACCCCTTCAAGTAAAAAAATTCCATGATGCCTGCATTCTAAAACTAGAAAAAGAACTTCAAACCCTTGGGCTATTTGATTACATATATATACATTTTTTAACATTTATTTCTTTCGTTGCACTGGGTCTTAGTTGCAGCAGGCGGGATCCTTAGCTGTGGCATGCGAACTCTTAGTTTTGGTATGCATGTGGGATCTAGCTCCTGACCAGGGATCGACCCAGGCCCCCTGCATTGGGAGCTCAGAGCGTTATCCACTGCACCACCAGGGAAGTCCCTGTTTATTTTTTTTTTTTAAGGAAAGGAAGCCTTTCCATTCCTAGCAGGGAAGGACACTTAGAGGATTTGACCTCATCTGATAGTGATTTAAACTGCCACTGAACATAAGGATGGACAGAAAGCCCTCTTACCATTGACATGTCATTGCAGGGCTGGAGCTGCTCTTAACCTCGAAGTGCCAGCTACACGAGCTGGTAACAGTGCTTCTGTTATTGTTCCAGGGACCGAGACATTCCAGGATAGCTGTTTTACATAGACAGGTCAAAGCTTCCTTTAGAGCTCTTTTGGTCTTTCTTTCTTTTTTAATTCCTTTTCAGATTGTTTTTAATATGTTCACCACCCAGGCAAATTATATTACATCACATCCCCTGGCCATTCAGCCACATGAGCTACCACATCAGTCACCTCCAGAGACAAAATCCCCTGCAGAATCTAACGGGAAACCTCTCAAGGGACACGAGGCCCCGCCAGCCACATAAGGACCTAGAAGGCAGACAAGCACAGTGGTTAAGGGCAGCAGCTTTGAGGCCAGACCACCTGTGCACGTACCTCCCCCACTGCTTACCAGCAATGGGACCTTCGGCAGGTTACTTAGCATCTCTAAGCCTCAATTTCCTCATTTATAAAATAGAGGTAACTACTACAATGTTCCAAGATTATTGTAACTACTACAATATTCCAAGATTATTGCAATAATAGGTGAGAAAATGTGCGTAAAGTGCTTGGACCATAATAAAAGCATCACGAATAGTAACTACTCTTTTATGGAATAGGGTATGGCCTGTTTTTCATTTATTTATTTTTTTGAATGCAGAAAAGTTTCCAACCCCATCTCTCCTGAAAGTGAAGCGGTTATCTTGGAACAGATCTTTTTTTTTCCTTGAGTAAGGTCAGTTGATGCCCTGTTAGGGATGCAATATGGGTGAGTTGGCAATCAGTGTCCTTGGAGAAGAATCTAATGTTCATTAAAGGTCCACTTCTGTTTGGATGGTAGCAAAGCTGCCTCAGTGGGGCGATAGACTTTGCTGCACAGAAACCTAAAATTTTCTGGGGTGCAGAAAAACTGTCCCCAGAGATTCCAAGATAGGGAGGCATAGCAGTGGGCAGTAGGGTGACCCTGCACAAGACCCTGCAGTTGTGAGTGGGGACTGGTGACCAGAGCTCAATGCAGTGGTTGTATCTGGAAAGCAACAAACACTGAGCCTGGAGGAGCAGATCAGAAAAGGGCCCCTCCAAGGCCGGTTAGTTCACCCTGGCAGCAATGGCCATTCCTAACAGTGACCGTGGGGCGGAGGACCACAGTGACATCCAGATCCCCCTGAACTGATGAAGCAGGTAGTATCTGTAATAACTGGAAAGGATTTTTTAATGGAGAAAAGTATGCTATTCTTTAAGGATCTAATTGTGACCCCAAAGCAAAAATCCCTATTGATTTGCAGGGTCATTTGAGGGGTGTCCACTGAGGAGAAGAATTTCCTCTCAGAAAGGTTCACTGTGCCCTCAAATCTTTATGCAAGGGTCATGGTCTCGCACCTGCTGTCAGATTCCTGGAGCAAGAATTGTCGAGAATGGCCCTCCATCTGCATCTAGAGTACGCAGACAGGCATCTGACCTAATTCAAGTCACTCTTCCTCACCAGCCTCAGAGAGACGCCTCCGGCTGAAAGCATCAGGCCAACGTCTGCAGAGTCCTGAACAGAAAGCAGTTAGGGAATGAACAGAAAAGACTGTTCCATTTCTCATTTATTAACATATTGCCTCATTTTCACCAAGAGGTGTCAGGTCCAGAGATTTATTAATAAGTCAATCTCTCAACTGATTCAAACTCAGCTGACAGCTTATAAAGAAGAAAGGTAAGAATGTATATTTATTTCACGTCTCTTTTTCAATCACTGCATCCTGGGAAGTAGTCTTTCTAGAAACTGGAGAATTGGATGAGTAACTTCCTCCTACCTTTTCTAGGGTCAGAGAGCTTGTTATATAAGGACAGGTGTTCAGCTGGTATACTGTGACATCAGTACATTAGCAACCATGACATGTACCTTCCAGGGGGAGCTGAGCAGATCCACAACCATTGGGAGCATTTCCTACAGAACCAAAGATGTCATCTCTTCAGCTGTACCTGAATCTTCAACATCCCTGGGGGCGGAGCTAGCATTCCCTCTGTGATCAGAGCAGCTGCTGAAATCAATGCACTCAAGGTTCCCACGTGCACTAGTTTAACACAAAGATAACTCCACAACTTCTCACCAAAAAAAAAAAAATGGTGGGGAAAGAGGCTGTTACACCTGGCAGGGAGTACTGTGGTTCAAATCATAGTGTGTGGACAAAAAAAAAAAATGTTGCCCGCCACTGCAGTAAACAATGAATGTTGCCCTCCATCAGGCCATCAGCGACTGAGATGTCTGACGTTCGACTACTTAGGTTTTTTTTTTTTTCAGCAAAAACTCATATATATTCTGGCTCCTCCCTTATCTGTTTGGAACAGTTCCTCAGAGCTATCTGAGAGGTTGTCTCCCAGGCTGTCGTCCTCAGTAAGGTCCCTGAATAAAAGATAACTCTCAACTTTTAGGTTGTGTGATTTTTTTCCTGTCAGCAGTGGCTGCCATTTATTGAGAAATTTCTATGTGCCAGGCCCTGGGCTAAGCTCTTTACATATGTTACATGTACACATTTATACCCCATTTGCATGCTAAAAACAACTCTGAGATTAAGGTATTAGCACCCTGGTGGTATAGGAAACTGAGGCACACAGAGGTAGCAGTCACATAGTCAGTAAGCAGGAAAGCCATGATCAAGGTTCAATCAAGTGGACCCCAACACCTGCTCCTACCATGATTCTGTCTACCAAGCCTTTGTGTTGATTGCCCACTTCTCTTCTGTCTTTGAGGTGGGAGGCTTTGGCTTAGGGTAAGGACATAGGGTGTGGTCTAATCAGTAACGTTAGCAGTAACAAATGCTGTTGCAGCATCTTGTTTGCCTTGTGTTTGTAACTGATGCCCAGTAACCCTGAATAGATCATTGATCTAGACATGATATGAGAATAGACCACACATAAGCTTCCTGCCTTCTAGAACTTTCCGTGCCAAGAGGGATGTATTGACAGCATTTGCAGAGACAGATAAGTTATCTCAAAATAAATGCACATGCTCAGAGAAGTATAAATATCATGTGATCCCCCATAACTGACTATTCAAGAAATGCTTTTGAAAGAAAAAAGTCAACACATTTCTAGAAATAACAGAGGACCTCAGAGTTCTCTAGGTCAGCATTCTCTGAGTTTTCTTGAACAATAACACTTAAAAATAATAACGCATTGAACCAATACTGTAAGAGATTATGAGATATTTTACATACTTAGAATAAAGTACAAAGCAAAGATGATGTTACAGATGAATTAACTATTCAGGAAATGTTGAAAAATTTGTAGTTTCTCCTTTATGACAATATTTTAAAACTAGATGAATTGTCATATGTTTTGTTAAAAGAACAAAATGCCACAACTACATGTTGAAATACATGATTAGAAATGCCACAGAGTCCACGGACCTTAGGAAAACAGTGTGTTGGGAAATAAGCAGATGGAAATCTGAGCATTCATGCGTGATGGGATCCCCCATATTAAATCCTAGCATGTTCTGGTATGGCTCATCCTTCTTTAAAGGGAGATTATTTAAAATGAAGAGAACTATAAATTGAAATTTAAACTTTTTTTTCTTTTAATTTTATTTTAACTATATTTCAGAAAATGCATATCCATGGCATTGTTTGTTTATGGAAGAACTCAGAAGAATATCTGAGGAATAAAACAGTGATCCAAGGAATTAGGGTTGATGGGAGGGAGTTGTGTAGAGAGAAGAGATAGGGACGGAGAAAGGAGAAATAGGGAAGGGTCCTCATCATTCTATCCCACAGCTCTATGAAACCCAACCTTCATTATCATTAAATACAAGAGTCAGTTTAGGTTCTAAATTCTTATGGTAACAGCTTAGAGGATCCCAGGTAACCAACCAGAAAGTGAGATATCAGTTGGGAGCCTCCTGCAAGAATGCCACCAAGAGGTGGTAAGGGCTTGAATTTAGAAAACGGCTGTTAGAATGAAGTAGGAAGGAAGAACAAATTGTATTCCTATGTTTAAGAGTAGAATTAATTAGATTTATCAAGTTATTTTGCATTGGGAAGGAAAGATGGAAAGGAGTTGGGGGGATAGCTCTCAAACAAGGTGGGATGTTTGACAACCATTCACAGAGATACCAAATACTGGAGGAGGAGCAATTAGTAGGAAAGCAATGGTGGGTTCAATTTTGGATAAGCTAATTTTGAGGGGCTGTCTTGACATTAAGCTATTAGAAATATGTCGGTAAAAATTATGGGCTAGACCTATTAATTTGGGATTTGTCAGTGTGCAAATTGTACTCAAGTCATGGGGATGATCCAGGTCCCTTCAGGAGGAAAGAACAGAGCAAGAACTGCAAGGGACAAGGAAGGAGTCCTGGGAAGCATGACTCCCGATGGGCAGGAGGGGGACTGGTACCCACACAGGAAAGTAAAAGAGGTTAAAGATGGAGAAGGATGGAGAAGTTCCCATCAGCAACCAGTGCAGTCACTAATGACATCATTTAAAGTGACTTCAGAGCTGCTGAGGGTGGCCCAGGCAGGACACAGTTAGTTGGAAAGAAATGCTAGGAGAAGTGAGAACACTAAGTGCAATGTGTGGTTGTTTGGAAATGGCAACGAATGCAAAGACCCCTGGCCTTCTCCTCTCAGAGACACGAAGAGGGGAGATGAAGAAACCCCACAGAAGACTTGGTGTCCTCAGAAGAGAATCAGGTCTCGGTTAAGTCCAGGAGCTACAAAGAATGTTCTCTGAAGAATTTAGGGGTGAAGGAGGTCTACTAACAATGGAATGGTAACTGTTGGAATTCCTTAGATATTTTGGATATTAACTCCTTATCAGATGTATGGTTTTCAAATAGTTTCTCCCATTCCATAGGTTGCCTTTTCACTCTGTTGATTGTTTCTTTTGCTGTGCAAAAGGTTTTAACTTGATGTAGTCCCACTTGTCTACCATATGATCTATCAATCACACTTTGGGGTGTGTATTCAAAAGCATTGGAATCAGGATCTTAAAGAGACTTCTGCACTCCCATGTTCATTGCAGCATTATCCGTAAGTCAAGAAATGGAACAACCCAAATATCCACCAACACATTAATTGAGGAAGAAAATGTGGTTTATACATACGACGGAATATTATTCCACTTCAAAAAACAAGGAAATCCTGACATATGTGACAACACAGACAGACCTGGACGAAATTATGGTAAGTGAAATAAACCAGTCACAGAAGAAAAAGTACTGCATGATTCCACTTTCTAAAACAGTCAAACTCATAGAAACAGAAAGTACAATGGTGGTGGCTAAGGTCTGGGGAGAGGGCGAAAAGGGGTTTGCTGTTCAATGGGTCTAAAGTTTCAATTACGCAAGATGAATAAGTTCTAGAGAACTGCTGTGAAGCACTGTGTCTATAGTTCACAATACTGTACTGTGTCCAGAAAAATATAGTAAGGTAGATCTCTTGTTAATAGTTCTTACCACCAGAGAGAAAGAGAGAGAGAGAGAGAGAGAGGTAAATCATGGAACTAGATGCGATCACCCAGATGGAGAAGAAGGCAGAATGAGCCCTGGGTCCCTCCTGTGTTGAGAGGCTGGGTAGAATAAGAACTAGGAATGGAGAGAGGGAAAGAGAGACCAGTTAGATGGGAAGAAAACCAGGGTTGTTTGGAGTCTAAGAACTAGGTGAGAAATATTTCAGAGAGGAAGGAATGATTCATCACGCCAACGCTGCGGGCAGTTCCAACAGTATGAGGACCGGGAAAAAAAATCACTGGCTTAACGACATAGATGCCACGGCAACATTGAGAAGCTGGTGTTTGTAGAACAGTAGGTATGAAAACCTATTGCGAATATTTTAAGAAAGAGTGGGAGAAAAGGAGTTAAAGACAGTAAGTATATAGAACTACTCCAGGGAATTTTGCTGTAAAGAAATGGAGCACAAACTGGAAGGGAAACGGAGGCAAAGACAAATGTCACACGCCGCGCAGGGGCGGTCAGGGCCACATGTGTGGCCACGGGAGTCTACTTTTGGGAATCAGTCCCCAAAGCAGCCTCCTACAGGGTTCCCAAAGCAGTCCCATTGTTAGTTCCAGCCAGGATACCCAAAAGGATAATAAGGAAAATGTGAGTCAAGCTGTCAAACCAGCAACGTCGGGAAGCATAAGAAAGTTGATGGGTGAGAGAGGGCAGGGTGAGCCGGTGGGGAGGAGAAACCTGGAGGTTCCCCTGGACCAACCAATGTGCAACTAGCAGGCCGGGCACAGCACAGCCCTGGATGGAGACGGGACGTTGGATGGGCAGGAGCGCTTGGGGGAGGAGGAGGGAGCCTCTACCAGGCTGAGTGTGATCTGAAGGGGGTCTGGGGAGGCCTGACCACAGGTGAAGGACCAGGGCTCACCTGGCCTTCTCGCAGCGGTGCCGTCAAGAAGATGCCCCACGGCGCTGTGGATGTCAGCGCAGCCGGGCTCTGCAATCCGGCCTCCCTCCCTTCCCCAGGAAGGTCTCCCCTGGGGGCAATAATACTCAAACTCTGGTGCAGGTCAGGATCCACCAGACCCCTACAGCAGAGCCTGGACCTGGGAAGGATGAGGAAGACCCCACAGGTGCTTAATTCTGCTCGACACCCACATTTAGAAATCACTCCTCTACTACCAAGTGGATGCTCGGGGTTGTACTCTTACGAAGGGCCATTAAATGTCTTTGTGTCCCAGTAAAGGTTTTATTGCGTGTCTAGGCCCTGGACTGGCTTTTAGGGAACTGTGGAAGGGGTGACGGTAACAGACCTCAGCCAAGGCTAGGACAGTGAGGCAGCTCAGGGCTCAGGAAGTGGACCCCCTCGGGGTGGCAGGAGGGGAGCCAGGGCTGGGGAGCCTCACTGAGCCCAGTCTGGGGGCGGCAAGGTGTCTGGGACAGGCCATGAGTATCCAGGCACGAGGCCAAGGTCTAGTGCGTGGCTGTGGCCTCAGGAGTGGCCGGGCAGCCAGCGGGGTCTGAGCGAGGACCCAGCTGGGCAGTGGCAGAGGCCAGAGCTGAGAGACAAGGCAGTAGCTGGCAGTTCCCTGCGGCTCTGGCATGCTGCTCCTGCATTTGCTTGACTTTGCTGCCCGTGTGATAAAGCAACAGGCTCTGTCAGATAGGACTCCCTTGACACTTTCTGGGGAGACCCCCAGGTCCAGAGGCTCCAACGTGATAAGGAGTCCCCTTAGTTCCCTGAGCCCAGGCAGGGGGCTCGGTTCCTGCTACTCCAGCCACAAACAGATCCCTCCAAAGGAAACACCACCGTCCACTGGAACATGACATTTTCTGTCCTTCCATCACCGTTACCATCCTCAGCTCTCCTGGGCTGAAGGCTCATTACAGCTCAAAGGCTTTGCTGAGAACCTTAGCTCCACTGTCCCCTTTGATCACCTAGTAAGAAAAGTCACCCCAACTTTGTAGGTCAAAACCCTGCATCTTAATGAAATAAAATGATGGTGTGGGGTGGAGGAAGGGGAACAGGGGCTGAAACTCAGGTCTCCGGCCTCAGCACCACTCTTTCTTATTATCGTGATCAAATACACATAACGTAAAACTGACCACTTTAACCCATCGCTTCGTGTAGGTCCCGTGGCTTTAAGTACATTCACATTGTGGTACAGCCATCACCACCAACCATCTCCAGAGCTATTTTCATCTTGCAAAACTGAAACTCTGTCCCCCTTCACTAATAACTCCCCAGATCCCTCCCCCGGCACCCACCCTTCTACTTTCTGTCTCTATGGATCTGATTCCTCTAGGTTCCTCGTATAAGTGAAATCAAACAGTTTTGTCCCTTTGTGACGGGCTTATTTCACTGAGCATAATGTCCTCAAAGGGAGACAGAACCATAGGGGAGGGTGGTTTCCATCCCACAAGCTCGAGGTTAGGGGCCAGCATTTTCCACTGCGCTCCCTGCTACTGAAGCCCACACTCTTGATTTCACTATGAATGGCATTCTGGCTGAATTGTGTCCATCCCCCCCAAAATTCGTAGGTTGGATTCCTCACCCCCGACCCCGAGTATACCTTGGAATGTGGCTGTCTTGAGAGATAAGGCCTTTACGGTTTCATAAGCTTAAGTGAAATCACATGGCCGGGCCCTAACCCACTATGACTGGGGTCCCTGCTAGAAGAGAGATGCCAGGGATGGGTGCACACAGAGGAAAGACCCTGGAGGACCCAGGGGACACAGGGAGAAGGTTGCCATATGCATGCCACGGAGTGAGGCCTCAGGAGAAACCACTCCTGCCAGCACCTTGATCTTGGACTTGCAGCCTCCAGGACGGTGAGAAAAAAAACTCCTGTTGTTTGAACTCCCTGATCTGTGGTATTTTGTTACGGAGGCTGAGCTGACTAATACAGACGCGGCTACGTGTTACCAGATTTGAAAGACCCACGTCCCAGAGTGGCTGCAATCCATCCCCAGTCTGATTTTTGTGGGTGTGGAGCATAGAGGTTACTTGACTCTGCATTTCTGTCTCATTCAGAGAGGGATGCGGTTTCTTAGCCTGCCCAGGGGGCTGCCATGGATGACCTTTTAGAGCTCTGAGTCTCCACTAAGACAGCCCAGCAGTTGGCCCCCAAAGCATGGCTTCACTGGCCCAACCCGCCTTATTTTCACCAAGCAGCGCCCGTTCCCAGGGCCGGCAGCCCCGCAGAAATGTCAGGGATTCGCCAGCCAGCCGTGTGAATCATTCCTCCGCAGCCTTTCTGCTCTGGGAGAGGAAAACGCTCACAGAGAAAATAACACGGCCCAAGAAATGAGCCCCTCCCCCCTGCAAGGAAAGTCACCAGCCGCCTAAACACAAGGACAAGAATCTTTGGTCTCAGACTCAGAGTGATTCTCTGCTATTTCTCAGTACACTGGGTTTGAAATTGTCCCTTTCTGGTATCATAATGTATGTGTAATTTTTGCTTTTCAGCCAAACAGGTAAAAAAGAATTTTCCCTTTTTTTTTTTTTTTTTGCCTATTCTAAGGCATATAAATTCCAAAACATAGCCTCCAGATGGGCCAGGGAAGCTGATGGCCTTGAAAGGAGTTCAGAAGGGTGAAATGGGGGTGGAAGTATGGGTTGAAAGAGCTGGAGAGAAAGCCAGACACCTTATCCAGAGATGAGGCTGAAGGAAACAGGCAATTTCTAGAAGAGTCTCAGCGAGGGCCACTCAGGACACATGATCAGGAAGATTACACCCCCAAAGTGGCCTTGGAAATGTGTAACCCAACACAGGGAAACTGAGTAAGAGCGAGAATACCCATTACTGGAAACGAGATTCATAAATTTTCATGTAAGACTTGCTCAAGGGAACATCAGCCATGTCACTGAGGCCACCGGTTCCCAGAGAGATGTTCCAACCGGAAGCCAGAGAATCAAGACACAGATTCCAGGCAGGGAAAAGGTCTTCAGCCTTCAAAGAGCAGAAGAGAAATGGGGTGGTGGAGGAGGGTCGTAACGAGGCCAACGCGAATGGATTGGTATGAAATTGGAGGACAGAAGTTAAAGATGAACTAAAAACCAAAGGGGTAAAATCTGGTTGCAGAGAGCAACTGAAGCCTTTAATGGAGAGCAAGCACAGGATGGGGGCTGAGCCAGAGCAGGTCTGGGCCTCCGCCCATCCCAGGCCAAGGTCACCTGTACAGGGGAAGCCCCCCGAGTGACAGGACTTGTCTGTGTACGTGATGGATTGCACTTCGCTGGGTGGACCTGATTGAGGAGAGGAAACTGACGAAAAAGAGAAAATGGGAAGTTTCTGTGACCCCAGGGCACCATATCTCCCTCTTTATTCATTTGAGAGTGACAAGGGGAAGGTCACTGGCGTCAACAGCAAAGGGACTTGCATTTGGTGGTGGACCCAGGGTGGGGTTCCCTTCTGGTCCTGCATCTTCCCTAATCTTGTTTTCTCCACTGGTTACTAAATAATGCTGGCGGTGCTCACCTCATTTTACTGACCAGCACAATTACAGAATGTATCCTTTAAGCAGGTATTTATGGATCCCCTGCTTTGGCCAGGCACTGTGCGATATCGTAGCAATGGACTGGTGAGATAAACATTAATTTCTCTTTATCAGCAGGATGAGTAGAGTTTCTCTCCTCATAAAATTAACAAATCCACAGTTCCCCTACTGCAGTGGGAGGCCTGCCACAGTCCTGACCCACCCTTCTATTCACCCAAAGCTCCTTTCCCTTACGTTCCCATAGCATCTTTCAGACCTTCTGTTTGGCTTGAAAATTCATCACGGTAAACCTCGCTATGAGCCACTGGTCCCATCTCCTAGCCACTGAGAAAAGGGACACCAACTGACGTAATATCTCTTTCCCAACTCAAAATTCCCTGGGCTCTTCACCCATATTCTCCATCCTCCTTGAGATGGGGGCCTCTTTTCAATTTGATCTCTCAACCCCCAGCCCAGATGCAGTCTTACCTCTCAAAGGTTCTCCCTGGTGTCATTCTTACATCTGTCCCTACTGGCTTCCTCTACCCAGTGTCTACAATGTTCTGGGCTCCCCACCATAACTAAAGCCTTCCCTTGTATTATTCACATTCCTATGAAACTGCTGCCCCCTCTCTCCTTCCTTTCCCTGCCCACGTTCTTAGAGAAGAAGCCTCTGCTGCAGCCTTCACCATCCCTGCTGCACACCTACTCCTTGGACCATCAGAGTCTGATTCTGCAGTACTGCTGGCACTGCTAGTTAAAAAGTACCCGAAAATCTCCTGGTTTACATTCTATTCTCCACTGGGACCGCTTGACACCATGACAACTTCCTCTTCGAAACGCCACCCATGGCCTCCGTGACACCTCACTCCCCACTGGGTCTCCCTCTTGTCACCCTGATGGTGCATTTTGGATGCTTCACTGATTCCTCTCGCCAGCCCCACAGCTTAATGCGGTCATCGTCTAAAGATCTGTCCTTACTGCTTTCTCCAGGGACACTCATGGATTCCCACTTCAAATGTTGCAGCAAAAATAGAAATGAGACTTTTCTTTTCTGATAAATAAGGAAAATAAGGAAACAATGAACAGGCTGGGGAAACAGCATAAACAGGCCTGAAAGGGTTAAGCAATCTTGGTTATTCTTTAGCTGTTACTACTAACAAACACTTGTAGCTAGATGTGTCCTTCACAGAGCTAATTACTCTCTGACTCCATATGAATTACACCCTGCACCTGGCATTCTTCTCCCCCTACTCTCCCTTGTAGCACTCTTCATTTCAGAAAGAAGGTCACAGGCCGATAACTTCAGGGACACCAGACCCAGTTGCTGAACCTCCTGACACCAGCTTTGGCTTTGAATTTACAGAAGAAAAGAAAAAAATGTAAGACCTTCATTACTCTGAAGCTTATCACCTACCCCAGACCATGAGCTCCAGCTATAAAAACCTTTCCCTACTCCGCAGGGGAGGAGGGCACAGTCCTTGAGGTGCTAGCCTACTGTGTTCTCTCTTTGTCTGGCAAAGAATAAAGCTATTCTCTCTTTCCTCCAGACTCTGTCTCCATGCTTCTCTTTGACATCGGTGCACAGAGAGCCAACATTCTTGCAACACAACTCTGAGCAGATGCTGATGGTCAAGATGCATATCAAGGTCCCACACCTCCTCACGTCACCCTACCTGCACATTCCTTCATGCTACCTACACAATACGTACTGTGTTCAGCCATCTTTCATCACTCACCACATGGCCCAATTCAGACCTTCATCATCTCACCAGGACTCTTGCAATAGCTTCCTAACTATCCTCCACGTGTGCCCTAGTCTCAGTGCACTCAATTTAGTGCCTTCCTCAAAACCCAGCGATGGGTCACACAGTCCTTACAATAATGTCCAAATTCATTGCTTAAGGGTCTTCTCTCTGGATGTGTGTCCCTGTTCCAAATGAGCTGTGGGTTTTGAAGAAATTATTTACCTTCCTCGAGCTTCTGTATCTCTACCTCAGAGTGTTGCTGTAGGAAAAGTTGCTCAGGTTGTACACTGCACAAGTGTGCCCAGCAGATGGAGCATGTGGAAACTGAAATCCAGCCCATGCTCTAATCACCAGATGGGTTCCCTGGTCTGGGCTGAGTCTGAATCTGGTCAGAAGAGGAAGCTCCTTTCCCTAATTTGCCCAAAGGTAGAGTAAGGATTGGGGCTTCCCCCTTCAACGCTTACACATTCCTCTCCCTACTTGACAGTCAGACCCAAATCTTCTATTTTTTCCAAACATGCCACGTACTCGGACAACCTAGTGTGTATGTTTCCATCATCTCTGCAGCGGTGTCCACCTGGTGAAAACCTCATTCTCCAATGCCCCTGGGCCTGGGAAGGTTCTATGCATCCTCCCAGCTCAGAACTTTCCTCTTTAGCTCCACCGTGTAGATGGTTGCACGTTTCTCGAGCACTTACGTCACTCTTGTTTGCATTGTGATTTTGATTAGGAATCTATCTCCTCCATTGTTGGGTGATCTGACGGCAAGACGCAGAGTGGAGTCCACTCGTGATGCTGGTTTGAGCTCAGTATTCCTGGCAAACCTGGATTTGTAGCCCTATCAGTTTGCAATTTGGAAAGCAAAGGCACAGAGCAGACCTTAAGGAGGATACGTGTAAATCTTGAAGAAGCCAGCTTAAATAATTGTTTGAAACTAACATTTTTTTTTTTAAAGAAATTCACATTCTTTTATTTATTTATTTATTTATTTATGACTGTGTTGAGTCTTCGTTTCTGTGCGAGGGCTTTCTCTAGTTGCGGCAAGTGGGGACCATTCTTCATCGCGGTGCGCGGGCCTCTCACTATCGCGGCCTCTCTTGTTGCGGAGCACAGGCTCCAGACGCGCAGGCTCAGTAGTTGTGGCTCACGGGCCCAGTTGCTCCGTGGCATGTGGGATCTTCCCAGACCAGGGCTCGAACCCGTGTCCCCTGCATTGGCAGGCAGATTCTCAACCACTGCGCCACCAGGGAAGCCCCTAACATTTTAAATTATAGAAATAATATACAATGACCATATGTAAATTAGAAAAATATAGATAAGTAAAAAGAAATCAAAATTACTTCTAATCCCTATACCTAGAGATAGCCATTGTCATCATTTGGTTCTGTAACCTTACAAATGTCATTATACATATATTTACATATAATATGATTTAACCCAAAAATGAGATTATTATAGTACCTACTTTTTCACTTAGTTTCATGAGCATTTTCTGATGATATAAAATATTTTTCTATAGAATTATTATTTTTAATGTCTGCATAGTATTTCACTGGATGGCTGTACTGTAATTTATTTAAACACACCCTCATTAGGTTAATTTTTATTTTTCTCTATTTTATGTAATACTGAAGTCAATATCTTTGTAACTAAATATTTGGTACAAAATGAATTTTCTCTTAAGAATAAATGCCTAGAAGCAGAACTGCCGGGTCAAAGGTTAGGTGCACTTTTAAACCTTTTGCTCTCTGTAACTAAACTGGCCCTGAGAATCACCATAGCAACGTACCCATCCCATCAGAGATCAGTGACTTGCCAATTTCACCACCCTCGCCAAAACGGATCTGATTCTGTCAGATCACAGAATTTTAAAGCTGGAAATAATCTAAGAGATCTGCCCAATGGTCTCACACCTGCTGCCACTGGAATCAACTGGGGCTGGGGACAGGGCATTATGTATTTTTCTAAGCTCTCCAGGTGATTCTTCTATACAGCCAGGTTTGAGAACCACTAATGTTGTCCGTATTCCACATTCTAGGTTTGGGGAAACTAAGGACGAGGAAAGGTACGTAACAAATTGACCCAGGAAAGGAAGGCAAATGAAAATGTCTCCAAAATATAAAGGAGAAGAAAATGATGCATTTAGGTGGAAAATTAAGAAGTAGTAATTTATAGGTAATTATTGATAAGAGAACTGGTAAGTCCCTAGGTGTTTATATTTGAAATCTCATTCTAAGTCTGCAGACTATTTAAGAACACAGAATGAAAGGAATGCTGATCTTCTATTCCATGGAAAAACCACTCATAATATCAATTCATAACCATTTGGTCATCTTAAAACTTGCACTTTTTTGAAAATTATCATTTTGATCTGAATGCTTCTCATTTTTAACCAGCATTTATACTTAACCTGATGTGATTTTACAAAAGAGTTTAGATTTACCTAACTTCCAAATTTTATAGTTTAATTTTTGTAAGCAATAGAAGAAACATCCTTCATCAACGATGACACAAGAAAGGGAGCGCACATGAAGGGACAATGGGTAATTCTACCCAAATAAATTCTCAAGAGTTTGAGAAAAAACACTTGCACTTTTTAAAGTGTATCCTTATAATAACAAAGGGAGGGAAAAGAGCATGGATGCCGAGAGATGAACTTTACATGAGTGGGGTATAAAAGACACAAAAATACATTTTTAAACAAATATCAATCCTGAAGATACAGCAAAATACTGTGTTTGTTCAGCACATAGGGAAGAATAATTGTCTGTGTGTGTGTGTGTGGCAGGGAGGAGTGAAGGAGATGGGGAGGGGGTGGAAAGGCTGAGGAATTGTGCCTAAGACACAACGTCTTCTAGAGACCAGCTGAATCGGTGATTACGACAAAGGGTTGCTTTCAGTTACCACTTTACAAGAAAGAGTGATTGTAGCACCTTTTTTCTGAGAAAGGAAATGTTCTCAGAAAGGAAAGAAACTTTTTTTTTTTTTTTTTGCTTTGTTATTTGCTGCTTTCAGGAGATACACTGCTTGTGGTTTTGAAAGTCTGAATTGCTTGTCACTAAATCCATCTTACCACTCCCACTGGTGAAATGAAGAGCTAGTTCTTCAGTATTAGTCAACCAATGAGCAACTCTGTAAATGAGTATCCACTGCATTGCAGAGAGTGGCCCCAGACTTGGCCTCAGATTCCCAAAGGGCTTAGAATACAGAAAAGGGAGGTAAATTCACTTTCATGGAGCACCTCACGCCCCAGGCAAGCTTCTCCTTTCACTGAACCTCCCCACAGGAGCCAATCAAAGCCCAGTGACATTCTTGGAAGCCATTCTGCTGGTTGGTACCATCAGACCAAAGGAAAGAGCGGTCAATAGAGGCTGGAGAAACCAGGGCAGCTTCATTCAGGAGATGATCTCATCTTGTCATGGGTCAGTGATGCTAAACCTTCTGGCTTATTCTGCCCTACTTCCATACGGCATATCAGAATCCTTCAGTGACCACACCTGGAGGGAACTCCCCAGGTGCTTCTGAGGGTTTCTCAACCTCAGCACGATTGCCGTCTGGGCTGGTAATTCCTGGTAATCTTCATCGGGGGCACTGTCCCGTACATTGTAGGAGGTTCAGCAACATCCCTGACCTCTACTCACCTGATGCCACTAGCTGCCCAAATTCCCCCAATTATGACAAAGAAAAATGTCTCCGGACATTGCCAGGTGTCCTCTGGGGCACAATCCCCCCTCCCCTGGTTGAGAACCGTGTTCTAGCGGTGAGCTCTGCTCTGGGGGAGAGTGAGCACAGAGAAGCATCAGAGATGTTCCAGAGATGGGGACCGAGCAAAGGCACAGACTGCAGAAAGGAGAGTCTTGTCTGCGGCATCATGAGGAGGCCGGGCTGGCTGGTAATACTAACAACAACAGCAGCTACAGTTTGAGAGCCAACAGTGTTACAGGTTCTCATTTTTATCCCTAAACATGTCCACACGTTATTACATCTTGCAGATGGGAAAGCAAAGGCTAAGCAGTATTCTTAAAGTCACCCAGATACTGTGACCCTGGGCTGGGATCTGAACTCAGGTCTTCCGTGCTCTTTCTGTTGCTATAACAAGGACCAGAACTAATGATAAACTGTGGCATTTTGAACAAAATAAGGTGCAACTGGGTCACGTTAGAAAGAGCCTAGATTACCAGGGTAAGGAGGTGGCTTTTCTAAATGCAAGTGACACTCTTCTCACTCATTCTGTCACTTTTTCACAGGTAATGGATATTAGCTTTGAGCAAGAATGTACCTTTTAGGAAAAGAATGTTCAGGGATAATTAAGAAGGCAGAGACAAATATTAAAGAAGAATAGAGTAGGAACTGGGAGATTGGGATTGACACTATACACTACTGATACTATGTATACAATAGACAACTTATGGAAATATACCGGATAGCACAGGGAACTCTACTTAATGCACTGTGGTGTCCTAAATGGGAGGGAAATCCAAAAGGGAGGGGATATATGTATATGTATGGCTGATTCATTTTGCTGTATGGTAGAAGCTAACACAACATTGTAAAGCAACTAGACTCCAATAAAAATTAATTAATAAAAAAAGAAGAAGAGAGTAATAGCAAAGCAACCAGTTGTGGTTCAGTTAGAAGCTTAAAGGTATACATATGAAATTTTGTTAATGGTCTCTACATAAAAGAAAGAAAATAGAAATTCAGGGATTATTTCTTTTTTCTTATGTAATGAGTGGCTCTACCAGAGGGATGCCCCAGCCAGAAATTAAACTTGAATATATATGCAGGGATTGATCCTCTTAAACGAGAGAAGTTTCCATTATGTTATAATATAAGTGAGGATAAGAAATCTCTTGGGACCCCCTGCGAGGCCATCCTCATTTAGAAAGTCACATCACCTTTGAATCACTGGCAAGGTCTTCCCTTACAGGGGTAGATGCAGGGAAAAGAGGAAAAGAGCAGTGGCTTTCTTGGGGGGGAAAGAGTGACCCCACATAGGAGAATGAGTTATGGCCAAAGAGACCAGCACAGATGGGGGTTCTGGTCCACAGTGTAGAATGCCCTAGAAGGACACCTGCCTCAGCTCACTGTAGCTGCCAGGACAGTGAACGCCGCCTTGCCTGTGATATTCCAGGTGTGCCCTTCAGGAGCAGTGCTTCACTAGATGGATCCCCACCCCCATCACCCCGACCAGCCTGTACTTACAACAGAGCTCAGGATGCAGGTTTCTGTAGCCCAGACCTCCACCATCGCGTGCCCCTGAGGTAACAGCACCCTTATCAGTCCCTGAGCTGTGAGGGACAGGAAGTGACAGGTTAGAGGTGAAGGTACCTTTCACATGTGCCCTCTGGCAACAGGTATGCTTACAGCACTTTTTTTTTTTTTTTAAATTGGGGTATAGTTGCTTTACAATGTTGTGTTAGTTTCTGCTGTATAGCGAAGTGAATCAGCTGTATGTATACATATATCCCCTCTTTTTTGGATTTCCTTCCCATGTAGGTCACCACAGAGCACTGAGTAGAGTTCCCCGTGCTATACAGTAGGTTCTCATTAGTTATCTGTTTTATGCACTTTGAACCACGTCCAAGTTATGCTTGGCTGGACATAGTACCGTAGACTTAGCAGTTTGTGAGTAAAATGATTTGAGAATGTGCAAACTTGGAATCAAAGTAGTAACAGGAAAATTATCATCTTCCTTCTAATGCCAATGGGATTACAACAATGTGTGCAAGACATTATTTAACACTCTACAGTAAGTCCCCTACATACGAACAAGTTCCGTTCTGATAGTGCGCTCATAAGTTCAATTTGTTCATTAAGTCCAACAAAGTTAGCCTAGGTACCCAACCAACACAATCGGCTATATAGTACTGTACTGTAATAGGTTTATAATACTTTTCACACTAATAATACATGAAAAACAAAGACAAAAAATAAACATTTTTAATCTTACAGTACAAGTACTTTGAAAAGTACAGTAGAACAGTACTTCTTAGCAGTACCAGCTACATCACCGCTACTTTTAGGCTTGCTTCCGGACATCCTGGGCTTGAAATAAAGATACTGTACTACTGTACTCTATAAAGTACTGTACAGTAAAGTACACAAAAGCACAACCACTTGTAGAGGATGCACACACATGACAATGTACACCAGACACGTGAACTAACTTACATGATTGGACATGTGAACACACGTTCGCATCTTTGAAAGTTTGCATCTTGAAGGTTCATGTGTAGGGGACTTACTGTATTGTAAATGGGAAAGAATAAATTTCCTGGCCATGATTCAATAAAACTAGAAATAATTAACAATGTTACATGCAAACAAAGAACCACTAGAAAAAAAGAAAGTCACTAAAATTGGTCAAAATGGAAATTGAGACTTAAAAAATGAAAACTTGTGGTAATCATTTCGTGATTTATGTAAGTCAAATCATTATGTTGCACACCTTAAACTTACAGTGCTGTATGTCAATTATATCTCAATAAAACTGGAAAGAAAAAAAAACTTAAAAATCAAAACTTAAATATTAGCCAGAAGAATGTCACATATCTAACTTCTGGGATACAGCTAAAGCTGTACTGAGGGGACAATTCTTTATATCTTAAAAATAAAGTACTTGAATTAAGTTACTAAGTATTTATCTTGGGAAGTTACAAAAATCAACAATCAAAACTAAAGTTAAAAAAAGGGTAGACAAACTTAAAGATAAAAATAAAAAGAGGGGCTTCCCTGGTGGCGCAGTGGTTGAGAATCTGCCTGCTTATGCAGGGGACACGGCTTCGAGCCCTGGTCTGGGAAGATCCCACATGCCGCAGAGCAACTAGGCCCGTGAGCCACAACTACTGAGCCTGCGCGTCTGGAGCCTGTGCTCCGCAACAAGAGAGGCCGCGATGGTGAGAGGCCCGCGCACTGCGATGAAGAGTGGCCCCCACTTGCCACAACTAGAGAAAGCCCTCGCACAGAAACGAAGACCCAGGGCTTCCCTGGTGGCGCAGTGGCTGAGAGTCTGCCTGCCAATGCAGGGGACACAGGTTCGAGCCCTGGTCTGGGAAGATCCCACATGCCACGGAGCAACTGGGCCCGTGAGCCACAATTACTGAGCCTGCGCGTCTGGAGCCTGTGCTACGCAACAAGAGAGGCCGCGATAATGAGAGTCCCGTGCACCGCGATGAAGAGTGGCTCCCACTTGCCGCAACTAGAGAAAGCCCTCGCACAGAAACGAAGACCCAACACAGCCATAAATAAAATAAATAAATAAATAAATAATTAAAAAAAAAGAAAAAAAAGAAACGAAGACCCAACATAGCCAAAAATAAATAAATTAAAAAAATAAATAAATAAAAATAAATAAATAAATAAATAAAAAGAAATTAATTGACTAGGAGAAAATGTTTGCATTGAAAATCCAAGTGGTATGGAGGGTAGAAGGTGAAATAGACGTCTCTGCCTGGTCAAAAGGCAGGAGGGAAAAGTGAAAGCAAAAGGAAACAAAGTTAGAGATGAAACAAAGAACAACAGTGTATACACTTAGGACATGAGTGCTTTTAGGAGGATTACTTATATCTCTTTATGGTAATTAATTAAAATTTTTGACATCTCCACAATTTCTAGATAATTGTAAAGTAGCAAAATTGATTAAAGAAAACTTTTAAAACCAAATTAATCAATAAATGTGACAGAAATAACAAATACAATGTAAGGATCACCACCAAAGTGATATTGTACTCAGATAGTTTCATGGGCAAAGTCTTCAAACCTATAGGGAAGAAAGAGTTACCAGTCTATGTTAACACTTCCAGAGCCAATAAAAGACGGAAATCTTCATATTCATTTTATAAAGCCAGCAAAATTTCTACAGGACAGAGTTTTAAAAAGTAAAGATCAATCTTATTTGTAAATATAAATGAACGTTCCAAATAAAATTTGATAAATGTAATGTATGAACAAATAAGAGAACAATGGGTATTCAGGAATGCAAAAATGGTTTAATACAAGGATATGTATTAATATGGTTAATCACATCAAAAAGTCAAAGGAGAAAAAGCATATAATCATCTTAATATATGCCAAAGACTCATGATAAAATTCAAGCACATTCCGATATCAACTTTTAGTAAATTAGTCCTGAAAGATTATTAAACTTAAAACAATTTGAATCTGAAATCATTTAAAAATCTTAACAACAGCCAACATCATAGCTAAAGTTAAAACATACAGACATATCTATTCTCATTTCTATTAATAAAATTCTAGACATTCTAACAATTAGACAAGAAAAAGAAACAAGTACCATCAATAATGGAAAGAAAAAGACAAGTCTATTACTATTTTTGGTTATGATCATCTATGTAGGAAAAATAATTGAATCTGCCCCCAAATATTAAGACTAATGGCAATTGGCCAGTTATAAAATAAAAATACAAAAATCAGCAGTACCCCATTAGTCAAGAATTAACGGTTAGAAGAAAACTGGGGGAAGAAGATACTAGTAACAGTCCTAATAACAACAAAAACAAGATGATTCCTGAGAAGGAACTCTATAAGAAGCTTGGGCAAAGACCTATATGGAAAAATTATTAAATTATATGAAGGGACCTTAAAGAAATATTGAGTTGAGAGATATTACAAGTTTTTAAAGAGGCGTAATGTAAATTAATGCATAAATCCAAAGCAGTTCAAATCAAAATACCTTTATATTTTGTGTGTTGAAATGTGTTGTAACTTGGGAAACGAATGAATAAACAAGAAGAGTTAGGGAAGTGCTGAAAGAAAGTATAGTAATAAGTATAATAGTAAGGGATAGCTCGCATTTCTACGTGTGAAAACAAAGTATAAAAATACGAACAGGGCTTCCCTGGTGGCGCAGTGGTTGAGAATCTGCCTGCCAATGCAGGGGACACGGGTTCGAGCCCTGGTCCTGGAAGATCCCACATGCCGCGGAGCAACTAGGCCTGTGAGCCACAACTACTGAGCCTGCGCGTCTGGAGCCTGTGCTCCGCAACAAGAGAGGCCGTGGTAGTGAGAGGCCCGCACACTGCGATGAAGAGTGGCCCCCGCTAGCCGCAACTAGAGAAAGCCCTCGCACAGAAATGAAGACCCAACACAGCCAAAAATAAATAATAAATAAATAATAAATAAATTTTTAAAAAATGCTGGGAGTTATCACCATCATTAAAAATATATATATATATATATATGAACAGTGTTTATGTCTGTATGCTAAGATTGTGAATGTTTTTCCTTGTGCTTTTTTGCATTTTCAAAATTTTACTCGAGTATTTATAATCAGAAAAGTCTTTTAAAATGTAATCCACATACGAAATCCTAACCCTCTCTCAGTCTGTGCCCTGCTCCAGGCTCCCACTCACCCCCTTCCATCACCCCCTCTGCTCACCCACGTTTCAGCCCCACCCTCCTTCCAGCTTCATGCTCTGGCTCCAGTTTGATAGGGGGTCACATTTTCCCAAAAGTTTTCTCTGACCTCCTGTGCCCCATCCTCACTGCTCCTCCTACATCACATTAACATCATGTGCAGGTAATAAAATTGATGAAAGAAGAACAGACTTAGATTGAAGATGGCGTTTCACTGCAAGAGGGAGATATATTTTATCTTATGCTGAAAACACTTCAATTTATTTCTTAATCAGATTATTTTCAAGATCTGTGTCACATTCATGTTTTAATCTTGTAGGGGAAGAAAACTAATTTTCCCTCTACCCTTCTAGATTCTGTAACTGAGGTCTCCCTGCAATAAAAGACAGATTCACAAGAGGAAAACAAAAGTTTAACAACAGGTATACCTTCTGCTATATGGGCGAAACCCAGGAAAACTTAGTAAAACTCCCTGAAATGGCCCAAGCCACCACCTTAAATATCATCTCCAGTTAAAGACAAAAGAAAGATGTTGGGGGTGGGGACCAGTTATGGGAAATTATCAGAAAAAGCACAATAAACAAGGGTGAGGTTGTTATGCAGATTTCAGAAGGGTGCCTTCTCCCTGGATGAGTTTCTTGTGATTCAGAGTCATCCTCTTCCTGGTACCGAGGGGAGACTTACAAATGGAGACTTCCTTTATAAATGTAAATATCTCTTAGAAAAGGGTAATTTCTACTCTGTTCCGAGCTTCTCCTGTATCTGCCATTTCTTAAAAATAAGCAGCTCAAAATACTCCTTAAGCCAAACAGGCAGAGGTTAAGGTGGCAGATTTTGCCCCTCTCCAACCCTCAGACTTAAGACCAGCTTTTTGTTCTCAATCAAAATATCTTTTAAAACACAAATCGGTAGCATTACGAGGGATGTTTATAGTTCTGTTCTTCAGTCAGATTTCAGTAGTCTGTTTGAAAATAGGCATAAAGAAACTTAAAATACAGAGTTTTTTAAGTCTTTATAAGTAGCTCTCTGTTGAGATTTCTAAGGCAGAACAGGTTTCCATTGTGGCCTTCACTAAAGTTTCATGTTTTATTGTTCAGAATACTCTCTGGCCACTGCCTGTTCTGTTTATCCTAACATCAATGATCCACATCTCTTTCTGACCTTTCTGATCTTCAACGGTTTCCTTTTGAACTGCCCCCTCAACAGGTACCTTACGATTGATTCTTCTTTCTCCTCTGCAATATTTGTTGTTGGTTTTTTTTTGTTGGTTTGTTTTCCTTTTTTGAAGGAAGGCATCTTATTAGTGAGCCCAGCCAAGGGAGTAAAAAATAAATAAACTCTTTTGTTCAGGAACAAATAGGAGTAAACAAACTTGTCTTTTCATGTGTGAATTCACACATGGTAGTAGTGGTGAGGTGGTAAGTAAATCAGGGCTTCCTGGCCAGAAGAAACAACTGCATTTTATCAGCAGAATTTGTTTTGTATTTCTGCAATTTATCCTGTACCTGTTAGGCAGCAACATCAGAGAGAGAGAGAGAGAAAAGAAGAAGGAGAAGAAGAAGAAGGAGGAGGAGGAGGAGGAGGAGGAGGAAGGAGACAGAATGAAAGAAAGAAAGAAAGAAAGAGAAAGAAAGAAAGAAAGAAAAGAAAGAAAGAGAGAGAGAGAAAGAAAGAAAGAAAGAAAGAAAGGAAGACTGTATCGTGTAGTGCTAATTCTAGCTAGCTCCTGGTTCCAGCTAAAATAAAAGGCACAATTCTTACAGCTCTCCCAGAAAGCTGCTCCCATAAGCTCCCCCTCCTTCAAACAACCAGAGGAAAACCCAACACACTAAGCCATCACCATAATCAAAATCTGATTCATTATGGCAAGACATTGTTGCATGATACCATATCTAAATCCACCTATGTGGCGTGATTTAAGTAGTCTTTACATCGTGCATTGGAAAAAGAAGAGAAAAAGAAAGAGACTCCTCTTTATTTGGTTGTGTCAGATATAAAAAGGAAAATCCTTAAGCATTTCCAGTTGCCCCAGTTGGTACCGAGATGGGCTGTGCTCACAGTTGGGGCATTCATCTTCTGGGCAGGTGAAGGTGGAGAGGCATGTGATGGCAGTTATCCCCCTTACCCCAAAGCCTGCCTGTGCTCAGCCCCCATTTCTGTGGCTGATTGGCTTGTTCCCATGGGGAAGCTGTATCATTTGGTGCATGCTTGTTCCCATATCTTGCAGCATAATTTGGACAACCCAAATGTGCCAGTGGCAGCCCCATTCCCCACCTGGGTGTGCTGTCCCTTGCTTGCCTGCCAGCTGCCCAGAAGAGACCCGTTAATAACTAACCTGTCTGCTCCAAGCTGCAATATTAGTAGCAGGGATCAGCCCCCATTCACTCATTTATTCCTAAGACTTGTGGGTGGAGGACATAGTGAGGGAGGGTAGGGAAGCCTGCCATTGTTGGTTCAGCTTTCATTTCATTTTACTGACCATCAAAAGCATTTATGTGGCTAGGTTATACCAAATAGATACATTAAAAATTGCTTCTGAGCCATTGAGCCATTTTATAATTTAAACCAAAACATTCCCATCAAAGGAGCTCCAAACCTAATATGGTTCTTTTATCTCCTTTGTTAAGGGGGGAAATAAGCAACATTATTCTGAAGAAAAAATTGCATTGTTCATGCTGATGTCAATAAGAAAGAAAATCTGAAGGAAAAGATTAAAATGTTGATGAGGTTTATATTTGTCAGAATTCTTTCAATTGCAAGAAGCAGAAATCCAATTTAAGTAGAAATGAGGAAGATGGAATTCCTGAACTTGAGCATTCTAAGGGAATTCAGGCACGGCAGGATTCAGGGTCTCCAACAATATCATGAGTCTGGCTTGCTCTTTCTAGCACACTTTCTCCTTCTCTGATTCTGCTTATCTCTGTAGCTTTTCATTTGTGGCATGATTCTTTCTTAAGTCTAACAATTTCTATGTTTATGGAAAGAAAAATTGCTACTGTCAATCTACTTCCAAGAGAGAAAGAGAAAAGAGACACAGAGAGAAGCAGACAATTTTCCCCACTTAGTCCAGCTGAAAAGAATCTTGGAGGGTTCTGGCTCACCCATCCTGGGTCACAAGGCTATCTTCAAATTCTGTGCAGACAATGCTGTATTAGGATTGACCAAGCCTGGGTCATAGACCACAGGGTCTATATGCATAAAAGAAGGAGTTTCTCAATGGAATCAAAAGAAGGGTGAGAAAATGTATGGGTTAGACCCGAAGTGTGGTCCACCACAAACCCGGGTCCTGTCTAGGAACAAGGAATAAAACAGGAGGAAAACTGTCATTTAGAGACATCGTGTCATATTGAATTTTAAAGTCAGCTAACCCTGGGTTCAAATACTATTATGTATTTGGGAAAGGTATTTAAATTCCAAAGCTTGACTTTTGCATCTGCAAAATGTACCTGGGTGTTGTGAGCATTTGTAAGGTAAGTGCCCGGCGCATAGTAGATGCTCAACAAAACATTAACCCCTGTAGTCATCAGAAGTACCATTTGAAGTTACCAGGTGTAGTGTCCTGTGACACGTTTACATGTTTTTACAAACACCCACATTCATTCGACTTTGTCCTTCCTCCTGGTTACAAAGAACATACACTGCACCCCAGTGTGGTGCACATGTATACTCTCTCCCCACAGCAGTCCACACTGTCAGTTCTTCATTCCTTTCCTGTAACAAAGCTTCTATTTCATACCTCCACTCCTCAGCTACCCATCACGCTGTGACACAATCAACAAAGTTTCCCCCTGCATGTGTGTGAATGGGGACATCTTCATTTTACGAAACTACTCTTCCTGGTACTACATACACTTAACTGTTTTTTTCACTTAATTCCAGAGACGAGTGTAGTAGTAGACTGATGGAGATTTTTTGGAGGAACATAGAGTTCTAGAGTCCCTAAAATTTGACCAGGTAGCCAACCAGCTATGTAGAAAGCCAAATCTAATTGAGACACAGGATTAAGTATTAGGCCTCAAGGACCATTCAAGTCAATAAAGAGCTTTTTGTCTGTGACATAGAATCAAAGATACATGGTGTTCAGTGACGTGCTGTTCCCAAGAGCTTGAGCCCAGAATGACATGTGACAATCAAAGGATTCTGCATTAGATTTAGAGGTGAATAAGACGATGATAATCTCACAACTAAGATGACCGTTTGTTTTGTTTCAAGGACATTGATAGGCATGCGAGGGCCACACGGAGACAGATCAATTTCAGGTTTTAAAAATTATGGTACAATATACATAACATAAATTTTACCATGTTTAAGAGTACAGCTCTGCGGTCCCAAGTCCATTCATACTGTTGTGCAAACATTCCCGCCATCCATCTTCAGAACTGGTTCATCTTCCCCAGCTGAAACTCTGTCCCCATTTGAGCTTGGTTTAATAATGTCATGCTTCGTGCATGTAAAGAAAATACAGAGAATGATATCATTAACATATATGCATCTATCTCTCAGCTTCCCCAAATTACAGTTTGTAACATTTGTTTCAGATCTCCTCCCCCTTCTCCTTTTCTTCTTTTTAAGGAAATGAAACACTTATTGATACAACCGGTCACCCCCATGCGGCCCACCCAGCCCATGTCACTGTCTTCTTCCCCCAGGGTCACCACTGCGTTCACAATTTCATAACATCTAGGCATATCCATAAGTAATATATAGTACTGTTTTGTACCTTATTGTATTTTTATATGTAACTAGTTTAAATATTGTGTGTGAAAAAAAATATTGTGTGTGTTCTTCTGAAACTTTCCATCAACATTGCTTTGAAGTTGACCCATGTTAATATATGTAGCTCAAATTCATTCTCTTTAAAGTGTGAATAATAGTCGATCTGGGAGATATACCACAGCTTAGATGTTCTCCTCTCCATGGGTATATTTAATTTGCTTCCAAATTTTCTCTCTTTACAAACGATGCATCAATAAGTACTCTTACACATGTGTCCTTCTTCACATATGTGAATTTCTTTAGGCTACACCTTGGACAGCTACGAGCTCTCCTCCACTGCTGATGACACTGCAAATTGGTTAAATCACTGCAGAGAGCATTTGGCAATAGCCAGCAAAGCGTCCACTTTGGATAGGACTTTGGGGGATTTTCTATGAAAATCCACTTTTCCTTTTGATGACTTTACAAAGATTAGTAACACCTTTTATGGAGGGTCCTCTGTCATAAAATTATGGATACCAGATCTAATCTTCACAGTGCACTGCTGTGTAAATCATTTGTCCCCCTGTTGCAGATGATGAAACCAGTGCTCAGTTCTGATAAATGATTTGTCCAAGGTCACAAAGCTGCTAAGTGACGACCCAGAAGACAGATCTGAGGCTCTGTGTTTCTGTAACTTGAAAGTCAGATTCTTGTCATTCACAAGCTTTTCACATTTTCACTTTTTTTTTGGAAATTAAGAGACTGTTTATTTTTTTATGAGATATCGCATTTTATTCTTTCAAATAAGAGCAAAAGAAAATTCACTTGTAATATATAGAATCATTAAAACCATAAACAATTTCATTGAAAACTTTTGCTACTGAGTTGAACAATTTTCAAACTTATAATTAACACTTGACAAATATGATATTTCATCATATGTTTATATTTTTGAATATGTTGTTTAAGGGAATTCTATTAAAACATATCTTAATATATCTTTGAAACCAAGAGTTATTTAGCCAATATCTGTACTTATTTTCTTTTGGATTTGGGCCAAGTTTATGTATGCTATTTTTAAAATTAGCATAGTTTCCTCACTCGAAATATTTTGGTGACCTATGACATTTTTTTTTTAATTGGGGTATAGTTGCTTTACAGCCACTATGGAAAGCAGTATGGAGGTTCCTTAAAAATCGAAAAAAAAAAAAAAAAAAAAATCGAAAAATAGAATTACCATATGACCCAGCAATCGACTACTGGCTGTATACCCTGAGAAAACCATAATTCAAAAAGACACATGCACCCCAACGTTCATTGCAGCACTATTTACAATAGCCAGGACATGGAAGCAACCTAAATGCCCATCGACAGATGAATGGATAAAGAGGATGTGGTACATATCTACAATGGAATATTACTCAGCCATAAAAAAGGAATGAAACTGGGTCATTTGTGGAGAGGTGGATGGACCTAGAGACTGTCATACAGAGTGAAGTAAGTCAGAGAAAAACAAATATCGTATATTAATGCACATATGTGGAATCTAGAAAAATGGTACAGATGAACCTATTTGCAAAGCAGAAATAGAGACACAGACATAGAGAACAAACATATGGACACTAAGGGGGGAAAAGGGGGCGGGATGAATTGGGAGATTGGGATTGACATGTATACACTAATATGTACAAAATAGACTACTGATGAGAACCTGCTGTAGAGCACAGGAAACTCTACTCATTGCTCTGTGGTGACCTACATGGGAAGGAAATCCAAAAAAGAGGGGATACATGTATACGTAGAGCTGATTCACTGTTTCTCTTAAGAGCTCTCTCCCATCAAAGCCTGCTCCAGTCCATGTCAGGACGACCCCAAATGCCTCTCACGGCCCTTTCCTCCACACTTTCCATCTCCTTTCTTTCCCTCACACTGATTCACAGGTGTGTAGGGTCAGAGCTGGGGGAACAGAGGCGAGGGGATGACTCTAGCATCTTGCCTCATGGGGTGATTCTGGGAAGAGCCCTGGATTAAGGGACCTAACTCTGCTCATGGAGTGTCGACCTTGTCACCTAAAACCTTCTGTCTTCCTCATCTAAAAATCTGTGAAAAAGGAATCCAAGCAGATTTTTTTTTCTCTTGTCCCTGATTTTCAAGACTGAGGAGACAATGTGCTCAATTCCCCATGATCTAAGAGCAGACAGCTCCGCCGCAGGCCCACTGAGAGGGAGGAATGTTGCAGAGGAGCCGGCCCGACCCCTCCTCACCGGCGCACACACCCCACCCCAAGGAACAATCACCCCACGTCCGGAGAGAAGTCATGGGCCACCTCTGCTATGAGTATTCGGTTTATAAGAAGAGGCTATTTCTTCTCTACTCTCCTGGTGATGGAAGCCCAAGAGAATTGTTCCTAAATCTTAAGAGTGCCAGCAAGAAAGAGGGATGGGATCTCAATTCCTGCTGTGTGTCTGCTTCGCTGTTAGATTGACTGAAGGGCCCCTGTGCTTCTGAGCTACATAAAAGTTGACTTGAGAAGAGCTGGCTTGGTGGGCACCGCCAGGTGGAGCAGGCCAGGGATGCCCACTCCCACCTGCGCCCACAGCACCAGGGGTTCTGGCTTCCAAGCGGTTGGAAAGATGGATCCCGCGTGTGCGAGACCATGGCAGGAAGCTGAGCCGGGAACACAAACATCTAGGTCTGTGGTGTGAGGGCCTACACCGCATGCCGGTCCAGAAGGACAGCCAGGTGTGAGCTCCTGGTAGGTAAGACATGAAGTTCACCATCCACCCACCTCAGTCGCGTGGGCAATGAGCTAGGACAGCCACTGAGATGCCCCAGGGAGGGGGCTGCCACCATGTACAGTCAAGGATACAGGCTTCTATCTTTTCCATCTCACTGCTCCAACTAGGGTAGGAGAGACAGAGCAAGAGGAGGGGTGCATGACCTACACCCACCGTCAATCCGACCACTAGAGGCTCAGCTCCCATCTCCCCCTAGCGGCAGAGAGGAGCAGAAAGGCTCTGAATCAAAGGATGACGTAATCTGGACTAGAGCGGCATCCTCTAGACCCCAAATGACACTTCAAGGCACCAAAAGTGACCACGAAGCTATCAAATCCCGCCAAGTGTTCATTAAGGGAGCTGACGGGGAAGGGGGCTCAGCATTGGCGGGTGGGGGCCGACCACATTAGTACCACAGCCATGGAGCTCGGTTACCTGGGGACACCTGTCTTCCCCCTGCTGCCAGTCTTAGGGAGGGGGTGGGATGATGGAGTGAGATTTCATGTCGCACTTTTCCATCCTCGATGGGCCACCTCTAGAAGAATCACCAGCAAAACGCTTACCCATCCAACCGTACCAGAGGCTAAGGCTGTGAGTTGTGTTTCTAAAGGACGTTTTTTTGTGTTTCTGAGGCAAGGAGGAGGAATGTAGAATCAGCTAGCCAGTCTGTTCTCCCCGCATATTTTATTAGCATAGATTTTTATTGCTTTGTGTCAAATCAACGTTACAGTTCTTTACAGGAACCCTTAGAAATTGAAGTCAAAAGTACCAGGGCGCCCCCTGCAGGACACTTGGAGCAATCGCGGGCGCCACGTGGGCCGCCTGCTTCAGCACCGGGTTTAAGGGTCTGGGACATCCCTGCAGCTGTCTGCAAGGGCTTTTACAGTCCGTTCTTGTCCTTGGGAGTAGACAGGTAGCCACCTCCCAGGGGAGTCGGCGGCGTTCCCAGAGGGGCTGAGCCACAGCGACCCGCCAGCCGTGATTGGGGGCGGGGCTGGGGGGCTGGGGGTTGCCCTGGGGCTGAGGAGGGGCCCCAGATTCTCTGTCATCAGCAAGGCTGAATCTTACCCCCTCCCGCAGCTGCCGCCACCCTCCCCAACCCCGGGACAATTTCCCCGAGTACCAAGGGAAAACCACTTTAAATGATTTATTCTCCGTTCTCCGAAACGGACATGTCTGGTGGAGGGTTTAGTCTTAGGTTTAATTTAAACCAACCAGCTTGGCAGACGCCACAGCCCTGTTCAAGCAACCCAGTGGCTTCTGGCCGCAGCTCTTTACCACGCGGACGCCTGATGGCCGTGGGGAGCCGGACCATGGGGGACGGGGGTGCTCAATGGAAAACAGCTGGGTCCCCGCAGCCTCTTCATTTAGCAAGGTAACATCCAGGCCAGCCATGTCCCCTTGTGCCCCTTGTTGCATTTAAAATATTACAGATGATACAGATACAGGTACGATACGATCTCCAATCAGTTAATTTTCTCCCCCATGATTTTTTCTTCTCTCCCTCTGCTCTGTATCCCCCTGCACCCTCTGCCCGTCTCCCCTCCTTTTTAAAAAATATTTATTTATTTATTTTTGGCATGCGGGATCTTTAGCTGTGGCATGCGGCCTTCTTAGTTGTGGCATGCATGCGGGAAGGGATCTAGTTCCCGGACCCCTGCACTGGGAGGACGGAGTCTTACCCACTGGACCACCAGGGAAGTCCCTCCTCTCCCCTTCCTGCTGCTACCTCACCTGTCCACTAGCTTGCACAGACCATCAGGGCAGAGGCCGGGCTGTTTTGTTCATCTTTGTATCTACGTAGGAGGCCCACTTGCTGAATGAACACATGGTAGAAGATGACAATAAAACCACAAAAGTCCTGTTTGGGACGCGTGTTGGAGCACGATACCTCTGCCAAACGACCTCCCAGGGCTCTTTCCTGGTCTCTTGAGTGTCTACAGACTGGACTCTCGCCGTTGGTTTGGAAGGTGAAGGCTGGAGCAGGTGTGTGTGTGTGTGTGTGTGTGAAAGACGGGGCTTCTAGGAACACAGGCAAAGCACGGCTTCCGGGTTCCGTGGCCACACCCTGAGAGGCGGGGCAGGCACGGCCCTGGGAGGGGCTCCCGCCCGGTGTTGGGCTGCTCACCCGTTCCCCGCTTCCCCGGGAGCCACACTGGGCGAAATTTCCTAAGGGAGACCAGCACTGCAGCAGTGCAAGGGAAATCCGGCACAATCTCCGATTACAGATACAAAGAACATCAGGCCAAAAGTGAATGTCGCTGCGTCCCACGTTCCCATTGCTCCTTCATCCGCCGACCTCTGCCAGCACCATGGTGTGCTGGGGGCCCTCGACTCCCCCAGAGGCAGTGGCTGTGTCCCTGGGGGCACACATGGCCACTGTCAGAGTCAAGGGGTGCGGATGCTTTATTTTCACCCTGAATGAGACGGACAGAGCCTGCCTCTCATTCAGTTAGTCATTTGTGGGGATTTTCCAAGCTGACTGATGTTACTTGAAACCGAAAAGGTGGAAAACTGAGAAGGGAATGGTTTTTCAAGGACAAAGGCTAGGAGTACATATCCCGCTACTGGGGGAGGGGTGCACCCACCCCTCCCCCAATAAAGGATTTGGTTTTGTTGATTTATTCCAACAAGCAGATATTAATACTTACACACGAGACCTAGAGCCTTCTCAAGGGCCCAAGCATTTCTTCTCAAGAATATCTGTGCCCTATCAACTATGGTGTGTGAAATGAACTCGGAGAGGGTGACATCAAAGCAGGGCAGGGACATCCTGAAAGCCCAAGCCTCCTGTTAGTTTTAGGGGCTCGCACGCCTCATAGGGAAGCGGCTCACCACTGCAGCCTATCTGACTGAGCTCCGTCCTCTTCCCCGCGGGGCCCTAAAGCTAAAGACCCCAAAGACATTGGCCTCTCTCACCTGGGGGCGGGGCGGTGGGAAAGGAGAAAACACAGTCGGGTGGTGACTTGCTGTTGTGGCCGTATCTTACGCTACCAGCGTGGGTAGCAGTAGCGGCAGGCTAGATGCCACTCCCCTTCGTTTGGAGCCCCGGGCCTCTCCTCATCCCAACACTATGGCTCCTCAAGGTTTAGGAGGCAGCCAACTGGATGGGGCAGCAACAGAACCCAAACCTGCAGGAGTGGCCCCGCCTCCACGTCAAAGTCCTGCTTGAGACCACACCTTCCAGGGCCACCAGCAGCATAGCACACTGGATCCCACAGGTGCCCACTCCAGGGAGACGGGCCTGGGAATTACACAGCTGCACCCCAGCACCGAGAAGTGTGTGACCGCGTCCTTCAAGACCCAAGACATCCCACCCCATCCATCTTGTTGAACATCTCTTTTGAAACATGCAAAAACATATGAAACAAGAAATTTCCCATTGTTATGACCAAAATAGGAACTCAAACATGAGCCTGAAATTCTTCACTGGGACACCTTAGAATAAATACTTAACGCTCTGGCATCTTCAACCAACATATGGTCTGAGTCACAACCACAAACTTTGTGGAGGGGAATTTGGAAGGATGTTTCAGATGTCTTAACCTAGAAATTCTATTTCTAGTCATCTCTTCAAGGCAAATCATCAGATGAATGCACCACATTTGCAAAAGTAACCAATTGGAAACAACCTAAACATCCTTAAATCAAGGATTAGTTTAAAAATTCTAATACATCTATCCAGTGGAATGCTATGCAACCATTAAAAATGGTGTGTAGGGATTATACTTAATAATCCTGTGTTGTATATTTGAAAGTTGCTAAGAAAGTAGATCTTAAAAGTTCTCATCACAAGAAGAAAAATGGTAACTATGTATATTGAGGGATGTTAACCAGACTTATTGTGGTGATCATTTCACAATATATACAAATATTATATCATTATGTCCTACTCCTGAGACTAGCATAATGCTATATGTCAGTTATATTTCAACAAAAAAAGATCTAGTTCTATTTTACTGGCTTGTAATTATGTCCATGATATGTTGTTATGCTGATATATTAGTATTTTATTGGGGAACAATTAGATATGTATTGCAAGATCAAATCCATGTAAATATTCATATATACACCAAAATGCTAATAAATATTGTTTTTTAAATAATTTCACGTTTTTATGAATTTTTCCAATGAGCAAATAATCAGGAAAAGAAGAAGCTGATTATATGTTGAAAACAAAAGAAAACCAAATGCCTTTTTCCCTAGCTAGAAAAGAAAAATGTGTTTCTTTTTTCATAGGCAAATTTGCTCAAGTGTCTGAGAGTTAGTTGTTTTTTTAAAATCTTTTAAACTACTTTAATGTTCAAGCTTACTTTGGAGAAGATTTCATACATATGAAAAAATAGAGAAAATAATATGATGGACCCCCGTGAGCCTCATTCATGGCCACCTTGTTTCCTCCATTCTCTGAAGGGCTCCTCCTCTCCCTACGCTGAATTATTTTGAGGCAAATCTCAGACATCTTAGTATTTCATCCATAAATGCTTCACTATATCACATCTAAAACACAAGGACTCTTTTGGAAACATAACAATGCTACTATTATCGCACCCCAAAATTTAATGGTTATGTTACAGTATCATGAAACACTTATTGATACATTTCCTAGGGCATTTCTTACAACTGCATTACCCCTGGGTGATCTCTTACATCCTTAATTTATTCATTTTTAAAGTGGAGAAAATATAGGATCATTGAGAGTAATAAATGAGAGAGTATATTAAAGAGGTTAGCACAGAGTCTGGCACATTGTAACTGCCCTAAACTAGTAGCAACGGGTGATTTGCGATGTTTTGCACTTTCTCATTCACTAGGCATTTGCACGAATTAGCCCTTATTTTGTGAATTTCCTGTTTATATCTTTTGGCCCTTTTTCTAGGGGTCATTAAGAATGGCAGCCTTTATCTTTCATATGCTTGCTCACATTCTTTTCCAGTTTATTCTACACTTTTCTATTTTACTTGTGATTATGTAGTAAAATATGTCCTTCCTTTCCTTTGTTTGGATCCAATATAATATACATCTATATTTTTTCAGTGTTTTGTGGTTTCGTGTTTTTTTAATTTGGTTCATATAAACTTTGAGAATCACTCATCAAATGAGCCCTGTAATCTATACTTTCACTAAAAAAGCAAAAATATAATCACTCTCTGAATTCATGAGCTTATATATTTTTTGGTAGAATCAGGTTTTTCTTAAGGTAGAACTACTCTAAATAGGTACTCAGTGATATAAGGTAATCTTGGGTTTACCATATTCACAGTAATACCAACTAGCCATTTTGTCTAGGGCTTAAAGTGCTTTCCACATATTGCATTTAATACGTACCATCCTCTTATCAAGGAAGTACTATTCTCATCTGGATTCTAGGGATGGAACACTGGCCTAATGGAACAGAGAGATTAGCTACCTTGAACCCAGGTTATCCGCCTCCCAAGCCCCTCTAACACCAGACTATGCCTCCTTCCTCACCTGCAAAGTGAGGAAGGTCCTTAGGGTGCCACCTCACAGAGCTGACGATGAAACAATAAGTATAAAGCATGCAGAAGAATGTCTGAAATGTTTTGAGTGCTCCATAAATGTTACCTTTCATCTTCGTCATCATTACTGTAGTAACAAAAATAATAAGTGCAAGCTAATAGAGTATAAATAATATTATTACAATACACTAATAATAAAAGCCAATGTTCACTGAGGTATGGCTAGGCACCAAAAAGCATTTTACTTGCTGGTTATCCTACAAGGTAGGTACTTTTATTATCCCCTTTTTACAGAGGAAGAAACTGAGGCACAGGGTTTGTGACTTGCCTGAGAAGCTAAGAAGTCACCAGGTTAGCAAATGCACTCAGTTAGTAGGTGGTGGAGCTGAGACTGGAATCCAGGCAGTCTGATGGCAGGGCGACCTTTACGGAACCACCACCTTAGACCCCTGCCTTGTGGGCATATAATCAGGACCTCCTGGTCCCCATCACAACTTGTGGACAGATGGCTGCAGTCTCGGAAGCCCAGGGATTACGAACACAGTGACAGACTTAGAAAATGGCACTCTCTCAACGTTTTCCACAGCCTAAGAAGAAGAAAGAGACTCTTGGCCTTAAGGTGGAGACTCCGACAGGCTGCGCGCGAGCGCCAGCGAAGATGAGGATGCGTTCTCGGCCCAGGGATGCAGCCCCTGGCCCAGGGGGTTCCGCGCGCAGGGATGGAGAGAAGCGTCTCGGCCACCAGCAGAGGGCGCAGTGGCGCCGTGGGGAGGCCACACGTGTCCTCTGATGTCTCCAAGTTGGGGGGTGAACCTCGGTTTCCCTGGGTCTCAAGAGAGGAAATGCTTTTCTCTTTCACAAGGTTCTTCACCCGCGGGGCTACTTTCTTTTCCTCTTGATGTCATCCTGTTACACAGGCAGGAAGTTCTGTTCACTTGGCTGTTGGGAAGACTTCTCCTGCCCTGCGGTCACAAAACAACAAATAAAACGAATTGACCCAGAAGTTAGGCAATCAAAGAGGAGCCAAAATCACTATTTGATAAAGCCTGTTGATTGAAGAAAGCAGACTATCATTCCTGCGTGGTGACCCGCAGGCTGGGAAGCTGGATCTGTGTTTGTCTGATTGCTTTGGAAACACATAAGTGGGTCATTAAACAATCGAGTGACTGGACTCCACATTTCGAAAAAATTGAGCAAAACTCGACAGAATAGAATGGAACCAATAATCGAACAGAATTTTATTTTCATTCTTTGTGTGCGTGCGTGTGCTTACTGAGTTGCGATGTAAAATATATCTAATTCTGTACTTCTCAGTTGAAACAATGTGAAGGCTGCTGGTACATGATGCGAGTCCTTCAGGCAAATCCTGGGAATCCAGGCTCTGCAGCCCTGGTCTGTCTTGCACGTGGCTTGGTCTGGGGGGCTGCCCACGTTTGATAGATGTTTTGAAAAATCATCTAGCCCCTGCCCAAGCCTCGGTCCTTATTAATGTTTTTATTTTCCAGAAAGATGCTAAGGGGAGTGGTGGCAGAGGTGGTGGTGTTTGGGGGGAAGGCAAGTAAATCCCGCTGATACAGCACTAAAAAGGGAGGGAAATGGGGGGAAATGAGGGTCAGAGGGCCTGCGGGAACTACAGCACCATCACCATACAAATCTTCCATCTCCAGGGTTTTCCAGGTAAGTTCACGGACAACATGAATAAATCAATAAAACAGTAGATGCCAGAGATGCAGATTAAGAAATAATACATCCACTGAGTAAAGGGGAAAATTTTTTCTTTTGCCCATTATCCTCACATTTTTCTATAACTGTAACCACACTTTGGGTTTTGCCAGTTTTTCAGTTGACACCAGCACCCAGGTATAAATACTTAAATGGTGACCAGCTGGTTACTTAGGTGTAATAGAAATAGGTTTTAATTTTCTCAATGGATAAAAAAGAATTTTGATCACTTTCACGAGCGCTCAACAAATAAAACTATTATTTATATTTCAAAATTGAGAATGACATTTTCTTCCTGGTCTGCTGATATTTGCAGCAGTTATAGCTTAATATTTCACTGTGGACAGAGAGGGGAAGGGGTACACACACAGGCTTCCTGCCCACCGAGACCCCAGGCTCTCACCCCATCCAGCTCTCCTCTGTGGCTAAGCCCAGCTGGGTCTCCAGAATCCCACCCCCAGCCCCTCCTGCAGCAGGAAATTGGAAGCAGGCAAAGAGGAGACAGAGCAAAACACAGCATGATACATCCAGCAAAACACTTTAGTGCCGCCTGTTTCGGCCGGTGTGAGTGCACTCCTAACCCCCTTGGCCCCATTTTGGGCCTGAAATCCGAAAAGATGCACTTTCGCGTCTTCCGAGGGGGATGGGAGATGGGGGCTGGGCAGCCTCCTGATAAAGACAAGAAAACCTCCACCTTGTGGTCCGATCATCTGATGGTGTCTCCCTGTGGATTCCCTTCTCTCTTGCTCTCCCTTCTCCTTCGGTAAAATCTTTTTGGTCCTTGCAGATAAGTGTCAGCTCTGCTCCTAAGAATGGTTAGGCCAGAACATCAAAGGTGAGCAGTGGCCAATGTCATTAATAAGAGAGCCTCTGACAAAGACAGCTTAAAATGCAAACCCTTCCACAGCAGTCAAGAAAGGCAGGAAAAAGAAAACAGCTACTTGTCATATTAAAGCAGCTTGTGTATACCCTGCCAAAGTAGAAAAGAGCTAATTTTTGTGTTTTGTCAGAGTTTGAGTCAATGGTTGACCCAAACCAACAGATTATCTAGGAAAAATTAGACACATTACTGAAAAACCTACCTAAATGGATTGGTTTTGTGCAGGCAAACATGCAGATTATGGATTCCACACTTCCCTTTACCACTCACAGGTAGGCATTGTGTTGGCTTTCTCGATTTTGTGGATTTGAGTTAAAAAATAGTAATAACAATAAAAGAGCCTTTGGGGAGAGGTGACTCAGGACAAGACCCAGGGCTACAAGGTCTGCTTCCCCCTTCCTCTCGGAGGAGGACGAGGGTTCAGTTTCACTACGACAACGTCAGCATCCCTTAGAAGCTGCCTGGGTTTGGCAGGAGAGGAGGGATGGATGCACACAGAGTTTCCATCCTTGAAGGGCCCCAGAAGAATTCCTTTTGAGATCTGTGGCTTCCAGCAGTTCAGGCCCAATGTCCTGCAGCTCTGAGAGCCCGGATCACCACCCGACCCAGCCCGTCACTTATTCCAGATGTTGTGGCTTTGTCATCTATAGAATAGTCTCTAAAAAGGAAACCAGGGAGGAATTATCCACTTTCTTTTTTTTTTTTTTTTTTTTTAATTTTTTTAATTTATTTATTCATTTATTTATTTTTAATTTATGGCTATGTTGGGTCTTCGTTTCTGTGCGAGGGCTTTCTCTAGTTGTGGCAAGCGGGGGCCACTCTTCATCGCGGTGCACGGGCCTCTCACTATCACGGCCTCTCTTGTTGCGGAGCAAAGGCTCCAGACGCGCAGGCTCAGTAATTGTGGCTCACGGGCCCAGCCGCTCCGCGGCATGTGGGATCTTCCCAGACCAGGGCTCGAACCCGTGTCCCCTGCATTAGCAGGCAGATTCTCAACCACTGCGCCACCAGGGAAGCCCCTATCCACTTTCTTAACTTTCCAGACACAGCCCTGGATAAATCAACCACACAAATGAGTGTTGAAGGAAAGTTTATAAATATGAAGCAGGATGGAGAGCTGAGGAAAGGTCAGCGGCCTGGGACACAGCAGGAAACCTTGTGAGTCACTGGGGGCGGATAGGGGGTGGCAGGAGGCACGAAGGGTCAGGGGCTCCGCTGCCCGCTCCCCACGCTAGTCAGGCAGTGCCTCGTGGAACCACAGAGCGTGCCAAGCACTTACACGTGTGTATCTGCATCGCAGTCTTTTGGGAAAAGACCAGCCCTGCCTGGACCCTTTAACTGATGTGACTCAGCCTTTACCCTGCCCTTTCTCATGGGCAGACTTACGGTGTTTGAGGTGACAGACCAAAGGAAGTGGGTTTTGTGGCCAGCTCAGTCATTACAGGAAGGTGAACCAAAAGGTAATGAGGGGCGCAGCACCTGTATTTCACCTTCACTCTGACCTATTCACCTCTCACTGTAACCGAGTGGGACCCCATGGGGCCTTCCCGGGGACAGACCTCCCCCACCCCCATATCCTCTGCTGTAGCTCCTCTCTGAAGTACCCAGATAACAGTATCTGATGCACATTTCCTGAGTTGTTGTTGTTACATCCTGAGGGATGTAAAAAACTCCCCCTCTCCAACAAATGGAAGATGTTAATTGATGACCATGAGCACATAGCCCCAGGCCTCCTGGAGCCTAAGGACTGATAATGTTTTGTTCTGTTTTGTTTTGAAATATTTATTTATTTATTTACTTGGCCGTTCAGGGTCTTAGTTGCAGCATGCGGGCATGTGGGATCTAGTTCCCTGACCAGGGATCGAACCTGGCCCCCCTGCATTGGGAGCACGGAGTCTTAACCAATGGACCACCTGGGAAGTCCCAAGACTGATAATGTGAACCCCTGTGACACCACCCTGCTACCTTACCATCAGCCAATCAGAGAACTGTGCACAAGCTGATCACAGACCCTGCAACGTCCCTCCCTCACCCGGCTTTTAAAAGGGCTTCGGGAGACTCAAGAGGGAGGAGATATAGGTATACGTATAGCTGATTCATTTTGTTGCACAGCAGAAACTAACACAACATTGTAAAGCAATTATACTCCAATAAAAAAAATTTTTTTAATAAAAATAAAAGCGCTTTTCTGAAACCCTTCGGGGAGTTTGGGCTTTTTAGGGCATGAGCCACCGGTCTTCTTGCATGGCCCTGCAATAAACCTTTCTCTGCTCCAAACTCTGACGTTTCAGTTTGTTTGGCGTCAGGCGCACGAACTTGCGTTAACATCAGCCCTACCTCCAGGCCAGTCTCTGTCCCTTCTGGTTCACCCAGGGGACATGGGGCCCACCCCCAAGGACAGGTGACAAAGCTCCTTTTACCTCACTAAGCCCAGCGGCTGAAACATGAGTGAATGAATTAGTGGTGGCCTTCAGCTCTCCTATAGCCTGCCTTTTTGTCCATTTCCATTGGGACTTAAACCTTCTTTCTTATGCACATCTGGGCCTGAACCCGTGTCAGCCCACAAATGAACATTCTCAGCCCTTACGGGGCCAACCTACATTTCAGTGGCAAAGCCAGGCTAACTCCTTTATTTGTCTTTTTACTTATTGCATCCCTACGATTTCATTAAAAACAAGCGGAAATTAAAAATGAAAGTGCTGAAACTACTAGTAATAAAACTGAGAATGATTTGGGATTCACTGGGTATTCACATGGCAAATATTTCCCGTGAGGTTTCCACTTCGTTATCTTTAGCAGCTTAGTGATCTGTTCAGTTGCTGAGATAAAATATTAAAGAATGTCTCCAAACTAGTGGAAATGCACATTTTAAGGACTGTATTGTGGATGTCACTAGTTCCAACGCCACTTCCCTCAAATCTCCATTGGGAATCAACCCACTCTCTGACATGGGTAATTAACGGTGTCTCCATCTTAGATAAAGGGCTTTCTATACAAATGCTGCTGCAAGCCCTTTTCTCCCACCATCACCCCAAACAAAGGGTGCCTCTGAGCCCCTGCTGTAGAAATTCCGGAAGGCTCTAAGGGAAGCACAGTCTTCAGGGAAAATTGGCAAGTCTCATTTCGGGAGTGCTGGGATGAAACAGACAGGAGAAGTGAGCAAACTCCAGGACATGACAGGTTGTTTGGGATCAGAGCCACTGAGTGTCCGAGGAAGAAAGGATCCTGGTCTGAGAGGTGGTTGAGGTTGGAGGAGGGGTCCATGGCGCGGTCCCCCAGAGCCCAGCGTAGGGATGGCTCTGTCGATGGGATCTCCCCATTTCAGGTACTTCCTTCAAAGACTCTCCTGGCCTGGGATCCTGCGTGGTAGAGTGAGTGCAGGTGAAGGTTATTCCTGGCTCCCACCTCCCAGGTCCAGGCTTCAAAACTCCTGAGCCCCCATAATCACCAACAAGCAGCAGGTAAGGAGAGTCACCCAGAACACATCGGAGTGGAGCTGCATGGGTACCCAGGGGAGCAGGAAGGCCAAGGTCCCTGCGGAAGTGGGAGGGAACACCGGCTAGCACACAAGGCAGGATGATTTGGAAAGTCACTCCAGCTGAACGCGCACAGCAGTGGGGCACAGTCATGGACCCCGCAGACCCCAATATGGAGAACCCCGTCTCCAGGGGCATTTTGTGTGTGTGACTTTAAGAAGCTAGTAGAAATTTTTATGAGCTGCCTACTGCAAAACGTTCAACGTCGATTTTTTTCCCCTTCAGTTAAACCTTTTCCCTAAATATTATGGCTTGAGTTATTTCAAGCATTCAACCTGTCCATAAATAACAACTGCTTTTCATACGGTGCCTCACATATGTCATCTCTTCCCCTCACATCATCATGAAATGAGGACACAGGCTCAGGGAGGTTGACAAGCTTCTCAAAGACCCCTCCAGGTAGTTAGCGGACAAGTTTCAGACTCGAATCCCTCTTGCTCTTAACCACTAGGCACAGCCCCAGATCCTCAGATTCCTAGGAGGCAATGAGGCAAGAGGTGAAATTAACTCCAATGCTTCCCCCCCTGGAGGAGTGTCTCAGATAAAGTTGTCCCAGGAAGAAAGGAGATTAATTGAGACGGAGCCTTATTCATCAAAGTCATCTTAAGATCTCCAGCCATGCGGAAGGATCCATTCAAGAAATGTAAAACTCATTGAAGGAGTTCTCCATCTTGAATGTTACATCTCACGTGCACCTAAATGCTATAGTTTTCTTCACTGCCAGGCAAAAACAAGGCAAAACAAAACAAAAGTGTGTTCGCTCCCAAGAAAGCCCAGAGTAAACCGAGGGAAATCACTCAGAAGCCTTCATTGTATACTTCCAGAGGTCAGTGTCCAGGTTTCTAGAAGCTAGTTCCAACCAGCAATTGGTCTCACAGGACTGAGAGAGTCAGAAAAAGTTGCTGTAGGGTAAGAACCACAGCGCAGGTAGCAGACCACAGTGCCTGCCCGACAAATGACTGTGTCTCTGGTTTATCAGCCTCACTTTTCTGGACCTCGGCTTCCTCCATAGTGAAATAGGCGCTGTCATATGGGCTCCACATAAGACCAATCAAAGGACAAAGTGTCAGCCGTCCTACAGGTGAGGAGAATTCTCCAGCATTGCAGACAACGAGGGACAAACCAGAGAGGAGAAGACTGATGGAAGGTGAGGGGAACAGGATGAGGGGCACATGTGGCGGTCATCATTGTGCTCTTGGGTGCACCATGAGAAACAGCTTATTTTACCTAAACTGGAAAATCCTCCATAAAGAGCTATGATTCCCAGGTTGGCAAGATAAAGCAAGATGCAAAAAATTTACAAACATCTGATTAGAAGGGCCCTAATGAGCTTATGACTTCGGGTGGTCGTCCCTCTCCCTGTAATAAAACAGAGAATCTGCCCTCCCCTCACTGTGCCCTTCAAGTAGGGAAGGAAAAAAAGGAGGGAGGGACTAGGTGAGAGTAATGAACACAAAGCAAATATTATGGAACTCTGAGGGCAGAATGCTAAGGAAAATAAGCCAGTCACAAAAGGACAAATACCCTATGATTCCACTTCCGTGAGGTACCTAGAACAGTCCAAATCATAGACACAGGAAGTTGCCAGGAGCCGAGAGCAGGGGCCCTGGGGGGGAAGGGGGAATGGGGAGTCAATGCTTAATGGGGACAGAGTTGCAATTGTGGAAGATGAAAAAGTTGTGGAGCCAGATCATGCTGATGGTTGTAAAACAGTGTGAATGTACCTAATGCCACTCTACTGCACACCTAAAAATGGTTAAGATGGTAAAGTCTGCGTGTTATATATATTTCCCATAACTTAAAAAATTTTAAAGAGCCAATAGTAAATAAAATAAAGAGTGGGTTGATGTTCATTCCGGACCTGAGTATGATGATAACAAATGTGTAAAGTTGGGTCATCTAGGAATATAAATGCTGAGAGACGAGCGTGGGCTCCTTGTCACCTAAGATCACGCCAGGCACTCCATGCCATCCACGGCTTGTGACGAAGGGCACAGGCCCACCTGACCCTGCTCCCCCAACACATGGGGCCTCTGCTGTCCCTGCTAACCCCTGCTGCTCTCCCCCAGCCCTGACACATCTCCTGTGTGGTCCATAGACTGACCCCCTCCAGTCTCTATGACTCTTCATTAGGACCATGCCCTCATCTGCTCGGCTGCTATAACAAAATACCATAGACTGGGTGACCTATAAACAACAGAAATTTATTTCTCAGCCTTCTAGAGGCTGAGAGTCTGAGACCAGGCTCTGGAAGAGGTGAGGTCCCTCTTCCAGATTGCAGACTTCTCATTACACCCTCATGTGGTGGAAGAGGCAAGGAAGCATCTGGGATCTCTTTTACAAGAACACCAAAAAACGAATACCGTATGCTAACACATATACATGGAATCTAAAGAAAAAAAAAAAAGGTTCTGAAGAACCTAGGGGCAGGAGAGGAATAAAGACACAGAAGTAGAAGATGGACTTGAGGACACGGGGAGGGGGAAGGGGAAGCTGGGACGAAGTGAGAGAGTGGCATGGACATATATACACTACCAAATGTAAAATAGATAGCTAGTGGGAAGCAGCCGCATAGCACAGGGAGATCAGCTCGGTGCTTTGCGACCACCTAGAGGGGTGGGATAGGGAGGGTGGGAGGGAGGGAGGAGCAAGAGGGAGGGGATATGGGGATGTATGTATATGTATAGCTGATTCACTTTGTTATACAGCAGAAACTAACACACCATTGTAAAGCAATTATACTCCAATAAAGATGTTAAAAAAAACAAAAAGAACACCAATCCCATCCATGAGGGCTCCTCCCTCAAGACCTAATCACCTCCTAAGGCCCCACCTCCTAAAGCATGACATTGGGTGTCAGGATTCCAACATATGAATTCTGGGGACGGGAACATTCTCACCATAGCACCACCTTTGAATGCTGCTGTTGTCAACCACAGAATAAGAGAGTTGGGCTATATCTAAGCTCCAACAGTTTGGGTCTTTGAAAGTAATGATAAGAGTTTACAGCTAAATTTTAGTGTCAGAAATCTCTGTGACTTGTTAAATCATAAACTGTGATGACCTGTGATGAGAGTGATGCCGGCTAACTGAAAGATGGCTTTGTTTACTTGGAGTAGAAGTACATCCTCTTGGTGTGGTAACTGCATCTATCATACGTGGCTCAGAATTCCGGCTGACGTAGGCCAGCTGGAAAAAAAATAAGTGAGTTCTTACTTATTTTGGTTTGACAGGTAAAGTCTTTCAAAGCATGGGGCCCACCAGCAGGTGATTAACGGGCAATCTCGGTGGCACCAGAGTTGGTCCCCACAGGTCTAGGTGACCTCCAAGTTGCTTCCAGTGTCAAGGCGCTCAGACTGCGGGGTCACAGGTATTTATCTGCATTTGAGGAGAGGGGCTCAGAGACACAGCAAATATTCCCTGAGGACAAGGGCCTTGCACACCGGTCAGGCATGAAGAGTGAGGGCCACTACCTTTGCCAGCCCTACCCAAGCCCACACTGCCCTCCTGCATCCTGGTTACCCAGCCCCACTGGGGCCACGCCACATGCCAAACCACCTGACATCTGAACTGCCACTCTACAACCCTCCATGTCCCATCCCCAGGGAATCAAACGCTAATGCTCCACGTTCATCAGTGTTCATGAGCCAGTCAGTTAATGAGGGCTTCGGGAGAGGTAATATCTTTCCCTAACGAAGTAGCTCTGAGCAAAAGGAGCAAATAAACACAGTCCTTTCCACAAGTACACAACCGTAAGCTTCAAGCGAATGGCCCAAAGGCAATGCATCCTTATTTAAATGTGAGCCACCACATGACAACCAACATCTCCATCACGGGGTGATGAACCCCACGTTGGCCTCCCACTTGCTGTCCATGAGGTCGAAGCGTGTGTGCTTTAGCAGCTGGACAGGGGGAGAAGGTGGCCACCTTTTGGGTGGCATGTGATACCTCACTTTTTTCCAGAACTTGGTCTTTGCACACTGTGACTGCTCTGTGAAGTCCCCACTCCACTGCACGGCCCCATGCTTCTGTCTGATGTACTGAATGGACTCGGGCAAGGTTGTATAGTCCTTGACCTTCTCCAGTTCAATCAGAATGACCTTTATCCCGTCCTGGATGAGAACATTGTAGACTGCGATTTGTTCTTCTGACATGTTCCTTAATAGGTCAAGGCTTAGCGCTTCGGGAACTATGAAGATGATCAGTCTTCTGCACAGCTTAATATTTTCATCGATGACATTGACCACAGCTGGAAATAAAGAAAGAAGATGCAGAACATCTCACGACTAAAAGAGCCACAGACCATGCACTACTCAGAACAAGGATCTTATCAGGTCTAACTTAGTATCTCCAAACTTAGCTGAAGGTCTGGTATATAGTAGAGGATAAATACTTTTTTAAAAATAACAGACTTTTAAAGGATAGGACACATGTAGTTAGCTCAAATGTTGTACTAATCTTCATTTGTGTTTTCCTCTTGTGTTTCATAGCTATTTAAATGACCAGGACTTATAAGACTAACTTGAAACCAAATAACATATCCTAATGATTTCTTGGGAAGGGGAGGGGAAAGTTCTTGAAATATCCAACGATGGATAAAACTTGGTCTTTTTTCAAAACAAAGGCCAAGTTTTATATCCTCCTTATTCTTAGGATATAAGAATAGACTGTAACCTCCCCAAGAGCACTTCCTTCTTCTCTTTGGTTTATTTTAATATTTCTAGTGCCTACAACATTACCTGGCACATAGCAGGTGCTCAATAAATATTTGTTGAAGAAGTGAATGAATGAATAAAGATTGATATGCTTATGAAATGAGAGCTCTTCTGCAGGTTTATAACAAGCACTGGATCACATTTTCATTTCCTCATGGAGGATGATTTCATAACTTGAAAAGATGTGATAAGCTATGGATAGGAGCAGCCTACAAATCCAAAGTTCTTAGAAACCTTTTAAAATGACCCAGAACAGGCCACTAGGTAGTAATCTTGGTTTCCTGGTGATATTTCAAATATCAGCTGTTGACTGTATCGCCTTCTAAGAAAGAGAAGGTATAGGATAAGACGGATGTTTTCATCTATTGAGTATCTAATACGTGCTAAGCTCCATACTGGTCCCTACTCAGGTTTTACCTTTACCTTTATCTTTTCTCTCAACTGAGTCAGGGAAGCATTCTCAACCCCATTTGACAGATGAGACAACTGAGGTTCAGTGATGTTAACTGCATTTCCCAAAGCTACTCTCCTATTAAAAGGGGGAAATAAATAACTTCTATTTTATTTAGGTAGGGCAGGGTTGGAGAGAGTTGAAGTTTATAAAACCAGCCTTAAACATGAGCTCTTTTACAAATTCAAATTGACAGAAAATACTCAGCGGTTAGACTCAAGGATGTGACAGCAAATGACCAGTTGTCCCTTTTTAGTCTCTTGGCCAAGGCTGTGTATGTCATCATCCAGTGGTTCATACAAATGAGTCAACCAGATCCTTACCCAAAGTGAAAGTCACATGATTTCAACCAGGAATCCCAGTTATCCTGTTGTAGGGATGAGCCTAATGAGAGAAGAGAGCCTGGTCCTACCTCCTCAGCTCAGGGGCTGTGGGCAGGGGAGTGAAAGGCTCCCTGTGGTTCTGTGGGAAAGGCAAGCATAGCTCCTTCTGTTTGTAAAGTCAAAGAAGAGAGAGGTTCCTTTCCATTTTTTTTTTTTTTTTTTTTTTTTTGGCTGCATTGCAGCATGCGGGATCTTAGTTCCCTGACCAGGGATCGAACCTGTGGCCTCTGCAGTGGAAGCACGGAGTCCTAACCACTGGACCATCAGGGAATTTTGGTTCTTTTCCATTTTATTCATTTCTTATTTCTATACCTCATTTAAAACATACCTTGTCCAGGAAAGTCATCCCTGCCAAATATAAATAACTTGTATCCACACTGCCTCTCCAGCACCTTGGGGAGAATCTTCAACACCAGAGTGTCCACATCATGGCTCTGGCTTTCTCTTTGAGGCTTGGGGCACAAGACGTATGCATCATACAGCTTCCCATCTGAAAAGGAAATGGGACAAGCTCGTGAAATTATGCCTACCAAATTATCTTATGTGAACAAAGTGAAAATCTGAGTTGCTGTCATGATGTCTTTTCTCTTGGGTTCAATGACTTCAGGGTGCCCAGTTGGCTGACTCATTGCCAAGCACTGCATCTCATTCTTTCAACACTTTAAATTTTCACTCCAATCTCTTCTTTCATGCATGGTTTTTTGAGGATAAGTTGAATGTAATTCATCTTTGTTTCTCTAGAGGTAAGGTGTCTTTTTCCCCTGGCTTCTTTCAGAATTTTTTCCCTATCTTTTATTCTGTAGTTTGAAAATGATATGCCTAGGTGTAGTTTTGTTTGTTTGTCTTTGGTATTTTCCTAATTGGAGTGCTCTGAGCTTCCTGGATCTGTGGTTTGGCATCTGACATTAATTTGGAGAAATTCTCAGCAATTAGTGTTTGAAATATTTCTGTTCCTCTCTTTCTTCTCCTACTGGTATTCCCATTACATGTATGTTACACTCTTTGTAGTTGTCTCACAGTCATTGGATACTTTGTTTTGTTTTGTTTTATTTTTTCCTGGTCTTTGTTCTCTTTGCTTTTCAGTCTTGGGGGTTTCTACTGAGGTATCCTCAAGCCCAGAGATTCTTTTCTTAGCAGTGTCTAGTCTAGTAATAAGCCCATCAGAAGCATTCTTCATTTTTGTTTGTTTTCTGCCAGCATTTCTTTTTGGTTATTTCTTAGTATTCCCATCTGTTTACATTGCCCATCTGTTCTTGCATGCTGTCTACTTTATCCTTTAGAGTCCTAAGCATAGTAATCATAGTTGTTTTAAATTCACAGTCTGATAATTCCAACATCCCCACCATATCTAGTTCTAATGCTTGCTCTGTCTCTTCAAATTGTGGGGTTTTTTTTGTCCTCTAATAGGCCTTATAGTTTTTCTTGATAGCTGGATGTGATCTACCAGGTAAAAGGAATTGCTGTAAATAGGTCTTTAGCAACACGTGGTGAGGAGTGGGAAGAGGGGAAGTATTCTCTAGTCCTATGGTTAGATCTCAGTCTTTCAGTGAGCCTATGCCTCTGGACTATGAAATTCACAAACATTTCTCAGTGTTTTCTCCCCCCTTAGGTTGGGCAGGATGGCTAGAGAGGGCTGGAGTTTGTTATATCCCTTTGCCCAGGCCAGTCAGGCCCTGATAAAACCCCAGCAGGTTAGGCTCTCATTAACTAGTGTATCCTGAGGGCAGTCCTTGTTAAGAACAGAATGCTCTGGTGTCTTTCAAAATGGTTCTTTTTCCCCTCTCCCCGCTGGAAGCACATAAAGGAATTTTTCTCTGATATTTACCAGCACAGCTTGGTCAGGCTCCTGGAAGTAAAACTCACGGAAGTGTGAAGTCCCCTTTATGATTGGGTCCCTGAAGAGGGTTCCCAGACCCAATTGCAATATGTGTGTGTGGAGGTTTCCCCACACCAACAAGCAATTCTTCGATGCCAGCAGGCTGTCTAAGAATTCAACTCCATTCTGACAATTTCTACCCAGAGATAGAATCAGATTGCACAGGGAAAGGGCTCAGTCCCACAAGGTCACATTCCACTTCAGACGCCCAGTTGTTACCTGTGCTTCTGACCAAGGCGTTACAAACTGGAGGTTCCAATGACTCCCCCCCACCATCCCAATGTAAGCAGCTCCTTGCAGGAAGCAGCTCTTTGCAGGAGGCCCTTTTGTCCTGTCACTCTAGCAAAGCTATATTTTAGCTTAACTTTTACACCATGTGCCTCCACGCTTCACTAACCTCTGGCCAAAGCACACCTTTCAGATCTTTTGATCACACAGTGCCTCGCCTAACCTGTTGATTCTTCTCTTAGTAGAAATGAAGAATAAATAATTAACAGATGACTACATCTTTTCCCCCAGCTTCCCCTTCAGTAATCTCACAAGCAGACTGTGTGAACAAGATAGCATCTAAAGAAAGATCATGTGGCGTCAACAAGCCTGCACACAGTGGGAGATGGTGAAGAATCTGACCCCCTTTCTCAGTGATTAGCTGAGATTATTTCCCCTTTTCCCTTTAACACTTTCATGGCCATGCAGACTCTTTGGAGTTGGTTCTGGGACACGGGTCCACCTTCTCCCCTGGTTGCCGGCCTCCTGACTAAAGCAACATTTCCTTTTCCAACCAACCCTTGTCTCTCGAGTATTGGCTTTCGAGTGATGAACAGCCGAACCTGAGTTTGGTAACACTAATTCAGGATACCAGTAGCAAGTCCAGGGTGTTACCTGTACTCCGGACCAATTGGCTGTAAACCAGATTCCCACGACCCCTTCCTTGGGTTCGATTAATTTGCTAGAACAGACTCAGAGAAACATGTTACTTACTAGACCACTGACTTATAATATAAGGATTTTATAGGATATGAATCAACAGCCAGATGAGGAGATGCACAGGGCAAAGGATGGAGAGGGGGTGCAGGGCATCCATACCCTCTCTAGGGGGTACCACTCTCCCCGAACTCTACCTGCTCAGCGGCCCAGAAGTTCTCCAAACCCTGTCCTTCCAGGTTTTATGGAGGCTTCATTACATAGGCTTGATTGATTAAATTAGGAGAAGGAAGCTTCACAAAGCTCATCCCTGATTCATCCTGTGCAACTGTGTCAGATGGTATTTTCCAAAAATAGCCCCAGCAGTATTTCCAGTCTCACATGTTCTTTCTGCACTTTGCCACACCCCACAAAGAGGCAGAATCTATTTCGCCTTCCTTAGATTTGGGTAAGACTCTGCAGCTGCCTTGACAAATGAACAAGGTAGAATTGATCCTAGAAATTCAGGGTCTGAGTCATTTTAAAAAAAAAGGGCTTTTACCTAGCTCTGCCGTTCTTGAGACACTAGCCCTTGGAAGCCATCGCATGCTGTGAGGAAGCCCAGTGTCGTAGCCCCCACAGAGAGGTTATTGGGAGAGGAGCCCAGACCACCAGTCAACAGCCCAAATCAGCTGCTCATCCTCTAGCTGAAGCCCCAGGCATCATGGGGCTGAGACAGGCCACCCCCGCTTTGCCCGTCCACACTCCTGACCCACAGAATCCAGAAGCAAAATAAGTGGTGGTTTTATGCCGTAAAGTTTTGAGGTAATTTGATTCCCAGCCACGGTAACTGGGCCGGAATTGGGGAAATAACAATGAATAGCAACAAATAACCATGAGGTGGACCACCCCCCGCAACTGTCTACATCATCAAGAAAATTACAGAGACACAGACCTACTAGTGAGTTTCCTAAGGAAAGTGGGCCCTGCTCTCTCCGTGTAATGGTGGGGAAACAGTGCATCCAGGTTCTGGTGAAGTTCCTTTCATTTTCTAAGGAGATTCATCCCTACTTTTGATGTTAAAGCATCTGCGTACACCCTCATTGGCTGTTGGCAAAAATACAGTCATTTATTTGCACAACTTAATGTTTACGAAAGCTGCCTAAAGATTATTTGATTCCCTACTTCTCTCAATACGATGTTGCTAAACTTTAAACCTGATCAAACTGGTCCCGTGGAAAAATCAGATGGAATCAATTTGACCTTCAGGTAAGTGCGCTAACTGAATTGCATGAGTTTTTGGCGTTTTTGCCCTAGCATGAAGACACTGGGAGAAAAGGCACATTAAACATGCTTTTACATTTACCATGGGAATTTTCTTGCAAGCAAAGTTCATTACATCACATGCTTTAAAGACAAGATCTCCCTACAAAACAATTTTCCTGGGGGATTGGCCCAGAAAAAGCCATGTGCCCTCATGTGCGAATGAAAAGTTTGTGTCAACAGTGCAATGAACCTTGTCATGGCTTTGCCTTCACTTTTAAAGCAAGAGCATCTTTAAAAACCATCCAAGGTGGGTCATTAACTGTCCCCTGCCCTGCTTATGTTATCATTCTACCTTTTGTTCACTGTACCTGTTTTGCTTTTGTTTTTAATTTATTTTATTTTTGGCTGTGTTGGGTCTTCGTTGCTGCGAGCAGGCCTTCTCTAGTTGCGGTGAGCGGGGGCTACTCTTCGTTGCGGTGTGTGGGCTTCTCATCGCGGTGGCTTCTCTTGTTGCGGAGCACGGGCTCTAGGCACATGGGCTTCAGTAGTTGTGGCACGAGGGCTTCAGTAGTTGTGGCTCGTGGGCTCCAGAGTGCAGGCTCAGTGGTTGTGGCTCATGGGCTCAGTTGCTCTGCGGCATGTGGGATCTTCCTGGACCAGGGCTTGAACCCGTGTCCCCTGCATTGGCAGGAGGATTCCTAACCACTGCGCCACCAGGGAAGCCCTTGTTTTTGTTTTTAATCGTGTGTTCTACAGGTACATTTCCCACAAACCTATTTGGAATAAGGTGAGGCATAGATATATCTCTCGCGTAGATTTGTAAACTAATCCTTATATTTGTGTACACACATGCACACTTGGGATGAGAATTTTTAAACTCCCTCCTGTGATTTAACAGACAATACACAGAGCTCGTGGACTTAGCCAGGCCTGTCCATGACTCTTAATAAAACTGTGAGTTATACACACCTCACTATTAATCACAGCTGCAGGGCTTCCCTGGTGGCGCAGTGGTTGAGAGTCTGCCTGCCAATGCAGGGCACACGGGTTCGAGCCCTGGTCTGGGAAGATCCCACATGCCGCGGAGCAACTGGGCCCGTGAGCCACAATTACTGAGCCTGCGCGTCTGGAGCCTGTGCTCCGCAACAAGAGAGGCCGCGATAGTGAGAGGCCCGCGCACCGCGATGAAGAGTGGCCCCCGCTTGCCGCAACTAGAGAAAGCCCTCGCACAGAGACGAAGACCCAACACAGCCAAAAATAAAAAAATAAATAAATAAACAAAGTAAACAATGCGTTAAAAAAAAAAATCACAGCTGCAGCTTGACTAATCTGGTTGGAATAAACAACTCATCACGAGAAGGACACATGTTCTCTCTCTGCCTCACTTGTATTTGTCATCCATTACTCCACATGTTCCCAACTAACCAGAAAATATCCTCAAGGGACACAAAGCTGGAAACAGCATCCGGGACTCGTCTCGGGGTCTCATCACTAACTCACTGCTGAAGTCACACTCAAAGGGGGCTCACAGGGCAGTTCTCAGAGACTGAGCTGGAGGAAATTTCATCACAAAGGGCGCGTGCACTTTTCTGACTTAAAAGGAAGAAGACCGCCGGCTGACTGTAGGTTCCCATCTCCAAACCCTCAGCCCGCCGGTTCCAAATCTGGGCAGCAGCCCGGTCTGAGCAAAGGGTGGGGCACCCTGAGTCAATCAACTGTCCAGCTTCCCCTGCTCAGGGTGAGGCACGATTCCTTTTTTCTCTTCCTGCTACACTTGACCTCACTCGTGGCGGTTTCACCACACACTCGGCATTCACGCTCCCGGGATCCCGGTAGGTCAGGGAGGGAGTACCGGGGACAATGCTGAACCCACGCAGCCCCCTGTCAGTCAACGAACAAAGCATCTCTGTGTCAGAAAAGACAAGCAGCGGTGCTGCCCTGAGGTCTCTTCTCAGACAGATGCAGGAAGAGCGCAGGCAGAGGTGGGCTTAGCAGAGCAGGCCCTACAGGGGCCACGGCCCAGCTCGGCGCCTGCAACACTAAAAGAGCTTCAGGCCGCATTGGACATGCAACGCCGATTTCCACAAGTGAATTGTACCGGCAAAGAAAAGAAAAAAAAAAAAAGAATCCGTTTTTTTCCAGGTTGCTCACGGGCCGCCAATTTTGAATTCTGAAATTTAACTTAAACTCCAAGTTAGGACACTTATACTTTATCAAACATGTGGACAAACACGTGTGTTTTATATGCAAAGCAGGCACTTAGTGTGACTACCACCCTTCTGTGTAATAGGGATTCCTAAAACGTGCTGGGACCCACCCCACCTCCCTGAGTTCCCGTCAACACTGCAAGTCTACGGACTTGAAAGGGATACGATTGTGTATCTCCGTGCAGGAAAGCTGCACAGACCTCTCTCAGCTGGGTGTGACTTTTCTATCCAGTTAGGAGACGTTAAAGCAGATGTATTAGTTTTCTACGAGGCCTTGATTGATCACATATATTGTGAGATACAAAAGAAATAGCACAGAGTTGAAAGCACAGCGATGGGAAATGCCTGATGCTCAGATTCCGGATCACATGGGCGCTTCTCCGGTGACTAGTGCTGTCAGGACACAGCTCCCCACACCAAAATGAGCCCCCAGGCAGAGCGGCAGGGGCAGCTTGCGTGGACCTTCAGACACAGGAGCCCCCTGCACCCCAGGACCCTCAATGCTTTCCTGAACATCAACTCAGCTATTCCAACAGGACTCTGTGAGGTGGGCTCTGATCATCGTCTCCTCCCCTCCCCTCCCCTCCCCTCCCTCCCTCCTTCCTTCCCTCCCTCCCTCCTTCCCTCCCTCCCTTCCTCCTTCCCTCCCTCCCTTCCTCCCTCCCTCCCTCCCTTCCTTCTTTCCACCTATACCTGAGAAAGAGAAGAGAATTAAATACTTAAATCACACAGGGAGTAAGTGGAGAACTCAAGTTCAAACCTATGTCTGTCTCTCTCCAAACTTGAGAGCTGGAGACAAATCTTTTTGGGCACCAAGCCCAGGCCCAGAAGGAGCCGCAAACACAGGCAACTCCTAGCTCTCTGTGACATAAATTCTGCATGCACATGTGCTGTGTTGAAGATGTACCGTGAACAGAGCTCACGCTGCTCCAAGAGAAGTTTTTGTCTTTTGCCAACACCAGTGGACGTGAGAACCTTCCTAAAACAGTTGCACTGGGAGCCAGAAGATGATCTGCCAGGTCACTCCTAGCTTGCAAGCCTTATGCGATTGTACAGTGCCGGTGGCTATGGGCAAATCCTTTCTCTAAAGTACAAGAAGCCCCAGGGAGACGCTCTCCTCTAAAGTTGCCAACAACACGAAAGGCAAGCTAGTAAAGATGATCAAGTATATTTACAACGGTTATACGGACGAGCAGATTCCAGTACATTGCATTTTTCAATGGTTACTCACCTTCTATGGGCCCTGCAGAATGGAAGGCACTTCGATACCAGAGTACAATGTCGATCTTAAAAACGTTGTAGATACACACAGCAGACACCGCCACGCTGGTCAAGACAAGAAGCCCTCCTATCAAGTAAGCTTGAAAATCTGGAACTACAAATGATGGCAAAAAAAAACAAACAAACAACCAATAAATAATAAAATAATAATACTACAAAGAGTCAATTATACACTTAACTTACACAAGTCCCATTACATACGCCAAATGGGTAGTAGATGTCAGTGAGGGCAGCATTTAATTATTCCTTTACAGTTAAGTAATAGGTATGGGGAGTAGAATAATTTGGTCTTGACCATGAGTTTGGGGAAGAAAATGTGATCTTGGGAATCTGGAGAGGGAAAGTCTGCAGACCCCTAGCTCCAGACAGTGGGTGTGGCATGGCTCTGACCACAGGAAGATTGCTCCCCTCTCAAAGCACACATGGTCGGGTCCCCCTTACTCAACACTAGACCCTCCAGAGGTGGAGCCTGAGAACCTTTACTGGGGAAGTTCCCCAGGTGGTTCTGTTGCATGTTCGTCATTATATTACTGTTATAACCGCCTGCCCAGTTACTCAAACTTGAACAGCAGGACTCGTGTCATAAATAAAGAACCTTCAGCTGCCTCTCCTGGGAGCCATCTCCATGGCTTCATAAGACTGGCTGAGAGCCAAACTCCCACCTCATCCCCTCTGGGCCAGCAGAGGCCAGGCTGGGCACCTGTCTGCAAGACATGGTCTCAGGAAGGGTGTTTACACCCCGCTCTGTTTTGTGAGCACATTGCCAAGCAATTAAAGCAAAAGCAGTGGGCAAGAGATGACCAAGGAGAAGAACCAATTTCTCTGGAACTCCAAGCCCCCTCAGAACATGCTCCTACATATCTGAGAAGAGGAACAGCACAGCTTTCTGCCCGACCACAGCCCAAAGCGGTGCTGTCAAAGAAGGAGGCTATAGGAAGGCGAGAACTAGAAAAGAGGAAGTGGGAGAGCGGAAGAGAAATCCTCCCCATTCTTAGAATCCACCGCACGTCCACCACTTCCTTCATTGGCCCCCTCCCCGGTCCTCCGGTCCCCCCTGGAAAGTGTGTGTGGGTAGGAGGGTGGGTGGGAGGGGGGAGGGGAGCTTACTGAAGAACCGATCACAACCTGCCCTAGGGCACACCATGTTGCAAACATTTTGCAAAGAAATCCCTATGTGTGCTTGTATGTCTTCAAATACATGGCATAATAAAGCAGAATAACTAAAAACACATTCTGTGTCCCCAAAATTAATCCATTGATTAAGTCCCAGCATAGCCAAGTGGATCTGCTCTGCACGCTGGTGCCCAGTTGGTCCTGACCGTGAGTTTGAACCTCTAGCTTCTATCTGTTGGATGGAATCGCCTCCTCCCTGCTGCCACCTCCCGCTTCTATGCTTTTTACCAGCTCTTGGAGCAACAGTGCCACCTCTCCCCTTGGGAAGACCTGTGTGTGGGGACCTTTACTGTACATATCAGGGATCTTGGCACTGCAAATGGTCATGATAAAAAGACCATGGCCACAATATTTATGAGATTCAAAAAGCCTCTGGTAAGTAAACAGGAGTGTTGGCCTGAAATTCTTGGGTTGATCACACACTGCATTCAGGAGTGTCGATATCCTCTGCTCTATAATTGAGCTAAAAGACAATGAAATTCCAAACAGGAAGTTAATGAATAAGTTCAAAGGAAGTATTGGCTTTGAAACTGAAATAAGTGGAAAACTCTCTGTTGAGACATCAGGTGACCTATTGAAGGCCCTATTTAAGGGGGTATTTACCTTTTGGGTCCACCTGGCTACCACCAGCCTTAAACTGAGATGGTAGCTGAGAACAAGTGATTAAAGGAAATTCATAGGAGGGCACACCCAACCCAAACAACTTTCTAGAGAGCCTGCTTCCGATCATCCAAATATGATTCACATCTGAAGGTGTCTTCAACAAAAATCAGGAAGTCCAATGGAGAAGTTGTAACCTTACTTCAGGTCCCAAGGAAACCAACAAGAGGCTTGGATTTAAGAGGGTTTGTTCCTAAGAATTTAGGGAAAACAAAACAGAGTGCACACGTCCAAATATACATTGCATGTGAGATATGAAATAAGTGTTGATAGGAACAAAGATGAATTTAGTAAGCGTAGGTTTCTTAACTAACCTAAAACAAAGGAGATTAAGGACATGTCCCCTCTCCTGTATGATCACCAGGTGTTAATTGATAACATCATTGGTTGCTCTGAGCCTGGACTTTGCCTCAGAATCCTTCTGAACACAGTACTTCCACGTGGTTACTACCTATAAGGCAGTATTGACATAGAAATTGACACTGGTCTCCCTCAGTCTAGGTTGAGGCAGATTTCAGTTATAACCACTTCAGGTCTTGTGCAATTTCCAAGGCTTCCCACAATCAGGTCCCCCTCCTTTCTCTGGTGTGGACCCTGAGGCACTCTCTCCAGCAATTTTACTCCTAATGATGTATCACAAAGGAATGCTTCTACATGAGCGCCAGGACCAACACACAAGAATTTCCATAGCATCATGATTTGTTAACAATCCCAAACTGGAAACAACTCAAATGACCACATAGTTACAGTAGAATGGATACACTGTAACCTGGTTATTCAATGGAACAGGATTCAGCACTGAAAATGAATGAACTTCTGCTACACGCTACATCACCGATGCCTCAGTGAACCCCATAAACCTAAGAAGAGAAGCAACACATCAAAGAAAACCTACTATGTAACTCTCTTTATATAAAGTTCAAAATCTGTCCAGTAAGCAGTTGGAAAAGCAGAGTTGCCACGTGGGAAGGGAAAATGTCATTGGAGATGTGGAGTTTGTTTTTACGCACACAGGGATGACAGTTGAAACCATGAGGATAAGGGATAGTATCAGAGAGGAGGGTATAGAAAGAGTGGCTCTGAGGATAGAATCTCAAGAGTCACCCAAATGTGCTGTAGAGGGAGATGGGATGCACATGACTGATTGGGGGAAAGTGATCCCAAATGACTTTCGATGACAAAGAAAAGCCATTGAGCAGAGGAAAAATAGACAGTGATGGCAGATGAGCCAAAACTCCTTCTACCTGAGGCACCCAAGAGGGGTCCCCCTGGTCCAGAGTGAGAAGGGGGAGGTGCTGTGTGCTCATTCACAGGAAAGGCACCTGGGGACAGTGTGACCTTGGCCTCTGGGCATGGAAGTGAGGTAGGGAAAAAGCCCAGTCAGGAATGCAGGCTTCTGTGGACACACACCTACTGATTGCCATTCAAAGGGAGGGGATGGACGCTAGTGAGACTTTAGCTAGACGCACGCAAACATGGCTTTAACTGATCCTTAAGGGACACTGGAAAATTCAAGCCCTCTCTCTTGTGTGTAGCTATCCAAAAAAAAAAAATAGGTGATACTAATAGAATTATAAAAAAGCTGTCTTGGTAAACTACAGGCTTGGTAAACCTCTTACAAGGTAGTTCAAACATTTCCCCTGATACATTTAAGAATTGAAAGTTTTTCTCGAGATTATGATTTCATCCTTCACTATTTACTCTCTGGTTCCATCACCTCCAATGGATAATCAGCGCACTCTGTACAGTGTTAAGTGCACAATCTGTGTACACACATGGAATTTGAAGCCTTCCTGCTCCAATATCAGGATTCAGCCTCTACAGATAATTTTACAAAGTTACATGATAAAATTATACATTAGCACTTTATTTTTACATCACATGATTTATAATAAACAACCTAAAAGCTGAAAATCACAAGTACGTGATTATAAAAGTTGAGCAAGCAGGTTTAATAAAGGAATACTTCTGTGTTTTCTAGAGTCCTGATGCATAAAATCTCAATGCATATTAATAGGGAGCTTTCTAAGGACACTGTAGTGAAGCCACAGCCTGACCCCAAGAACATGACCAGACAGGGTATCAGCTTTAATCTAGATTTCATATTGAGTTTCCCTATTTAATACCACTCTGCTGCCTCACACCAAACATTTCAAGTCACTCCTCTTTCATTTGTGTTTCCTTGCCATCACCTGGAACACTCTTGAGCCGAATGCATCCCACTAGAGTATTACCTGGGAGTTTTAGTATAACGTAAGCTGCAGACACTCCAGCATGGCATGTGAAAGGGTGGCCGTAATCTTCCATTTTCACTTCTAAGAAGGTTATGTTCATTGTGTAAAAAAGATGTCCTTGAAAAACAGTGTAGTTTCTATGAAAGAAGAGCCAGTCATTAATATGTACCTGAGTTGTATTTAACCAACATATTTTATAACCTTTTGTCTGGAGAATAAAGTTCTTTCCTGGAGAACACTTGGGGCCATCATTTCACCCTAAGAATACCCTGCTGGCTCAATGAGGTGATGGATTGTGTAGCACCAAATTTGCATTTTCTTCTAGACAGTGATGCAGAAGTGTAGTCCTTTTAATTAGAGACACCATCCTCAGCCCAAAGGGGCCTCCCCCATCCCTCTCCACTCATCCTAACCGACCTACACTGCAAAGCCCAACACAAGTTCTTCTGCCTTTTGACTTCATTAGTCTTGTTTCATACCACTCAACTTAAACCACCATAAATTGGGTTTACACCACTCCAGTAGCTAATGATCATGCATCGTCTCTCCCAAGAATCCCTGTGTTGTGGCCATTTTGCTATTTAAGCCTTGAAGGCCCATGGCCTTCCTAAATAGGAATGAGACTGGTTGTAAGGAGTAGCTGAGAGAAACTGATCTTGCTGCTTGGAGCCATACTTTGTTGTTTTGTCTCCTCTCTCTATGATCCAAGCAGGAGTAATAACATGAGCATCTTCTCTGAACCAGATGCTTGGCCCCACAGTACTGAAAAGGGCTTGAAAACTACAACCAAGAGGAGTGAGGGGAGAGACAGTGAGAGCCACCTAACATAAAGCAGTACCAGCACCAAAATCATTTAGATGGAGAAATTCGTGCTAGGTTTTAGGGAAGCCAGAAAAGCAAAACACCTACTCGCTTCCTTCTTGAATTCGTTTGGATTCCTTGTAGTAAACATTGACCAATGTGTTATTGACCCTCCAGTAGCGCGGGTTTGTGTTACCACGTGTGTCTGTTATATTGCAGTCCACGATGAGGGTGGAGCCTGTACAATCAAATTCATAAACACACAATGAAAACACTACCAAAGTGACCTGCTTAACAAAGGCACCTTGCTTCTGAGCCTTGAATATATTTCAATTACCAAAAATGTCCCCCTGAGGTCAATGTTCATCTACTGTACATTATTCTCTCCCTGGAAGGAAAGGACGAGGACACATGACCTTCCAGGACGCCTATTGTACAGAGAATAAGCTGTCAAACGTCACCAGCTTCAGACCAATTTTCCCACAATATCAGGGGCACACATACTGCTTCTACTCTCAGTAAACTTAGCAAAGTTTACAAAGTATTTCACACACGTTTTCTCCTTCAGTCTTCTTATCGTTCAGACACTCCTACAAGGCAGAAAAGGGGCAGAGCTATTATCCCCATCTTAGAGATAAGAACACTGAAGTTCAGACAGATCAAGTGCTTTGCCCAAGGTCACACATTAGAGGAAGGAACGAGATGTGACTCTGGTTTCCTAATTCCAAATCCAGTGATATTTCTACTTCACCATTTGTGACCCCTACCCTTTCCCTCTTTCCTTTATCCTGCCTCCACACGCATTCAAAAATTATATTAAATAAATACACATTTCATTTTATTTTGCCCCCAAAGCCTAATAAATTCGATCTATTTACTACATGTAAAAAAATTACTGTACTTCTAAACAGTCTACTTTAAGTTTCTTTATTCTAGGTGGTATTAAGTTTTTTTTCTTATTTGTAAAATATAACACAGTTATGGTAAAAAGTATAGAGTATAAATGTAAAGTTACTGAATTATTAAAAATCAAATATCCATATCACCTTCACCTCATCAAGAAAACAGTATATTGCCAAAACCCCAAAAGCCGCCCACTTGCTTTCCTTATTTTATATTTTATCACTTCCTACTCACCCCTGAACCCTGGCTTCCAATGATCCATGTTTAGTTGGTGATGTTCACCCATGCTGTTGTGTGTCACCATAGTCCATACAGACAATGGACCATACTAGTTCTTGTTTTTTTTTTTAATCTTTATTGGAGTATAATTGCTTTACACTGTTCTGTTAGTTTCTGCTGCATAACAAAGTGAATCAGCTACATGCATACATATAACCCCATATCCCCTCCCTCTTACGTCTCCCTCCCACCCTCCCTATCCCACCCCTCTAGGTGGTCACAAAGCACCAAGCTGATCTCCCTGTGCTATGCGGCTGCTTCCCACTAGCTATCTAGTTTACATTTTGTAGTGTATATATGTCTATGCCACTCTCACTTCATTCCAGCTTACCCTTCCCCCTCCCTGTGTCCTCAAGTCCATTCTCTACGTCGGCATCTTTATTAGTGTCCTGCCCCTAGGTTCATCAGAACCGTTTTTGTTTTAGATTCCGTATATATGTGTTAGCATACCGTATTTATTTTTCTTTATCTGACTTACTTCACTCTGTATGACAGACTCTAGGTCCATCTACCTCACTACAAATAACTCAATTTCATTTCTTTTTATGGCTGAGTAATATTCCATTGTATATATGTGCTGCATCTTCTTTATCCATTCATCTGTGGATGGACACTTAGGTTGCTTCCATGTCCTGGCTATTGTAAATGCAGTGAACATTTGGTGCATGTATCTTTTTGAATTATAGTTTTCTCAGGGTATATGCCCAGTAGTGGGATTGCTGGGTCATATGGTAGTTCTATTTTTAGTTTTTAAGGAACCGCCATACTGTTACCATAGTGGCTGTATCAATTTACATTCCCACCAACAGTGCAGGAGGTTTCCCTTTTCTACACACCCTCTCCAGCATTTATTGTTTGTAGAATTTTTGATGATGGCCATTCTGACCGGTGTGAGGTGATACCTCATTGTGGTTTTGATTTGCCTTTCTCTAATGATTAGTGATGTTGAGCATCCTTTCATGCGATTGTTGACAATCTGCATATCTTCTTTGGAGAAATGTCTGTTTAGGTCTTCCGCCCATTTTTGTATTGGGTTGTTTGATTTTTTGATATTGAGCTGCATGAGCTGCTTGTATATATTGGAGATTAATCCTTTGTCAATTGCTTTGTTTGCAAATATTTTCTCCCATTTTGAGGGTTGTCATTTCATCTTGTTTATGGTTCCCTTTTCTGTGCAAAACTTTTAAGTTTCATTAGGTCCCATTTATTTTTTTTTTTTTTTTTATTTCCATTACTCTAGGAGGAGGGTCAAAAAGGATCTTGCCGTGATTTATATCATAGAATGTTCTGCCTATGTTTTCCTCTATGAGTTTGATAGTGTCTGGCCTCACATTTAAGTCTTTAATCCATTTTGAGTTTATTTTTGTGTATGGTGTTAGGAAGTATTCTAATTTCATTCTTTTACATGTAGCCGTCCAGTTTTCCCAGCACCACTTATTGAAGAGGCTGTCTTTTCTCCATTGTATATTCTTCCCTCCTTTGACAAAGATAAGGTAACCATATGTGTGTGGGTTTACCTCTGGGCATTCTATCTTGTACCATTGATCTATATTTCTGTTTTTGTGCCAGTACCGTACTGTCTTGATTACTGTAACTTTGTAGTATAGTCTGAAGTCAGGGAGCCTGATTCCTCTGGCTCTGTGTTTCTTTCTCAAGATTGCTTTGGCTATTCGGGGTCATTTTTGTTTCCATACAAACTGTGAAATTTTTTTTTTTTCTAGTTCTGTGAAAAATGCCATTGGTAGTTTGATAGGGATTATACTAAATCTGTAGATTGCTTTGGGTAATAGAGTCATTTTCACAATATTAATTCTTCCAATCCAAGAACACGGTATATCTCTCCATCTGTTTGTATCATCTTTAATTTCTTTCATCAATGTTGTAGTTTTCTGCATACAGATCTTTTGTCTCCTTAGGTAGGTTTATTCCTAGGTATTTTATTCTTTTTGTTGCAGTGGTGAATGGGAGTGTTTCCTTAATTTCTCTTTAAGGTTTTTCATTTTTAGTGTATAGGAATGCAAGAGATTTCTGCGCATTAATTTTGTATCCTGCAACTTTATCAAACTCATTGATTAGCTCTAGTAGTTTTCTGGTAGCATCTTTAGGATTCTCTATGTATAGTATCATGTCATCTGCAAACAGTGACAGTTTTACTTCTTCTTTTTTGATTTGGATTCCTTTTATTTCTTTTTCTTCTCTGATTGCCGTGGCTAAAACTTCCAAAACTATGTTGAATAATAGTGGTGAGAGTGGGCAACCTTGTCTTGTTCCTGATCTTAGAGGAAATGGTTTCAGTTTTTCACCATTGAGAACAATGTTGGCTGTGGGTTTGTCATATATGGCCTTCATTATGTTGAGGTAGGTTCCCTCTATGTCCACTTTCTGGAGAGTTTTTATCATAAATGGGTGTTGAATTTTGTCAAAAGCTTTTTCTGCACCTATTGAGATTATCACATGGTTTTTATCCTTCAATTTGTTAATATGGTGTATCACATTGATTGATTTGCATATTTTGCAAATCCTTGCATTCCTGGGATAAACCACACTTGGCCATGGTGTATGATACTTTTAATGTGCTGTTGGATTCTGTTTGCTTGTATTTTATTGAGGATTTTTGCATCTATGTTCATAAGTGATATTGGCCTGTAGTTTTCTTTTTTGTGACATCTTTGTCTGGTTTTGGTATCAGGGTGATGGTGGCCTCGTAGAATGAGTTTGGGAGTGTTCCTTCCTCTGCAATTTTTTGGAAGAGTTTGAGAAGGATGTGTGTTAGCTCTTCTCTAAATGTTTGATAGAATTCACCTGTGAAGCCATCTGGTCCTGGGCTTTTGTTTGTTGGAAGATTTTTAATCACAGTTTCAATTTCAGTGCTTGTGATTGGTCTGTTCATTTTTTCTATTTCTTCCTGGTTCAGTCTTGGAAGGTTGTACTTTTCTAAGAATTTGTCCATTTCTTCCAGGTTGTCCCTTTTATTAGCATATAGTTGCTTGTAGTAGTCTCTCATGATCCTTTGTATTTCTTCAGTGTCAGATGTTACTTCTTTTTCATTTCTAATGCTATTGATTTCAATCTTCTCCCTTTTTTCTTGATGAGTCTGGCTAATGGTTTATCAATTTTGTTTATATTCTCAAAGAACCACCTTTTAGTTTCATTGATTTTTGCTATTGTTTCCTTCATTTCTTTTTCATTTATTTCTGATCTGATCTTTATGATTTCTTTCATTCTGCTAACTTTGGGGTTTTTTTGTTCTTCTTTCTCTAATTGCTTTAGGTGTAAGGTTAGGTTGTTTATTTGCGATCTTTTCTTGTTTCTTGAGATAGGATTGTATTGCTATAAACTTCCCTCTTAGAACTGCTTTTGCTGCATCCCATAGGTTTTGTGTCATCGTGTTGTCATTGTCATTTGTTTCTAGGTATTTTTTTATTTCCTCTTTGATTTCTTCAGTGATCTCTTGGTTATTTTGTAGTGTATTGTTTAGCCTCCATGTGTTTGTATTTTTTACAGTTTTTTTCCTGTAATTGATATCTAGTCTCATAGCATTGTGGTCGGAAAGATGCTTAATATGATTTCAATATTCTTAAGTTTACCAAGGCTTGATTTGTGACCCAAGATATGATCTATCCTGAAGAATGTGCCATGAGCAATTGAGAAGAAAGTGTATTCTGTTGTTTTTGGATGAAATGGCCTATAAATACAATTATGTTCAGCTGGTCTAATGTGTCATTTAAAGCTTGTGTTTCCTTATTTATTTTCATTTTGGAGGATGTGTCCACTGGTGTAAGTGGGGTGTTAAAGTCTCCTACTATTATTGTGTTACTGTCGATTTCCCCTTTTAGGTCTGTTAGCATTTGTCTTATGTATTGAGGTGCTCCTATGTTGGGTGCAAAAATATTTACATTTGTTATATGTTTTTCTTGGATTGATCCCTTGATCATTATGTAGTGTCCTTCTTTGTCTCTTGTAATAGTCTTTATTTTAAAGTCTATTTTTTCTTACATGAGTATTGCTACTCCAGCTTTCTCTTGATTTCCATTTGCATGGAATACCTTTTTCCATCCCCTTACTTTTAGTCTGTACGTGTCCCAGGTCTGAAGTGGGTCTCTTGACAGCATATATACGGGTCCTGTTTTTGTATCCATTCAGATAGTCTGTGTCTTTTGGTTGGAGCATATAAGCCATTTACATTTAAGGTAAGTATCTATATGTATTTTCCTATCACCATTTTCTTAATTGTTTTGGGTTTGTTTTTGTAGGTCTTTTCCTTCTCTGTGTTTCCCTTCTAGAGAAGTTCCTTTAGCATTTGTTGTAAAGCTGGTTTGGTGGTACTAAATTCTCTTAACTTTTGCTTGTCTGTAAAGGTTTTAAATTCTCCATCGAATCTGAATGAGATCCTTGCTGGGTAGAGTAATCTTGGTTGTAGATTTTTCCCTTTCATCACTATAAATATGTCCTGCCACCCCCTTCTGGTTTGCAGAGTTTCTGCTGAAAGTTCAGCTATTAACCTTATGGGGATTCCCTTGTATGTTATTTGTTGCTTTTCCCTTGCTGCTTTTAATATTTTTTCTTTATATATAATTTTTGATAGTTTGATTAATATGTGTCTTGGCATGTTTCTCCTTGGGTTTATCCTGTATGGGACTCTCTGTGCTTCCTGGACTTGATTGACTATTTCCTTTCCCATATTAGGGAAGTTTTCAACTATAATCTCTTCAAATATTTTCTCAGACCCTTTCTTTTTCTCTTCTTCTGGGACCCCTATAATTCGAATGTTGGTGTTTTTAATGTTGTCCCAGAGGTCTCTGAGACTGTCCTCAATTCTTTTCATTCTTTTTTCTTTATTCAGCTCTGCAGCAGTTATTTCCACTAGTCTGTCTTCCAGGCCACTTATCCGTTCTTCTGCCTTAGTTATTCTCCTATTGATTCTTTCTATTTTTAATTTCATTTATTGTGTTGTTCATCATTACTTGTTTGCTCTTTAGTTCTTCTAATTCCTTGTTAAACGTTTCTTGTATGTTCTCCATTCTATTTATGAGATTTTCGATCATCTTTAGTATCATTACTCTGAATTCTTTTTCAAGTAGACTGCTTATTTCCTCTTCATATATTTGGTCTGGTGGGTTTTTACCTTGCTCCTTCATGTGCTGCATATTTCTCTGTCTTCTCATTTTTTTTAACTTACTGTGTTTGGGGTCTCCTCTTCACAGCCTGCAGGTTCGTAGTTCCTCTTATTTCTGGTGGGTGAGGTTGGTTCAGTGGCTTGTGTAGGCTTCCTTGTGGAGGGGATTGGTGTCTGTGTTCTGGTGGGTGGGCTGAATCTTCTCTTTCTGGTGGGCAGGGCCTCGTCCGGTGGTGTGTTTTGGATTGTCTGTGAATTTAGTATGACTTTCGGCAGCCTGTCTGCTAATGGGTGGGGTTATGTTCCTGTCTTGCTAGTTGTTTGGCATGGGATGTCCAGCACTGGGGCTTGCTGGCCATTGGGTGGAGCTGGGTTTTAGTGTTGAGACAGACCTCTGGGAGAGCTCTCACCAATTAATATTACATGGGGCCGTGTGGTCTCTGGTTGTCCAACATCCTGGACACGGCTCTCCCACCTCAGAGGTCCAGGCTCGACACCCAGCCAGAGCACCAAGAGCGTCTGCTAGCCGCACAGCACAGAAGAAAAGGAAGGTTAAAAAAAAAAAAAAGAACAGACAGAACCCCAAAACAAATGATAAAAGCAAAACTAAACAGACAAAATCACAGAAACATACAAACACACACACACACACACACACACTCACAAAGAGAAAAAAAAACAAAAAAAACCCCGAACAGACAGAACCCCAAGACAAACGGTAAGAGCAAAACTAAACAGACAAAATCACACAAAGAAACATACACACAGACACTCAGAAAAAGAGAGGAAAAAAAAGAGAGCAACCAAACCAATAAACAAACCCACAGATGAAAACAAACACTAAAAACTAAACTAAGTTAAACATAAAACCAAAAACAAATCAAATGCAGAAAGCAAACCCTGAGTCCACAGTTGCCCCCAATGTCCCCCACCTCAATTTTGGGAACACTCGTTGTCTATTCAGGTATTCCATACATGCAGGGTTTACCAAGCCGATTGTGGGGATTTAGTCCGCTGCTCCTGAGGCTGCAGAGTGAGATTTCCTTTCTCTTCTTTGTTCACGCAGCTCCTGGGGTTCAGTTTTGGTTTTGGCCCCACCTCTGCATGTAGGTCACCCTCAGGCATCTGTTCCCTGCCCAGACAGGACAGGATTAAAGCAGCGGCTGATTAGGGCTCTCTTGCTCACTCAGGCCCGGGAGGTATAGTAGTCACAATTGGGTTGCCGGGAGTGCCTGCGGTGGCAGAGGGCAGCATGATGTTGCAACAGCCTGAGGCGCGCCGTGTGTTATCCTGGGGAAGTTGACCCTGGATCACAGGAGCCTGGCAGTGGCGTGCTGCATAGGCTCCTGTGAGTGTGTGGGTAGTGACCTGTGCTTGCACACAGGACTCTTGATGGCAGTGGCAGCAGAGGTAGCGGTCTGTGTCCGCCTCTGGCATCCAACATGATAGCTGTGGCTCATGCCCATCTCTGGAGCTTGCTTAGGCAGTGCTTTGCTGTCTGCAGGCTCACATAGCAGGAAGCCCCTCTCCTCATGCACCCCGAAACAATGGTCTCTTGCCTCTCCGGCAGGTCCAGACTCTTTCCTGGACTCCCTCCCGGCTAGCTGTGGCACACTAACCCACTTCAGGCTGTCTTCACACAGCCAACCCCAGTCCTCTCCCTGGGGATCTGACCTCTGAAGCCTGAGCCTCAGCTCCCAGCCCCCGCCCGCCCTGGCGGGTGAGCAGACAAGCGTCTCAGGCTGGTGAGTGCTGGTCAGCACCGATCCTCTGTGCAGGAATCTCTCTGCTTTGCCCTCTGCACCCCTGTTGCTGCGCTCTCCTCTGTGGCTCCAAAGCTCCCCACCCCATCCCCGCCTCCACCAGTGAAGGGGCTTCCTAGTGTGTGGAAACTTTTCCTCCCTCACAGCTCCCTCCCAGAGGTGCAGGTCCCATCCCTATTCTTTTGTCTCTTTTTTTCCCTTTTTCTTTTGCCCTACCCATGTACGTGGGGATTTTCTTGCCTTTTGGGAAGTCTGAGGTCTTCTGCCAGCGTCCAGTAGGTGCTCTGTAGCAGTTGTTCCACACGAAGATGTAGTTTTGATGTATCTGTGGGGAGGAAGGTGATCTCCGCGTCTTACGCCACCACCATCTTGAAGGTCTCCAACATACTAGTTCTTATTCATTTCTCTTACTGTTGCTATATACGCGCTGACATGGTTTCTATTATTTACCTCCTATGCCTATGGCCTATTTGAACTCTCTTCTCTTCTGCATATGTCTCCCAGGTCACATGTGTATATACCTCATGTATACACACCCATGTACACGATGAGTGTACAGAATTATCTACCAGTAAAATTGGGAGATTATACATTATGCCTAGCTCCAACTTGAAATGACATGCCAAGCTGTTTTCTAATAGTTGTACCACCTGACACTTCCACCAGCAGTGTGAGAGTTCCTGTTACTGCACAGACTCCGATGCCTGGGATTGTCAGTCTATTTACTTTAGCCATCTTTATGTATGTGTCCTGATATCACCTAGTGAATTTAAGTTACATCTCCCTAGATTGCACCTGGTCGAGCACCTTTTTAACCTTTTTATTGGCTGTGTTGATATCCTCTACTTGAGCTGTCTGTCCAAGTGGTTTGTCTGTCCTCCCACCAGGTGGCCTTCTCCTCATTATTTTGGAGGAGCTTGGCCTAGATCCTGCCTACGAGACCTTTGCTCACTTATTTCAAGTATCTTCTTCTACTCAGTGGCTTGTCTTTCCACTCTCTGAATAAACAGAAGTTCTTATTTCTAACGTAGCTTCACTTACCAATTTTTTCCTTCAAGACTAGTAATTTGTATGTTCTTCGTTTTTTTAACCTTTCCTTACCCCAAATCATAAAGGTATTTTTCTAGAAATGTATGGTTTTGACTTTCATAGGTAGGTCTACAATTCACTTGAAATTATTTTTATAAAAGGCACGAGAAAGGGGGCAAGTTTTGTTTTATTCTATATTGCATCCAATTGTCTATGGCCATTTATTGAGAAGACTGCACTTTCCCTATTACTCTGTAGTGTCAGCTTTGTCAAAACTAAGTGCTTTGCATGCATGGATCTATTTCTGGGCCTTCAGTTCTGTTCTACCGTCGATCCTCATACCAGGACTAGATTGTCTTTTTAGCAAATCTTTTTTTAGCAAATCTTGAAATCTGGTGTCATTCATCCTCCCATTCAGTTCTTCTTCATTAAAAGTGTCTTGAGCGGTCCCACCTCCTCGCCCAGAACGGAGCCCGCGTTTCCGCAGAGCTGTAACTCCCGGCTCGGGGTCTCTTCCCTCCGCCGTCACGGAACTGCCCTGGAGCCCAAGGGGAGGACGGCCTCACTGAGGCTGCCGGCTCTGGAGGGGCCCTGGCAGCCGAAGCCACGACAGTCCTGGGGACCACGGGCCGGTTGTTTCAGCAAGTAACTTAAAAGTGTCTTAACTATTATTCAATCTTTGAGTTTTCATACCAATGTCATAATCAATGTATCAAATTCTACAAAAACCAAAATCTGTTAAGATTTTGACTGTCTTCTTCCTCCAAACAAAGAAAAAGTGTTCAATAAGTCAGTTTTGAGTGTGTTGTTTCTACAGGTTTTTAAAAATAGATTTTTAAAAATCGGATTAAGGACATTCCCTTCTACTCTTAATAAAAGAGTTTATTTTTTTTTAATAATGAATTCCCAGTTCAAGTTTTCTAAATGACTTTTCTGTGTCTATAAGGTAAGTGTATTATTTTTCTCCTTTAGTTTGTTTATGCAAAATAAAAGTGTGAATTATCTAATATGAAACAACTTTGTATTGCTCCGTATAACCCCAGTTTAGTTCTTTATGTATGTTGTTAAAATAAATTTGCTAGCAATTTGCTTCACATTTTTCATCTGTGTTTATGAATGAGATTTGGCCTGAAATTTTCCTTTGTAATAATGTTCTGGACTTCCCAGGTAGCACAGTGGTTGAGAATCCACCTGCCAATGCAGGGAACACAGGTTCGATCCCTGGTCCAGGAAGATCCCACATGCCACAGAGAAACTAAGCCCGTGCACCACAACTACTGAGCCTGCGCTCTACAGCCCATGAGCCACAACTACTGAGCCCGTGCGCTACAACTACTGAACCCTGCACGCCTAGAGCTCATGCTCCACAACAAGAGAAGCCACCGCAATGAGAAGCCCGTGCACCACAGTGAAGAATAGCCCCAGCTCGCCACAACTAGAGAAAGCCCGTGCACAGCAATGAAGACCCAATGCAACCAAAAATAAATTTTAAAAAATTACTAATATCCTTGTTGGGTTTGGGTGTCAAGGTTTTCCTGACCTTATAAAATGAGATAAGGACTATTTCCTCTTTTACTTCTCTCTGAAACAATTTGTTGAAAATTGATGTTATCTCTTTATTAAATGTTTTGTAGAATTCACCAGTAAAACCAACTGAATCTGGAATTTTGTTTGTGGGAAGATTTTAAATTTATTTAATAGTTATATGATTATCTTCCTCTCTATGGCTTATATTTTCTTTCTAATTATCTAAACACAATGGCTAGAATTTTCAAAGACAGGAGAGGGGAACAAAGTTAATTAAGAGAGTTAATAACAGGTATATTTATCCTTTCTAGGTGTTCATGAAATCCACTAGGGTATTCACATGGTGAGTGATATGTAGACAACTATCTTTTATTATAGGCATTATTATTTCTTTGAAAGTTCAAAAGAACTAAAGAACTCTCCTTGAAACATGTGGGTCCAGAGCCTTTTAAGTACTGAGTAGATTTCATCTCCTTTCCATGTGTTGCTTTATAAGCTTTCTCATTTCTGTCTTTAATGTTTGAGTTTCTCTGCATTGGGGGGATTAGATTTGCTGGAGGTTCCTCTATCTTCTTTTTCTATTCCACCCCACCCCCACCCCAACCCTTCTATACCAGAACCAACTCTGTAATTTATCAATTCTATTTGTTGGTTGTTTTCCTTATAATAACTTTATAATTTTTTACGCCTATCTTTTTTATTTCCTTCCATGGAGTTGTTTAGTTGCTCTTTTTTATAGAGTTAAATGGTTAGATTATAGATTTTAATGTTTTCTACAATTATTAATAATAATGATATTTAAAGATACACGCTTCTTTAGAACTCACTGTTGGTCACATTCCATGAAGTTTGATATCTTCTCTCTGCCTTTATTTTCTAAATATTCTGTACCAATGGCTTTGGCTTAATCTAACCAAGAAAGTAAATAATTAGAAGCTAAATTTGTTGTTGCTTAATTTTTTTAATTAGTGGATTTATTTTTTGTTGGGTTTATCATTGTTTTGATTTTAGCTGTAAATTTCTAGATTACCTACATGGGGATTATACCATGTGGTCTGTATAATTTCCTCTTTTGGGACTCTGAGTTTTTCATAGATGTTTATGAATGCTATCCATTAAATACATTATTCTTAATATATCACTGGAGTATTTTAGATCCTTATTTGACTAGCAAATTTGTCAAAGCCAGAATATGTTAAAATCTCCCACTATAACTGAAACTACTGTACTGTCTTGTTGTATTGTGCTTGTATTTCTGAGAGTTTAGCTTTATATATTTTATTTTGATGCATGGCTATTTGACACATAAACATTTTTATTTGGGGAGGGATAATTTTTATTAGTATAAAACGATTCAATTTGTCATTTAATTTTTTGCATTGAAAGATATATTATCAGGTTGAAAGATTAATATTGCGAATCTGATTTCTTTGTATTGCTATTGTATGCAAATCTTATGCATATCTTGCTTATGCACTGATTTTTAATCCTCTAGGACATGTATTTTTAGATCTGTGTATTTTGAGGAGAGCATATAATTGGATTTTAATATTTGACTCAACCTGAACATCTTTTTTTTTTTTTAATTTTTTTATTTTTTGGTTGTGTTGGCTCTTTGTTGCTGCACGCAGGCTTTCTCTAGTTGCGGCAAGTGGGGGCTACTTTTCATTGTGGTGCACGGACTTCTCATTGCAGTGACTTCTCTTGTTGTGGAGCATGGGCTCTAGGCGGGTGGGTTTCAGTAGTTGTACCGTGTGGGCTCAGTAGTTGTGGCTCACAGGCTCTAGAGCTCAGGCTCAGTAGATGTGGCACACAGGCTTAGCTGGGACATGGCATGTGGGATCTTCCCAGACCAGGGATTGAACCTGTGTCCCCTGCATTGGCAGGAGGATTCTTTTTTTTTTTTTTTTTTTCAAACATCTTTATTGAAGTATAATTGCCTTACAATAGTGTGTTAGCATCTGCTTTATAACAAAGTGAATCTGTTATACATATACAATATGTTCCCATTTCTCTTCCCTCTTGCAGGCAGGAGGATTCTTAACCACTGTGCCACCAGGGAAGTCCCAAGCATCTGTCTTTTAATAAAAACTTTGTTTAATTTATTTTTTCTTTAGAAGGTACTCAACACATTTTTACCCTACTAGTGATTAACTTTAAATTTTAAAAAAGTATTTGAGTCCCTTTTTCTCCACTTAGATCACAAACTGAGGCAGTGTTTATTGATCCCTTCCTATGTAAAATAAGGAAAATAACATGGTAACTTCCCCTACTCCTTTCATATCCTTCCTAGTGTGAGATAATATAACCCAGGACTCTTGATCAACATTACTTAATAGTAGTTTGATATTACATATCATGTCTTTCAGGAAGGATTTGTCTTTGCGTGAACAGATTTACAGTAATCTTTTAGACCCATAGTGATTGCAGCCAGACCTTTCATAGCACAACCTCCCCACCCTTCTGCTCTGTGATTTTTTATTTTGATACCTCTCCTGATGAACTCAGGTATATACAAAGCTGAAAACTGGATACACCTGTATGGTATTTATCTTCATTCTTGAAATTCAAAAACATTCACAAGGATGTGTGGACTTACTGATTCCTGCCCTTAGTGATTTCGGAGGCTTCAATAAGTTTACTCACCAAGGTTTACTTCAATTGAATTATTTTTTGGATAAATGATCTTAGGGATTCTTCTTCCATTTCCCACTTTTCCTGATAAGAAATCATACCCAGATGAAATTGTATTAGAAACATTCCCAACTACTTGAATGCAATAATAACATAAAGAAAACATGGTACTGAGCATACCTTCAATAAACATTGGTCAAGAAAAAACATAACTCATGATGTGACAAAATATCGCTCCATAAGTGCATATTTTTCAACCAGAAATAATTGAATTGCTAAGGGGAAAAACTAAAAGCTGGGCTACTAAGAGAGTTCACATCACCATTATATATTGGACATAAATATAAACTGATGAGATTGTGTAATAAATTCTCATTGCCTAATCATCCAGTACACGTCTTAAGCAGTGGTGATAAGCAAAGTTCTGGCCTGGGTCCTAGACAGAAAGAAACAGTGACCCTAATGGTCTGTTCTCGGTTCCACTCCTCCATCCTCCAACCCTGCTATTCCATATTCTTCTCAGACCTTCCTTATTCTGCAGCTTTTTCATCCCTCTCCCCCACTTTATAACTGCCTTCCTTGTATTGACTCCCCACCCCTTTGTCTTTCTCCACGCCTTCCCTCCCCCATTTGTCTACAAATATTTAGCAATCACCCTCTGGATCCCACATTCCTCCTCTCTATTTGGGGTGTGAGGCGAAAAAGTTATAAGAGGGAAGCTATAAAAATGCAAAAACATATGTCCTTCATGATGGCAATAATATTTGCACATTCTACAAACTATTCAAATTCAGTACAGTAAGTCCTCTGCATACAAACCTTCAAGTTGTGAACTTTCAAAGATGCTAACTTGCGTTTGTGTGTCCACATAAGTTAGTTCATGTGTCTGGCATACATTGTCACATGTGTGCATCCTCTACAAGTGGTTGTGCTTTTGTGTACTTTACTGTACAGTACTGTATAGAGTACAGTATCTTTATTTCAAGCCCAGGATGTCCAGAAGCAAGTGTAAAAGCAGCGGTGATGTAGCTGGTACTTGCCTGTTCACTCGATGCCAGCGCCTGTATGCCAGCTCTCGTACTGTACAACTGTACTTTTCAAGGTACTGTACTGTAAGATTAAAAATGTTTTCTTTATTTTGAGTGTTTGTTTTTTATGTATTATTTTTGTGAAAATTATTATAAACCTATTACAGTACAGTACTATATAGCCGATTGTGTTAGTTGGGTACCTAAGCTAACTTTGTTGGACCTACAAACATGCTCTTGGGATGGAACTTGTTCTTATGTAGGGGACTTATTGTATGTCCCAAACAGAAGTCATCACCAGCCAGTTAATATACCATCTCCCACTCAATCACACACATAGAAAATCTAGATGTCATTCTAAGCAACAGCTTTTCTCCCACCCTCTTCATATGACCATCACCCAGCCAAACTAATTTTACCTCTTAGCATTTCTCAGTCTGTGCCTCTTTCTTTACACCTAAACCCTATTTTCTACTCTTTACTCTTTCCCTAGGCACTTTCATTCACATCCACCTCTTCAATTACCATCTAAAGTTCAATGACTTTGCAAGGTGTAACTCTAAGCTCCAGACCCATATAGGCCATGACCTACTTGACATCTCAAGTCACCAAATACTCAGCTCATCCATGACCAAACTCATGATCTCACTCTTAAATCCAGTTTTCCTCCGGAGTTATATTTTTTCCTTGAACAGTATCACCATCCAAAAGGCCTAGCTTCCTGGACCTTGCCACATCCCTCACCCCACATTCAATCTGACACTAAGACCTGTGGATTTTACCTCCTAGAATGCCTGGAGTCCATCCACCTCTCTCCATCTTCAGTGTTACCATGATGACTGTGCCTACCTGATGTCTCACCTGCATTTCTGCACCTGCCTCCTAACTGCCATTCTTATCTATAGGGATCGTTCTGTGCACAGTGGCCACAGTGAGCTCTCAGAAACATGTTACACCATGCTACTCTCCTGCTCTCAACTGCTCTGGCTGCTTCCCATTGTTCTTAGGAGAAAATCCATGCTTCCCATCTTCACTTCCAGCGAAGTTCAGATAGTTACATCCAGATGTTGCAGCAGCCTCCTAAGTGGTCTCCAGGCCTCAAGACCCCCTTCAACTCCTGCTCAAACCATCTTAGGACTGATCTCATCCATCACAAATGCAGCCTCGTGGCTCTGCATTTACACTCACCCAAGGGTTCTTCAGCGCTTCATGGTAAAACCTGCGTATAACCAGCCCCCTTGACCTTTCCCCTGTTTAACTCCATGACTTCAGTTCCCACCACTCCTCAGCTCACAGTTTTTTATGCTCTAACAAAATTACTTTTAGATCCAACATAAACTATCATGGTAGACACTTCCATGCTTTGCCTGAGACACTTCTCTCTGCCTCTCCTCCTTCTTCTTTACTTCTGTAAATCCTGCTCATCCTTCAAAATTCAGCTGAGAAGACATTTCCTCTTGGAAAGCTTCCAAGACCATTTATTTACTTGCCACCCATGCAGCTACTTCTGATTTTTTTCCTGCTCCCCTGGACACTGTCTATAACACTCTCCTTACCACATAATGTTAAGATGATCTATTTACATTTCTAGCACCACTACAACCAGGCTGAGAGCTTCTCAATAAAAGAAAGAATTTTAAAAAAATTTTTAATTATAGGTTTTAACAATTTTGGCATATAATAGATTATAAATAAACATTTATTGCAATGACATAAAATACAGATTATTGGACTCAATGATCTCTTAAGGTATTCTTCATTTTTCCTTTGAAATTCCATCTTATAAAGAATTCCCTCAGCCACCAATGTAAGACTAGAGTGTAAGATCATTGAGGTATTCATGTTTGCCCTTTACTGAATACCTATACTTCGCCAGGCACCCTGGGTGCTACTCCATAGACATGATCTCATTTAATTTTCATGAATAAACCAAGAATTTTGAGTCTTCCTTTTTTTCAGATGAGAAAACTAAACAGCCCATGCCCTTTCGCCCCACTCTTCCTACCCTCTGATTCTAATAATGACGTGTTTGAGGGACTGCTAACCCTCAGGAAAATCAAGATCGGGAACCCCTTCTGCCCAAAGCCAACCTCTCACGCAAAGCCAAGAGGCAGTCAAGGTGATGGGTAAGAGTGTACTTACTGATCTTCACAGAAATGCTATTTAAAACAGTGTGCTGCTTCTTTGCATATGTGAGCCAGGCTTGACACGCATAGTTCCCTCCATCCTTTGCTGAGACATTCGTCACTAAAAGCTTCCTTCCCCAAGAAATAAATCGTTCTCCTTCAATCTCTTTACAGTCCTAAATTTAAAAAATATATTTTTCATTTCAAAGAGTATTTTGGGGTATCAGTTACATTCCTAGTTAGCACCGTTCTATGAACCATGGGGAGACAAGAAACCTATGTGATCTCTAGACCTTAGGTAATTTACAATCTAATTGAAGACATATGTATATTTATATAAGATATATACATACCTCCCCAGAAAACTGATAAAGAATATTCTACAGGTTACAGTGAGAGCTATAAATATGAGGTCTACTGGGAGTTGAGAGAAGAGAGGCTTATGTAGGCTGGAAGGAAGACTTTATGGAGCAGGATTGGACCTGGTCCATAAAGGAGTTTGGTAGGAGAATGTGAACAGGCAGGAAGGTCCTCCATGTCTCTCAATGGACCACCATCTAATGTCACCAAGCCCCTTTGCAAGATTGCAAGCCCAGGTGAATAAGGACTGCGTCCTCTGTGTTACAGGTCCAATCACACCTTCTCCACCTATCAGGGGTTGGACTTTGTCGAGGTCCAAAATAACTCTTCACCAACCTTCTATCTGGAGGCCTAAGCAATAGTCAAAGTACGTGGCAAGGTTAAGGGGAGCAGATATCACGTCACTTCTTAAGTCACCCAGGCTTCCACTGCATCAACAAGGAAACAGCCTCACACAAAACCAACTTAAAGACTGGTTAGTCTCAGGAAGGCCTTTCTCATTGTTCTCCTCAGTTTCCACCCAGAGGGCAAGCCTCACCATTCATCTGTCCTGTCATAAGCTCACATTCTCATGTGAATCGTTTTTTCCAACGCAGAGGCCCACTCCTGAACTCTTTCTCAAACCTTTTCCCGTTTCTTCAGTAAGTGCCAATCTACAAAATAACAACTGGGATAATTGAGTCCATTTATTCATTCAAATATTTTTCTTGCTCTTTGCTAGCATTGTGAGAGGCCCTGGTCATGCACGAGTAAGATGCAGTCCCTCTCCTCAGAAAGCTCACAATCCTTATAATAGAGAAGACAAACATACAACCCCTAATTATATAAAGATGTAATCACTCAAGTTTTGAGCTCTCTCCTCACTGAGTCAACCATGGTCAGAACTCACTCTCCACCATTGGAACAGTGTGAATGCATCCATTGTGGAAGGTGAAACTCAATAATGCCAAAATGAACATTTGTTTATTTATTTATCATGTGAACAATAACTTTCTAGAAGTCTTATATTATTTTTTCTGTAAACACCCTATAGGGGAAACCAAATTATAATCAGATCATTGCTTACTGAGTAGAATGGGAATTACTAGTAAGAGTCAGATGCTGATAATATGAGTGATGTTGCCTTCTTTAGAATAGGGACAAACAAAAAGTGTGAGTGTTTGGATTATGGAAACCTCGTTCCTGGGTGGGGCTTGGGTGGGTGTAATCTCTGGGACTCCATTTCTATGCTCTGATCTTGATCAGTCCCCTTTCTGATTGACTCATTCAAGACATACAAATATTTAATCATATTAAAGTTTAGCCTGGACAGCTGAAGAACCATTCTGCCCTTTTTCAGTAACTAGAACTGTCTCTATTGTAATCCGCTGCATTATTTTAGAGTTTTAATACTCAGAAGGCTTTGATTTTTAGCTAAAAATGAGTGGTGATATCTCACTAATAAGATTTTAATTAGTAATATTAGCAGCCAAAATTTGAAAATTTTTGTCTTTCTAGCACCAAGAAGAACAATTCTGACCCAGCATGTACAACGGTTCACAGGTACAAAATAGACGAGAGCATCCTGGCTAAGCTGTAGTGGTCATAGGAGAGTGGTGAAGATGAAACTGGTGAGGGAGTCAGGAGCCCAATCATAGAAAACCGTGAACAGGGGAGGAGCACCTGAAGCTGTCTGTGCAAGGGACCAAGGTGTGCATAGTTGCCTTTGAGCACAATCTGTCTGGTTGCTGTGTGGGAAAGGATTAAAATGGGGCAATCCTAACGACTAGGGAACAATTTAAGAAGTTATTTCCATACACTAAGGCTGAATAGAACATGAACTAAGGCAGTACACTGGCGATAACCAGGAGGGAAGAAAAAACAGTGATTTTAAGCAGTTCTAATTCGCAGTCTTAGTGACAAATTTGGACTATGGAGATGGAACAGGACCGGTATGGTCCCAGCTTAGGGATGCAAAAGTGTCCTTAGATAGGAGATGGAATGCAAAGAAAATACAGAAGAATGATCAGATTTGAGATTAAGATAAAAAAGTGGCTCTAGACATGGTGAATCTGGTGAGTTGTGTGATGGGAATGTCTGCATGGAATCTATGTTAGGTTGTTGGATGAAGTATCTGGAGATGGGAGAAAGGAGAGTTGGGAGCCATCTGTGTGCGATGGTTCTATGAGCCTTCCACCTGAATGCAGTCAAAGCAAGAACTGAAGATGACCATGGCTGAAACTGGGAACCCCTAAAATCTAAGACCCAAACACAGAGAATGAGAACACAGTAATGATTACTAAGGAAAAGCCAGGGAGTGGGGAGATAAAGAATGAGTAAGTTTCAGAAGAGAGAGAAGAGGAAGCTCTCAGCTCATGGGCATGTCCAGCAGTGATGGACACCACAAGAGATCAAGATCAGGATTGGAAATGAATGTTAGATTTGGCAGCTGGGAAGCCAGTAGTAACTCAGCAACTATAGATCCAGTATGGTGGTGGGGCAGAAATCATTGTATTGAGAAGTAATTTGGAATTGAAAAAAAAAAAAGGAGACATTCTTGCTTTCCCAAATGTGGATACTTCACAGTCTATGAGCATGGATGTTCTAACACCTGAACCTTCTCCTCTGGAACACCTTCATTCTCAAGGACCACCTCTACTCCTATGAGTCTTCAATTCTCCCTGCCACAAGCCGGATTTTGTCATTATCCAGAACTACTCTGTCTCTAAATTCTTAAAAATAAAAATATACCATTCTGGGGGGACCTTCAAGATGGTGGAGGAGTAAGACGTGGATATCACCTTCCTCCCCACAAATACATCAAAAATACATCTACATGTGGAACAACTCCTACAGAACAACTACTGAACGCTGGCATAAGACCTCAGTCTTCCAAAAAGGCAAGAAAATCCCCACATGCTTGGGTAGGGTAAAAGAGAAAAGAAAAAACAGAGACAAAAGAATAGGGATGGGACCTGTCCCTTGGAGAGGGAGCTGTGAAGAAGGAAAAGTTTCCACACACTAGGAAGCCCCTTCACTGGTGGAGATGGGGGGTGGTAGGGGGGAAGCTTCAGAGCCACGGAGGAGAGCACAGCAATAGGGGTGCAGAGGGCAAAACGAAGAGATTCCCACACAGAGGACTGGTGCCGACCAGCACTCACCAGCCTGAGAGGCTTGTCTGCTCACCCGCCGGGACGGGCAGGGGCTGGGAGTTGAGCCTCGGGCTTCAGAGGTCAGATCCCAGGGAGAGGACTGGGGTTGGCTGCGTGAACACAGCCTGAAGGCGGCTAGTGCACCACAGTTAGCTGGGAGGGAGTCCGGGAAAAAGTCTGCAGCTGCCGAAGAGGCGAGAGACCATTGTTTTGGGTTGTTTGAGGAGAGGGGATTCCTTCCCCAGCTGCCCACAGAAGGCAGAGCACCACCTAAACGAGCTCCAGAGACGGGCGTGAGCCGCGGCTATCAACGCAGACACCAGAGATGGGCATGAGATGCTAAGGCTGCTGCTGCTGCCACCAACAATCCTGTGTGCGAGCACAGGTCACTATCCACACCACCACCCCCCCGGGAGCCTGTGTAACCCGCCACTGCCAGGGTTCCGTGATCCAGGGACAAGTACCCCAGGAGAACACACAGCGCGACCCAGGCTGTTGCAACATTATGCTGGCCTCTGCCACCGCAGGCTCACCCTGCATTCCAATAACTACCATACCCTTCCCTTCCCCCGGCCCAAATGAGCAAGAGCCCCCTAATCAGCAGCTGCTTTAACCCCCTCTTGTCTGGGTGGGAACAGACGCCTGGGGTGACTTACACACAGAGGTGGGGCCAATCCAAAACTGAACCCCAGGAGCTGTGTGAACAAAGAAGAGAAAGGGAAATCTCTCCCAGTAGCCTCAGGAGCAGCGGATTAAACCTCCACAATCAACTTGATGTACCCTGCATCTGTGGAATACCTGAATAAACAACAAATCACCCCAAAATTGAGGCAGTGGACTTTGAGAGCAACTGTAAACTTGGGTTTTACTATCTGTGACTGATTTGTTTCTGATTTTTATGTTTATCTTAGTTTAGTTTTTAGCACTTGTTATCACTGGTGGATTTGTTTATTGGTTTGCTGGCTCTCTTCTTTTTTTTATTATTTTTAATTTTTTAATTTTAATATTATTTTTTATTTATTTACTTTTTTCTTTCTTTTTGTCTCACTTTTCTTCTGAGCTGTGTGGCTGACAGGGTCTTGGTGTTCCGGCCTGGTGTCAGGCCTGAGCCGCTGTGGTGGGAGAGCCGAGTTCAAGATGTTGGACCACCAGAGACCTCCCAGCCTCACGTAATATCAACTGGCAAGAGTTCTCCCAGAGATTTCCATCTCAACACTAAGACCTGGGTCAACCCAACAGCCAGCAAGTTCCAGTGCTGGATGCCTCATGCCAAACAACTAGCAAGACAGGAACACAACCCCACCTATTAGCAGAGAGGCTGCCTAAAATCACACTAAGTTCACAGACACACCACCAGACGTGGCCCTGCCCATCAGAAAGACAAGATATAGCCCCACCCACCAGAACACAAGCACCAGTCCCCTCCACCATGAAGCCTACACAATCAACTGAACCAACCTCACCCACTGGGGGCAGACACCAAAAACAATGGGAACTATGAACCTGCAGCCTGAGAAAGGGAGACACAAACACAAAAAGTTAAATAAAATGAGAAGACAGAGAAATATGCAGCAGATAAAGGAGTAAGGTAAAAACCCACCAGACCAAACAAATGAAGAGGAAATAGGCAGTCTACCTGAAAAAGAATTCAGAGTAATGATAGTAAAAATGATCCAAAATCTTGGAAATAGAATGGAGAAAATACAAGAAATGTTTAACAAGGAACTAGAAGATCTAAAGAGCAAACAAACAATGATGAACAACACAGTAATTGAAATTAAAAATTCTCTAGAAGGAATCAATAACAGAATAACTGAGGCAGAAGAACAGATAAGTGACCTGGAAGATAAAATAGTGGAAATAGCTACCACAGAGTTGAATAAAGAAAAAGGAATGAAAAGAATTGAGGATAGTCTCAGAGACCTCTGGGACAACATTAAACACACTAACATTCAAATTATAGGCGTCCCAGAAGAAGAGAAAAAGAAAGGGTCTGACAAAATATTTGAAGAGATTATAGTAGAAAACTTCCCTAATGTGGGAAAGGAAATAGTCAATCAAGTCCAAGAAGCACAGAGAGCCCCATACAGGATAAACCCAAGGAGAAACACACCAAGACACATATTAATCAAATTATCAAAAATTATATACAAACAAAAAATATTAAAAGCAGCAAGGGAAAAGCAGCAAAAAACATGCAAGGAAATCCCCATAAGGTTAATAGCTGATCTTTCAGCAGAAACTCTGCAAGCCAGAAGGGGGTGGCAGGACATATTTAAAGTGATGAAAGGGAAAAACCTACAATTAAGGTTACTCTAACCAGCAAGACTCTCATTCAGATTTGATGGAGAAATTAAAACCTTTACAGACAAGCAAAAGTTAAGAGAATTCAACACCACCAAACCAGCTTTACAACAAATGATAAAGGAACTTCTCTAGGCGGGAAACACAAGAGAAGGGAAAGACCTACAAAAACAAACCAAGAACAATTAAGAAAATGGTAATAAGAACACACACACTGATAGTTACCTTAAGTGTAAATGGATTAAATGCTCCAACCAAAAGACATAGACTGTCTGAATGGATACAAAAACAAGACCCATATATATGTTGTCTACAAGAGACCCACTTCAGACCTAGGGACACATACAGACTGAAAGTGAGGAGATGGAAAAAGATATTCCATGCAAATGGAAATCAAAAGAAAGCTGGAGTAGCAATTCTCATAACAGACAAAATAGACATTAAAATAAAGACTATTAAAAGAGACAAAGAAGGACACTACATAATGATAAAGGGGTCAATCCAAGAAGAAGATATAACAATTGTAAATATTTCTGCACCCAACACAGAAGCACCTCAATACATAAGACAAGTGCTAACAGCCAAAAAAGGGGAAATCGACAGCAACACAAAAATAGTAGAGGACTTTAACACCTCACTTACACCAGTGGACACATCCTCCAAAAAGAAAATAAATAAGGAAACACAGCTTTAAATGACACATTAAACAAGATGGACTTAATTGATATTTATAGGACATTCCACCCAAAAACAACAGAATAAACTTTCTTCTCCAGTGCCCATGGAACATTCTCCAGGATAGATCATATCTTGGGTCACAAATCAAGCCTTGGTAAATTTAAGAAAACTGAAATCATATCAAATATCTTTTCCGACCACAATGCTATGAGACTAGATATCAATTACAGGAAAAAAACTGTAAAAAATACAAACACATGGAGGCTAAACAATACACTACTAAATAACTAAGAGATCACTGAAGAAATCAAAGAGGAAATCAAAAAATACCTAGAAACAAATGACAATGAAAACACGATGACCGAAAACCTATGGGATGCAGCAAAAGCAGTTCCAAGAGGGAAGTTTACAGCAATACAATCCTACCTCAAGAAACAAGAAAAACCTCAAATAAACAACCTAATCTTACACCTAAAGCAGTTAGAGAAAGAAGAACAAAAAATACCCAAGGTTAGCAGATGGAAAAAAAGCATAAAGATCAGATCAGAAATAAATGAAAAAGAAATGAAGGAAACAGCTGCAAAGATCAATAAAACTAAAAGCTGGTTCTTTGAGAAGATAAACAAAATTGATAAACCATTAGCCAGACCCATCAAGAAAAAAAGGGAGAAGACTCAAGTTAATAGAATTAGAAATGAAAAAGGACAAGTAACAACTGACACTGCAGAAATACAAAGGATCATGAAAGATTACTACAAGCAACTATATGCTAGTAAAATGGACAACCTGGAAGAAATGGACAAATTCTTAGAAAAGCACAACTTTCTGAGACTGAACCAGGAAGAACTAGAAAATATGAACAGACCAATCACAAGCACTGAAATTGAAACTGTGATTAAAAATCTTCCAACAAACAAAAGCCCTGTACCAGATGGCTTCACAGGAGAATTCTATCAAACATTTAGAGAAGAGCTAACACCTATCCTTCTCAAACTCTTCCAAAATATAGCAGAGGGAGGAACACTCCCCAACTCATTCTACGAGGCCACCATCACCCTGATACCAAAACCAGACAAAGATGTCACACACACAAAAAAGAAAACTACAGGCCAATAGCACTGATGAACATAGATGCAAAAATCCTCAACAAAATACTAGCACATTAAAAGGGTCATACACCATGATCAAGTGGGTTCTATCCCAGGAATACAAAGATTCTTCAATATACGCAAATCAATCAATGCAATATACCATATTAACAAATTGAAGGATAAAAACCATATGATCACCTCAATAGATGCATGAAAAACTTCTGACAAAATTCAACACCCATTTATAATAAAAACTCTCCAGGAAGTAGGCATAGAGGGAACCTATCTCAGTATAATAAAGGCCATATATGACAAACCCACAGCCAACATCGTTCTCAATAGTGAAAAACTGAAACAATTTCCTCTAAGATTAGGAACAAGACAAGGTTGCCCACTCTCACCTCTATTATTCAACAGAGTTTTGGAAGTTTTAGTCACAGCAATCAGAGAATAAAAAGAAATAAAAGGAATCCAAATCAAAAAAGAAGAAGTAAAACTGTCACTGTTTGCAGATGACATGATACTATACATAGAGAATCTTAAAGATGCTACCAGAAAACTACTAGAGCTAATCAATGAATTTGGTAAAGTAGCAGGATACAAAATTAATGCACAGAAATCTCCTGAATTCCTATACACTAATGATGAAAACTCTTAAAGAGAAATGTAGGAAACACTCCCACTTACCATTGCAACGAAAAGAATAAAATACCTAGGAATAAACCTACCTAAGGAGACAAAAGACCTGTATGCAGAAAACTATAAGACACTGATGAAGGAAATTAAAGATGATACAAACAGATGGAGAGATATACCATGTTCTTCAATTGGAAGAATCAACATTGTGAAAATGACTATAACACCCAAAGCAATCTACAGATTCAGTGCAATCCCTATCAAACTGCCAATGGCATTTTTCACAGAACTAGAACAAAAAATTTCACAATTTGTATGGAAACACAAAAATCCCCGAATAGCCAAAGCAATCTTGAGAAAGAAAAACGGAGTGGAGGAATCAGGCTTCCTGACTTCAGACTATACTACAAAGCTACAGTAATCAAGACAGTATGGTACTGGCACAAAAACAGAAATATAGATCAATGGAACAGGACAGAAAGCCCAGATATAACCCCATGCACATATGGTTCCCTTATCTTTCTCAAAGGAGGCAAGAATATACAATGGAGAAAAGACAGTCTCTTCAATAAGTGGTGCTGGGAAAACTCGACAGCTACATGTAAAAGAAAGATATTAGAACACTTCCTAACACTGTATACAAAAATAAACTCAAAATGGATTAAAGACCTAAATGTAAGGCCAGACACTATCAAACTCTTAGAGGAAAACATAGGCAGAACACTCTATGACATAAATCACAGCAACATCCTTTTTGACCCACCTCCTAGAAAAATGGGAATAAAAACAAAAATAAACAAATGGGACCTAATGAAACTTAAAAGCCTTTGCACAGCAAAGGAAACCATAAAAAAGATGAAGGGACAACCCTCAGAATGGGAGAAAATATTTGCAACTGAAGCAGCTGACAAAGGATTAATCTCCAAAATATACAAGCAGCTCATGCAGCTCAGTATCAAAAAAACAGACAACCCAGTCCAAAAATGGGCAGAAGACTTAAATAGACATTTCTCCAAAGTAGATATATAGATTGCCAACAAACACATGAAAGGATGTTCAACATCACTAATTATTAGAGAAATGCAAATCAAAACTACAATGAGGTGTCACCTCACACCAGTCAGAATGGCCATGATCAAAAAATCTACAAACAATAAATGCTGGAGAGGGTGTGGAGAAAAGGGAACCCTCTTGCACTGTTGGTGGGAATGTAAAGTGATACAGCTACTATGGAGATCAGTATGGAGGTTCTTTAAAAAACTAAAAATAGAACTACCATACGACCCAGCAATCCCACTACTGGGCATATACCCTGAGAAAACCATAATTCAGAAAGAGTCATGTACCACATGTTCATTGCAGCACTATTTGCAATAGCCAGGACATGGAAGCAATCTAAGTGTCCATCGACAGATGAATGGATAAAGAAGATGTGGCACATATATGCAAAGGAATATTACTCAGCCATGAAAAATGAAATTGAGTTGTTTGTAGTGAGGTGGATGGACCTAGAGTCTGTCATACAGAGTGAAGTAAGTCAGAAAGAGAAAAGCAAATGCCGTGTGCTAAGACATATATATCGAATCTAAAAAAAAAAAAAAAGGTTCTGAAGAACCTAGGGGCAGGACAGGAATAAAGGCGCAGACGTAGAGAATGGACTTGAGGATATGGGGAGGGGGAAGGGTTAGCTGGGACAAAGTGAGAGAGTGGCATGGACATATATACACTACCACATGTAAAATAGATAGCTAATGGGAAAGCAGCTGTATCGCACAGGGAGATCAGCTCGATGCTTTGTGACCACCTAGAGGGGTGGGATAGGGAGGATGGGAGGGAGACACAAGAGGGAGGGAATATGGGGATATATGTATACGTATAGCTGATTCACTTTGTTATACAGCAGAAACTAACACACTGTTGTAGAACAATTATACGCCAATAAAGTTGTTAAAAGAAAAAGAGGACCTTTCTGACAAGGTCAGTGGGTGAAATAAGAACATGGCTAGCTGATCCTCACTTGGCGAAATGTTGATTGTTTCTGAAAAGAATCCCCAGAGCCAATTTCACGTCTCTGTTCCTAAGGCTATAGATGAAGGGGTTCAGCATGGGAGTCACCACTGTGCACATCGATGAGGCAATCATGTCTTTGTCATTGGAATTGCCCAATGAGGAGGAAAAGTACAGTGCCATAATCATTCCATAGAATAGAGACGCCACAGAGAGATGGGAGCTGCAGATGGACAGGGCCTTGCAGGTCCCTTTGGTAGAAGGGACCTTCAGGATCGAGACCCCAGTGTGGTCATAAGAGACCAGAATGCCAGTCAATGGAAGAATGACAACCGCAGCCCTTGCAGTGAATATAACCAACTCATTGAAAGAGGTGTCTGAGCAGGACAGCTTGAGTAGGATGGGGAGGCTACAGAAGAAGTGGGGAATGATGTTGTCAGCCCAGAAGGACACCAGGGCCAGCAGGAGGGTGTGCAGAAGGGCACTGCCACAGGAGAGAGTCCAGGACCCAGCCACCAGCAGCACACACAGCCTCTGCATCATGACGGTGGTGTAGCGGAGAGGGTGACAGATGGCCACATACCTGCCACATGCCATCACGGCGAGGAGGAGATTATCAACCCAACCTAAAAGTATATAAAAACACACCTGTGAAATGCACCCTGCGTATGTGATAGATTGGTATTGAATCTGCATGTTCATCAGTATCTCTGGGACAGTGACAGATGACAAGGAGACATCGGTGAGGGCCAAGTGGCTGAGGAAGAAGTACGTGGGGGTGTGGAGGCGAGAGTCCAGCCTGATGAGCAGGAAGATTAGCAGGTTCCCCAGCACCGTGGTCAGGTACACGCCCAGGAACAGGGCAAAGAGCACGCCCTGCTGCTCTGGAAGGGTGGGGAGCCCCAGGAGGAGGAACTCGGACACACTGCTGTGGTCCTCCCTCCTCATGCCATTCTTATCTCTGCTGGGAATGAATAGAAACTGGAAATGTCAGGAACTTAGACATACTGAGCATAGCAACTACCATATGGTCACATACTTTCTCCAAGTCGCTGTGTCACTGCACAGACAAATCTCACTGCATTGCACTCACACTTTGGTGCCTCATCCAGTCTGGTGAGAACAGTGAAGTGTGATTTGTCTGCACACTGACACAGTCACTTGGAGACATCATTCAAACATCCATGAAAGAAACATCAATCAAACTCTTCAGCTGAAATCACGAAGAGCTCATTCTTTTTTTTTAATATAGTGAAGACATTACGATAGACTTTAGGGGGAGAGTAATAAATAAGACACAGTCCCTTCCATGGCTTTATAGCCAGACAGCTTATGTGTGTGTGTCTGTGTTGCACACACAAACACACACACACACCGCTGAAAGCATTATTGGGAAAGTAATGTACCATGTATAGAATAAGTGCTGAACACATAAACTCACCTCTTATCATTAGAATGACAAGAAGGAAGGAAGGAAGGAAGGAAGGAAGGAGAAAAGGGAACATTATGGCAGTCCCTCAGAAATTTAAACATAGAATTACCATATGATCCAGAAATTTCACTTCTGATAATATATCCAAAAGAACTGAAAGCAGGGGCCAAAGAGGTATTTGTACACCAATGTTTAAAGCAGCATTATTCACAATAGCCGAATGATGGAAACAATCTGTGTCCATTGAAAAATGAATGGATAAACAAAATGTGGTCTATACATACAATGGAATATTATCCAGCCTTAAAAAGGAAAGAAATCCTGACACATGCTACAACACGGATGAACCGTGAAGACATTACGCTAAGAAGAATCAGCCGGTCACAAAAGTGTAAATACTATAAGATTCCACTTATATGAGATTCCTAGAATAGTCAAATTCATAGAGACAAAAAATAGAATGGTGGTTGCCAGGGGTTTGGGGGCAGGGAGGAAAATGAGGCGTTATTGTTCAGTGGGTACAGAGTTTCCATCTGGGAAGATAAAAAAGTTCTGGAGGTGGATGGTGATGATGGTTGTACAACAATGTGAACGTACTTAATGCCACAGAACTGTTCACTGAAAAATCACTGAAATGCTAAATTTTATGTTATACATATTTTAGCACAATAAAAAATTGTTAATTTAGAAAAATATATACCATTCTGATGATAATTTTTTATTATTCCACCTGTTTCATTCTTTTATTTTAACTAAGTAATAATATCTAGTATTTATTTATTAAGTAATTACTATGTACCCACACTGAACTAAGGGCTTAGTGGATAGATTATTTCAATTACTCTTCCAAACAATTCTATGAGGCCATGTCTCCAAGACTGGATTTGTTTCCAAAAAAAAAAAACATTCTAGCTCTTTTAAGCAGAAAAGGATTTAAAACAGAATATTAGGTGCTGAAGCACACTGCAGAACTAGTTCGCGTGATAGCTGCTTCCTCCCCCACCATCCTGATGGTGGGAATTGAGACTTTGAGATATACCACCTGCAAGTCAGGGACCGGGAGTTGCCACTTACACAACTGCAGCAAGTGAAGTCCCAGCACGTTTGGTGAAGCTACACCAACAATAAGTCAGAAGACATGCCTATTGCTTCTCAGCTCCCACGAAGCTGGAGACTGGGCCCCGGAACACTGTGGCAGAAAGCCCACGTCCGGTAGAAAAGCAGAAAATCACCATACTCACTTCAGCTTTTCAGTGAAGCCAGCTGGAGAAACTGAACCACATCCAGAACCTTAGCTATAGGTTAGGAAAACGTAGGGTGTGGTTCTGGGTGCTTTGTTCTTATTTTTTATCAATAGCTTTGTAACCTCTATAGTATAAAGAGCCTCCCCATGAATGGGGAGCCTGTACCCACCACATCCATCAGGTGATATGGTGAACTTTCTAGCCATCCAACCCACTTTTCCATCTTAACCTGAATCAGTCCTTGGACCCCTCTAATTTCTCCTAATCACCAGTATCCTTCAGGCATCATTTCCTTTCCTGTCCAACCTAGACTCACGTGGCCATCACTTGAATAACCCCCTTTGAAGTCCTCAAGTCAAGGATTAAGGAAACCCTTCATCCTTCCAGTGGATTCATCCAGAGAAACCCCACGCTGAGTTCATCCTGCCATCCCTCTCCTACACCCCTACAACCAGATGAGCACAACAGGAGCTAAACACACAAACATAAACAAATCCATGGTCCTCACCGTAGAAAGTCTTTGCATCTCCTTCAACTCTCTCTCCCACCTGCTTGCCTGTCTGCTCTTTCACACTCTCCACATAACATCTCCCTCCACTTGACAGGGGCAACCGGGGGCAGCAGGAATGAGTTCCCTCCCCCTGCTTACCCTCCCCTTCCCCCTCATTCTATCCGTTCTACTTCACACCCTCTCTTGATGATCCCTGCTTCCTAACTCAGTTTCTGAAATAGCCTAATGATCAACGTGGAACCATACTCAAGCCCTTCCAACTGATTCACCACATGAGGATTTCACTGCAAGAATGTCCATCGACAGGTGAATGAATAAAGAAGATGTGGTACATATATACAATGGAATACTACTACTCAGCCATTAAAAAAATGAAAAAATGCCATTTGTAGCAACATGGATGGACCTAGAGATGATCACGCCGAGTGAAGTAAGTCAGACAGGGCAAGACAAATGTTATATGATATCATTTATATGTGGCATCTAAAACATGATACAACCAAACTAATTTACAAAACAGAAAGAGACTCACAGACATAGAAAACAAACTTATGGTTACCAAAGGGGAAAGGGGGGTGGGGAGGCGAGGGGAGGGATAAATTAGGAGTTTGGGACTAGCAGATACAAACGACCATATATAAAATAGATAAACAACGTCCTACTGTATAGCACAGGGAACCATATTCAATATTCTGTAATAAACCATAATGGGAAAGAAAAAAATCAGAATAAAATAAAATACAAGATAAGGGCATTCATTGCCACATTCCTTGTGAGAGGGGAAAACAGAAACAAACTAAATGAATGTGAAATACATAACAGAGAGGATTGACAAAGGCAAAAATTGGTGCTTTGAAAGGAGTAATAGAACTGACTGACAAATCTTTTATAAGACTCATCAAGTGAGAAGGAGAAAGAGAGTGTGTGTGTGTGTGAGAGAGAGACAAAGACAGAGACAGAGAGAAACATATTGTAATGGGGATAAAAGATGAAACTTACTACAGAAGCAGACATTAAAAGCAGAGAAATGATAAACCATTTCATGCCAGAGCATTTGAAATGTTTAATGAAATGAACAATTTCCTAGAAAACAATCTTACAAAAACCCATTCAAGAATAAATAAGAAATTTGTAGAATCCTATCACCATTAAAGAAATTGAAACAGTAGATAAAAACCTTCCCACAAAGAGTACTCATGACCCAGATGGTTGTACTGGCAAACGCTAACAAGCAGAGCTGGGGGAGAACTAATTCAGATATTAAATACCTCACCTGTGCGCCTCTGTGCCAAGGATATGCCTTTTCCATTATTATCCACCAGTGCAGTCAAGAAAAGAGAAGGTTTGAAGGTGAAAACACAAGGTGTAGGAAGGTGAGTATAGGAGGCCCTGTTTCCATAAAAAAAGAAAGGACTAGGAGGTATAGTTTTATTTTCTTGTACAGCATTACACAAGAATAATGCAAGGCCTGCAAGGAACCAATAACAGCAGCCACATGTCAGGGAAGGTGAGATGGACCTGGGCAAATATGAATCAGGAGTGGCAAGGGGACTTTCCGGGGCATGCCTTCTGATACTTCGTGATTCTTGAACCCTATGCGTGTACTACCCATTCAAAGAAACGACTTAATTAATCTTAATTAAAAAGAATAACGAAGGATAGTCTGAAAAGTAAGAATAATTGGGGGAGGGGTGGATTCCAATAATAAGCTATGACCAAGCTCTAATAACTACAAATTAAAAAAATAAGTAATTAGCAGCATTAGATTGTCAATAGCAATTAGTTAACAAATCTTACGTACACAAATCTCTCTCTTTACCCATTCTGCTTTAAAAGGTACAACTTAAACTAAAAAAACAAGTAGGTTTTAAAGAAGAGGAAGGAAAATATCAATAGGAAAATTATTTTTTTACCTTATACCACTTTACTGAATCCAAATCAAAACTGTTTGGGAAGTTCAGATGACACATAAGAGTGTCATCTTTTCCAACATATAAAATCTGTTTGTACTCATCTGGCACGTTCGGTTGACTGTTTCTGGAAGTACCACACCAATGTTTTTTAAATACAGTGAGGTTGACTTGCATTCTGGGACAGATGTTTGTATCACTGTAAGAAAACAACAGATTGAAACCTCATAAACTCAAACAGTCACAAAACCAAATAATTCTGTTTATCTCCAAATATTTCCAAATCCTCTTCCAAGCACTGTGCAAACCCTCTGCCTCAAACAAGACAGCATACATCTCACAAGTCATTCATTATGAAAGGAAAAAAAAAGTATTTGGATGGTGGAAACATGGGAGGACATCTTAACCAAATAATCAAAATGAACATCACCAAGCAGGGACATGCTGATGCTAGGTGTCTCTGAGTGTGCTGTCTGAAGAGAATGCAAACCACTTCCATAGCATTCCAGCCAAGAAGGCTCAGCCTGAACCGACTCATGAAGAAATATCTGGCAAACCCAAATTAAGAGATACAATATAAAATAATTGCCTGTACTTCTTAAAAATGTCAATGTCACACACACAAAACAGGCTGAAGATCTGTTACAGATGCAAAGAGATTAAAAGTACATGACAACCAAATGCAATGCAATGATCTTGGATTGAATCTTTCACAGGAAAAGGAAGAAAAACATTTATAAAAGTCATCATTGAGAAGATTGATAAAATTAGAATACAAATCGGTTAGTAGATAAAAGTATTGTGTGATGGTTAAATTTCCTGAATGTGATAACTATTCTGTGATGATGTAAGAGAATATTCTTGTTGAGAGGAAAGACACGTTGAAATATTAAGGGGTGAAGGGACCTGTTGCATACAACTGAGATGATTTGGAAAAAAATGGTTTAGAAAAAATACTGTGTGTAACATACACAGGGGATGATGGGGAAAATGTGGCAAAATGTTAAATAATAGAAATCTCGATAAAGGGTAGACAGGAGCTCTTTATACAATTCTTGCAAATATGATATGAATTTGAATTATTTCAAAGTAAAAATATATAGTTTACTAAACATGTATCATATCTGTATACTAAAGATTTGTGAGAATTCATGTTTACTTTCTTCCATGACAGACAGTATTGATGTCTACATTCTAGGAAAGATTATTTTGCCCCATTTCACAGCTCCCATATTTAAATATTTTAAATCAAGCCTGTGATCCAGCAATCCTACCCCTGGGCATATATCAGAGAAAACCATAATTCGAAAAGATACATGCACCCCAATGTTCATTGCAGCACTATTTACGAAAGCCAAGACATGAAAGCAACCTAAATGTCCATCAACAGAGGAATAGATAAAGAAGATGTGGTATATATATATATATATATATATATATATATATATATATATATACACATACACACACACACACACACACACACAATGGAATATTACTCAACCATAAAAAAGAATGAAATAATGCCATTTTCAGCAACATGGATGGACCTAGAGATTGTCATACTGAGTGAAGTAAGTCAGACAGAGAAAGACAAATATCATATGATATCGCTTATATGTGGAATCTAAAAAAAATGGTACAAGTGAACTTATTTACAAAACAGAAATAGAGTTACAGATGTAGAAAACAATCTTATGGTTACTAGGGGAAAGGGGGGGAGACGGATAAATTGGGAGATTGGGATTGACATATACACACTACTATATATAAAATAGATAACTAATAAAGACCTACTGTATAGCACAGGGAACTCTCTACTCAATACTATGTAATGACCTATATGGGAAAAGAGTCTAAGAAAGAGTGGATATATGCATAACTGATTTACTTTGCTGTACAGCAGAAAGTAACACAACATTGCAAATCAATTATACCCCAATAAAAATAAATAAAAATGAAGTCCCAGTTAGAATAAAAAATAAATAAATCCAGCCTGGACGTCCAGACAGATTTGTGTGGCATACGATCTCCAACTCTGGTTGATGAATAACCTGGAGTAAAGAGGAGAGCAGACCCCCTCAAGACGTCAGCAGCTGGTCTGAAGAGTGAGTGAAATTTGGGGGAAGGGGCTACTGGCACTTCCACCTGTGCCACTGAGTAACCATGTACTTTGAGTCAATCACACGGAAATGAGGAATCTGGCAGGAATCAGAGAAGGACGTGGCCATCCCTGAAACACAGAAAGAGGCTGGCAAATACCAAGGAACCACAAGAGAGGGAGGATGCAGTTACATTCCTGGAGTACCTACTTCACACATGATCTGGGGTCATTTTTACTTCTACCCTATCTGGCTGGCATTACTTCCACTTTACCGATAAGAAAGCCAAGGCTCGTGGAGGTCAAATAACTCATGAAGGTCATGCACATTAGCAAAGGAGGATAACAAAATTGGGGCCCTCAGCCAAAATTTGGTCCACGGATGTGTTTTAATTAGGACACATGCACAAGGCGTATTGGAAAGTTAACCACACACACACACACACACACACATTCTAATTTCCAGGTTACCTTGAAAATTTGGAAGATGGACTTGAACTGCATAGACTGCCGCCTTTGGTGTGACATATGCTTTCTGGTTCACCACAGTGCCAACCAGGCTCAACTATCTCCCACCAGACCTGTGTCACTTACTTACATTACTAGCATAAGGCTTAGCATGGGGTCTAGAACATACTTGATGCTTGGTCACTGTTAAATTCCTATAGCAGAACCCTTACAAAAAGTGCTTGAAGGAGGCTTATACCTCTCTGGATGTACCACCTGTCACAAAAACTTTTAGCATTCCAAGAAAGAAGGATTGGGATTAAACAGGCTTTGTAAGCTGGTCTGGCCTTGGACATCACTTGGACATCACTTCGACAGGAAAAGATGCATTTCACGGTCTAACAACTGATTTACAAATCTGTTCTGCTTAAAAGTCTGTTCATTGAAACCATTGCATAACAATTACAAAACTATATTCTGCTCATTGTTTTCTACATTGATTAAGAGTGTATCGAGTTTTTCTAAAGGAATTATATATTATATAAATATTATACATATATTATATACATATGAATGAGAGAGAGAGAGTTCTCATGAATGAGGAACTTACTTTGTATCACAGTGGTAGATCCCAGAGTCCTCCCCTTTCACAGGGAGAAACAAAATCCAGCTTTGGTCCTGGTGGATCCTAGACTGTATGTTTTTGGATACTGGGATTTTCCTAGGATATTTATACCATGTTGCATCTACCCTCCCAGACGTTGGCAGAGGGTATATGCAGTTAAAAGCCGTAGGCTGGCCTACTGACACAGTCTCCTGCATACTCACGTCCTCGCAAGCATCTAGGGAAAGAAAGGAAAAAAATAATCACAACCGAGAGCGCTCGTGTCGGTTATTATTAGTTTCCACAAATACCTCAATTTTCTTGCTGATTTGAAATTGTATGTGAGAGTTTTCTCAGTATGGGAGTTTCCTAAAAACAGTCTGCTGATGTGAAAGCATAACCCGAAGTCCTTCACATCTGTCCATAAGAGTGAATGTACTCAGTCCTCCCCCTCAACAAGTGATCTCCCCATTTGGAACGATTCCCCTCTTTTCCTTCTATTCTAAGACCCTTAATTCCTTCATCTTCCTCCTTCAGAGTAAACGTTCCTATTCTGAGCCCCACTTGACCTGTTTTCCTTCTGCCCTGCTACCCGGTTAATTCAATCCGTCCCCAATAAAAGGTGTAAGTATCTCCTCCCCAAAAGGATTGTTAAACAATCCGCTCGCTTTAAAGTTCGTTTCTAACAAAATGCTTCGTGTTTCTTGGAATTAATTTGTTCCGTTGCTGGTTTCTTTGCTATTACCTTGGGTCTAACATGTCCCTTTGTCATATAAAATAGAAGGTATTATAGATCTATCTGAGCTTTTTAAAAATCTTTATTTATTTATTTTTGGCTGTGTTGGGTCTTGTCTCTGTGCGAGGGCTTTCTCTAGTTGTGGCAAGCGGGGGCCATTCTTCATCGCGGTGCGCGGGCCTCTCACTACGCGGCCTCTCTTGTTGCGGAGCACAGGCTCCAGACGCGCAAGCTCAGTAGTTGTGGCTCACGGGCCTAGTTGCTCCACGGCATGTGGGATCTTCCCAGACCAGGGCTCGAACCCGTGTCCCCTGCATTGGCAGGCAGATTCTCAACCACTGCGCCACTAGGGACTCCCCCTATTTGAGCATTTTAACTCGAGCCTTGACTTGCAAATTTGCCCAACTCCTCTCCCTCTTCAAGTCACTTCAAAGCTCAAAGGTGATGCTTGGGGCTGAGCGTCAGACCCTTGCAGCTGAAACTTGCCGTTTCCGCCTCCCGCCGGATTCTGCCTGGACCCCTAGGGCGAGTGTCACCGGCCAGGCTCCGGTCTCACGCGATCCCCCAGGAGGTCTGCACAGGGGCTCGCCCAGAGCGGCAGGGTGGCAGGGAGGGAGGGGGGCCACTGAGACCCGAACCAACCGAACGTACCTGCTCTGATAAATCGTGGAAGAGCGCTGGACACGACGCAGAGCAGCAACAACAGCATTCCCCTACCGGCTACGAGGAAGCAAGAGGGGGGGATGGAAAGGGGCGCAGCGGGCGGAGCGCGCCCTCTGCCGGCCTCTGAATCTCAGAGATCCCAGCTAGGCTTCTGACCTTCCCTTCTCCATCGGGAGACCTCCAACTTTGGCCCCGGATGTATCCGGACGCGCCCCCAAAGACTGCCCCCTCCCTTGCCCCGCCCTTGCTCCGAGCGCCCACCTCCAGAATCCGGGGGGAGACGCATCAGTGGGAGGGGTCGGGAGGGGCCGGGAGGCGCAGTGCGGGCATCGGGGCGGGTCCCCTCTTCCAGGCTGCCCGGTCGCCTCCTTTGGGGGCGCAGGGACGTCCCCTTCTGCCACGCAGCTCGCCGCCCGGCCCGCCCGCCTCAGCCCGCGGCCCCCGCTCCCCGTGGTGGCGCCCGGGTGCCCACCGTGCGTCGCGCGTAGCCTTCCCTGCGCGTCCTCAGCCTCAGGATCCTCCTGGGCCCGGCCGTCTAAACGGAAACCTGCTCACTCGGGAGAAGGCAGCTTAGGCCTATATGGCAAAGGCCGGCAGGAAAAGAGGGAGGAGGACGGGCCGGCAGTGGACGCGGCCTCCACACCTTCGCCCACAGACGGAGTCCGCTCCCCCAAGGTCGCCCAGCCGGTCAGGGGCCGCCCGGGAGTCCCGATCGCCGCCCCCCGCCGCAGTCGCGCACATTTTTGCCATCTCCTCGCCCCGCCCGCGCCCTGCTCAGCTGCAGACTCCGCGAGCTGGCTGTGTACCTGCAGGACTGCATCGGAGCGCGCAGGAGCTCCTAGAAAGTGGAGACTGACAGCCCGGGACTGAGCTCTGTCGTGGCATTTCCATACCAGGCTAGTTCCTCACTACGGTGGGCGGGGCAGCCCTACCTTCCCAGGGGTAGCTTAGGAAGGAGCCTGCCATCGCACTAGGAAGTGGGTTTGAAGGCTTCTGGCCGGATTTTCTGGCAGCTAAGAAGTCCTACATCCCCATTAATTGTCTGCTGAAATCTATTCCAAATTGTCCCACCAAATGAACTGCTCCTTCCTTTCCGAACTCCATTCGAGCAGTTATTACATGCCCTGCATTGGCCTGTATAGAATGCCCCCAAAGTAGACGCAGACCCAGATGGCTTTTTTTTTTTTCAATACCTGTATTTATTTTATTTTATTTTTTCACACACACACACACACACACTGTATTTTATTTTTACAAGAGATAAATAGACTGACACCAAGCATTGTACATGGAAGACCACAACAAAAGCAACAATGACTGCAATTACCAAACGTGAAACACACTCCTACTATGTCATAATATTGACATTCAGTCCAGTAATCCTCCACTGTAACAGCTCCTTTACTTTGCAGTGAAAATTGATTTGTATATTCTTTGCCTCTGAGTCCTCGTGGGATTTTTTTTTTAATTCAAACAGAAAGTTACAAAAATTATACTCATCTTCATCAGTTCACTCAGTCCAATGTAATTAATTTTTTTTATCTTGATCTTTTGTTAGCACTTTTATGAGTTCATCAGTTTTTCATTAGAGTTCTGAAAATGCTTATTCATTCAGTTCAGCAGTACAGTCAGTTACCAGAAACCTGTACTTGTCAGAGTCTTTTCCATGAATTTCCTGAAGATGAAACCCATTTATAGGAACATATTTACAAAAGCATCAGAGTACACCCAGAACTGTCTGTAAATGACAAAAGACTTAAAAATGACCACGGTTAAAGATTTAATGAAAGTTCATAATAATGCAGTTGACAAGAAAATTAGTTATTTCTGAGATATACATTTTAAAGTAATAACTAGGATTATGACATATAACATTATACCAGAACATATAAGATTTTTAGAAATTTCATGTAATGTCTGAAACATTTATATTAACATATTTCCATACAAATAACCCAATGAAAGTTTAGTATTAGTTGTTTTGTTTCTTTTTTTTTTTATACTGCAGGTTCTTATTAGTCATCAATTTTATACACATCAATGTATACATATCAATCCCAATCACCCAATTCAGCACACCACCATCCCCACCCCACCGCGTTTTTACCGCCTTTGTGTCCATATGTCTGTTCTCTACATCTGTGTCTCAACTTCTGCCCTGCAAACTGGTTCATCTGTAACATTTTTCTAGGTTCCACATACATGCGTTAATATACGATATTTGTTTTTCTCTTTCTGACTTACTTCACTCTGTATGACAGTCTCTAGATCCATCCACGTCTCAACAAATGACTCAATTTCGTTCCTTTTTATGGCTGAGTAATATTCCATTGTATATATGTACCACATCTTCTTTAGCCATTCGTCTGTCGATGGGCATTTAGGTTGCTTCCATGACCTGGCTATTGTAAATAGTGCTGCAATGAACATTGGTGTGCATGTGTCTTTTTGAATTACGGTTTTTCTCTGGGTATATGCCCAGTAGTGGGATTGCTGGATCATATGGTAATTCTATTTTTAGTTTTTTAAGGAACCTCCATATTGTTCTCCATAGTGGCTGTATCAATTTACATTCCCACCAACAGTGCAAGAGGGTTCCCTTTTCTCCACACCCTCTCCAGCATTTGTTGTTTGTAGATTTTCTGATGATGCCCATTCTAACTGGTGTGAGGTGATACCTCATTGTAGTTTTGATTTGCATTTCTCTAATAATTAGTGATGTTGAGCATCTTTTCATGTGCTTCGTGGCCGTCTGTATGTCTTCTTTGGAGAAATGTCTATTTAGGTCTTCTTCCCACTTTTGGATTGGGGTGTTCGTTTCTTTAATATTGAGCTGAATGAGCTGTTTATATATTTTGGAGATTAATCCTTTGTCCATTGATCTGTTTGCAAATATTTTCTCCCATTCTGAGGGTTGTCTTTTCGTCTTGTTTATGGTTTCCTTTGCTGTGCAAAAGCTTTGACGTTTCATTAGGTCCCATTTGTTTATTTTTGTTTTTATTTCCATTACTCTAGGAGGTGGATCAAAAAAGATCTTGCTGTGATTTATGTCAAAGAGTGTTCTTCCTATATTTTCCTCTAAGAGTTTTATAGTGTCCAGTCTTACATTTAGGTCTCTAATACATTTTGAGTTTATTTTTGCGTATGGTGTTAGGGAGTATTCTAATTTCATTCTTTGACATGTAGCTGTCCAGTTTTCCCAGCACCACTTATTGAAGAGACTGTCTTTCCTCCATTGTATATCTTTGCATCCTTTGTCATAGATTAGTTGACCATAGGTGTGTGGGTTTATCTCTGGGCTTTCTATCTTTTTACATTGATCTATGTTTCTGTTTTTGTGCCAGTACCATATTGTCTTGATTACTGTAGCTTTGTAGTATAGTCTGAAGTCAGGGAGTCTGATTCCTCCAGCTCCGTTTTTCTCCCTCAAGACCGCTTTGGCTATTCAGGGTCTTTTGTGTCTCCATACAAATTTTAAGATTTTTTTGTTCTAGTTCTGTAAAAAATGCCATTGGTAATTTGATAGGGATTGCATTGAATCTGTAGATTGCTTTGGGTAGTATAATCACTTTCACAATGTTGATTCTTCCAATCCAAGAACATGGTATATCTCTCCATCTGTTGGTATCATCTTTAATTTCTTTCATCAGTGTCTTATAGTTTTCTGCATACAGGTCTTTTGTCTCCCTAGGTAGGTTTATTCCTAGGTATTTTATTCTTTTTGTTGCAATGGTAAATGGGAGTGTTTCCATAATTTCTCTTTCAGATTTTTCATCATTAGTGTATAGGAATGCAAGAGATTTCTATGCATTAATTTTGTATCCTGCAACTTTACCATATTCATTGATTAGCTTTAGCAGTTTTCTGGTGGCAGTTTTAGGAATCTCTATGTATAGTATCATGTCATCTGCAAACAGTGACAGTTTTAGTTCTTCTTTTCCAATTTGTATTCCTTTTATTTCTTTTTCTTCTCTGATTGCCGTGGCTAGGACTTCCAGAACTATGTTGAATAATAGTGGTGAGAGTGGACATCCTTGTCTCGTTCCTGATCTTAGAGGAAATGCTTTCAGTTTTTCACCATTGAGAACGATGTTTGCTGTGGGTTTGTTATATATGGCCTTTATTATGTTGAGGTAGGTTCCCTCTATGCCCACTTTCTGGAGAGTTTTTAATCATAAATGGGTGTTGAATTTTGTCAAAAGCTTTTGCTGCATCTATTGAGATGATCATATGGTTTTTCTTCTTCAGTTTGTTAATATGGTGTATCACATTGATTGATTTGCATATATGGAAGAATCCTTGCATTCCTGGGATAAATCCCACTTGATCGTGGTGTATGATCCTTTTAATGTGCTGTTGGATTCTGTTTGCTAGTATTTTGTTGAGGATTTTTGCATGTATATTCATCAGTGATATTAGTCTGTAATTTTCTTTTTTTGTAGTGTCTTTGTCTGGTTTTGGGACCAGGGTGATGGTGGCCTCATAGAATGAGTTTGGGAGTGTTCCTTCCTCTGCAATTTTTTGGAAGAGTTTGAGAAGGATAGGTGTTAGCTCTTCTCTAAATGTTTGATAGAATTCACCTGTGAAGCCATCTGGTCCTGGACTTCTGTTTGTTGGAAGATTTTTAATCACAGTTTCAATTTCATTACTTGTGATTGGTCTGTTCATATTTTCTGCTTCTTCCTGTTTCAGTCTTGGAAGTTTATACCTTTCTAAGAATTTGTCCATTTCTTCCAGGTTGTCCATTTTATTGGCATAAAGTTGCTTGTAGTAGTCTCTTAGGATGCTTTGTATTTCTGTGGTGTCTGTTGTAACTTCTTTTTCATTTCTGATTTTATTGATTTCAGTCCTCTCCCTGTTTTTCTTGATGAGTCTGGCTAATGGCTTATCAATTTTGTTTATCTTCTCAGAGAACCAGCTTTTAGTTTTATTGATCTTTGCTATTGTTTTCTTTGTTTCTATTTCATTTATTTCCGCTCTGATCTTTTTAATTTCTTTCCTTCTGCTATCTTTGGGTTTTGTTTGTTCTTCTTTCTCTAGTTCCTTTAGATGTAAGGTTAGATTGTTTACTTGAGATTTTTCTTGTTTCCTTAGGTAGGCTTGTATAGCTATAAACTTCCCTCTTAGAACTGCTTTTGCTGCATCCCATAGGTTTTGGGTCATCGTGTTTTCATTGTCATTTGTCTATAGGTATTTTTTGATTTCCTCTTTGATTTCTTCAGTGATCTCTTGGTTATTTAGTAACATATTGTTTAGCCTCCATGTGTTTGTGTTTTTTACGTTTTTATCCCTGTAATTCATTTCTAATCTCATAGCGTTGTGGTCAGAAAAGATGCTTGATATGATTTCAATTTTCTTAAATTTACTGAGGCTTGATTTGTGACTCAAGATACGATCTATCCTGGAGAATGTTCCATGCGCACTTGAGAAGAACGTGTAATCTGCTGTTTTTGGATGGAATGTCCTATAAATATCAATTAAATCTATCTGGTCTATTGTGTCATTTAAAGCTTCTGTTTCCTTATTTATTTTCATTTTGGATGATCTGTCCATTGGTGTAAGTGAGGTGTTAAAGTCCCCCACTATTATTGTGTTACTGTCAATTTCCTCTTTTATAGCTGTTAGCAGTTGCCTTATGTATTGAGGTGCTCCTATGTTGGGTGCATATATATTTATAATTGTTATATCTTCTTCTTGGATTGATCCCTTGATCATTATGTAGTGTCCTTCCTTGTCTCTTGTAACATTCTTTATTTTAAAGTCTATTTTATCAGATATGAATATAGCTACTCCAGCTTTCTTTTGATTTCCATTTGCATGGAATATCTTTTTCCATCCCCTCACTTTCAGTCTGTATGTGTCCCTAGGTCTGGAGTGGGTCTCTTGTAGACAACATATATATGGGTCTTGTTTTTGTATCCATTCAGCAAGCCTGTGTCTTTTGGTTGGAGCATTTAATCCATTCACGTTTACGGTAATTATCGATATGTATGTTCCTATGACCATTTTCTTAATTGTTTTGGGTTTGTTTTTGTAGGTCCTTTTCTTCTCTTGTGTTTCCCACTTAGAGAAGTTCCTTTAGCATTTGTTGTAGAGCTGGTTTGGTGGTGCTGAATTGTCTTAGCTTTTGCTTGTCTGTAAAGCTTTTGATTTCTCCATCAAATCTGAATGAGATCCTTGCCAGGTAGAGTAATCTTGGTAGTAGGTTCTTCCCTTTCATCACTTTAAGTATATCATGCCACTCCCTTCTGGCTTGTAGAGTTTCAGCTGAGAAATCAGCTGTTAACATTATGGGAGTTCCCTTGTATGTTATTTGTCGTTTTTCCCTTGCTGCTTTCAATAATTTTTCTTTGTCTTTAATTTTTGCCACTTTGATTACTATGTGTCTCGGCGTGTTTCTCCTTGGGTTTCTCCTGTATGGGACTCGCTGTGCTTCCTGGACTTGGGTGGCTATTTCCTTTCCCATGTTAGGGGAGTTTTCGAGTATAATCTCTTCAAATATTTTCTCTGGTCCTTTCTCTCTCTCTTCTCCTTCTGGGACCCCTATAATGCGAATGTTGTTGCGTTTAATGTTGTCCCAGAGGTCTCTTAGGCTGTCTTCATTTCTTTTCATTCTTTTTCTTTAGTCTGTTCCGCAGCAGTGAATTCCACCATTCTGTCTTCCAGGTCACTTATCCGTTCTTCTGCCTCAGTTATTCTACTATTGATTCCTTCTAGTGTAGTTTTCATTTCAGTTATTGTATTGGTCATCTCTGTGTGTTTGTTCTTTAAATCTTCTAGGTCTTTGTTAATCATTTCTTGCATCTTCTCAATCTTTGCCTCCATTCTTATTCTGAGGTCCTGGATCATCTTCACTATCATTATTCTGAATGCTTTTTCTGGAAGGTTGCCTATCTCCACTTCATTTAGTTGTTTTTCTGGGGTTTTTTCTTGTTCCTTCATCTGGTATATAGCCCTCTGCCTTTTCATCTTGTCTATCTTTCTGTAAATGTGGTTTTTTTCCCACAGGCTGCAGGATTGTAGTTTTTCTTGCTTCTGCTGTCTGCCCTGTGGTGGTTGAGACTATCTAAGAGGCTTGATGGGAGGCTCTGGTGGTGGGTAGAGCTGACTGTTGCTGTGGCGGTCAGAGCTCTGTAAAACTTTAATCCACTTGACTGTTGATGGGTGGGGCTGGGTTCCCTCCCTGTTGGTTGTTTTGCCCGAGGCAACCCAACACTGGAGCCTACCCGGGCTCTTTGGTGAGGCTAATGGCAGACTCTGGGAGGGCTCACGCCAAGGAGTACTTCCCAGAACCTCCGCTGCCAGTTTCCTTGTCCCCACGGTGAAACAGAGCCACCACTTGCCTCTGCAGGAGACCCCCCAACACCAGCAGGTATGTCTGGTTCAGACTCCCCCAGGGTCACTGCTCCTTCCCCTGGGTCCCGATGCACACACTATTTTGTGTGCACCCTCCAAGAGTGGGGTCTCTGTTTCCCCCAGTCCTGTCGAAGTCCTGCAATCAATTCCCACTAGGCTTCAAAGTCTGATTCTCTAGGAATTCCTCCTCCCGTTGCCGGACCCCCAGGTTGGGAAGCCTGACGTGGGGCTCAGAACCTTCACTCCAGTGGGTGGACTTCTGTGGTATAAGTGTTCGCCAGTCTGTGATTCACCCACCCAGCACTTATGGGATTTGATTTTACTCTGATTGCGCCCCTCCTACCGTCTCACTGTGGCTTTTCCTCTGTCCTTGGATGTGGGGTATCCTCCTTGGTGAAGTCCAGTGTCTTCCTGTCGATGATTGTCCAGCAGCCAGTTGTGATTCTGATGCTCTTGCAAGAGGGAGTGAGAGCACATCCTTCTACTCCACCACCTTGGTTAATCTCCCCAGATGGCTTTTAAGGAATATTATTTATCTGCCTGGGTCATGCTGTTAACTTCTGTAAAGCAGACATCCCACGGGGATCCTCAAATACCTGGAGCAGGAAAACTGTTCCCGTCTGAAACTTCCAATTCTGACGATATCAACAGAGACTTGTTGCCCTGACCATCAGGAGACACCCAGAGACATCCCGGAGGACACTGAGACTTAGGAAAAAATATAAAATGTAGTCTCCATTCAACAGATTTCTGGCCAAGCTATTTCTGGTGGTCCTTGTGGGATTCCAAACAGTGAGAAAAGCAGCCATAGCAGCAAGAGGAGATGACAGCAAAGCTTTCTGTGATAAGCTGGAAGCCAGTGGTTTGCAAATTTCTACACTCTTAAAAATTATTGAGGATTCCAAAGTGCTTTTGTTTATGTGGGTTATATCTGTCGATATTTACTATGTTAGAAATTAAACTGGAGAGTGGTTTAAACATTTATTTTCTTATTTACTTAAAATAACAATAAACTCTCTACACATTAATATAAATATCATATATTTTATGAAAAATAACTCTACTTTCCAAAACAAACAGACTTATTGAGAAAAGTGGTATTGTTCTACATACCTCTACATACGCATACTCAGTGTTTGGAAATCTCTTATTTAATGTCTAATTTAACAGAAGACAGTTGGATTCTCATATCCAGTCTCTTATGATGTTACATGTCATGTAGCCTCTGAGAAAGTCCACTGTCCACTGGTGAGGGAATGAGAGTAAAAAAGACAGAGAAGGTCTTAATATTACGATGAAAATGGTTTTGATTTCAGGGATCTTTTTAAAAGATCTCAGGGCTCCCTAGGGCTCTTTACTCTGAGGCCCCCTTGGTAAGCCGGAAGTGGAGATTTTTATTACTTTTCCCCTGGCATCAGCATTAAGTGAGGTTCCTCTGTACTTATACATTTTGCAAGCTTTATGCCCCCAAACTAGCATCACTATAAAAAATATCAAGTGACTCACATACAGAACTATTGTTATAAGCAGTGTTGAAAGTTATTTCTGAATCTTTTTTGTTGTCTTGTTCAGTTTCTACCTTATAAATAGAGGAATCTGTGTCCTATCCTGTTTTGTATAGTTTGAGGATCAACTTGCATGCCAAGTTCAGTCAGTATAGTTGCTCCAAAGCTTAGGAAGTTAAGACGGGCGTCCCAGCCCTCCTGCAGGCCTCCCTCTGATGGGACATGGCTGACACTTCACTTTGTCTGTGAGGCTAAGGACGCGAAACTTGCACTTCCAGAGATGGTTTCTGTACCAAATGTGTTTCCTGGTACTGGGGGAATGAACCGCTTGGCTCTGAAGGCACAACTGACTTGGGGATTGCAACCTTTGCAATTAAAAACAACAGAAAATCAAAACCTTTACTGCAGGTTCTCAACTACCCTGAAAAATCAGAGAAACTGGAGAACATTGTTTGCTAATGAGAAAGGGGAAGGAAGGAATCCAAACAGGTTTGCTTTGTTATGGCGATGAGAAATGCTGCTTTCTGCTGAAACTTCCTCAATTAATTCACTTTATTCTTCCTCTCTGATTTTCACATTTAAAATTTTCTATTTAAATGGGCGTCAGCAATAGTTAACAGCTAAATAATTCAATAAGTCATAAGTCATATAAGCAAGACCCAGCCTCAGAAACCATAATTACCAAGTTTCCTGTGTACCTCTCTCCCACCCTCCAGACTCACCATCCTAAACTTGTTTATCATTCTGACGTGTGTGTGTGTGTATTCCTTAAGCAATATATTCTTGTGTAGGGTTTTTTAGCGTTTATATAAAAAGTACTATATACTTATGCAACGTTTTATTTCATTCAATATTATATTTGTGACATTCAAATATTTTGAGAAGTGTAATTCTAGTTCACTCAAGGAAACTACTATATTGTATTCTATTGTATGAATATTCCACAATTTTTGTATCTATCTCCTTTGGATATTTAAGTTGGATATTTAAATATCAAATTTATGTTTTGCTTTAAAAATAGTGCTGCTGTGAAGATTTTTGTAATGTCCTCTTGTGTGGGTTTTTGAGATATTGTCCAGTGAGTGAAAATGCAGGATCACTGGGTAGATGCATCTTCAACTATACTAGGAAACCCTAATTTTCTCCATTTAGTATTCTTTGGAGGATAAGTATTTCATTGCTTCATGTTCTTGCCAATATTTGGTATGTCAGACTTTTATATTTTGCCAGTTTTGCCAGCCCACTGATGGAAAAGCTATTGTATGATTTTATTCTACAATTCTCTAATTACTAAGAAGGTGGAACATCTTTGCCTCTGTTCATCCTGTGTCCTCTGTGTGAAATAACTTCTCATGTTTTTTCCATTTTCCCCACCTGGTTGTTTGTCTTCCTCTCATCGATTTGTAGAGAACTCATTAAATTCTACCTCTGATGTTTCACGTGGTTACCTTCAAAGTGAAGCACAGGTGTACCTCACTGTTCTCTCCCTGACAGGGAGCTCAAACCCAGCAGCACGCTTTATCTATAAAATAGCGATGATTAGACCCACTTTTCAGAGGTGACATTTGTAAAACCTCTTTTGCAGAGCGCCTGACAATAATAGAAACTTGATGAGCACAGTTTGTTACCATCATCTTATGACTAATTCTTCCTTGCCACAGTATTTAATATTGCAGATAGCTTTGCAGTGAGAATATCCTTAGATATTCATGCCATTAGTCACAAGCCATAGGTAATGGACTCTTTCAGTTTTTTTTTTTTTTTTTTTTTATGAGCTGAAACAATTCCTCTACCAATTCATTACCTCATCCTGAGAGCAGGTATGAAGCAATGCTCTGAGTGCAACGGATGCATTGCTCAGTTCGAACTAGTTGAATTTTACCCTCAATTGATTTGATCTTCAGACAAGGATGTGATGTACATTCAGAAGAGTAGCAGGGCAATACGTTTTATTAAAGATTTCATATACGAATGTATATATAATATAATGCATAGTAATATTATTTGTTCTAACTAACTAGCTGATCATTTCCCATTGAACGTAACCTGCAGCTAGTTTCCCAGTAAGAATGAGGTGATGTGGCAGGTGTAGGCCAATGTCAGTGGACATGCACATATGGAGACCCATTTGCGATACATTAGAGGGTCTCTCTGTTCCTTCTTCAAGTCAGTCTATCTTAAATCAAATTCAGAGAATCACAACGTCACAGGGTTGGAATGGAACCTAAGGTTTGGCTATCACTTGAGCAGAGTAATAAGCACCCTCCTACACATGGGGCAATAATTAACACTTTTCAGGCCTCACAATTTACGTGTGTGCGTGCATGCGCGTGCGCACACACACACACACACACACACACACACAAACGGCTGTAATCGCACCCCCCCAACCCAGCCAGCACCGGTCAACTTGGCTCTGGACAGCACCCCTCTAGAAACATCCCACTCACAAGTCACCCATCTTAGTCTCACACCCAGTGTTCAGATATCTTCATATTCTTGCCAAGAGTTTATTCAGATCAGGCTTGAGGGAATGAGTTCCCTCCAAGGCAGCCCATTCCAAATTGTAGGCCTACCAGCCAATCCCTCCTTCCTAAAAGGAAGAGGAAACCTCAGCCATGTAGGGATTCTTGTTCCATCCTTCGGATCCATAGAAAGAAGAATGCAGTCTTCCACGTTGCCACACATGCAATGTTGCCAGAGCTCCTGCAACCATTGATCTCTCCAGACCTAGTACCTGAAATCAGGGCCTCCAACAGCCCGCAAATCAACTAAGCTGCTGACCTCTCAAACATGGAGGACATGGGACCTTCATCCCTGACATTCTAAGTGTTAGGCTTGTGTTAACATCACCTGTGGTTTGGTTGGGCTTGTACATGTTTGTTTTGCTTTGGTTTTGCTCATTCATTCATTCTGGGGTTTCTGCACACCAACACCCTAAATGTTTTTTTTTTTTTCACTTTTGTAGCCACTAAGCATATTTTTTCCACCAGGGTTTAGGCATGTTCCTTATTGGAAGTGAAGGGTCTTACATTTATCCTTAGTCAATGTCATCTGGTAAAAGATGGTGAGTTAAAGAGGTCATTTATCTGGGAGGCAGAACATCTGGGCTCCCTTCTCAGCCCTCTTGCTAACTAGCTGAGAATTGTAACAAATTTGGGGGCAAGGGCTGCCCCCCACAGGTACAGTGAATGTTGACTGAACCTTTCAACCACATTATTTAACTTGCAGATAAATATTTATCACAGTGATACCCTTTGTGTCTATCAAGTTCACAAAGATTTTTAAATGACTCTTTTCAGTGTCACACACTTCCTATGGGAAAGCAAAGCAAATGTCTCTACAGAACACAATTAGTGAAGAACATGAAAAGGTCCGTTGCCCTCTGGCCCACTGATCCTAAGAATCTATGCTAAGCTAATCATCAAGGAAGTGGACAAAGATATTTGGGCAAAGATGACTACTTCATTTTGACCCCTGAGAGCTACAAACTGGAAATAATCTAGATGTACAACCAAAGCAGAAAAGCTAAAGTATAGAGCATCTACTTGATAAACTGAATGATCATTCATAGATCATATTTTAAATAATAGTAATGTGGGCAAATATTTTTACTAAGTTTAAAAAGTTAAGGTGTTAAACTGCATATATTATATGATCTCAATTATATCCATAGAACTACAATGAAATGTTAATGTTAATAATTTTCTCTAGTTGTTAGTTTTTTCTTCCTTATACTTCTCAGAAATTTCTGTGTTCTCTCAAACCTACATTGCTTCTATCATACAAAAAAGTATTTTTAATTTATTTAAGAAAAATGTTCCTAATACAATCAACTCACAGAGGGATTTCTGTCCCAAGTTCCTAAGACCTCCCTCTCTGACCCTTTACTCCCTGCTAATTTGCCTTCATAAAAATACCCACCCCTCCATCAACACTTTACGCCTTAGTGTTCTCCCATTTAAAAATCTCCAAGAGCTCACATATACCAACTCCAGATAATAAAGTCCAAATGTTTCAGTCAGGGATTTAAGACCATCTATTGTATGAGTTCGTTTCCTGAACGGCTTTCTCTCCACACTACACTCTATGACTAGTTTGTTTTGAACTTGGAAATTTTCTCAGTGTCTAATATGTTAGGCACATAGAACTTTTAAAACAATCCGAAAGTCAACTTGAGAGCAAAAATATTTCCCTATTTTACAATTTGAGGAAAGACTGGGAACCACTTGGGGGAAACATAAGACTTCAGAAGCAATTAAGTGTAGTGTGGATGGAAGGATTATGGAATATCATGTAACAATAAAGTACTTAAACGGCTACTGTCCACAACTAAAAGGCACATGGGAGGCAGGAATCTGTCTCAGGCTAAGAGGGATAAGCGATGTGAGATGGCAGAGGAGGGAAAAATTGAGTAGCCAGGCACAATTCACCACGTGAGCAAAGGCAGAAAAGGGTTCACACTACGGCCGTTAAACATGCAATACACTCGCACTGAAGACGTCCGAGGAATATCATTCCAGGATGTGTTTAATGAAAGGAAAACCAGTGAACACTGCAGACTGGTATCAGTGCAACGCATCTCAGACCCAGAAACAGGAACTAAGTGACACTTGGGGTCACTTTCAGGTCAAAGGTTCTGAGAAAAACAGGCTTCTTTGACTTTCACTCTGAGTAAAGTCATCTCCCCGCTGGCTGAGCCCAGAGCAAGTCAACAGGATCCTGTGAGTCTTGATGACTCAGGTGGTCCAGACTCAACTGGTCTGACAGCTGAAATTTGTAGTGATTGCTGCCTTTGTGTTTGGGCAGCAGATTTAAGGTGAACATACAGGATGTATGAACTTTAAACAGCCAGACCTTCCCTAGAAGGCATCTGAGCCATGCATGTTAAGACAAGCATGTGTGGAGATTAAAAATTAATATTCACTTTAAATATTGTCATCTATTTCCTATAGCTCTTCCTCTCCCTAAAACCAACACACACACACACACACACACACACACACACACACACACACGTACTTTAGTTGCAAAATAAATGTTAGTGCGACAAAAATGTCCCACCCAGCTGTCTCCCCATGTACATTTTTTCAGGGGTGGTCTATTTTTTCCCTGTTTTTTGAATTCTTGCTCCTGTCATGATTCACCTGTGCATTTTATTTTAGTAAGAAAGGACTTCCCCCGTCTACTCCCAGATCATTCTCTTCCCCACCTGCTACCCTCTCTGTGGCCTCCACATTAAGCCAAACTCACCACACTCACAGATTCTTGCCTCAAAGGGGAAAAGGTTTTCTTTTGACAAACTAGCTTATGGAAATCTCTGATTTTCTAACTGTATGCTATTTATACTTAGCCCTTCATTTAATGTTTGTGAAACCTACTGTATCATAAACACCAAGCCAGATCCCGACTTGCTAAAATTGGATTAAATAGAAGCTATTATCATTTTTAGAAGCTGACACCAGGACTATCTGCCCTCCTCGCCCTCCACTCCCCAATCCCCAGAATTTGAAAAAGATTCACTCTGGATTAAACGAATTTACTCTTTTACTTGTACTGATCAAGAGGTAAAACTAAGAAAATATATTGAGATTCTTTCTCAGATATTGGACATAGAATTTCTGTCATAGGGAAAAATCTTTGTATTCAACTACAAGTTAATCACTAAATGGGTGTTGCCTGTAAGCGTTAATTATACATCATGGTCCATCTCTGGGAACCCTGCCTCCCAGGTAATGATCATGAAGCTAAAAATACCTCTGTTTAGCTCACGGGAGACATCCTGACCAGGCCCACCTGTGAATGCCTGCAGGACAGAAGTTAACACCTCCCCTCTGCAGCTCACCTGACCCAGGAAGTGTTTGACTTTACTCCCGCCCTTTGAGTATAAAAGAAGCGTGAATTCTAACTCAGGCAAGGTGGTTTTTTGGGGGTGGGAGTCTGCTATCCTCTTGGTCTGCTGGCTTTTGGAATAAAGTCCCTAGTTCTTGCCCCAACAGCTCGACTTTCAATTTATTGGCCTGTCACGTGGTGAGTAGTAAAGTTTGGAGTTGGCAACAGATTTTGCTGAAACCCGCCAGGGGCCTTGCTGCTCCTGGCCAGCTGATCGCAGCCTGGGGATTTGGGGGTAAGGCCCTGGCCGCTGCCAGGACCGCTTGTCCAAGGATCTTCCCTTCAACATTCTGGCCGCCCCAGCGCTTGGCAATTGGAGCAAGGAATCAACATTTGGGAGCCGAAGGCCTCCACGCAGTAGGGTAAGTTGCTCTGGTGTGTCCAGCCAGAAACCTCTCCGTTTGGGGCTTTTATTCTGCGGAATAAGCCAGTTTGTTTTGTATTTGAGTGGGGCACCCTGTTGCAGAGAGGAAAGAGTTGCTGGGCTTTTACCCAATTTGTGAACCAGTTCATTTGCTTCTTTGGTTGTTTTAAAATGTATTTTATTGAAGTATAGTAGATTTACAATGTTGTGTTAATTTCTACTGTACAGCAAAGTGTTTCAGTTATATATATGTGTGTGTGTACATATATATGTTCTTTTTCATAATCCATTCCATTATGGCTTATTACAGGATATTGAATTTAGTCCCATGTGCTCTACAGTAAGACCTTGTTGTTTATGCATCCCATATATAATAGTTTCCACCTGCTACTCCCGAACTCCCACTCCATCCCTCCCCCACCTCCCTATCCCTTGGCAACCACACGTCTTTTCTCTATATCTGTGAGTTCTCCTATTTCATAGATAGGCTCATTTGAGTCATATTTTGGATTCCACAAATAAGTGAATATCACACGTTATTTGCCTTTCTCTGACTTACTTCCCTTAATATGATAATCTGAAGTTCTATCCATGTTGCTGCAAATGGCATTTCATTCATTTTTATGGCTGAGTAATATTCCATTATATATATGTACCACATCTTCTTTATCCATTCATTTGTTGATGGACATTTAGATTGTGTCCATGTCTTGGCTATTGTGAATACTGCTGCTGTGAACATTGGGGTGCATGTATCTGTCTGAATTAGAGTTTTGTCCGGATAACATGCCCAGGAGTGGGATTGCTGGATCATATGGCAACTCTACTTTTAGTTTTTTGAGGAACCTCCATACTGTCCTCCATAGTGGCTACACCAATTTACATTCCCACCAACAGTGTAGGCGGGTTCCATTTTCTCTACAACCTCTCCAGCATTTGTTATTTGTAGATGTTTTAATGATGGCCATTCTGACCAGATTGAGGTGGTACATCATTGCAGTTTTGATTTGTATCTCTCTAAAAATTAGTGATGTTGAGCATCTTTTCATGTGTCTATTGGCCATCTGTATGTATGTATTCTTTAAAAAAAGGTCTTATCGGTCGTCTGCCCATTTTATGATTGGGTTTTTCTTTTGATATTGAGTTGTATGTGCTGTCTGTGTATTTTGGAAATTAATCTCTTCTCGGTTCCATCATTTGCAAATGTTTTTTCCCATTCCTTAAGTTCTTTCCATTATGTTTATGGTTACCTTGGCTGTGCAAAAGTTTCCAAGTTTAATTAGTTCCCGTTTGTTTCTTTTTGCTTTTATTTCTATTGCCTTGGGAGACCTAAGAAAACATTGGTACAATTTATGTTCGACAGTGTTTACCTATGTTCTCTTCGAGGAGTTTTATGGTGTCATGTCTCATTTAAATCCTTAACCATTTTGAGTTTATTCTTGTGTATGGTGTGAGGGTGTGTTCTAACTTTTCATTTTGTCTGCACTGTTCCACATTTATTGCTAAATCAATTTTGTGATATTTAAAACTTCTACAGATGTCGAATAGAGAAAAGGAATAGAAGTAAAAAAAGACGTGGCTGTAGGACATTCCCAGGGAGAAGAGGAAGGTTCCACTTGGTTCCTAAAATCACCAAAAGCCCCAGTCCAGAAATCAGCCAGGTTGATTGATGCCCAGGCAGAAAGGCATCCTGTTAATGGTTAGAGATGATCAATTGCTATTTATGGTTCTATGGTGACTATTCTGTGAAGAAGCGGGGAAGAATGGTGAAATTCTTTACGTACAAGCATTTCTGCTATTACATCAGGGAAAATAAGAAAAGGAAGGTAATGAGGGTGAGGATACATTGCTTCAGACCTTAACTCCTCCAGCTGAGTTAGCTGTCCCTGCCAGTGTAGCCATCATTCCACTATACCCACCCCTCCACCACCTTCCGTGTCTCTCCAGCTCCAGTTCCTGACACTGGGGCTCACGGCTGTCCATCCTTACAGGGATCAATTAGAAAACCCTGCGTTAGTTCCTGGAGCACAGGGATTTGGTGTGGTATCGGCTTCTAAGACTCAACAGGGCACCCAATTTGAGCCAGGAGTCACTCCCCGGGCAGGATAGTATACTTTATGCTGTCATCTCACAGGGGGCCTAAATGCAAATGACCAGCTGGCTGGGTTTCTCAGACCTGTATAATTGGAAAGATCGAAACCCTCCTTATAGGGAGGATCTTCACACCTGAAGCCCACTTAGCAGCACCCACAGGTAAACCGAATTGGGACCCTAATAAAGGACGAATGCCCTTATTAGAGTACTCCCAGAAGTGTATGGTGGCAGGTTTCTGAAAAGGGAAACCAAAGCAAAAGAATTTGAACAAAATCCAAGAAATTAAAAAAAACGGAGACCTCTTCTAATTTTTGGAAAATCTTTATCAGGCCTACAGACATTATATTAATGCAAATCTTGGGGCCCCTGAAAATATTAGAATGGTAAATTTGACCTTTTCTGAGGAAGGGGTGCAAAGTGCCTCAGATATTGGGAGAAAAGTTGCAAAATTTAGAGCATTTGGAATGAACCTAATGCACTTTCTGAATTGGTAAATGTTCCTTTTAAGTGTTCAACAGAGAACAGACACAGAAGAAAAATATACAAAACAAAACTTCACTTTTTTGGCAGTGACATTGGATTCCCGGAAGGCAAGTAACTGGAAGAGACATAAGCCACTACTGGGGAAGAAACAATGCACTTACTGTCAGGAGAAATAACATTGGAATTCAGGTTGCCCTAGGCTAAAACGTAAGAGGAAAAACAACAAAAGATGAGAGCTTCTCACAAGGGAGAAAGAGAGTAACACTCTGAAGAATGAGCAGGGAGTCCCGGGGCTCCCTTGGACATGAGGTGCCTAATTCCCCAAAGGAGTCCTGGGAAAAAATGACAGTGGGGAATGAGCTGATTCACTTTTCTTTTCTTTTTTTTTAATGTGGGCCATTTTTAAAGACTTTATTGAATTTGTCACAGTGTTGCTCCTGTTTCATGTTTTGGTTTTTTGACCACGAGGCATGTGGGATCTTAGCTCCCCAACCAGGGATTGAACCTGCACCCCTTGCCTTGGAAGGTGAGGTCTTAACCACTGGAGCACCAGGGAAGTCCCTGATTAACTTTTTGATAGACCTCACCTTAAAGTGTTTTCACCAGAACAGCTTGACATTGGAGTCCCAGCAGAACGTGCTTTCAGGCTACAGATGGTGCTCGTGAAAACCTCTGCAAAGGAGTCACAGCCCTATCCCCCTGAGGTGTACGAAAAGCACAGAGTGTGTGTAGGGCTGTGTACAGTCTTGTCTAATCTGGTGATTTTTCTTTAGATACTTTCTTTCTTTTTTTTTTTTTTTTAAATACTTTCCTAGTATTCCATTTTTTTTTTTTAAGAAATTCACGTTCTTTTATTTATTTATTTATTTATTTATGACTGTGTTGAGTCTTCGTTTCTATGCGAGGGCCCTCTCTAGTTGTGGCAAGTGGGGACCATTCCTCATCGCGGTGCGCGGGCCTCTCACCATCGCGGCCCCTCTTGTTGCGGAGCACAGGCTCCAGACGCGCAGGCTCAGTAATTGTGGCTCACGGGCCCAGTTGCTCCGCGGCATGTGGGATCCTCCCAGACCAGGGCTCGAACCCGTGTCCCCCGCACCGGCAGGCAGACCCTCAACCACTGCGCCACCAGGGAAGCCCTAGATACTTTCTTTTTCACACAGTTTGTTCATGAGATTACTGAAGGGAGAGCTAGGGACGATATCTGATGATCTGTTAATTACTTACTCTTCTACGTTGATTTACAGAAAGAACCAATAGATTAGGCAAGATATTGTGTGATCAAATATTTGAAAGATGTGCTAGGGCTGGAGACTAGTAGAGCACGGGGGCAGCTGGTTTAAGGTTAGTAACAAGGCAATAGGGTGCCTCCTGCAGAGAGAGCTTTCCTGCCAAAAGCTGCTTGCAAATCCCCTTTGTCAGATCATCACTGCATTTCTATGAGATTATGGGTGAAGGTCCATCTTTAACTTCTTCCTGCTGACAGAGGGCGCCGTATTCTTAGACTGGAAGATGTCGATGTGGGTTTGTAGCATCTCTTTGTTGACAGTTGTAGTTGCCCACTTACATATACGGGCAGAACAAGCTGCAATTATTCAGACGCCCACAAATGTATAGATTATGAGCAATAGTGTTAATCCCATTCTCTTAAAGCCAGTTCTTGGAATTGTGCTAGCAATAGACTCAGAATTGCTCAAGATGGAGCAGCTTGTGTCGTGGCCGCAGTCTGGTCATCATGCAGTTGGCTTTTTCCCTCTGGTGGCAGTTACAGTATCTGTAAAACAACTCGGGAATATGTATCAGACACTGAGTCTGTGACCCAATTTTCCTAATCATTAGTGGCTTCCGCCTGTTCCTTTGAGACTCAGCTTTTCTATAAACAAGAAGCAGGCGACATGGAGGGGCCTTTGTACTGGGGCGGAGGAGGGTGGCCTGCAGGGTTCTGATTGGTTCCATCCCCCCTTTTCTTGATACTCCTTAATCCTGAGTAGGAACAGATGCAGAACAACAACAAAAACAAAGAGTAATGTTTTGGATAGAGAGGTTAATCACAAACTTGACCGAGGAACCCACAAGGTCCTGTTCAGTTTCACCAGCAGACACTCTTTTCAGAATGGCTGGTGGTGTCTGAGTCTGACACAATGCAGGGAATTCAAGTTCTTGGCAATACAGAATTGTATATGAAATGACATCCACAATGGCCACCCAGTTTTACCTTGGATGTGTGAACCACAGCCACTCCATTTTGACTGTAAAATACATTTCTCTCCTTAATGGACAAAGCAGGTGTCACCATTAATGATTTTAGTGCTCTTCTAGATATGAGAAGATGCAAGAATTTGGGCTCCTGTAAGATTCTCCTGAAAATATCTCATTATCTGAAGGCCTGTTCTGCCAGTTTTTCTCAGAACACAGAGTGCCTCATTGCTGACCTTCACCCTGAACTCCTTTCAGGGTGTGTTGAAGGTCAGCAACGGCAGTGGCTTGTGACTTAATCCTTGCAGAGGCAGATGGCAAGTGCCAAGTTTTGGTCGGCAGGGCCCCCTCATGGTGATAAATTCGACCATGGTTTGGAAGGCATTTCATGACCATTTCATCCCATGGTGCTAGGAATGTTCATTCCTAGGTCAGGCGAGGATTTTGTTAATAGGCCACTCAATGTGCTATTACTGGACTAGGCCTTATTAACAGTAGCCAAAAGTCTCTGGACCACCTGTCTTACTAGTCTGTTATGGCCCAGGAAGAAATTCCCTCTTGTTGCTTCTTCTGATATCTAGAGCTACACTATTGCAATCACTGATCTTACATAGAACTATATATCTGATCAACTGTTTCAAGTCCCCTAGTCATCATTATTTTTATCGAGGTCTCAGCCACACATTTGGTAATACAAGAAACTACAATTTTGTAAAACGACTTTTAAAAATCTACAAATAATATATCTGGTAAGTTCATAAGTAACAATTTAAGAACGTCCATCAGGTGCAGCTCAGTATATCCCCAGGTCATCTGACTTAGTCTGCTCTATACCAATGCTTATCTTTAAGGGAAATTATATATTGGCATTGTCCATAGGGCACCCAGCCCAATTTCCTAGTGTTACTAGGCTGGTTATCCTTAGTGTGGTTTAATTGTTCCCAACATAAGGGAGCCTTTAAACTTACATGACCATAGCCTGGTGTTAATCAAATAAATCCATCCCATAATTGTGGGAGGTTATATTCTTTTTTTTTTTTTTTCATTTAACAAACATTTATTGAAAGCCATGTGCTAGGCACCAGGGACACAAAGATGACTAAGACATGGCCTCATCTTCAAGCTTAGTCTATTAGAAGAGCAAACATGTAAAATTACTAGGTAAGGAATAATGGACAATGATAACAGCAGTGGATTGAAGCATATTAAAAAATGTTTAAGTCTAGGCATTCATAATGATACCAAAACCAAAGCCAAACCAAAAACCCTAACTGGTCACCACTGGCGAATGCTAGTAAACTAATTCATTATTCTGAAAATTGATGAATCAAAAGAAAGAATCAAGCATTCATCCTGACTTTCTAATATGAACTATACCACTGGGTAATCCCATAGTAGATAAGGGAGAGTTTCTCTTTATAGAAGTATTCCATCTAATAAATAAAGAATGACAGATTAGAATATCACTATTTTGCAGCTCTTAATGATTTAATGGATCTAAGCAAAGATCATTAATAGCTACTGACATCACAAAAAGAGAGTCAATACCTCCTGATAGAAGTACTTACCACTCTTGAAGAAGTCTGAGCAAACTTCTAAATTTAAGTACCCATTTAAAGGAAACGCAGAAGGGAAAGGAACATGCTAAAAGGCACCACAGAGATGTGATCAGCAAAATTCAGACTCAAGGAAACTCTACAAGACAAATGACTCAGTTTTTACAAGAAAAAATTACGAAAGAAAAAAAGAGAAAGAGCTGGACAGTCTTAAAAGATAAATCAACCAACTGTACTGTACAAATTTATTTGCATCCCAATTCAAACACTCTAGAAACAAAATATATGTATGTATGACACAATGGGGAAACGCAAACACTCACTGGGTTTTGATGCTGTTAAAGCATTATTGTTAAATTTTTAAGTGTAAGAATGGAATTATGGTTATTTATTGAAAGCCTTTATCTTTTAGAGATGTATATGGATATGTTTGTAGATGATATTATAAAATGTCTAGAATTTGCATCCAGTAATCTAGGGAGGAGGCTGGAGTGAGTAGGGGTAGTACAACGTGGGTGATGGGGTACATATTTTACATTGTCTACTATAAAAATTATTAAAAAGAAACAGTAAAGATCAAAATAACACGAGAAAGAGAGAGGCTGACTGTATGTAAAGCACTTAGGCTGTACATCACAAGTATTACTTATAATTATTATAAAGCTTAAGCATTGGATTAGATGACCTCTCAGGTACTTTTCAATTCTGAAAAGTCTAAAATGTTATGACTAGATTATTATTAAAGGTCATTTTTATCTCTCAAATTCTTTGGTTCTTCCCCAGGGATACGGCTCAACTTTCTTCTCCCACTGGTTAACAGTAGCACACAAAAACGCTGAACAACAACTACTTTAAAAAGCATATGAATTGGAACTGACTCCCAGTTCAATGCTTGGAGGTTTTGGCTCTCCCACCCACCTCAATTCTAGAGTCTGGCTGTTCTACTGCTTAAATAACAGGTTAAACAGCCAGTACTGGTTAAACACATGGAAAATTTTGCTTTATCCAATGGTGATAACTCCTATGCTTCTTTTATCCTACACATAAACAGTTTGGGAATAGTGGTCCAGAACCCCATGGAGATAGTGAGGCACTTTCAGGAGGTGCCTGAGATCAAAAGTATTTTTGTGGTAATACTAAGATGATATATTCCTTTTTTACTCTCATCTCGTAAGTGTACAGCGGGGTTTTCCAGAGGATACATGATGTGTGGAAATACACCAGATCAAATGCAAAAGCACATATAAAATTCAAGCTGTTTTTTGTTTGTTTGTTTATACTTCAGGTTCTTATTAGTCATCAATGTTATACACATCAGTGTATACATGTCAATCCCAATCGCCCAATTCAGCACACCACCATCCCCACCTCCCTGCGGTTTTCCCCCCTTCGTGTCCATACATTTTTTCTCGACATCTGTATCTCAACTTCTGCCCTGCAAACCGGTTCATCTGTACCATTTTTCTAGGTTCCACATACATGCGTTAATATCCGATATTTGTTTTTCTCTTTCTGACTTACTTCACTCTGTATGACAGTCTTTGGATCCATCCTCGTCTCCACAAATGACTGAATTTCGTTCCTTTTTATGGCTGAGTAATTTTCCATTGTATATATGTACCACATCTTTATCCATTCGTCTGTCGATGGGCATTTAGGTTGCTTCCATGACCTGTCTATTGTAAATAGTGCTGCAATGAACATTGGGGTGCATGTGTCTTTTCGAATTATGGTTTTCTCTGGGTATATGCCCAGTAGTGGGATTGCTGGATCATATGGTAATTCTATTTTTAGTTTATTAAGGAACCTCCATACTGTTCTCCATAGTGGCTGTTTCAATTTACATTCCCACCAACAGTGCAAGAGGGTTCCCTTTTCTCCACACCCTCTCCAGCATTTGTTGTTTGTAGATTTTCTGATGATGCCCATTCTAACTGGTGTGAGGTGATACCTCATTGTACTTTGATTTGCATTTCTCTAATAATTAGTGATGTTGAGCAGCTTTTCATGTGCTTCTTGGCCATGTGTATGTCTTCTTAGGAGAAATGTCTATTTAAGTCTTCTGCCCATTTTTGGACTGGGATTTTTCTTTCTTTAATATTGAGCTGCATGAGTTGTTTATAAATTTTGGAGATTAATCCTTTGTCCGTTGATTCGTTTGCAAATATTTTCTCCCATTCTGAGGGTTGTCTTTTCGTCTTGCTTATGGTTTCCTTTGCTGTGTAAAAGCTTTGAGGTTTCATTAGGTCCCATTTGTTTATTTTTGTTTTTCTTTCCATTCCTCTAGAAGGTGGATCAAAAAAGATCTTGCTGTGATTTATGTCAAAGAGTGTTCTTTCTATGTTTTTCTCTAAGAGTTTGATAGTGTCCGGTCTTACATTTAGGTCTCGAATCCATTTTGAGTTTATTTTTATGTATGGTGTTAGGGAGTGTTCAATTTCATTCTTTTACATATAGCTGTCAAGTTTTCCCAGCACCACTTATTTAAGAGACTGTCTTTTCTCCATTGTATATCTTTGCCTCCTTTGTCATAGATTAGTTGACCATAGGTGTGTGGGTTTATCTCTGGGCTTTCTATCTTGTTCCATTGATCTATGTTTCTGTTTTTGTGCCAGTTTATATTGTCTTGATTACTGCAGCTTTGTAGTATAGTCTGAAGTCAGGGAGTCTGATTCCTCCAGCTCCGTTTTTCTCCCTCAAGACTGCTTTGGCTATTCGGGGTCTTTTGTGTCTCCATACAAATTTTAAGATGAGTTGTTCTAGTTCTGTAAAAAATGCCATTGGTAATTTGATAGGGATTGCATTGAATCTGTAGATTGCTTTGGGTAGTATAGTCATTTTCACAATATTGATTCTTCCAATCCAAGAACATGGTATATCTCTCCATCTGTTGGTATCATCTTTAATTTCTTTCATCAGTGACTTATAGTTTTCTGCATACAGGTCTTTTGTCTCCCTAGGTAGGATTATTCCTAAGTATTTTATTCTTTTTGTTAACAATGGTAAATGGGAGTGTTTCTGTAATTTCTCTTTCAGATTTTTCAACGTTAGTGTATAGGAATGCAAGAGATTTCTGTGCATTAATTTTGTATCCTGCAACGTTACCAAATTCATTGATTAACTCTAGTAGTTTCCTGGTGGCATTTTTAGGATTCTCTATGTATAGTATCATGTCATCTGCAAACAGTGACAGTTTTACTTCTTCTTTTCCAATTTGTATTTATTTTCTTTCTTTTTCTTCTATGATTGCCGTGGCTAGGACTTCCAGAACTATGTTGAATAATAGTGGTGAGAGTGGACATCCTTGTCTCGTTCCTGATCTTAGAGGATAAGCTTTCTGTTTTTCACCATTGAGAATGTTTGCTGTGGTTTTGTCATATATGGCCTTTATTATGTTGAAGTAGGTTCCCTCTATGCCCACTTTCTGGAGAGTTTTTATCATAAATGGGTGTTGACTTTTGTCAGAAGCTTTTTATGCCTCTATTGAGATGATCATATGGTTTGTATTCTGCAATTTGTTAATATGATGTATCACATTGATTGATATGCATATATTGAAGAATCCTTGCATCCCGGGGATAAATCCCACTTGTTAATGGTGTATGATCCTTTTAATATGTTGTTGGATTCTGTTTGCTAGTATTTTGTTGAGGATTTTTGCATCTATATTCATCAGTGATATTGGTCTGTAATTTTCTTTTTTTGTAGTATCTTTGTCAGGTTTTGGGACCAGGGTGATGGTGGCCTCATAGAATGAGTTTGGGAGTGTTTCTCCCTCTGCAATTTTTTGGAAGAGGTTGAGAAGGATAGGTGTTAGCTCTTCTCTAAATGTTTGATAGAATTCACCTGTGAAGCCATCTGGTCCTGGACTTTTGTTTGTTGGAAGATTTTTAATCACAGTTTCAATTTCATTACTTGTGATTGGTCTGTTCATATTTTGTTTCTTCCTGATTCAGTCTTGGAAGGTTATACCTTTCTAAGAATTTGTCCATTTCCTCCAGGTTGTCCATTTTATTGGCATAGAGTTGCTTGTAGTAGGCTCTCAGGATGCTTTGTATTTCTGCGGTGCCTGTTGTAACTTCTCCTTTTTTATTTCTAATTTTATTGATTTGAGTCCTCTCCCTCTTTTTCTTGATGAGTCTGGCTAATGGTTTATCAATTTTTTTTATCTTCTCAAAGAACCAGCTTTTAGTTTCATTGATCTTGGCTTTGTTTGTTTCTATTTCATTTATTTCTGCTCTGATCTTTATGATTTCTTTCCTTCTGCTAACTTTGGGTTTTGTTTGTTCTTCTTTTTCTGGTTCCTTTAGGTGTAAGGTTAGATTGTTTACTTGAGATTTTTCTTGTTCCTTGAGGTAGGCTTATATAGCTATAATCTTCCCTCTTAGAACTGTTTTTGCTGCATCCCATAGGTTTTGGATCATGGTGTTTTCATTGTCATTTGTCTCTAGGTATTTTTTGATTTCATCTTTGATTTCTCCAGTGATCTCTTGGTTATTTAGTAACGTACTGTTTAGTCTCCATGTGTTTGTGTCTTTTACGTTTTTTTCCCCCTGTAATTCATTTCTAATCTCATAGCATTGTGGTCAGAAAAGATGCCTGATAGGATTTCCATTTTCCTAAATTTACTGAGGCTTGATTTGTGACCCAAGATGTCATCTATCCTGGAGAATGATCCGTGTGCACTTGAGAAGAAAGTGTAATCTGCTGGTTTTTGATGGAATGTCCTATAAATATCAATTAAATCTATCTGGTCTATTGTGTCATTTAAAGCTTCTGTTTCCTTATTTATTTTCATTTTGGATGATCTGTCCATTGGTGTAAGTGAGGTTTTAAAGTCCCCCACTATTATTGTGTTACTGTCGATTTCCTGTTTTATAGCTGTTAGCAATTGCCTTATGTATTGAGGTGCTCCTATGTTGGGTGCATATATATTTAAAATTGTTATATCTTCTTCTTGGATTGATCCCTTGATCATTATGTAGTGTCCTTCCTTGTCTCTTGTCATATTCTTTATTTTAAAGTCTATTTTATCTGATATGAGTAAGCTACGCCAGCTTTCTTTTGATTTCCATTTGCATGGAATATATTTTTCCATCCCCTCTCTTTCAGTCTGTATGTGTCCCTAGGTCTGAAGTGGGTCTCTTGTAGACTGCATATATATGGGTCTTGTTTTTGTATCCATTCAGCAAGCCTGTGTCTTTTGGTTGGCGCATTTAATCCTTTCACGTTTAAGGTAATTATTGATATGTATGTTCCTATGACCATTTTCTTAATTGTTTTGGGTTTGTTTTTGTAGGTCCTTTTCTTCTCTTGTGTTTCCCATTTAGAGAAGTTCCTTTAGCATTTGTTGTAGAGCTGGTTTGGTGGTGCTGAATTCTCTTAGCTTTTGCTTGTCTGTAAAGCTTTTGATTTCTCCATCGAATCTGAATGAGATCCTTGCTGGGTAGAGTACTCTTGGTTGTAGGTTCTTCCCTTTCATCACTTTAAGTATTTCCTGCCAGTCCCTTCTGGCTTGTAGAGTTTCTGCTGAGAAATCAGCTGTTAACCATATGGGACTTCCCTTGAATGTTGTTTTACGTTTTTCCCTTGCTGCTTTCAATGATTTTTCTTTGTGTTTAATTTTTGCCAATTTGATCACTATGTGTCTCGATGTGTTTCTCCTTGGGTTTATCCTGTAAGGGTTTGCTGCGCTTCCTGGACTTGTGTGGCTATTTCCTTTCCCATGTTAGGGAAGTTTTCGACTAATCTCTTCAAATATTTTCTCTGGTCCTTTCTCTCTCTCTTCTCCTTCTGGGACCCCTATAATGCGAATGTTCTTGCGTTTAATATTGTCCCAGAGGTCTCATAGGTCGTATTCATTTCTTTTCATTCTTTGTTCTTTATTCTGTTCCACAGCAGTGAATACCACCATTCTGTCTTCCAGGTCAATTAACCGTTCTTCTGCCTCAGTTATTCTGCTATTGGTTTCTTCTAGTGTAGTTTCCATTTCAGTTATTGTATTGTTCATCTCTGTTTGTTTGTTCTTAAATTCTTCTAGGTCTTTGTTAAACACTTCTTGCATCTTCTCGATCTTTGCCTCCATTGTTTTTCCGAGGTCCTGGATCACCTTCACTATCATTATTCTGAATTCTTTTTTTGGAAGGTTGCCTATCTCTACTTCATTTAGTTGTTTTTCTGGGGTTTTATCTTGTTCCTTCATCTGGTACATAGCCCTCTGCCTTTTTGTCTTGTCTATCTTTCTGTGAATGTGGTTTTTGTTCCATAGGCTGCAGGATTGTAGTTCCTCTTGCCTCTGCTGTCTGCCCTCTAGTGGATGAGGCTATCAAAGAGGCTTGTGTAAATTTCCTGATGAGAGGGACTGGTGGTGGGTAGAGCTGACTGTTGCTCTGGTAGGCAGAGCTCAGTAAAACTTTAATCCACTTGACTGTTGATGGGTGAGGCTGGGTTCCCTCCCTGTTGGTTGTTTGGCCTGAGGCAACCCAACACTGGAGCCTACCTGGGCTCTTTGGTGGGGCTAATGACAGACTCTGGGAGGGCTCACACCAAGGAGTACTTCCCAGAACTTCTGCTGCCAGCGTCCTTGGCCCCACGGAGAGCCACAGCCACCCCCCGCCTCTGCAGGAGACCCTCCAACACTAGCATGTAGGTCTGGTTCAATCTCCCCTTGGTCACTGCTCTTTCCCCTGGTTCCCGATGTGCACACTAGTTTGTGTGTGCCCTCCAAGAGTGGAGTCTCTGTTTCCCCCAGTCCTGTCAAAGTCCTGCAATCAATTCCCACTAGGCTTCAAAGTCTGATTCTCTAGGAATTCCTCTTCCCGTTGCCGGACCCCCAGGTTGGGAAGCCTGAGGTGGGGCTCAGAACCTTCACTCCAGTGGGTAGACTTCTGTGGTATAAGTGTTCTCCAGTCTGTGAGTCACCCACCCAGCACTTATGGGATTTGATTGTACTGTGATTGTGCCCTTCCTACTGTCTCATTGTGGCTTCTCCTTTGTCTTTGGATGTGCAGTATCTTTTTTGGTGAATTTCAGTGTCTTCCTGTCGATGATTCTCCAGCAGCTAGTTGTGTTTCTGGTGTTCTTGCAAGAGGGAATGAGAGCAGGTCCTTCTACTCCGCCATCTTGGTTCCTCCCTCAAGCCTCTCCTACGACCTCCAAAAGTCTCATCTGATTATGGCATCAGCTTGAAGTCTAGAATCTTGATATCTAATTCAGGTCCAGGTGTGATTGAGGTTCCTCAGATGCAGTTCCTCAGCTACAACTCCTGGAGTATAATTCCTCTTGATCATTCTTTTTTGCATAAGGTACTGTTCTTCCTGCTTCTACTCTGATGCATTCTCTAGAGGTTATATTCTTTGGCTGATAATTTGCTTGTTGCTCTGACTGAGCTTGAGTAACTTTAGAAGAAAATTCACATTTATGGCCATGGTCAGAGCAGGTATTATTAATTGTCCAGGTAAGGGAATCCCGCCTAGTAATGGTCAGTAGTCTCCTGAACAGATATTATAATTTCTTTCTTGTAGAATAAATATCCTAAGGGCCAACCACTAAGAACCATGGAGTGGAGAAATCCCCAAAGTAACCCACAAGCACTGGGTAAACTGGGTATAGGTAATTGAAGATAACCCTAATAATTGGGTTAAATTTAACTCTGCATAGATTGTGAAGTACCTTTGTTTTTTAATAAGCAAAAGTGTGAGCAATTATCAAAGTAATTGGTATACAGGCGTGGTCTCACACCTTGGATCAGCTGTCCACTTCAGATGTCTTCTTATCCTGGTCTGGTCGTTTCTCCTCTGAGCATTGTTTTTAAGGTGATTTTGAGGTCAACCATCCTCTCTATAGGCCAGTGCAGTGCAGAGGCCATTTCTAAGTGGAAATATTAATCCAAGAGTCAATTCCCATCACTCTTGCTGTGCATGAGCTAGTTAAGAGTATGTGATAAAGGTCTTTCCATCTAGGTTGGAGATAGGCCTTTAAATTATGCCCAGTCTTCTGGTTGTAGGTCATGGGGCATCTGCTCTCTATCCAAAGATAGATTACTGAGATAAGCTTCAGAAACAAACTTGGTGTCCTTTTACTAATTCCATTAAACTTTGCAACAATATAACCTAACAGCAAGGAACTATCTGGGAAGCGAGTCTTAGTAAATACATCTCAGTTAACAAAACTAGAATTTAACATTCTCTGAAACATCCTTTTTCTCTCTAAAATTACCCTTATTTCTACCAAATATAGCCAAATAAAAATGAGGTGCTTTGTTTTGTTTTGTTTGCAAAGTGAGTCTGGTTACCTGATCATATCGACTCTTTTAATCTGATTGTGCTAGAACTTTCTGTAAGGAATCTTCATATTAAATCTGTTATTTTTATTTTTTTATTGACATATAGTTCATTTACAATGTCATGTTATTTTCAGGTGTACAACAAAGTGATTCAGTTATACACACATATATATATTCTTTTTCAAGTTCTTTTCTCTTATAGGTTATTACAAAATATTGAGTATAGATACTTGTGCTCTACATGTGGTCCTTGTTGGTTATCTATTTTATATATAGTAATGTATTTATGTTAATCCCAAACTCCTAATTTACCCCTCCCCACTTTCCCCTTTGGTAACCATAAGTTTGTTTTCTATGTCTGTGGGTATATTTCTGCTTTGTATATAGGTTCCTTTGTATCACTTTTTTTGGATTCCACATATAAGTGATGTCATATGTTATTTGTCTTTGTCTGTCTGACTTCACTTAGTTTGGTAATCTCTAGGTCCATCCATGTTGCTGCAAATGGCATTATTTCATTCTTTTTTATGGCTGACTAGTATTCCACTACCACATTTTCTTTATCCATTCATCTGTCGATGGACATTTAGGTTGCTTCCATGTCTTGGATATTGCAAATAGTGCTGCTATGAACATTGGAGTGCATGTATCTTTTCAAGTTAGACTTTTTGTGTTTTCTGGATATATGTCCAGGATTGGGATAGCAGGATCATATGGTAATTCTAGTTTTTTAAGGAACCTCCCTACCGTTCTCCATAGGGGTGTGCCAGTTTACATTCCCCCCAACAATGTAGGAGGGCTCCTTTTTCTCTACACCTTCTCCAGCATTTATTATTTTTTAGGATTCTGATGATGGCCATTCTGGCCAGTGTGAGGTGATACCTTACTGTCATTATGATTTGCATTGTCTAATAGTTAGCAATGTTGAACATCCTTTCCTCTGCCTGTTGGACATCTGCATGTCTTCTTTGGAGAAATGTCTATTTAAATCTTCTGCCCTTTTTTAAAAAAAATTTTATTACTGATTTTTTTATGGCTGTGTCGGGTCTTCGTTTCTGTGCGAGGGCTTTCTCTAGTTGTGGCAAGTGGGGACCACTCTTCATCGTGGTGTACGGGCCTCTCACTATCACGGCCTCTCTTGTTGCGAAGCACAGGCTCCAGATGCGCAGGCTCAGTAATTGTGGCTCACGGGCCTAGTCGCTCCGCGGCATGTGGGATCTTCCCAGACCAGGGCTCGAACCCGTGTCCCCTGCATTGGCAGGCAGATTCTTAACCACTGCGCCACCAGGGAGGCACCTTCTGCCCATTATTTGATTCAGGTTTTTGTTTATTTGACATTGAGTTGTATGAACTGTGTGTATAATTTGGAAATTAATCTCTTGTCAGTTGCATCAGTTACAAATATTTTCCCCATTCTGTAGGTTGTCTTTTGGTTTTATTTATGGTTTCCTTTGTGTGCAAAATCTTCAAGTTTAATTAATTCCCATTTGTTTACTTTTATTTCCATTACTCTGAGCCAAATCCAAATAGGTATTGCTGCAATTTATGTCAAAGAATGTTCTGCCTAAGTTTCCCTCTAAGAGTTTTATAGTAACGGGTCTTACATTGAAGTCTTTATTCCATTTTGAGTTTATTTTTGCATATGGTGTTAGAGAAAGTTCTCATTGCATTCTTTTACATGTAGCTGTTCAGTTTTCCCAGCACCACTTTTGAAGAGACTATTTTGTCCATTGTATATCCATGCCTACATTGTTGTGAATAATTGACCATTGGTCCACGGATATACTTCTGGGATTTCTATCCTATTTCATGGCTTTTTGTCTGTTTTTGTGCCAGTACCATACTGTTTTGATGTCTGTAGCTTTGTAGTATAGTCTGAAGTCAGGGAGCCTGATTCTTCCAGCTCTATTTTTCTTTCTTAAAATTGCTTTCTTCCTCAGGGTCTTTTGTGTTTCCATACAAATTTAAAAATTTTTGTTCTACTTCTGTGAGAAACGTCATTGGTAATTTGATACAGATTGTATGGAATCTGTAGTTTGCCTTCGGGAGTATAGTCATTTTGAAAATACTGGTGTTTCTGATTCACAAACATGGTATATCTTTCCAACTGTGTCATCTTTGATTTCTCTCATTAGGGTCTTATTCTTTTTGGAGTACAGGCCTTATGCCTCCTTAGGTATGTTTATTACTATGTATTTTATTCTTTTTGATGTGATGGTAAATGGCATTGTTTCCTTAATTGCTGTTCCCAATCTTTCATTGGGAATGTATAGAAATGCAGCAGATTTCTGTGTATTAATTTTGTATCCTGCAACTTTACCAAATTCGTTGAGTTGTAGTAGTCTTCTGGTAACATGTTTAGGTTTTTCTGTGTACACTTTCATGTCATTTGACAACAGTAACAGTTTTACTTTTCCAATTTGGATAACTTATTTATTTTTCTTCTCTGATTGCTGTGACTAGGACTTCCAAAACTGTGTTGAATAAAAGTGGCAAGCGTTCACATCCTTCTCTTGTTCCTGGTATTAGAGGAAATGCCTTCAGCTTTTCACCAATGAGTATGATATTAGCTGTGGGTTTGTCATATATGGCCTCTATTATGCTGAGGTAGGTCCCATCTATGCCTGACTTTCTGGAGATCTTTTATCATAAATGGATGTTGAATTTTACCAAAAGCTTTTTCTTTATCTATTGAGATGATCATATAGGTATTATTCTTTACTTTGTTGATGTGATGTATCACACTGATTGTGTGGATATTGAAAAATCCTTAAACTCCTGGGATAAACCCCACTTGATCATGGTGTATGATTCTCTTAATATATTGTTGAATTCGGTTTGCTAGGATTTTGTTAAGAATTTTTTGCATCTATGTTCATCAGGGATATTGGCCTGTAACTTCTTTTCTTGTGGTATTTTTGTCTGGTTTTGGTATCACAGTGATGGTGGCCTCATAGCACGAGTTTGGAAGTGTTCTTCCTCTGCAACTTTTTGGAATAGTTTCAGAAGGATAGGTGTTATCTTTTCACTAAAAGTTCGGTTGAATTCACCTGTAAAGCCATCTGATCCTGGACTTTTGTTTGTTGAGATTGTTTTCAGCAGATTCAATTTCAGTACTCCTTATTGGCCTGTTTGTATTTTCTATTTCATCCTGGTTCAGTATTGGGAGATTGTACCTTTCTAAGAATTTGTCCATTTCTTCTAGGTTTTCCATTTTACTGACATATAATTGCTTGTAGTAGTCTACTATGGTCCTTTGTATTTCTGTGGTGGTGTCCATTGTAGCTTCTCCTTTTTCATTTCTGATTTTATTGATTTGGGTCTGTCCCTTTCTTTCTAGATGAGTCTGGTTACAGGTTTATCAATTTTGCTTATCTTTTTAAAGAACAAGCTTTTAGTTTCATTGATCTTTTATATTGTTTTCTTCATCTCTATTTCATTTGAAATTTCTGCTCTGAGCTTTATGATTTCTTTTCTTCTGCTAACTTCAGGTTTTATTTTTCCTTTTTTCTCTACATGCTTTAGGTGTGAAGACAGGTTGTTTGAGATTTTTCTTGTTTCCTGAGGTAAGCTTGTATTGCTCTAAACTTACCTCTTAGAACTGCTTTTCCTGCATCCCGTAGATTTAGATCATTCTCTTTTCATTTTCATTTGTCTCTGGATATTTTTTTGATTTCCTCTTTGATTTCTTCAGTGATCCATTGGTTGTTTAGTAGCATATTGTTTAGCCTCCACGTGTTTGTGGTTTTTGCAGTTTTTTCTTGTGGTTGATATCTAATCTCATAGTGGTGTGGTCAAAAAAGATGCTTGATATACTTTAAATTTTCTTGAATTTACCAAGGCTTGCTTTGTGGCCCATCATGTGATCTATCCTGGAGAATGTTCCATGTGCACTTGAAAAGAATGTGTATTCTGCTGCTTTTGAAGGAATGCTATATAAATATCAATGGTTCCTTCTGGACTAACGTGTCATTTAAGGCCTGTGTTTCCTTATTGATTTTCTGTCTGGATGATCTCTCCACTCATGTAAGTAAGATGTTAAAGTCCGCAACTATTCTTGTGTTACTGTCAATTTATCTTTTATGGCTGTTAACCTTTACCATATATATTGAGGTGTTCCTATGTTGGGTGCATCTATGTTTACAATTGTTATATCTTCTTCTTGGATTGATCCCTTAATCATTATGTAGTGTCCTTCTTTGTCTCTTGTAACAGTCTTTATTTTAAAGTCTATTTTGTCTGATATGAGTATTGCTACTCCAGGTTTCTTTTGATTTCCATTGCTTAAGATAGCTTTATCCATCACCTCACTTTCAGTATGTGTCTCTAGATCTGAAGTGGGTGTCTTGTATACAGCATATATACGGGTCTTATTTTTGTATCCAGTAAACCAGTCTATGTCTTCTGGTTGGAGCCTTTAACCTGTTTACATTCAAGGTAATTATCAATATGTATGTTCTTAATGCCATTTTGTTAACTGTTTTCAATCTGTTTTTGTAGGTCTTATTTCCTCCTTTCCTCTTTTGTTCTCTTCTCTTGTGATTTAACTATCTTTAGTTTTGTGTTTGGATCCCTTTTCCTTTTTTGTGTGTATATCTATTATAGATTTTCTGTTTGCAGTTACCGTGAGGTTTTGATATAGCAGTCTATATATACACATTACTGTATTAAGTTGCTGATCTCTTAATTTCAAATGCATTTCAAATATCCTGCATTTTCACTCTCCTCCTATCAGATCACTGGTTTTTATTTCATATTTATTTGTAGATAATTTCCTACCTTTACTTTATGTTTGACTTTACCGATGGGCTTTCCCATTTTTCAATTTTCTTGTCTCTAGTTTTGGCCTTTTCTTTTGTTTTCTGCCTAGTGAAGTTGCTTTAGCATTTGTTGTACAGCTGGTTTCGTGGTGCTGAATTCTTTTAGCTTTTGCTTCTCTGTGAAGCTTTTTATTTCTCCATCAAATCTGAATGAGCACCTTGCTGGGTAGAGTATTCTTGGATGTAGGTTTTTCCCTTTCATCACTTTAAGTATATTGTACCACTCCCTTCTGGCCTGCACATTTTGCTGAAAAAATCAGCTGATAGTCTTATGTGGATTCTCTTGTATGTTATTTGTTTCTTCTCCCTTGTTGCTTTTAATCTTTTTTCTTAACTTTAATTTTTGTCAGTTTGATTACTATGTGTCTCGGTGTATTCCTCCTTGGGTTTGTCCTGCTTGGGACTCTCTGTACTTACTGGATTTGAGTGACTGTTTCCTTTCCCACGTTAGGAAAGTTTTCAGCTATTATCTGTTGAAATATTTTATCTGAGCGTTTCCCTCTCTCTTTTCCTTCTGGGACCCCTATAATGCAAATGTTGTTGTGTTTGTTGTCCCAGAGATCTCTTAATCTGTCCTCATTTCCTTGTATTCTTTCTCCTTTATTTTGTTCCACATAAGTGATTTCCACCACTCTTGTCTTTCAGCTCACTTATCTGTTCTTCTGCCTAATTTTTCTGCTGTTGATTCTTTCTAGTGCATTTTTCGTTTCAGTAACTGTAGTCTTCAACTCTCCTTGTTTGTATTTTCTAAGTCTTTGTTAATAACTTCTTGTAACTTCTCTTGCTGTACGTCCATTCTTTTCCAGAGTTCTTGGATCATCTTTACAATCATTACTCTGAACTCTTTTTCAGGTATATTGCCTTCTCCATTTCGCTTAGTTGTTCTTCTGAGGTTTTATTTTGTTCCACTTTCTGAAACATATTCCTTTGCTGTCTCATTTTGTCTAAATTTCTATTTGTATTTTTATGTATATCGAAGGTTAATAATGTTTCTTGTCCTTGTAGAAGTGGCCCTTTTGTAGGAGATGTCCTACATGTCCCAGCAGTTCACTCCCCTGTCATCATCCAAGGGCCAGGTTTCAGCTGGTCCTGGGTAGGTTCTCATCTGTGTTTGCAGACTCATTTCTGCAGGCTGTGGGATCATAATTTTCTTGCTTCTGGTGTCTGCCCCCCTGGTGTGTGAGGCTGCTCTAGAGGCTTGTTCAGGCGTGCTGGTGTGAGGGTGCTGGTGCCTGCCCACTGGTGGCTGGAGCTAGGTCTTGGCCCTCTTGTGAGTCGGTTCCTATTAAGTGGTGCTTCTACAGGTGGCTATGGGCTCAGAAAGTCTTTAGGCAGCCTGTCTGCTGATGGGTGGGACTGTTCTCTCCCTGTTGGTTGTTAGGCCTGAGGCATCTCAGCACTGGAGCCTTCAGACTGTTGGGTATGGTCATGTCTTTGTGCAAAATGTTGGCCTCCGGGAGATCTCATGCTGATGAATATTCCCTGATAACTCTGTAAGCAGCATCCTTTCCCCATTTTGAGCCACAGCCACCCCCCTGCCTCCTCAGGAGACCCTGCAAGACCAGTGGGTAGGTCTGGCCTATGCCCCAGTGAACTCACTGCTTTTTCCCTGGAACCTGGTGCATGCAAGAACTTGTGTGTACCCTGCAAGAGTGGAGTGTCTGTTTCCCCCAGTTCCGTGGAGCAACTGCAATCAAGCCTTGCTGGCCTTCAAAGCCAAATGCTCTGAAGGCTTCTCCTCCCTATGCCAGAACCCCAAGTTGGGGATCCTGACATGGGACTCAGAACTCAATCCTGTGGGAGAACTTCTATATATAATTATTCTCCAGTTTTGGGTCACTGACCCATGTGTTATGAGATTTGATTATATTGGCATTGTACCCCTCCTACCATCTCATTGTGGTTTCTTCATTGTCTTTGGGTGTAGAATATCTTGCTTCTTAGGTTCCAGTCTTTTTAACGATGGTTGTAGAGCACTTGTGGTTTTGTTATGTTCATGAGGGGAGGTGAGCTCAAGGTTCTTGTACTCCATCATCTTCTCGAGAATTCTAGTGTGGGTCTTTCAGAGGTTGTCTAATGAGTGAAAATGCAGGAGCACTGGGTAGATGGACCTTCGACTGTGTTAGGGGATCCCTAGCTTTCTCCACATTAGTATCATGTAGAGGATAAGCGTTTCATTGCTTCATATTCTGGCCAATATTTGGTAATGTCAGACTTTTACACTGTGCCAGCTTTTGCCAGTGCAATGATGCGAAAGCTATTGTGTGCATTTATTTTACAATTCTCTGATTACTAGGAAGATGGAACGCCTTTGCCTGTGTTCACCTTTGTCCTCTGAAATTCCTAATCATGTTTTTCCCTTTCACCCACCTAGTTGCTTGTCTTCCTCTCATCAATTTGTAGAGAACTCGTTATATTCGACCTCTGATATTTGATGTGGTTACCTTCTTCAAAGGGAGGCACAGATGTACCTCACTGTGCTCTCCCTGAAAGGGAGTTCAAACCCAGCAGTACCGCTTATCTATAACATAGCAATGATAGACGGACTTTTCAGAGGTGGTACGTGTAAAAACTCCTTAGAAGAGTGCTTGACAATAATAGATACTTGATGAGTACTGAGTTGTTTACCATCATCCTACAACCATCACTTCCATGCCACAGTATTTAATATTACAGATATTTTGCCATGAGAATATTCTTAGTAGTTCATGCCGTTAGTCACAAGCCATAGATAATGGACTCTTTCAATTTTTTTTTTAATCACATGAAACAATTCCTCTACTAATTCATTACCTCATCCTGAGAACAGGTGTGAAGCAATGGTCTATATGTGATGGAGGCATTGATGACTTCGGATTGGTTGAATTTTACATTCACTTCGTTTGATATTCAGACAAGGATGTGATGCATATTCAGAAGAGTAGCAAGGCAACATATTTTAAAGATTTCATATACAAATGTATATATAATATAATGTATATCAACTATTTTTTTCCTAACTAAATAACTGATTTCTCTTTGAACATAATGTGCAACTAGTTTCCCAGTGAGAATGAAGCAGAAATGTGTCCACGGGGCATGGCCAAATGTTCCAAACCTCAGTGTGCAGGGAGTGGAGTCCTACCAAGATCTTTATACCTTCAAGCTTAAGTTCTTACATTTTTTTTTTTTTCTCTCTGAGAGGCTTGAGAATACACAGAAGCAATTCTGCAGTTGACTTTTGTTGCTGGAGGAAAATGAACTTCTAGAGATGGAAGAAGTAACAAGGGTGACAGGAAGATGATGCTACCACATTTAGTGTCCTGGGGTCCTCAGCTCCAGTCATCAGTTCATTCCCTCACTCATCAAATATTTACCCAGTCTCCTCCTTTGTGTCAGATGACACTCCAAGTGTCGGAAACAGCTGGACAGAAGAGAGACAATCTCAAAGCTTACAGTATAGTGGCTAGTGTGTTTGGGGGTGGGTGAGAGATGTGGGGAAAAAGCACTGAATAAGAGCACTTAAAGAGATGATTTCAGGTTGGTGAGAACCATGAGGATATGAAATACGATGAAGAGGTAGAGAAGGTGTTCGGAGAGGCTTCACTGCAGAAGTGATTGTGGCCTGAGTAATGACAAGGAGATCCCCGGGTAGATATCTGGGGGAGACCTCTCTTCACAGAAGGAACAGCTGCGACAAAATATCTGAAGGAAGAAAGAGTGTGGAAATTTCTAAATAACAGAAATGAAGTCAGAGTGACCAGAATACAGTGAACATGTGTGAGCGTTGGGTAAATAATATCAGAGAGTAGCCAGGGCTGTACCGTACAAGGGCCTGTAGGCAATAGGAAGAAGGTTGGATTTTATTCTAGGCAAAATTGAAAGCTATTAGAAGATTTAAAGCAGAACAGAGAGAGAATGTTATCTACAGTTTTAAAATGTCATTCTGGCCGTTAAAAGTCCACCAATATGGCTATGATTCCAGGCTGACAGTACTAAGTGTTGATGGGGATATGGAAAAACTGCAGCTGTTGTATGCTGCCAGTGGTGGTACAGATTGGCATGACCACTCTGGAACTCTATTTGGTGATTTCTACTAAAGCTAAGTCAGCAAGTCAATTTCTGACAGATACACCAAATAGAAATGCATACATACATTCACCAAAACAGACATTTGCTAGAATGCTCATAGGAATACTACTCATAATAGTCAAAAACTAAAAATTACCCAAATGCCTATCCACAATACAATGGATAAAACAGGTGTGGTAGATTCTCACAGTGGAATACTATAGCACCATGAGAAACAACTACGTACAAATACAGGCCACAGTATGGATGAATTTCATGGATGAATCTCACAGATAAAATGTCCAACAAAAGAAAATAGAAAAAAAAGAGATCATACTACTTGGTTGCATTTATCTAAATTTCAAAAACAGGAAAAATTAATCTATGCTGTTGAACGTCAGAACAGTGGTTTCCCTTGGGGCAAGGGTAATACGTAACTTGGGAACATGACAGTGATGTTTCAGTGCTGATCATCTTCCTTTCTTGATTTGGATGCTGGTGGCATGGGAGTGTCTGCGAAACTTCAAAGAGCTATTCACTTTATGAGCTCTCTTCTAAATGTAGGTTATAAAACTTCAAAGAAAGTTCACTCTGGATGCTGTATGAAGAAATGGTCACGAGGGGTGCGATGGCAAGTGGAGAAACGTGGCCCCAGTTAGGAGGCTACTGAAGTAGACCAAGGAAGAGGGGATGTGGCAGGAGTAGCCTGATGACAGTGGACATGCACATATGGAGACCCATTTGGGATACATTAGAGGGTCTCTCTGTTCTTCATATCAATCTATCTTAAATCAGATTCACAACATCAGAGGTTCTGAATAGAACCTAAGGTTTGGCTATGACTTGTGTAGAGTAGTGAGGACCCTCCTACACATGGGGCAACGCATGGTGCAGTAATCAACATTTTTCAGCCCTTACAACTTAATGACTTATGTTGCACATGGCCATAACGGCAACCCTATCCACCTACCAGCAGCAGGTGATTTGGCTCAGGACAGCTCCCCTCTAGAGACATCCTGCCCACAAGTCACCTAGTTTAATCTCACATCCAGTGTTCAGATCTCTTCAGAGTCCTGCAGGAGTTTACTCAGCTTAGGCTTGAGGGAACTCATTCCTTCCAAGGCAGCCCATTCCAAACTGTAGGAAATCACTGCTTCCTAACGGAAAGAGGAAATCTCAGCCACGTAGGGATTCTTGTTCCACCCTTTGGGTCCAAAGAAAGAAGAAGCCAGTCTTCCACATTGCGACACATCCAATGTTGCCGAAGATCCCGCAACATTCCTTCTCTGCAGACCTAGTACCTGGAGTCAGAGGATCCAACAGGCCTCACGGCCACTCAGTTGCTGGCCTCTCAAACATGGAGGACATGGGAACTTCATCCCTGACATTCTAAATGTTAGGCTTTTGTTAACATCACCTGTGGTCTCATTGGGCTTGTAAGTGTTTTGCTTTGCTTTTCCACATTCATTCATTCTGGCATTACTGAGAACTAAGACACTTTTTTTTTTTTTTCACATTTGTAGCCTCTAAGCCGTATTTTCTGCACTTGTGCTTAGGCATGTTCCTCCTCATTGTAAGTGAAGGGTCTTACATTTATCCTTAGTCAATGTCATCTCATAACAATGGTTGGTTAAAGAGGTCATTTATCTGGGAGGCAAAACATCTGGGCTCCCTTCTCAGCCCTCTTGCTAACTAGATGAGAGTTATAACAAATTTGGGGGCAAGGGGTGCCCCCCAGGAACTGTCAGTGTTGAGTGAAACTCTGAGCTGAATTATTTAATTTGCAAAAGAAATATTTATCACAGGGATACCCTATCAAGTTGGCAAAGACTTTCAAATGACTCTTTTCAGTGTCACACGCTTCCTGTGGGAAGGCAGAGCAAATGTCTCCATGGATACAATTAGTGAAGAACTTAAAGGTCCATTGCCCTCTGGCCCATTGATTCTAGGAATGTATGCTGAGCTAATCATCAGGGAAGTGTACAAAGATATTTGGGCAAGGATGACTACTTCATGTTGACCACTGATAGCTACAAACTGGAAATAATCTAGATGTCTAACCAAATCGGAAAAGGTAAAGTATAGAGTATACATTTGATAAACTTAATGAACATTCATAGATCATATTTCAGATAATGTGGGCAAATATTGTTACTAAGTTAAAAAAAGTTAGGGATTAAAATGCATGTATTATATGGTCTCAATTATATCCATAGAAAGACAATGAAATGTTAATAATTATCTTTAACTTGTGAGGTTGTGGGTGAATTTTTCTTCCTCATAATATTCAGGAATTTCTATGTTCTCTCAAGCCAGCATTGCTTCTAAAATATAAAAAAGGTTTTTGAAATTTATTTAAGAAAAATGTTTTTAAAGAGTCAACTCACAGAAGGATTACTATACCAACTTCCTCAAGACCTCTCTTTCTGACCCTTTACTCCCTTCTAATTTGCCTGCATAATAATGCCTGCCCCTCTGTTAACACTTTCTTTATGCCTTAGTGTTCTCCCATTCAAAAATATCCAAGAGCTTCTATATACCAACTCCAAATAATAAAGTCTAAATATTTCAGTCAGGGAGTTAAGACCCTCTATCATAATGAGTTGGTTTCCTGAACTCCCTTCTGTCGACACTACTCTCTATGACTAGAGAGGTTAAGGGTTTTCCAACTCTGTAATTTTCTCAGTGTCTAATATGTTAGGCACATTGTTAGCACTTTTAAAACAATGAAAATTCAACTGGAAAGCAAATATATTCCCCTGTTTTGGAATTTGAGGGAGGAATTTGGGGTCCAGTTTTAGGCAACTAAGAATTCAGAAGCAATTAAGTGTAGTGTGGAAGGTAGGATTATGGAATATCACGCAACAATAAAGTATTTCAACAGATGGCCACTGTCCACAGCTACAGAGGCAAATGAGAAGGAGTGTGTCTCAGGCTAAGCGGGATAAGCGATGTGAGATGGCTGAGGAGGGGAAAATGTGGGTAGCCAGACAGGATTCACCATGTGAGCAAAGGCAGAAAGGGGTTCACACTAGGGCCATTAGACGTGTGATCCACTCGCACTGAAGACGTCCGAGGAATCTCGTTCCAGGATGTGTTAAATGAAAGGAAAACCAGTGAACACTGTGGGCTGGTATCAGTGCGCTCATCCCAGTACCAGAAGCGGGAACTAAGTGACACTTGGAATCACTTCTGGTCAAGGCCTTCGAGAAAAATGAGTTTCCTTGACTTTCACTCTGAGTAAATTCATCTCCCCACTGGTAGAGCGCAGAGGAAGTCAACAGGATCCTGTGAGTCTCCATGATTCAGGTGCTCGAAGCTCAACTGGTCTGACAGTTGCAGTTTTTAGTGACTGCTGCCTTGTGTTTGGGCTGCAGATTTAAGGTGAACATACAGGATCTATGAACTTTAAACAGCCAGATCTTCCTAAGAAGAAATCTGAGCCATGCATGTTAAGATAAGCATGTTTTCAGTTAAAAAGATTAATACTCACTTTAAATATTGTCATCTATTTCCTATAGCTCTCCTCCCTAAAATTTACACACAGGCGCGCGCGCGCACACACACACACACACACACACTTTGGCTATAAAATAAAAATGTTAGTACACCAAAAAAAGTCCTTCCCAGCTGTCTCCCCATGTACATTTTTTCAGGGTTTGTCTATTTTTTCCCTATTTTTTGAATTCTTACTACAGTTAGATTCACTTGTGCATTTTATTTTAGTGAAAAAGGACTTCTCCCCTTCTTCCCCCAGATCATTCTCTGCCCCACCTGCTAGCCTCTCTGTGGCCTCCACATTAAGCCAAACTCACCACACTCACAGATTCTTGCCTCAAAGTGGAAAAGGTTTTCTTTTGACAAACAGCTTATGGAATCTCTGATTTTCTAACTGTATGCTATTTATACTTAGCCCTTCATTTAATGTTTGTGAAACCTACTGTATCGTAAACACCAAGCCAAATCCCGACTTGCTATAATTGGATTAAATAGAAGCTATTATCATTTTTAGAAGCTGACACCAGGACTATCTGCCCTCCTCTCCCTCCACTTCGCAATCCCCAGAATTTGAAAAAGATTCATTCTAGATTAAACGAATTTACTCTTTTACTTGTACTGATCAAGAGGTAAAATGAAGAAAATATATTGAGATTCTATCTCAGATATTGGACATAGACTTTCTGTCATAGGGAAAAAACTTTGTAGTCTACTACAAGTTAATCACTAAGTGGGTGTTGCCTGTAAGCGTTAATTATACATCATGGTCCATCTCTGGGAACCCTGCCTCCCAGGTAATGATCATGAAGCTAAAAATACCTCTGTTTAGCTCACGGGAGACATCCTGACCAGGCCCACCTGTGAATGCCTGCAGGACAGGAGAAGTTAACACCTCCCCTCTGCAGCTCACCTGACCCAGGAAGTGTTTGACTTTACTCCCGCCCTTTGAGTATAAAAGAAGCGTGAATTCTAACTCAGGCAAGGTGTTTTTTTGGGGGTGGGAGTGTGCTTTGTTCTTGGTCTGCTGGCTTTCAGAATAAAGTCCCTAGTTCTTGCCCCAACAGCTCGACTTTCAATTTATAGGCCTGTCACATGGTGAGTAGTAAAGTTTGGACTTGGCAACAGATTTTGCTGAAACCCTCCAGGGGCCTTGCTGCTCCTGGCCAGCTGATCGCAGCCTGGGGATTTGGGGGTAAGGCCCTGGCCGCTGCCGGGACCGCTTGTCCGAGGATCTTCCCTTCAACATTCTGGCCGCCCAGCGCCTGGCAATTGGAGCAAGGAATCAACATTTGGGAGCTGAAGGCCTCCACGCAGTAGGGTAAGTTGCTCTGGTGTGTCCAGCCAGAAACCTCTCTGGGGCTTTTATTCTGCGGAATAAGCCAGTTTGTTTTGTATTTGAGTGGGGCACCCTGTTGCAGAGAGGAAAGAGTTGCTGGGCTTTTACCCAATTTGTGAACCAGTTCATTTGCTTCTTTGGTTGTTTTAAAATGTATTTTATTGAAATATAGTAGATTTACAATGTTGTGTTAATTTCTTCTGTACAGCAAAGTGTTTCAGTTATATATATGTGTGTGTGTACATATATATATGTTCTTTTTCATAATCTATTCCATTATGGCTTATTACAGGATATTGAATTTAGTCCTCTGTGCTCTACAGTAGGACCTTGTTGTTTATCCATCCCATATGTAATAGTTTCCACCTGCTACTCCCAAACTCCTACTCCATCTCTCCCACTCCTCCCTATCCCTTGGCAACCACACGTCTGTTCTCTACATCTGTGAGTTCTCCTGTTTCATAGATAGGCTCATTTGAGTCATATTTTGGATTCCACAAATCAGTGATATCACACGTTATTTGTCTTTCTCTATCTGACTTACTTCCTTTAATATGATCTCTAGTTCTTTCCATGTTGCTGCAAATGGCATTTCATTCATTTTTATGGCTGAGTAATTTTCCATTATATATATGTACCACATCTTCTTTATCCATTCATTTGTTGATGGACATTTAGATTGTGTCCATGTCTTGGCTATTGTGAATACTACTGCTGTGAATATTGGGGTGCATGTATCTGTCTGAATTAGAGTTTTGTCTGGATAATATGCCCAGGAGTGGGATTGCTGGATCATATGGCAACTCTACTTTTAGTTTTTTGAGGAACCTCCATACTGTTCTCCATAGTGGCTACACCAATTTACATTCCCACCAGCAGTGTAGGAGGGTTCCCTTTTCTCTACAACCTCTCCAGCATTTGTTATTTGTAGATGTTTTAATGATGGCCGTTCTGACCAGATTGAGGTAGTACATCATTGCAGTTTTGATTTGTATCTCTCTAAAAATTAGTGATGTTGAGCATCTATTCTTGTGCCTATTGGCCATCTGTATGTATGTATTCTTTAAAAAAAAGGTCTTTTCTGTCGTCTGCCCATTTTATGATTGGGTTTTTCTTTTGATATTGAGTTGTATGTGCTGTGTGTGTATTTTGGAAATTAATCTCTTCTCGGTTACATCATTTACAAAAGTTTTTGCCCATTCCTTAAGTTCTTTCCATTATGTTTATGGTTTCCTTGGCTGTGCAAAAGTTTCCAAGTTTAATTAGTTCCTGTTTGTTTATTTTTGCTTTTATTTCTATTGCCTTGGGAGACTGACCTAAGAAAACATTGGTACAATTTATGTTCGACAGTGTTTACCTATGTTCTCTTCGAGGAGTTTTATGCTGTCATGTCTCATTTAAATCCTTAAGCCATTTTGAGTTTATTCTTGTGTATGGTGTGACGGTGTGTTCTAACTTTTCATTTTGTCTGTACTGTTTCCACGTTTATTGCTAAAAAAATTTTGTGATACTTCAAACTTCTACAGATGTCGAATAGAGAAAAGGAATAGAAGTAAAAAAGACGTGGCTGTAGGACATTCCCAGGGAGAAGAGGAAGGTTCCACTTGGTTCCTAAAATCACCAAAAGCCCCAGTCCAGAAATCAGCCAGGTTGATTGATGCCCAGGCAGAAAGGCATCCTGTTAATGGTTAGAGATGATCAATTGCTATTTATGGTTCTATGGTGGTTATTCTGTGAAGAAGCGGGGAAGAATGATGAAATTCTTTACGTACAAGCATTTCTGCTATTACATCAGGGAAAATAAGGAAAGGAAGGTAATGAGGGTGAGGATATATTGCTTCAGACCTTAACTCCTCCAGCTGAGGTAGCTGTCCCTGCCAGTGTAGCCATCATTCCACTATACCCACCCCTCCACCACCTTCCGTGTCTCTCCAGCTCCAGTTCCTGACACTGGGGCTCACAGCTGTCCATCCTTACAGGGATCAATTAGAAAATCCTGTGTTAGTTCCTGGAGCACAGGGATTTGGTGTGGTATCGGCTTCTAAGACTCAACAGGGCCCCCAATTTGAGCCAGGAGTCACTCCCCGGGCAGGATAGTGTACTTTATGCTGTCATCTCACAGGGGGCCTAAATGCAAATGACCAGCTGGCTGGGTTTCTCAGACCTGTTTAATTGGAAAGATCGAAACCCTCTTTATAGGGAGGATCTTCTACACCTGAAGCCCACTTAGCAGCACCCACAGGTAAACCGAATTGGGACCCCAATAAAGGACGAATGCCCTTATTAGAGTACTCCCAGAAGTGTATGGTGGCAGGTTTTTGAAAAGGGAAAGCAAAGCAAAAGAATCTGAACAAAATTCAAGAAATTAAAAAAACGGAGACCTCTTCGAATTTTTAGAAAATCTTTATCAGGCCTACAGACATTATATTAATGCAGATCTTGAGGCCCCTGAAAATATTAGAATGGTGAATTTGACCATTTCTGAGGAAGGGGTGCAAAGTGCCTCAGATACTGGGAGAAAAGTTGCAAAATTTAGAGCATTTGGAATGAACCTAATGCACTTTCTGAATTGGTAAATGTTCCTTTTAAGTGCTCAACAGAGAACAGACACAGAAGAAAAATATACAAAACAAAAACTTCACTTTTTTGGCAGTGACATTGGATTCCCGGAATGCAAGTAACTGGAAGAGACATACGCCACTATTGGGGAAGAAACAATGCACTTACCGTCAGGAGAAATAACATTGAAAACCTTTGCAAAGGAGTCACAGCTCTATCCCCCGAGGTGTACGAGAAGCACAGAGTGTGTGTAGGATTGTGTACAGTCTTGTGACATCTGGTGACTTTTCTTTCGATACTTTCTTTTTCACACAGTTTGTTCATGAGATTAGTGAAGGGAGAGCTAGGGGAGATATCTGGTCATCTGTTAATTACTCTTCTACGTTGATTTACAGAAAGAACCAAAAGATTAGGCAAGATATTGTGTGATCAAATATTTGAAAGATGTGCTAGGGCTGGAGACTAGTAGAGCACGGGGGCAGCTGGTTTAAGGTTAGTAACAAGGCAATAGGGTGCCTCCTGCAGAGAGAGCTTTCCTGCCAAAAGCTGCTTGCAAATCCCCTTTGTCAGATCATCACTCCATTTCTATGAGATTATGGGTGAAGGTCCATCTTTAACTTCTTCCTGCTGACAGAGGGCGCCGTATTCTTAGACTGGAAGATGTCGATGTGGGTTTGTAGCATCTCTTGGCTGATAGTTGTAGTTGCCCACTTACATATATTGTCAGAACAAGCTGCAATTATTCAGACGCCCACAAATATATAGATTATGAGCAATAGTGTTAATCCCATTCTCTTAAGGCCAGTTCTTGGAATTGTGCTTGCAATAGGCTCAGTATTGCTCAAGATGGAGCAGCTTGTTTCATGGCTGCAGTCTGGTCATCAGGCACTTGGCTTTTTCCCTCTGGTGGCAGTTACAGTATCTGTAAAACAACTCGGGAATATGTATCAGACACTGAGTCTGTGACCCAATTTTCCTAATCATTAGTGGCTTCCGCCTGCTCTCTTGAGACTCAGCTTTTCTATAAACAAGAAGCAGGCGACATGGAGGGGCCTTTGTACTGGGGGGGGAGGGTGGCCTGCAGGGTTCTGATTGGTTCCATCCCCCCTTTTCTTGATACTCCTTAATCCTGAGTAGGGATAGATGCAGAAGAACAACAAAAAAAAGAGTAATGTTTTGGATAGAGAGGTTAATCATAAACTTGACCGAGGAACCCACAGGGTCCTGTTCAGTTTCACCAGCAGACACTCTTTCCAGAATGGCTGGTGGTGTCTGAGTCTGACACAACTCAGGGAATTCAAGTTCTTGGCAATACAGAATTGTATATGAAATGACATCCACAATGGCCACCCAGTTTTACCTTGGTTGTCTGAACCACAGCTACTCCATTTTGACTTGCAATTACATTTCTCTCCTTAATGGACAAAGCAGGTGTCGCCATTAATGATTTTAGTGCTTTTCTAGATATGAGGAGATGCAAGAATTTGGGCTCATGAAAGCTTCTCCTGAAAATATCTCACTATCTGAAGACCTGTTCTGCCAGTTTTTCTCAGAACACGGAGTGCCTCATTGCTGATATTCACCCTGAACTCCTTTCAGGGTGTGTTGAAGGTCAGCAACTGCAGTGGCTTGTGACTTAATCCTTGCAGAGGAGGATGGCAAGTGCCAAGTTTAGGTTGGTAGGGCCCCCTCATGGTGATAAATTCGACCATGGTTTGGAAGGCATTTCATGACCATTTCATCCCATGGTGCTAGGAATGTTCATTCCTAGGTCAGGCGAGGATTTTGTTAATGGGCCACTCAATGTGCTATTACTGGACTAGGCCTTATTAACAGTAGCCAAAAGTCTCTGGACCACCTGTCTTACTAGTCTGTTATGGCCCAGGAAGAAGATCCCTCTTGTTGCTTCTTCTCATATCTAGAGCTACACTATTACAATCACTGATCTTGCATGGAACTATATATCTGATCAACTGTTTCAAGTCACACAGTCATCATCATTTTTATCGAGGTCTCAGCCACACTTTTGGTAATACAAGAAACAACAATTTTGTAAAACAAATTTTAAAGATCTACAAATAATATATCTGATAAGTTCATAAGTAACAATTTAAGAACTTCCATCAGGTGCAGCTCAGTATATCCCCAGATCATCTGACTTAGTCTGCTCTATACCAATGCTTATCTTTAAGGGAAATTATATATTGGTGTTGTCCATAGGGCACCCAGCCCAATTTCCTAGTGTTACTAGGCTGGTTATCCTTGGTGTGGTTTAATTGTTCCCAACATAAGGGAGCCTTTAAACTTAAATGACCATAGCCTGGTGTTAATCACATAAATCCATCCCATAATTGTGGGAGGTTATATTCTTTTTTTTTTTTTTTTTCATTTAACAAACGTTTATTGAAAGCCATGTGCTAGGCACCAGGGACACAATGATGACTAAGACATGTCTTCATCTTCAAGCTTAGTCTATTAGAGGAACAAACATGTAAAATTACTAGGTAAGGAATAATGGACAATGATAACAGCAGTGGATTGAAGCACATTAAAAAATGTTTTAATATAGGCATTTATAATGATACCAAAAACAAAGCAAAACATAAAACCCTAACTGGTCACCACTGACAAATGCTAGTGAACCAATACATTATTCTGAAAATTGATGAATCAAAAGAAAGAAGCAAGCATTCATCCTGACTTTCTAATATGAACTATATCACTGGGTAATCACAAAGTAGATAAGGGAGAGTTTCTCTTTATAGAAGTATTCCATCTAATAAAGAATAACAGATTAGAATATCACTATTTTGCAGCTCTTAATGATTTAATGGATCTAAGCGAAGATTATTAATAGCTACTGACATCACAAAAAGAGAGTCAGTACCTCCTGATAGAAGTACTTACCACTCTTGAAGAAGTCTGAGCAAACTTCTAAATTTAAGTACCCATTTAAAGGAAATGCAGAAGGGAAAGGAACATGCTAAAAGGCACCCCAGAGATGTGATCAGCAAAATTCAGACTCAAGGAAACTCTACAAGACAAATGACACAGTTTTTACAAGAAAAAATTATGAAAGAAAAAACAGAGAAAGAGATGGACAGTCTTCAAAGATAAATCAACCAACTGTACTGTACAAATGTATTTGCATACCAATGCAAACACACTAGAAAAAAATTATATGTATGTATGACACAATTGGGGAAACGCAAACACTCACTGGGTTTTGATGCTGTTAAAGCATTATTGTTAAATTTTTAAGTGTAAGAATGGAATTATGGTTATTTATTGAAAGCCCTTATCTTTTAGAGATGTATATGGATATGTTTGTAGATGACATTATTAAATGTCTAGAATTTGCATCCAATAATCCAGGGAGGAGGCTGGAGTGAGTAGGGGTAGTACTAGGTGGGTGATGGGGTACATATTTGACATTGTCTACTATAAAAACATTAAAAAGAAACAGTAAAGATCAAAATAACACGAGAAAGAGAGAGGCTGACTGTATGTAAAGCACTTAGGCTGTACATCACAAGTACTACTTATAATTATTATAAAGCTTAAGGATTGGATTAGATGACCTCTCAGGTACTTTTCAACTCTGAAAAGTCTAAAATGTTATGACTAGATTATTTTTAAAGGTCATTTTTATCTCTCAAATTCTTTGGTTCTTCCCCAGGGATACGGCTCAACTTTCTTCTCCCACTGGTTAACAGTAGCACACAAAAACGCTGAACAACAACTACTTTAAAAAGCATATGGGGCTTCCCTGGTGGCGCAGTGGTTGAGAGTCTGCCTGCTAATGCAGGGGACACGGGTTCGAGCCCTGGCCTGGGAAGATCCCACATGCCGCGGAGCGGCTGGGCCCGTGAGCCACAACTGCTGAGCCTGCGCGTCTGGAGCCTGTGCTCCGCGGCGAGAGAGGCCGCGGCGGTGAGAGGCCCGCGCATCGCGATGAAGAGTGGCCCCCGCTTGCCACAACTAGAGAAAGCCCTCACACAGAAACGAAGACCCAACACAGCCAAAATCAATCAATCAATCAATCAATCAAACATACGCATCTGATTCAAGATCCTCATTAAAAAAAAAAAAAAAAAAAAAAAAAAAAAAAAAAAAAAAAAAAGCATATGAATTGGAACTGACTCCCAGTTCAATGCTTGGAGGTTTTGGCTATCCCACCCACCTCAGTTCTAGAGTCTGGCTGTTCTCCTGCTTAAATAACAGGTTAAACAGCCAGTACTGGTTAAACACATGGAAAATTTTGCTTTATCCACTGGTGATAACTCCTATGCTTCTTTTATCCTACACATAAACAGTTTGGGAAGAGTGGTCCAGAACCCCATGGAGATAGTGAGGCACTTTCAGGAGGTGCCTGAGATCAGAAGTATTTCTGTGGTAATACTAAGATGATATATTCCTTTTTTACTCTCATCTCGTAAGTGTACAGCGGGGTTTTCCAGAGGATACATGATGTGTGGAAATATACCAGATCAAATGCAAAAGCACATATAAAAATTCAATCTGTTTTTTGTTTGTTTATACTTCAGGTTCTTATTAGTCATCATTGTTATACACATTAGTGTATACATGTCAATCCCAATCGCCCAATTCAGCACACCACCATCTCCACCTCCCTACGCTTTTCCCCCCTTCGTGTCCATACGTTTGTTCTCTACATCTGTGTCTCAGCTTCTGCCCTGCAAACCGATTCATCTGTACCATTTTTCTAGGTTCCACATACATGCGTTAATATTCGATATTTGTTTTTCTCTTTCTGACTTACTTCACTCTGTATGACAGTCTTTGGATCCATCCTCGTCTCCACAAATGACTGAATTTCGTTCCTTTTTATGGCTGAGTAATTTTCCATTGTATATATGTACCACATCTTTATCCATTCGTCTGTCGATGGGCATTTAGGTTGCTTCCATGACCTGTCTATTGTAAATAGTGCTGCAATGAACATTGGGGTGCATGTGTCTTTTCGAATTATGGTTTTCTCTGGGTATATGCCCAGTAGTGGGATTGCTGGATCATATGGTAATTCTATTTTTAGTTTATTAAGGAACCTCCATACTGTTCTCCATAGTGACTGTATCAATTTACATTCCCACCAGCAGTGCAAGAGGGTTCCCTTTTCTCCACACCCTCTCCAGCATTTGTTGTTTGTAGATTTTCTGATGATGCCCATTCTAACTGGTGTGAGGTGATACCTCATTGTACTTTGATTTGCATTTCTCTAATAATTAGTGATGTTGAGCAGCTTTTCATGTGCTTCTTGGCCATGTGTATGTCTTCTTTGGAGAAATGTCTATTTAAGTCTTCTGCCCATTTTTGGACTGGGTTTTTTGTTTCTTTAGTATTGAGCTGCATGAGCTGTTTATAAATTTTGGAGATTAATCCTTTGTCTGTTGATTCGATTGCAAATATTTTCTCCCATTCTGAGGGTTGTCTTTTCGTCTTGCTTATGGTTTCCTTTGCTGTGTAAAAGCTTTGAAGTTTCATTAGGTCCCATTTGTTTATTTTTTTTTTATTTCCATTTCTCTAGAAGGTGGATCAAAAACGATCTTGCTGTGATTTATGTCAAAGAGTGTTCTTTCTATGTTTTTCTCTAAGAGTCTGATAGTGTCTGGTCTTACATTTAAGTCTCGAATCCATTTTGAGTTTATTTTTATGTATGGTGTTAGAGAGTGTTCTAATTTCATTCTTTTACATGTAGCTGTCCAGTTTTCCCAGCACCAATTATTTAAGAGACTGTCTTTTCTCCATTGTATATCTTTGCCTCCTTTGTCATAGATTAGTTGACCATAGGTGTGTGGGTTTATCTCTGGGCTTTCTATCTTGTTCCATTGATCTATGTTTCTGTTTTTGTGCCAGTTTATATTGTCTTGATTACTGTAGCTTTGTAGTATAGTCTGAAGTCAGGGAGTCTGATTCCTCCAGCTCCGTTTTTCTCCCTCAAGACCGCTTTGGCTATTCGGGGTCTTTTGTGTCTCCATACAAATTTTAAGATGATTTGTTCTAGTTCTGTAAAAAATGCCATTGGTAATTTGATAGGGATTAAATTGAATCTGTAGATTGCTTTGGGTAGTATAGTCATTTTCACAATATTGATTCTTCCAATCCAAGAACATGGTATATCTCTCCATCTGTTGGTATCATCTTTAATTTCTTTCATCAGTGACTTATAGTTTTCTGCATACAGGTATTTTTTCTCCCTAGGTAGGATTATTCCTAAGTATTTTATTCTTTTTGTTAACAATGGTAAATGGGAGTGTTTCCGTAATTTCTCTTTCAGATTTTTCAACGTTAGTGTATAGGAATTCAAGAGATTTCTGTGCATTAATTTTGTATCCTGCAACGTTACCAAATTCATTGATTAACTCTAGTAGTTTCCTGGTGGCATTTTTAGGATTCTCTATGTATAGTATCATGTCATCTACAAACAGTGACAGTTTTACTTCTTCTTTTCCAATTTGTATTCCTTTTCTTTCTTTTTCTTCTCTGATTGCCGTGGCTAGGACTTCCAATACTATGTTGAATAATAGTGATGAGAGTGGACATCCTTGTCTCGTTCCTGATCTTAGAGGATAAGCTTTCTGTTTTTCACCATTGAGAATGATGTTTGCGGTGGTTTTGTCATATATGGCCTTTATTATGTTGAAGTAGGTTCCCTCTATGCCCACTTTCTGGAGAGTTTTTATCATAAATGGGTGTTGAATTTTGTCAGAAGCTTTTTCTGCATCTATTGAGATGATCATATGGTTTTTATTCTTCAATTTGTTAATATGATGTATCACATTGATTGATGTGCATATATTGAAGAATCCTTGCATCCCGGGGATAAATCCCACTTGTTCATGGTGTATGATCCTTTTAATATGTTGTTGGATTCTGTTTGCTATTATTTTGTTGAGGATTTTTGCATCTATATTCATCAGTGATATTGGTCTGTAATTTTCTTTTTTTGTAGTATCTTTGTCAGGTTTTGGGATCTGGGTGATGGTGGCCTCATAGAATGAGTTTGGGAGTGTTCCTTCCTCTGCAATTTTTTGGAAGAGGTTGAGAAGGATAGGTGTTAGGTCTTCTCTAAATGTTTAGTAGAATTCACCTGTGAAGCCATCTGGTCCTGGACTTTTGTTTGTTGGAAGATTTTAAATCACAGTTTCAATTTCATTACTTGTGATTGGTCTGTTCATGTTTTGTTTCTTCCTGATTCAGTCTTGGAGGGTTATACCTTTCTGAGAATTTGTCCATTTCCTCCTGGTTGTCCATTTTATTGGCATAGAGTTGCTTGTAGTAGGCTCTCAGGATGCTTTGTATTTCTGCGGTGCCTGTTGTAACTTCTCCTTTTTTATTTCTAATTTTATTGATTTGTGTCCTCTCCCTCTTTTTCTTGATGAGTCTGGCTAATGGTTTATCAATTTTGTTTATCTTCTCAAAGAACCAGCTTTTAGTTTCGTTGATCTTGGCTTTGTTTGTTTCTATTTCATTTATTTCTGCTCTAATCTTTATGATTTCTTTCCTTCTGCTAACTTTGGGTTTTATTTGTTCTTCTTTTTCTAGTTCCTTTAGGTGTAAGGTTAGATTGTTTACTTGAGATTTTTCTTGTTCCTTGAGGTAGGCTTATATAGCTATAATCTTCCCTCTTAGAACTGTTTTTGCTGCATCCCATAGGTTTTGGATCGTGGTGTTTTCATTGTCATTTGTCTCTAGGTATTTTTTGATTTCCTCTTTGATTTCTTCAGTGATCTCTTGGTTATTTAGTAACGTACTGTTTAGTCTCCATGTGTTTGTGTCTTTTACGTTTTTTCCCCCCTGTAATTCATTTCTAATCTCATAGCATTGTGGTCAGAAAAGATGCCTGATAGGATTTCCATTTTCCTAAATTTACTGAGGCTTGATTTGTGACCCAAGATGTGATCTATCCTGGAGAATGATCTGTGCACACTTGAGAAGAAAGTGTAATCTGCTGCTTTTTGATGGAATGTCCTATAAATATCAATTAAATCTATCTGGTCTATTGTGTCATTTAAAGCTTCTGTTTCCTTATTTATTTTCATTTTGGATGATCTGTCCATTGGTGTAAGTGAGGTGTGAAAGTCCCCCACTATTATTGTGTTACTGTCGATTTCCTCTTTTATAGCTGTTAGCAGTTGCCTTATGTATTGAGGTGCTCCTATGTTGGGTGCATATATATTTAAAATTGTTATATCTTCTTCTTGGATTGATCCCTTGATCATTATGTAGTGTCCTCCCTTGTCTCTTGTCACATTCTTTATTTTAAAGTCTATTTTATCTGACAAGAGTAAGCTACGCCAGCTTTCTTTTGATTTCCATTTGCATGGAATATCTTTTTCCATCCCCTCACTTTCAGTCTGTATGTGTTTCTAGGTCTGAAGTGAGTCTCTTGTAGACTGCATATATATGGGTCTTGTTTTTGTATCCATTCAGCAAGCCTGTGTCTTTTGGTTGGCACATTTAATCCTTTCACGTTTAAGGTAATTATTGATATGTATGTTCCTATGACCATTTTCTTAATTGTTTTGGGTTTGTTTTTGTAGGTCCTTTTCTTCTCTTGTGTTTCCCATTTAGAGAAGTTCCTTTAGCATTTGTTGTAGAGCTGGTTTGGTGGTGCTGAATTCTCTTAGCTTTTGCTTGTCTGTAAAGCTTTTGATTTCTCCATCGAATCTGAATGAGATCCTTGCTGGGTAGAGTACTCTTGGTTGTAGGTTCTTCCCTTTCATCACTTTAAGTATTTCCTGCCAGTCCCTTCTGGCTTGTAGAGTTTCTGCTGAGAAATCAGCTGTTAACCATATGGGACTTCCCTTGAATGTTGTTTTACGTTTTTCCCTTGCTGCTTTCAATGATTTTTCTTTGTGTTTAATTTTTGCCAATTTGATCACTATGTGTCTCGATGTGTTTCTCCTTGGGTTTATCCTGTAAGGGTTTGCTGCGCTTCCTGGACTTGTGTGGCTATTTCCTTTCCCATGTTAGGGAAGTTTTCGACTAATCTCTTCAAATATTTTCTCTGGTCCTTTCTCTCTCTCTTCTCCTTCTGGGACCCCTATAATGCGAATGTTCTTGCGTTTAATATTGTCCCAGAGGTCTCATAGGTGGTATTCATTTCTTTTCATTCTTTGTTCTTTATTCTGTTCCACAGCAGTGAATTCCACCATTCTGTCTTCCAGGTCAATTAACCGTTCTTCTGCCTCAGTTATTCTGCTATTGGTTTCTTCTAGTGTAGTTTCCATTTCAGTTATTGTATTGTTCATCTCTGTTTGTTTGTTCTTTAATTCTTCTAGGTCTTTGTTAAACATTTCTTGCATCTTCTCGATCTTTGCCTCCATTCTTTTTCCGAGGTCCTGGATCATCTTCACTATCATTATTCTGAATTGTTTTTTTCGAAGGTTGCCTATCTCTACTTCATTTAGTTGTTTTTCTGGGGTTTTATCTTGTTCCTTCATCTGGTACATAGCCCTCTGCCTTTTCGTCTTGTCTATCTTTCTGTGAATGTGGTTTTTGTTCCATAGGCTGCAGGATTGTAGTTCTTCTTGCCTCTGCTGTCTGCCCTCTAGTGGATGAGGCTATCAAAGAGGCTTGTGTAAATTTCCTGATGAGAGGGACTGGTGGTGGGTAGAGCTGACTGTTGCTCTGGTAGGCAGAGCTCAGTAAAACTTTAATCCACTTGACTGTTGATGGGTGGGGCTGGGTTCCCTCCCTGTTGGTTGTTTGGCCTGAGGCAACCCAACACTGGAGCCTACCTGGGCTCTTTGGTGGGGCTAATGACAGACTCTGGGAGGGCTCACACCAAGGAGTACTTCCCAGAACTTCTGCTGCCAGTGTCCTTGTCCCCACGGAGAGCCACAGCCACCCCCCACCTCTGCAGGAGACCCTCCAACACTAGCAGGCAGGTCTGGTTCAGTCTCCCCTTGGTCACTGCTCTTTCCCCTGGTTCCCGATGTGCACACTAGTTTGTGTGTGCCCTCCAAGAGTGGAGTCTCTGTTTCCCCCAGTCCTGTCAAATTCATGCAATCAATTCCCAAGAGGCTTCAAAGTCTGATTCTCTAGGAATTCCTCTTCCCGTTGCCGGACCCCCAGGTTGGGAAGCCTGAGGTGGGGCTCAGAACCTTCACTCCAGTGGGTAGACTTCTGTGGTATAAGTGTTCTCCAGTCTGTGAGTCACCCACCCAGCGGTTACAGGATTTGATTTTACTGTGATTGTGCCCCTCCTACCGTCTCATTGTGGCTTCTCCTTTGTCTTTGGATGTGCAGTATCTTTTTTGGTGAGTTTCAGTGTCTTCCTGTCGATGATTCTCCAGCAGCTAGTTGTGATTCTGGTGTTCTTGCAAGAGGGAATGAGAGCAGGTCCTTCTACTCCGCCATCTTGGTTCCTCCCTCAAGCCTCTCCTACGACCTCCAAAAGTCTCATCTGATTATGGCATCAGCTTGAAGTCTAGAATCTTGATATCTAATTCAGGTCCAGGTGTGATTGAGGTTCCTCAGATTCAGTTCCTCAGGTACAGCTCCTGGAGTATAATTCCTCTTGATCATACTTTTTTGCATAAGGTACTGTTCTTCCTGCTTCTACTCTGATGCATTCTCTGGAGGTTATATTCTTTGGCTGATAATTTGGTTGTTGCTCTGACTGAGCTTGAGTAACTTTAGAAGAAAATTCACATTTATGGCCATGGTCAGAGCAGGTATTATTAATTGTCCAGGTAAGGGAATCCCACCTAGTAATGGTCAGTAGTCTCCTGAACAGATATTATAATTTCTTTCTTCTACAGTAAATTTCCTAAGGGCCAACCACTAAGAGCCATGGAGTGGAGAAATCCCCAAAGTAACCCACAAGCACTGGGTAAACTGGGTATAGGTAATTGAAGATTACCCTAACAATTAGGGTAACTTTAACTCTGCATAGATTGTGAAGTACCTTTGTTTTTTAATAAGCAAAAGTGTGAGCAATTATCAAAGCAATTGGTATACAGGCGTGGTCTCACACCTTGGATCAGCTGTCCACTTCAGATGTCTTCTTATCCTGGGCTGGTTGTTTCTCCTCTGAGCATTGTTTTTAAGGTGATTTTGAGGTCAACCATCCTCTCTATAGGCCAGTGCAGTGCAGAGGCCCTTTCTAAGTGGAAATATTAATCCAAGAGTCAATTCCCATCACTTTTGCTGTGCATGAGCTAGTTAAGAGTATCTCATAAAGGTCTTTCCATCTAGGTTGGAGATAGGCCTTTAAATGATGCCTAACGTTCTGGTTGTAGGTCATGGGGCATCTGCTCTCTCTCCAAAGATAGATTACTGAGATAAGCTTCAGAAACAAACTTGGTGTCCTTTTACTAATTCAATTAAACTTTGCAACAATATAACCTAAGAGCAAGGAACTATCTGGGAAGCAAGTCTTAGTAAATACATCTCAGTTAACAAAACTAGAATTTAACATTCTCTGAAACATCCTTTTTCTCTCTAAAATTACCCTTATTTCTACCAAATATAGCCAAATAACTATGAGGTGTTTTGTTATGTTTTGTTTGCAAAGTGAGTCTGGTTACCTGATCATGTACACTGTTAATCTGATTGTGCTAGAACTTTCTGTAAGGAATCTTCAGATTAAATCTGTTATTTTTTATTTTTTTATTGACATATAGTTCATTTACAATGTCGTGTTATTTTCAGGTGTACAACAAAGTGATTCAGTTATACACACATATATATATTCTTTTTCAAGTTCTTTTCCCTTATACGTTATTACAAAATATTGAGTATAGATCCTTGTGCTCTACATGAGGTCCTTGTTGGTTATCTATTTTATATATAGTAATGTATTTATGTTAATCCCAAACTCCTAATTTACCCCTCCCCACTTACCCCTTTGGTAACCATAAGTTTGTTTTCTATGTCTGTGGGCATATTTCTGCTTTGTATATTGGTTCCTTTTTATCACTTTTTTTAGATTCCACATATAAGTGAAATCATATGTTATTTGTCTTGTCTGTCTGACTTCACTTAGTTTGGTAATCTCTAGGTCCATCCATGTTGCTGCAAATGGCATTATTTCATTCTTTTTTATGGCTGACTAGTATTCCACTACCACATTTTCTTTATCCGTTCATCTGTCGATGGACATTTAGGTTGCTTCCATGTCTTGGATATTGCAAATAGTGCTGCTATGAACATTGGAGTGCATGTATCTTTTCAAGTTAGAGTTTTTGTGTTTTCTGGATATATGTCCAGGATTGGGATTGCAGGATCACATGGTAATTCTAGTTTTTTAAGGAACCTCCCTACTGTTCTCCATAGGGGTGTACCAGTTTACATTCCCCCCAACAATGTAGGAGGGCTCCTTTATCTCTACACCTTCTCCAGCATTTATTATTTTTAGAATTCTGATGATGGCCATTCTGGCCAGTGTGAGGTGATACCTCACTGTCATTATGATTTACATTCTCTAATACTTAGTGATGTTGAACACCCTTTCCTCTGCCTTTTGGACATCTGCATGTCTTCTTTGGAGAAATGTCTATTTAAATCTTCTGCCCATTTTTTAAAAACTTTTATTATTTATTTATTTATGGCTGTGTTGGGTCTTCATTTTTGTGCGAGGGCTTTCTCTAGCTGTGGCAAGTGGGGACCACTCTTCATTGCGGTGCACGGGCTTCTCACTATCGTGGCCTCTCTTGCTGCGAAGCACAGGCTCCAGACGCGCAGGATCAGTAATTGTGGCTCGTGGGCCTAGTCGCTCCGCGGCATGTGGGATCTTCCCAGTTCAGGGCTCAAACCCGTGTCCACTGCATTGGCAGGCAGATTCTTAACCACTGCGCCACCAGGGAAGCGCCTTCTGCCCATTATTTGATTCAGTTTTTTGTATATTTGACATTGAGTTGTATGAACTCTGTGTATAATTTGGAAATTAAACTCTTGTCAGTTGCACCAGTTACAAATATTTTCCCCATTCTGTAGGTTGTCTTTTGATTTTATTTATGGTTTCCTCTGTGTGCAAAATCTTCAAGTTTAATTAGTTCCCATTTGTTTACTTTTTTATTTCCGTTACTCTGAGACAAATCCAAATAGGTATTGCTGCAATTTATGTCAAAGAATGTTCTGCCTATGTTTCCCTCTAAGAGTTTTATCGTAACTGGTCTTACTTTGAAGTCTTTATTCCATTTTGAGTTTATTTTTGCATATGGTGTTAGAGAAAGTTCTCATTGCATTCTTTTACATGTAGCTGTTCAGTTTTCCCAGAGCCACTTTTGAAGAGACTGTTTTCTCCATTTTATATCCATGCCTACATTGTTGTAAAATAATTGACCGTTGGTGCATGGATATATTTCTGGGATTTCTATCCTATTTCATAGATTTTTGTCTGTTTTTGTGCCAGTACCATACTGTTTTGATGTCTGTAGCTTTGTAGTATAGTCTGAAGTCAGGGAGCCTGATTCTTCCAGCTCTATTTTTCTTTCTTAAAATTGCTTTCTTCCTCAGGGTCTTTTGTGTTTCCATACAAATTTAAAAATTTTTTGTTCTACTTCTGTGAAAAACGTCATTGGTAATTTGATATGGATTGTATGGAATCTGTAGTTTGCCTTCGGGAGTATAGTCATTTTGAAAATACTGGTGTTTCTGATTCACAAACATGGTATATCTTTCCAACTGTTTGTGTCATCTTTGATTTCTCTCATTAGGGTCTTACTGTTTTTGGAGTACAGGCCTTATGCCTCCTTAGGTAGGTTTATTACTATGTATTTTATTCTTTTTGATATGATGGTAAATGGCATTGTTTCCTTAATTGCTGTTCCCGATCTTTCATTGGAAATGTATAGAAATGCAGCAGATTTCTGTGTATTAATTTTGTATCCTGCAACTTTACCAAATTCATTGAGTTTTAGTAGTCTTCTGGTAACATCTTTAGGATTTTCTGTGTATACTTTCATGTCATTTGCCAACAGTAACAGTTTTACTTTTCCAATTTGGATAACTTATTTATTTTTCGTCTCTGATTGCTGTGACTAGGACTTCCAAAACTGTGTTGAATAAAAGTGGCGAGCGTTGACATCCTTGTCTTGTTCCTGGTATTAGAGGAAATGCCTTCAGCTTTTCACCATTGAGTATGATATTAGCTGTGGGTTTGTCATATATGGCCTTTATTATGCTGAGGTAGGTCCCATCTATGCCTGACTTTCTGGAGAGCTTTTTATCATAAATGGATGTTGAATTTTACCAAAAGCTTCTTCTTTATCTATTGAGATGATCATATAGGTATTATTCTTTACTTTGTTGATGTGATGTATCACACTGATTGTGTGGATATTGAAAAATCCTTAAACTCCTGGGATAAACCCCACTTGATCATGGTGTATGATTCTCTTAATATATTGTTGAATTCGGTTTGCTAGGATTTTGTTAAGAATTTTTTGCATCTATGTTCATCAGGGATATTGGCCTGTAATTTCTTTTCTTGTGGTATTTTTGTGTGGTTTTGGTATCCCGGTGATGGTGGCCTCATAGGACGAGTTTGGAAGTGTTCTTCCTCTGCAACTCTTTGGAATAGTTTCAGAAGGATAGGTGTTATCTTTTCACAAAAAGTTTGGTTGAATTCAGCTGTAAAGCCATCTGATCCTGGACTTTTGTTTGTTGGGATTGTTTTCAGCAGATTCAATTTCAGTACTCATTATTGGCTGTTTGTATTTCTATTTCATCCTGGTTCAGTATTGGGAGATTTTACCTCTCTAAGAATTTGTCCATTTCTTCTAGGTTTTCCATTTTATTGACATATAATTGCTTGTAGTAGTCTACTATGGTCCTTTGTATTTCTGTGGAGTCCATTGTAGCTTCTCCTTTTTCATTTCTGATTTTATTGATTTGAGTCTCTCCCTTTCTTTCTTGATGAGTCTGGTTAAAGGTTTATCAATTTTGCATATCTTTTTAAAGAACCAGCTTTTAGTTTCATTTAATTTTTGTATTGTTTTCTTCATCTCTATTTCATTTAAAATTTCTGCTCTGAGCTTTATGATTTCTTTCCTTCTGCTAACTTCAGGTTTTGTTTTTCTTTTTTTCCCTACTTGCTTTAGGTGTAAAGACAGGTTGTTTGAGGTTTTTCTTGTTTCCTGAGGTAAGCTTGTATTGCTCTAAACTTACCTCTTAGAACTGCTTTTCCTGCGTCCTGTAGATTTAGATCATTCTCTTTTCATTTTCATTTGTCTCTGGGTATTTTTTTGATTTCCTCTTTGATTTCTTCAGTGATCCATTGGTTGTTTAGTAGCATATTGTTTAGCCTCCACGTGTTTGTGGTTTTTGCAGTTTTTTCTTGTGGTTGATATCTAATCTCATAGTGGTGTGGTCAAAAAAGATGCTTGATATACTTTAAATTTTCTTGAATTTACCAAGGCTTGCTTTGTGGCCCATCATGTGATCTATCCTGGAGAATGTTCCATGTGCACTTGAAAAGAATGTGTATTCTGCTGCTTTTGAAGGAATGTTATATAAATATCAATGATTCCTTCTAGACTAACGTGTCATTTAAGGCCTGTGTTTCCTTATTGATTTTCTGTCTGGATGATCTCTCCACTCCTATAAGTAAGATGTTAAAGTCCCAACTATTATTGTGTTACTGTCAATTTATCTTTTATGTCTGTTAACATTTACCTTATATTGTGAGGTGTTCCTATGTTGGGTGCATCTATGTTTACAATTGTTATATCTTCTTCTCAGATTGATCCCTTAATCATTATGTAGTGTGCTTCTTTGTCTCTTGTAACAGTCTTTATTTTAAAGTCTATTTTGTCTGATATGAGTATTGCTACTCCAGGTTTCTTTTGATTTCCACTTGCTTAGGATAGCTTTATCCATCACCTCACTTTCAGTCTGTATGTGTCTCTAGATCTGAAGTGGGTCTCTTGTAGACAGCATATATACAGGTCTTATTTTTGCATCCATTAAGCCTGTCTATGTCTTCTGGTTGGAGCCTTTTATCTGTTTACATTCAAGGTAATTATCAATATGTATGATCTTAATGCCATTTTGTTAACTGTTTTCAATCTGTTTTTGTAGGTCTTATTTCTTCCTTTCCTCTTTTGTTCTCTTGTGATTTGACTTTCTTTAGTTTTGTGTTTGGATCCCTTTTCCCTTTGTGTGTGTATATCTATTATAGATTTTCTGTTTGCAGTTACCGTGAGGTTTTGATATAGCCATCTATATATACACATTACTGTATTAAGTTGCTGATCTCTTAATTTCAAATGCATTTCAAATATCCTGCATTTTCACTCTCCTCCTATCAGAGCACTTGTTTATATGTCATATTTGTTTGTAGATAATTTCCTACTTTTACTTTATGTTTAACTTTACCGATGAGCATTCCCATTTTTCAATTTTCTTGTCTCTAGTTTTCTTTTCTGCCTAGTGAAGTAGCTTTAGCATTTGTTGTACAGCTGGTTTCGTGGTGCTGAATTCTTTTAGCTTTTGCTTCTCTGTGAAGCTTTTTATTTCTCCATCAAATCTGAATGAGCACCTTGCTGGGTAGAGTATTCTTGGATATAGGTTTTTACCTTTCATCACTTTAAGTATATTGTACCACTCCCTTCTGGCCTGCACATTTTGCTGAAAAAATCAGCTGATAGTCTTATGTGGATTCTCTTGTATGTTATTTGTTTCTTCTCCCTTGTTGCTTTTAATCTTTTTTCTTAACTTTAATTTTTGTCAGTTTGATTACTGTGTGTCTCGGTGTATTCCTCCTTGGGTTTGTCCTGCTTGGGACTCTCTGTACTTACTGGATTTCGGTGACTGTTTCCTTTTCCACGTTAGGAAAGTTTTCAGCTATTATCTGTTGAAATATTTTATCTGAGCCTTTCCCTCTCTCTTTTCCTTCTGGGACCCCTGTAATGCAAATGTTGGTGTGTTTGTTGTCCCAGAGATCTCTTAATCTGTCCTCATTTCCTTGTATTCTTTGTCCTTTATTTTGTTCCACATAAGTGATTTCCACCACTCTTGTCTTTCAGCTCACTTATCTGTTCTTCTGCCTAATTTTTCTGCTGTTGATTCCTTCTAGTGCATTTTTCGTTTAAGTAACTGTAGTCTTCAACTCTCCTTGTTTGTATTTTCTAAGTCTTTGTTAATAACTTCTTGTAACTTCTCTTGCTATACCTCCATTCTTTTCCAGAGTTCTCAGATCATCTTTACAATCATTACTCTGAACTCTTTCTCAGGTATATTGCCTTCTCCATTTCACTTAGTTGTTCTTCTGAGGTTTTATTTTGTTCCACTTTCTGAAGCATATTCCTTTGCTGTCTCATTTACTCTAAATTTCTATTTGTATTTTTATGTATATGGAAGGTTAGTTATGTTTCTTGTCCTTATAGAAGTGGCCCTTTTGTAGGGGATGTCCTATGTGTCCCAGCAGTTCACTCCCCTCTCGTCCTCCAAGGGCCAGGTTCCAGCTGGTCCTGGGTAGGTTCTCATCTGTGTTTGCAGACTCATTTCTGCAGGCTGTGGGATCATAAATTTCTTGCTTCTGGTGTCTGCCCCCCTGGTGTGTGAGGGTGGTCTAGAGGCTTGTTCAGGCGTGCTGGTGTGAGGGTGCTGGTGCCTGCCCACTGGTGGCTGGAACTAGTTCTTGGCCCTCTTGTGAGTCGGGTCCTCTTAACTGGTGTTTCTAGAGGTGGCTGTGGGCTCAGAAAGTCTTTAGGCAGCCTGTCTGCTGATGGGTGGGACTGTTCTCTCCCTGTTGGTTGTTAGGCCTGAGGCATCTCAGCACTGGAGCCTTCAGGCTGTTGGGTAGGGTCAGGTCTTTGTGCAAAATGTAGACCTCCAGGGGAGCTCATGCTGATGAATATTCCCTGATAACTCTGTAAGCAGTGTCCTTTCCCCATTGTGAGCCACAGCCACCCCCTGCCTCCTCAGGAGACCCTGCAAGACCATCGGGTAGGTCTGGCCTATGCCCCTATGAAGTCACTGCTTTTTCCCTGTTGCCTGGTGCACATGAGAACTTGTGTGTACCCTGCAAGGGTGGAGTGTCTGTTTTCCCCAGTCCCGTGGAGCACCTGCAATCAAGACTTGCTGGCCTTCAAAGCCAAATGCTCTGAAGGCTTCTCCTCCCAATGTCAGAACGCCAAGTTGGGGATCCTGACATGGGACTCAGAACTCAATCCTGTGGGAGAAGTTCTACGATATAATTATTCTCCAGTTTTGGGTCACTGACCCATGTGTTATGAGATTTGATTATATTGGCATTGTACCTCTCCTACCATCTCATTGTGGTTTCTTCATTGTCTTTGGGTGTAGAATATCTTGCTTGTTAGGTTCCAGTCTTTTTTAACGATGGTTCTAGAGCAGTTGTGGTTTTGCTATGCTTGTGAGGGGACGTGAGCTCAACATTCTTCTACACCATCATCTTCTCGAGAATTCTAGTGTGGGTCTTTCAGAGGTTGTCTAATGAGTGAAAATGCAGGAGCACTGGGTAGATGGACCTTCGACTGTATTAGGGGATCCCTAGCTTTCTCCACATTAGTATCATGTAGAGGATAAGCGTTTCATTGCTTCATGTTCTGGCCAATATTTGGTAATGTCAGACTTTTACACTGTGCCAGCTTTTGCCAGTGCAATGATGGGAAAGCTATTGTGTGCATTTATTTTACAATTCTCTGATTACTAGGAAGATGGAACGCCTTTGCCTGTGTTCACCTTTGTCCTCTGAAATTCCTTATCATGTTTTTCCCTTTCACCCACCTAGTTGCTTGTCTTCCTCATCAATTTGTAGAGAACTCGTTATATTCGACCTCTGATATTTTATGTGGTTACCTTCAAAGGGAGGCACAGATGTACCTCACTGTGCTCTCCCTGAAAGGGAGTTCAAACCCAGCAGTACCGCTTATCTATAACATAGCAATGATAGACGGACTTTTCAGAGGTGGTACGTGTAAAAACTCCTTAGAAGAGTGCTTGACAATAATAGATACTTGATGAGTACTGAGTTGTTTACCATGATCCTACAACCAACGCTTCCATGCCACAGTATTTAATATTGCAGATATTTTTGCAATGAGAATATTCTTAGAAGTTCATGCCATTAGTCACAAGCCATAGATAATGGACTCTTTCAATTTTTTTTTAATCACCTGAAACAATTCCTCTAAAAATTCATTACCTCATCCTGAGAGCAGGTGTGAAGCAATGGTCTATATGTGATGGAGGCATTGATCACTTCAGATTGGTTGAATTTTACATTCAATTCGTTTGATATTCAGAGAAGGATGTGATGCATAGTCAGAAGAGTAGCAAGGCAACATATTTTAAAGTTTTCGTATACAAATGTATATTTAATATAATGTATGTTAATTATTATTTTCTAACTAAATAACTGATTTCTCTTTGAACATAATGTACAACTAGTTTCCCAGTGAGAATGAAGCAGAAATGTGTCCACAGGGCATGGCCAAATGTTCCCAAATTCATTGTGTGGGGAGTGGGGTCCTACCAAGATCTTTATACCTTCAAGCTTAAGTTCTTACCTTTTTTTTTTTTTTTCCTCTCTGGGAGGCTTGAGAATACACAGCAGCCATTCTACAGTTGACTTTTGTTGCTGGAGTAAAAAGAACTTCTAGAGATGGAAGAAGCAACAGGGGTGACAGGAAGATGATGCTACCACATTTAGTGTCCTGGGGTCCTCAGCTCCAGTCATCAGTTCATTCCCTCACTCATCAAATATTTACCCAGTCTCCTCCTTTGTGTCAGATGACACTCCAAGTGTTGGAAACAGCTGGACCGAAGACAATCTCAGAGCTTACAGTATAGTGGCTACTGTGTTTGGGGGGGGTGAGAGATGTGGGGAAGAAGCACTGAATAAGCGCACTTAAAGAGATGATTTCAGGTTGGTGAGAACCATGAGGATATGAAATACGATGAAGAGGTAGAGAGGGTGTTGGGAGAGGCTTCACTGCAGAAGTGATTGTGGCCTGAGTAATGACAAGGAGATCCCCAGGTAGACATCTGGGGGAGACCTCTCTTCACAGAAGGAACAGCTGCGACAAAATATCTGAAGGAAGAAAGAGTGTGGAAATTTCTAAATAACAGAAATGAAGTCAGAGTGACCAGAATACAGTGAACATGTGCGAGCGTTGGGTAAATAAAGTCAGAGAGTAGCCAGGGCTGTACCGTACAGGGGCCTGTAGGCAATAGGAAGAAGGTTGGATTTTATTCTAGGCAAAATTGAAAGCTATTAGAAGACTTAAAGCAGAACAGAGAGAGATTGTTATCTACAGTTTTAAAATGTCAATCTGACCATTAAAAGTCCACAAATATGATGACGATTCCATCCTGACAATACTAAGTGTTGATGGGAATATGGAAAAACTGCAGCTGTCATGCTACCAGTGGTGGTACAGATTGGCATGACCACTCAGGAACTCTATTTGGTGATTTCTACTAAAGCTAAGTCAGCAAGTCCAGTTTTGACAGATACACCAAGTAGAAATGCATGTATACCTTCACCAAAAAACACATTTGCTAGAATGTTCATAGGAATACTACTCATAATAGTCAAAAACTAAAAATTACCCAAATGCCTATCCACAATACAATGGATAAAACAGGTGTGGTAGATTCTCACAGTGGAATACTATAGCACCATGAGAAACAACTACGTACAAATACAGGCAACAGTATGGATGAATTTCATGGATGAATCTCACAGATAAAATGTCCAACAAAAGAAAATAGAAAAAAAAGAGATCATACTACTTGGTTGCATTTATCTAAATTTCAAAAACAGGAAAAATTAATCTATGCTGTTGAAAGTCAGAACACTGTTTTCCCTTGGGGCAAGGGTAATACGTAACTTGGGAACATGACAGTGATGTTTCAGTGCTGATCATCTCCCTTTCTTGATTTGGATGCTGGTGGCATGGGAGTGTCTGTGAAACTTCAAGGAGCTATTCATTTATGACCTCTTTTCTAAATGTACGTTATAAAAATTCAAAGAAAGTTCACTCTGGATGCTGTATGAAGGACTGGTCACGAGGGGTGAGATGGCAAGTGGAGAAACGTGGCCCCAGTTAGGAGGCTACTGAAGTAGACCAAGGAAGAGGGGATGTGGCAGGAGTAGCCTGATGACAGTGGACAGGCACATATGGAGACCCATTTGGGATACATCAGAGGGTCTCTCTGTTCTTCATATCAATCTATCTTAAATCAGATTCACAACATCAGAGGTTCTGAATAGAACCTAAGGCTTGGCTATGACTTGTGTAGAGTAGTGAGGACCCTCCTACACATGGGGCAACGCATGGTGCAGTAATCAACATTTTCCAGCCCTTACAACTTAATGACTTATGTTACACACGGCCATAACAGCAACCCCATCCACCTACCAGCACCAGTTGACTTGGCTCAGGACAGCTCCCCTCTAGAGACATCCTGCCCACAAGTCACCTAGTTTAATCTCACATCCAGTGTTCAGATCTCTTCAGAGTCCTGCAGGAGTTTACTCAGCTTAGGCTTGAGGGAACTCATTCCCTCCAAGGCAGCCCATTCCAAACTGTAGCAAATCACTGCTTCCTAATGGGAGGAGGAAATCTCAGCCACATAGGGATTCTTGTTCCACCCTTTGGGTCCATAGAAAGAAGAAGCCAGTCTTCCACATTGCGACACATCCAATGTTGCCAAAGATCCCGCAACATTCCTTCTCTGCAGACCTAGTACCTGGAGTCAGTGGATGCAACAGGCCTCACGGCCACTCAGTTGCTGGCCTCTCAAACATGGAGGACATGGGAACTTCATCCCTGACATTCTAAATGTTAGGCTTGTGTTAACATCACCTGTGGTCTCATTGGGCTTGTAAGTGTTTTGCTTTGCTTTTCCACATTCATTCATTCTGGCATTACTGTGCACTAAGACACTTTTTCTTTTCACATTTGTAGCCTCTAAGCCGTATTTTCTGCACTTGTGCTTAGGCATGTTCCTCATTGTAAGTGAAGGGTCTTACATTTATCCTTAGTCAGTGTCATCTGATAACAGTGGTTGGTTAAAGAGGTCATTTATCTGGGAGGCAAAACATCTGGGCTCCCTTCTCAGCCCTCTTGCTAACTAGATGAGAGTTATAACAAATTTTGGGGCATGGCCTGCCCCCCAGGAACTGTCAGTGTTGAGTGAAACTTTGAGCTGCATTATTTAATTTGCAAAAGAAATATTTATCACAGGGATACCCTATCAAGTTGGCAAAAACTTTCAAATGACTCTTTTCATTGCCACACGTTTCCTGTGGGAAGGCAGAGCAAATGTCTCCATGGACACAATTAGTGAAGAACTTAAAGGTCCATTGCCCTCTGGCCCATTGATTCTAGGAATGTATGCTAAGCTAATCATCAGGGAAGTGTACAAAGATATTTGGGCAAGGATGACTACTTCATGTTGACCACTGATAGCTACAAACTGGAAATAATCTAGATGTCTAACCAAATCGGAAAAGGTAAAGTATAGAGTATACATTTGATAAACTTAATGAACATTCATAGATCATATTTCAGATAATGTGGGCAAATATTGTTACTAAGTTAAAGAAAAGTTAGGGATTAAAATACATGTACTATATGGTCTCAATTATATCCATAGAAAGACAATGAAATGTGAATAATTATCTTTAACTTTTGAGGTTGTGGGTGAATTTTTCTCCCTCATAATATTCAGGAATTTCTATGTTCTCTCAAGCCAGCATTGCTTCCACAATATAAAAAAGGTTTTTGAAATTTATTTAAGAAAAATGTTTTTAATACAGTCAACTCACAGAAGGATTACTATACCAACTTCCTCAAGACCTCTCTTTCTGACCCTTTACTCCCTTCCAATTTGCCTGCATAATAATGCCTGCTCCTCTGTTAACACTTTCTTTATGCCTTAGTGTTCTCCCATTCAAAAATATCCAAGAGCTTCTATATAACAACTCCAAATAATAAAGTCTAAATATTTCAGTCAGGGAGTTAAGACCCTCTATCATAATGAGTTGGTTTCCTGAACTCCCTTCTGTCGACACTACTCTCTATGACTAGAGAGGTTAAGGGTTTTCCAACTCTGTAATTTTCTCAGTGTCTAATACGTTAGGCACATAGTTAGCACTTTTAAAACAATCAAAATTCAACTGGAAAGCAAATATATTCCCCTGTTTTGGAATTTGAGGGAGGAATTTGGGGTCCAGTTTTAGGCAACTAAGAATCCAGAAGCAATTAAGTATAGTGTGGAAGGTAGGATTATGGAATATCACACAACAATAAAGTATTTCAACAGATGGCCACTGTTCACAATTACAGAGGCAAATGAGAAGGAGTGTGTCTCAGGTTAAGCGGGATAAGCGATGTGAGATGGCTGAGGAGGGGAAAATGTGGGTAGCCAGACAGGATTCACCATGTGAGCAAAGGCAGAAAGGGGTTCACACTAGGGCCATTAGATGTGTGATCCACTCTCACTGAAGACGTCCGAGGAATCTCGTTCCAGGATGTGTTAAATGAAAGGAAACCAGTGAACACTGTGGACTGGTATCAGTGCGCTCATCCCAGTCCCAGAAGCAGGAACTAAGTGACACTTGGAATCACTTCTGGTCAAGGCCTCCGAGAAAAATGAGTTTCCTTGACTTTCACTCTGAGTAAATTCGTCTCCCTACTGGTTGAGCCCAGAGGAAGTCAACAGGATCCTGTGAGTCTCCATGATTCAGGTGCTCGAAGCTCAACTGGTCTGACAGTTGCAGTTTTTAGTGACTGCTGCCTTGTGTTTGGGCTGCAGATTTTAGGTGAACATACAGGATCTATGAACTTTAAACAGCCAGACCTTCCTTAGAAGAAATCTGAGCCACGCATGTTAAGATAAGCATGTTTTCAGTTTAAAAGATTAATACTCACTTTAAATATTGTCATCTATTTCCTATAGCTCTCCTCCCTAAAACCAACACACACACACACATACATATATATACATACATATATACTTTGGCTGTAAAATAAATGTTAGTACACCAAAAAAAGTCCCTCCCAGATGTCTCCCCATGTACATTTTTTCAGGGGTTGTCTATTTTTTCCCTATTTTTTGAATTCTTACTACGGTCATGATTCACTTGTGCATTTTATTTTAGTAAAAAAGGACTTCTCCCCTCCTTCCCCCAGATCATTCTCTTCCCCACCTGCTACCCTCTCTGTGGCCTCCACATTAAGCCAAACTCGCCACACTCACAGATTCTTGCCTCAAAGGGGAAAAGGTTTTCTTTTGACAAACTAGCTTATGGAAATCTCTGATTTTCTAACTGTATGCTATTTATACTTAGCCCTTCAATGAATGTTTGTGAAACCTACTGTATCGTAAACACCAAGCCAAATCCCGACTTGCTAAAATTGGATTAAAGAGAAGCTATTATCATTTTTAGAAGCTGACACCAGAACTATCTGCCCTCCTCTCCCTCCACTTCCCAATCCCCAGAATTTGAAAAAGATTCATTCTGGATTAAACGAATTTACTCTTTTCCTTGTACTGATCAAGAGGTAAAATTAATAAAATATATTTTGAGATTCTGTCTCAGATACTGGACGTAGACTTTCTGTCATAGGGAAAAACCTTTGTAGTCTACTACAAGTTAATCACTAAGTGGGTGTTGCCTGTAAGCGTTAATTATACATCATGGTCCATCTCTGGGAACCCTGCCTCCCAGGTAATGATCATGAAGCTAAAAATACCTCTGTTTAGCTCACGGGAGACATCCTGACCAGGCCCACCTGTGAATGCCTGCAGGACAGGAGAAGTTAACACCTCCCCTCTGCAGCTCACCTGACCCAGGAAGTGTTTGACTTTACTCCTGCCCTTTGAGTATAAAAGAAGCGTGAATTCTAACTCAGGCAAGGTGGTTCTTTGGGGGTGGGAGTCTGCTATCTTCTTGGTCTGCTGGCTTTCCGAATAAAGTCCCTAGTTCTTGCCCCAACAGCTCGACTTTCAATTTATTGGCCTGTCACGTGGTGAGTAGTAAAGTTTGGACTTGGCAACAGATTTTGCTGAAACCCGCCAGGGGCCTTGCTGCTCCTGGCCAGCTGATCGCAGCCTGGGAATTTGGGGGTAAGGCCCTGGCTGCTGCCGGGACCGCTTGTCCGAGGATCTTCCCTTCAAATTTCTGGCCGCCCCAGCGCTTGGCAATTGGAGCAAGGAATCAACATTTGGGAGCCGAAGGACTCCATGCAGTGGGGTAAGTTGCTCTGGTGTGTCCAGCCAGAAACCTCTCCGTTTGGGGCTTTTATTCTGTGGAATAAGCCAGTTTGTTTTGTATTTGAGTGGGGCACCCTGTTGCAGAGAGGAAAGAGTTGCTGGGCTTTTACCCAATTTGTGAACCAGTTCATTTGCCTCTTTGGTTTTTTTAAAATGTATTTTATTGAAGTATAGTAGATTTACAATGTTGTGTTAATTTCTTCTGTACAGCAAATTGTTTCAGTTATATATATGTGTGTGTGTACATTTACATATGTTGTTTTTCATAATCCATTCCATTATGGCTTATTAGAGGGTATTGAATTTAGTCCCCTGTGCTCTACAGTAAGACCTTGTTATTTATCCATCCCATATATAATAGTTTCCACCTGCTACTCCTAAATTCCCACTCCATCCCTCCCCCACCTCCCTATCCCTTGGCAACCACACGTTTGTTCTCTACATCTGTGAGTTCTCCTGTTTCATAGATAGGCTCATTTGAGTCATATTTTGGATTCCACAAATAAGTGATATCACACGTTATTTGTCTTTCTCTATCTGACTTACTTCCTTTAATATAATCTGTAGTTCTATCCATGTTGCTGCAAATGGCATTCCATTCATTTTTATGGCTGAGTAATATTCCATTATATATATATACCACATATTCTTTATCCATTCATTTGTTGATGGACATTTAGATTGTGTCCGTGTCTTGGCTATTGTGAATACTGCTGCTGTGAACATTGGGGTGCATGTATCTGTCTGAATTAGAGTTTTGTCTGGATAATATGCCCAGGAGTGGGATTGCTGGATCATATGGCAAATCTACTTTTAGTTTTTTGAGGAACCTCCATACTGTCCTCCATAGTGGCTACACCAATTTACATTCCCAGCAGCAGTGTAGGAGGGTTCCCTTTTCTCTACAACCTCTCCAGCATTTGTGATTTGTATATGTTTTAATGATGGCCGTTCTGACCAGATTGAGGTGGTACATCATTGCAGTTTTGATTTGTATCTCTCTATAAATAAGCAATGTTGAGCATCTTTTCCTGTGCCTATTGGCCATCTGTATGTATGTATTCTTTATAAAAAGGTCTTTTAGGTTGTCTGCCCATTTTATGATTGGGTTTTACTTTTGATATTGAGTTGTATGTGCTGTGTGTGTATTTTGGAAATTAATCTCTTCTCGGTTACATCATTTGCAAATTTTTTTCCCATTCCTTAAGTTCTTTCCATTATGTTTATGGTTTCCTTGGCTGTGCAAAAGTTTCCAAGTTTAATTAGTTCCCATTTGTTTATTTTTGCTTTTTTTTCTATTGCCTTGGGAGACTGACCCAAGAAAACATTGGTACAATTTATGTTCTACAGTGTTTACCTATGTTCTCTTCTAGGAGTTTTATGGTGTCATGTCTCATTTAAATCCTTAAGCCATTTTGAATTTATTCTTGTGTATGGTGTGAGGGTGTGTTCTAACTTTTCATTTTGTCTGTACTGTTTCCACGTTTATTGCTAAATAAATTTTGTGATATTTAAAACTTTTACCGATGTCAAATAGAGAAAACGAATAGAAGTAAAAAAGACCAGGCTGTAGGACACTCCCAGGGAGAAGAGAAAGGTTCCACTTGGTTCCTAAAATCACCAAAAGCCCCAGTCCAGAAATCAGCCAGGTTGCCTGATGCCCAGGCAGAAAGGCATCCTGTTAATGGTTAGAGATGATCAATTTCTGTTTATGGTTTTATAGTCGCTATTCTGTGAAGAAGCGGGGAAGAATGATGAAATTCTTTACGTACAAGCATTTCTGTGATTACATCAGGGAAAATAAGAAAAGGAAGGTAATGAGGGTGAGGATATATTGCTTCAGACCTTACCTCCTCCAGCTGAGGTAGCTGTCCCTGCCAGTGTAGCCATGATTCCACTATACCCACCCCTCCACCACCTTCCGTGTCTCTCCAGCTCCAGTTCCTGACACTGGGGCTCACGGCTGTCCATCCTTACAGGGATCAATTAGAAAATCCTGTGTTAGTTCCTGCAGCACAGGGATTTGGTCTGGTATCGGCTTCTAAGACTCAACAGGGCCCCCAATTTGAGCCAGGAGTCACTCCCCAGGCAGGATAGTGTACTTTATGCTGTCATCTCATACGGGGCCTAAATGCAAATGACCAGCTGGCTGGGTTTCTCAGGCTTGTTTAATTGGAAAGATCGAAACCCTCCTTATAGGGAGGATCTTCTACACCTGAAGCCCACTTAGCAGCACCCACAGGTAAACCGAATTGGGACCCCAATAAAGGACGAATGCCCTTATTAGAGTACTCCCAGAAGTGTATGGTGGCAGGTTTCTGAAAAGGGAAACCAAAGCAAAAGAATTTGAACTAACTTCAAGAAATTAAAAAAACGGAGACCTCTTCGAATTTTTAGAAAATCTTTATCAGGCCTACAGACATTATATTAATGCAGATCTTGAGGCCCCTGAAAATATTAGAATGGTGAATTTGACCATTTCTGAGGAAGGGGTGCAAAGTGCCTCAGATACTGGGAGAAAAGTTGCAAAATTTAGTGCATTTGGAATGAACCTAATGCACTTTCTGAATTGGTAAATGTTCCTTTTAAGTGCTCAACAGAGAACAGACACAGAAGAAAAATATACAAAACAAAAACTTCACTTTTTTGGCAGTGACATTGGATTCCCGGAATGCAAGTAACTGGAAGAGACATACGCCACTATTGGGGAAGAAACAATGCACTTACCGTCAGGAGAAATAACATTGAAAACCTTTGCAAAGGAGTCACAGCTCTATCCCCCGAGGTGTACGAGAAGCACAGAGTGTGTGTAGGATTGTGTACAGTCTTGTGACATCTGGTGACTTTTCTTTCGATACTTTCTTTTTCACACAGTTTGTTCATGAGATTAGTGAAGGGAGAGCTAGGGGAGATATCTGGTCATCTGTTAATTACTCTTCTACGTTGATTTACAGAAAGAACCAAAAGATTAGGCAAGATATTGTGTGATCAAATATTTGAAAGATGTGCTAGGGCTGGAGACTAGTAGAGCACGGGGGCAGCTGGTTTAAGGTTAGTAACAAGGCAATAGGGTGCCTCCTGCAGAGAGAGCTTTCCTGCCAAAAGCTGCTTGCAAATCCCCTTTGTCAGATCATCACTCCATTTCTATGAGATTATGGGTGAAGGTCCATCTTTAACTTCTTCCTGCTGACAGAGGGCGCCGTATTCTTAGACTGGAAGATGTCGATGTGGGTTTGTAGCATCTCTTGGCTGATAGTTGTAGTTGCCCACTTACATATATTGTCAGAACAAGCTGCAATTATTCAGACGCCCACAAATATATAGATTATGAGCAATAGTGTTAATCCCATTCTCTTAAGGCCAGTTCTTGGAATTGTGCTTGCAATAGGCTCAGTATTGCTCAAGATGGAGCAGCTTGTTTCATGGCTGCAGTCTGGTCATCAGGCACTTGGCTTTTTCCCTCTGGTGGCAGTTACAGTATCTGTAAAACAACTCGGGAATATGTATCAGACACTGAGTCTGTGACCCAATTTTCCTAATCATTAGTGGCTTCCGCCTGCTCTCTTGAGACTCAGCTTTTCTATAAACAAGAAGCAGGCGACATGGAGGGGCCTTTGTACTGGGGGGGGAGGGTGGCCTGCAGGGTTCTGATTGGTTCCATCCCCCCTTTTCTTGATACTCCTTAATCCTGAGTAGGGATAGATGCAGAAGAACAACAAAAAAAAGAGTAATGTTTTGGATAGAGAGGTTAATCATAAACTTGACCGAGGAACCCACAGGGTCCTGTTCAGTTTCACCAGCAGACACTCTTTCCAGAATGGCTGGTGGTGTCTGAGTCTGACACAACTCAGGGAATTCAAGTTCTTGGCAATACAGAATTGTATATGAAATGACATCCACAATGGCCACCCAGTTTTACCTTGGTTGTCTGAACCACAGCTACTCCATTTTGACTTGCAATTACATTTCTCTCCTTAATGGACAAAGCAGGTGTCGCCATTAATGATTTTAGTGCTTTTCTAGATATGAGGAGATGCAAGAATTTGGGCTCATGAAAGCTTCTCCTGAAAATATCTCACTATCTGAAGACCTGTTCTGCCAGTTTTTCTCAGAACACGGAGTGCCTCATTGCTGATATTCACCCTGAACTCCTTTCAGGGTGTGTTGAAGGTCAGCAACTGCAGTGGCTTGTGACTTAATCCTTGCAGAGGAGGATGGCAAGTGCCAGGTTTAGGTTGGTAGGGCCCCCTCATGGTGATAAATTCGACCATGGTTTGGAAGGCATTTCATGACCATTTCATCCCATGGTGCTAGGAATGTTCATTCCTAGGTCAGGCGAGGATTTTGTTAATGGGCCACTCAATGTGCTATTACTGGACTAGGCCTTATTAACAGTAGCCAAAAGTCTCTGGACCACCTGTCTTACTAGTCTGTTATGGCCCAGGAAGAAGATCCCTCTTGTTGCTTCTTCTCATATCTAGAGCTACACTATTACAATCACTGATCTTGCATGGAACTATATATCTGATCAACTGTTTCAAGTCACACAGTCATCATCATTTTTATCGAGGTCTCAGCCACACTTTTGGTAATACAAGAAACAACAATTTTGTAAAACAAATTTTAAAGATCTACAAATAATATATCTGATAAGTTCATAAGTAACAATTTAAGAACTTCCATCAGGTGCAGCTCAGTATATCCCCAGATCATCTGACTTAGTCTGCTCTATACCAATGCTTATCTTTAAGGGAAATTATATATTGGTGTTGTCCATAGGGCACCCAGCCCAATTTCCTAGTGTTACTAGGCTGGTTATCCTTGGTGTGGTTTAATTGTTCCCAACATAAGGGAGCCTTTAAACTTAAATGACCATAGCCTGGTGTTAATCACATAAATCCATCCCATAATTGTGGGAGGTTATATTCTTTTTTTTTTTTTTTTCATTTAACAAACGTTTATTGAAAGCCATGTGCTAGGCACCAGGGACACAATGATGACTAAGACATGTCTTCATCTTCAAGCTTAGTCTATTAGAGGAACAAACATGTAAATTTACTAGGTAAGGAATAATGGACAATGATAACAGCAGTGGATTGAAGCATATTAAAAAATGTTTAAATATAGGCATTTATAATGATACCAAAAACAAAGCAAAACATAAAACCCTAACTGGTCACCACTGACAAATGCTAGTGAACCAATACATTATTCTGAAAATTGATGAATCAAAAGAAAGAAGCAAGCATTCATCCTGACTTTCTAATATGAACTATATCACTGGGTAATCACAAAGTAGATAAGGGAGAGTTTCTCTTTATAGAAGTATTCCATCTAATAAAGAATAACAGATTAGAATATCACTATTTTGCAGCTCTTAATGATTTAATGGATCTAAGCGAAGATTATTAATAGCTACTGACATCACAAAAAGAGAGTCAGTACCTCCTGATAGAAGTACTTACCACTCTTGAAGAAGTCTGAGCAAACTTCTAAATTTAAGTACCCATTTAAAGGAAATGCAGAAGGGAAAGGAACATGCTAAAAGGCACCCCAGGGGCTTCCCTGGTGGCGCAGTGGTTGAGAGTCTGCCTGCTAGTGCAGGGGACGCGGGTTCGAGCCCTGGTCTGGGAAGATCCCACATGCCGCGGAGCGGCTGGGCCCGTGAGCCACAATTGCTGAGCCTGCGCGTCTGGAGCCTGTGCCCCGCGACGGGAGGGGCCGCGATAGAGAAAGGCCCGCGCACCGCGATGAAGAGCGGTCCCCGCACCGCGATGAAGAGTGGCCCCCGCTTGCCGCAACTGGAGAAAGCCCTCGCACGAACCGAAGACCCAACACAGCCAAAAATAAATAAATAAATAAATAAATAATAATAAGAAAATCCTTTAAAAAAAAAAAATAAAAAAAAAAAAAAATAAAAGGCACCCCAGAGATGTGATCAGCAAAATTCAGACTCAAGGAAACTCTACAAGACAAATGACTCAGTTTTTACAAGAAAAAATTATGAAAGAAAAAACAGAGAAAGAGATGGACAGTCTTCAAAGATAAATCAACCAACTGTACTGTACAAATGTATTTGCATACCAATGCAAACACACTAGAAAAAAATTATATGTTTGTATGACACAATTGGGGAAACGCAAACACTCACTGGGTTTTGATGCTGTTAAAGCATTATTGTTAAATTTTTAAGTGTAAGAATGGAATTATGGTTATTTATTGAAAGCCCTTATCTTTTAGAGATGTATATGGATATGTTTGTAGATGACATTATTAAATGTCTAGAATTTGCATCCAATAATCCAGGGAGGAGGCTGGAGTGAGTAGGGGTAGTACTAGGTGGGTGATGGGGTACATATTTGACATTGTCTACTATAAAAACATTAAAAAGAAACAGTAAAGATCAAAATAACACGAGAAAGAGAGAGGCTGACTGTATGTAAAGCACTTAGGCTGTATATCACAAGTACTACTTATAATTATTATAAAGCTTAAGGATTGGATTAGATGACCTCTCAGGTACTTTTCAACTCTGAAAAGTCTAAAATGTTATGACTAGATTATTTTTAAAGGTCATTTTTATCTCTCAAATTCTTTGGTTCTTCCCCAGGGATACGGCTCAACTTTCTTCTCCCACTGGTTAACAGTAGCACACAAAAACGCTGAACAACAACTACTTTAAAAAGCATATGAATTGGAACTGACTCCCAGTTCAATGCTTGGAGGTTTTGGCTATCCCACCCACCTCAGTTCTAGAGTCTGGCTGTTCTCCTGCTTAAATAACAGGTTAAACAGCCAGTACTGGTTAAACACATGGAAAATTTTGCTTTATCCACTGGTGATAACTCCTATGCTTCTTTTATCCTACACATAAACAGTTTGGGAAGAGTGGTCCAGAACCCCATGGAGATAGTGAGGCACTTTCAGGAGGTGCCTGAGATCAGAAGTATTTCTGTGGTAATACTAAGATGATATATTCCTTTTTTACTCTCATCTCGTAAGTGTACAGCGGGGTTTTCCAGAGGATACATGATGTGTGGAAATATACCAGATCAAATGCAAAAGCACATATAAAAATTCAATCTGTTTTTTGTTTGTTTATACTTCAGGTTCTTATTAGTCATCATTGTTATACACATTAGTGTATACATGTCAATCCCAATCGCCCAATTCAGCACACCACCATCTCCACCTCCCTACGCTTTTCCCCCCTTCGTGTCCATACGTTTGTTCTCTACATCTGTGTCTCAGCTTCTGCCCTGCAAACCGATTCATCTGTACCATTTTTCTAGGTTCCACATACATGCGTTAATATTCGATATTTGTTTTTCTCTTTCTGACTTACTTCACTCTGTATGACAGTCTTTGGATCCATCCTCGTCTCCACAAATGACTGAATTTCGTTCCTTTTTATGGCTGAGTAATTTTCCATTGTATATATGTACCACATCTTTATCCATTCGTCTGTCGATGGGCATTTAGGTTGCTTCCATGACCTGTCTATTGTAAATAGTGCTGCAATGAACATTGGGGTGCATGTGTCTTTTCGAATTATGGTTTTCTCTGGGTATATGCCCAGTAGTGGGATTGCTGGATCATATGGTAATTCTATTTTTAGTTTATTAAGGAACCTCCATACTGTTCTCCATAGTGACTGTATCAATTTACATTCCCACCAGCAGTGCAAGAGGGTTCCCTTTTCTCCACACCCTCTCCAGCATTTGTTGTTTGTAGATTTTCTGATGATGCCCATTCTAACTGGTGTGAGGTGATACCTCATTGTACTTTGATTTGCATTTCTCTAATAATTAGTGATGTTGAGCAGCTTTTCATGTGCTTCTTGGCCATGTGTATGTCTTCTTTGGAGAAATGTCTATTTAAGTCTTCTGCCCATTTTTGGACTGGGTTTTTTGTTTCTTTAGTATTGAGCTGCATGAGCTGTTTATAAATTTTGGAGATTAATCCTTTGTCTGTTGATTCGATTGCAAATATTTTCTCCCATTCTGAGGGTTGTCTTTTCGTCTTGCTTATGGTTTCCTTTGCTGTGTAAAAGCTTTGAAGTTTCATTAGGTCCCATTTGTTTATTTTTTTTTTATTTCCATTTCTCTAGAAGGTGGATCAAAAACGATCTTGCTGTGATTTATGTCAAAGAGTGTTCTTTCTATGTTTTTCTCTAAGAGTCTGATAGTGTCTGGTCTTACATTTAAGTCTCGAATCCATTTTGAGTTTATTTTTATGTATGGTGTTAGAGAGTGTTCTAATTTCATTCTTTTACATGTAGCTGTCCAGTTTTCCCAGCACCACTTATTTAAGAGACTGTCTTTTCTCCATTGTATATCTTTGCCTCCTTTGTCATAGATTAGTTGACCATAGGTGTGTGGGTTTATCTCTGGGCTTTCTATCTTGTTCCATTGATCTATGTTTCTGTTTTTGTGCCAGTTTATATTGTCTTGATTACTGTAGCTTTGTAGTATAGTCTGAAGTCAGGGAGTCTGATTCCTCCAGCTCCGTTTTTCTCCCTCAAGACCGCTTTGGCTATTTGGGGTCTTTTGTGTCTCCATACAAATTTTAAGATGATTTGTTCTAGTTCTGTAAAAAATGCCATTGGTAATTTGATAGGGATTAAATTGAATCTGTAGATTGCTTTGGGTAGTATAGTCATTTTCACAATATTGATTCTTCCAATCCAAGAACATGGTCTATCTCTCCATCTGTTGGTATCATCTTTAATTTCTTCCATCAGTGACTTATAGTTTTCTGCATACAGGTATTTTTTCTCCCTAGGTAGGATTATTCCTAAGTATTTTATTCTTTTTGTTAACAATGGTAAATGGGAGTGTTTCCGTAATTTCTCTTTCAGATTTTTCAACGTTAGTGTATAGGAATGCAAGAGATTTCTGTGCATTAATTTTGTATCCTGCAACGTTACCAAATTCATTGATTAACTCTAGTAGTTTCCTGGTGGCATTTTTAGGATTCTCTATGTATAGTATCATGTCATCTGCAAACAGTGACAGTTTTACTTCTTCTTTTCCAATTTGTATTTATTTTCTTTCTTTTTCTTCTCTGATTGCCGTGGCTAGGACTTCCAATACTATGTTGAATAATAGTGATGAGAGTGGACATCCTTGTCTCGTTCCTGATCTTAGAGGATAAGCTTTCTGTTTTTCACCATTGAGAATGATGTTTGCGGTGGTTTTGTCATATATGGCCTTTATTATGTTGAAGTAGGTTCCCTCTATGCCCACTTTCTGGAGAGTTTTTATCATAAATGGGTGTTGAATTTTGTCAGAAGCTTTTTCTGAATCTATTGAGATGATCATATGGTTTTTATTCTTCAATTTGTTAATATGATGTATCACATTGATTGATGTGCATATATTGAAGAATCCTTGCATCCCGGGGATAAATCCCACTTGTTCATGGTGTATGATCCTTTTAATATGTTGTTGGATTCTGTTTGCTATTATTTTGTTGAGGATTTTTGCATCTATATTCATCAGTGATATTGGTCTGTAATTTTCTTTTTTTGTAGTATCTTTGTCAGGTTTTGGGATCTGGGTGATGGTGGCCTCATAGAATGAGTTTGGGAGTGTTCCTTCCTCTGCAATTTTTTGGAAGAGGTTGAGAAGGATAGGTGTTAGGTCTTCTCTAAATGTTTAGTAGAATTCACCTGTGAAGCCATCTGGTCCTGGACTTTTGTTTGTTGGAAGATTTTTAATCACAGTTTCAATTTCATTACTTGTGATTGGTCTGTTCATATTTTGTTTCTTCCTGATTCAGTCTTGGAAGGTTATACCTTTCTGAGAATTTGTCCATTTCCTCCTGGTTGTCCATTTTATTGGCATAGAGTTGCTTGTAGTAGGCTCTCAGGATGCTTTGTATTTCTGCGGTGCCTGTTGTAACTTCTCCTTTTTTATTTCTAATTTTATTGATTTGTGTCCTCTCCCTCTTTTTCTTGATGAGTCTGGCTAATGGTTTATCAATTTTGTTTATCTTCTCAAAGAACCAGCTTTTAGTTTCATTGATCTTGGCTTTGTTTGTTTCTATTTCATTTATTTCTGCTCTAATCTTTATGATTTCTTTCCTTCTGCTAACTTTGGGTTTTATTTGTTCTTCTTTTTCTAGTTCCTTTAGGTGTAAGGTTAGATTGTTTACTTGAGATTTTTCTTGTTCCTTGAGGTAGGCTTATATAGCTATAATCTTCCCTCTTAGAACTGTTTTTGCTGCATCCCATAGGTTTTGGATCGTGGTGTTTTCATTGTCATTTGTCTCTAGGTATTTTTTGATTTCCTCTTTGATTTCTTCAGTGATCTCTTGGGTATTTAGTAACGTACTGTTTAGTCTCCATGTGTTTGTGTCTTTTACGTTTTTTCCCCCCTGTAATTCATTTCTAATCTCATAGCATTGTGGTCAGAAAAGATGCCTGATAGGATTTCCATTTTCCTAAATTTACTGAGGCTTGATTTGTGACCCAAGATGTGATCTATCCTGGAGAATGATCTGTGCACACTTGAGAAGAAAGTGTAATCTGCTGCTTTTTGATGGAATGTCCTATAAATATCAATTAAATCTATCTGGTCTATTGTGTCATTTAAAGCTTCTGTTTCCTTATTTATTTTCATTTTGGATGATCTGTCCATTGGTGTAAGTGAGGTGTGAAAGTCCCCCACTATTATTGTGTTACTGTCGATTTCCTCTTTTATAGCTGTTAGCAGTTGCCTTATGTATTGAGGTGCTCCTATGTTGGGTGCATATATATTTAAAATTGTTATATCTTCTTCTTGGATTGATCCCTTGATCATTATGTAGTGTCCTCCCTTGTCTCTTGTCACATTCTTTATTTTAAAGTCTATTTTATCTGACAAGAGTAAGCTACGCCAGCTTTCTTTTGATTTCCATTTGCATGGAATATCTTTTTCCATCCCCTCACTTTCAGTCTGTATGTGTTTCTAGGTCTGAAGTGAGTCTCTTGTAGACTGCATATATATGGGTCTTGTTTTTGTATCCATTCAGCAAGCCTATGTCTTTTGGTTGGCACATTTAATCCTTTCACGTTTAAGGTAATTATTGATATGTATGTTCCTATGACCATTTTCTTAATTGTTTTGGGTTTGTTTTTGTAGGTCCTTTTCTTCTCTTGTGTTTCCCATTTAGAGAAGTTCCTTTAGCATTTGTTGTAGAGCTGGTTTGGTGGTGCTGAATTCTCTTAGCTTTTGCTTGTCTGTAAAGCTTTTGATTTCTCCATCGAATCTGAATGAGATCCTTGCTGGGTAGAGTACTCTTGGTTGTAGGTTCTTCTCTTTCATCACTTTAAGTATTTCCTGCCAGTCCCTTCTGGCTTGTAGAGTTTCTGCTGAGAAATCAGCTGTTAACCATATGGGACTTCCCTTGAATGTTGTTTTACGTTTTTCCCTTGCTGCTTTCAATGATTTTTCTTTGTGTTTAATTTTTGCCAATTTGATCACTATGTGTCTCGATGTGTTTCTCCTTGGGTTTATCCTGTAAGGGTTTGCTGCGCTTCCTGGACTTGTGTGGCTATTTCCTTTCCCATGTTAGGGAAGTTTTCGACTAATCTCTTCAAATATTTTCTCTGGTCCTTTCTCTCTCTCTTCTCCTTCTGGGACCCCTATAATGCGAATGTTCTTGCGTTTAATATTGTCCCAGAGGTCTCATAGGTGGTATTCATTTCTTTTCATTCTTTGTTCTTTATTCTGTTCCACAGCAGTGAATTCCACCATTCTGTCTTCCAGGTCAATTAACCGTTCTTCTGCCTCAGTTATTCTGCTATTGGTTTCTTCTAGTGTAGTTTCCATTTCAGTTATTGTATTGTTCATCTCTGTTTGTTTGTTCTTTAATTCTTCTAGGTCTTTGTTAAACATTTCTTGCATCTTCTCGATCTTTGCCTCCATTCTTTTTCCGAGGTCCTGGATCATCTTCACTATCATTATTCTGAATTCTTTTTTTCGAAGGTTGCCTATCTCTACTTCATTTAGTTGTTTTTCTGGGGTTTTATCTTGTTCCTTCATCTGGTACATAGCCCTCTGCCTTTTCGTCTTGTCTATCTTTCTGTGAATGTGGTTTTTGTTCCATAGGCTACAGGATTGTAGTTCTTCTTGCCTCTGCTGTCTGCCCTCTAGTGGATGAGGCTATCAAAGAGGCTTGTGTAAATTTCCTGATGAGAGGGACTGGTGGTGGGAAGAGCTGACTGTTGCTCTGGTAGGCAGAGCTCAGTAAAACTTTAATCCACTTGACTGTTGATGGGTGGGGCTGGGTTCCCTCCCTGTTGGTTGTTTGGCCTGAGGCAACCCAACACTGGAGCCTACCTGGGCTCTTTGGTGGGGCTAATGACAGACTCTGGGAGGGCTCACACCAAGGAGTACTTCCCAGAACTTCTGCTGCCAGTGTCCTTGTCCCCACGGAGAGCCACAGCCACCCCCCACCTCTGCAGGAGACCCTCCAACACTAGCAGGCAGGTCTGGTTCAGTCTCCCCTTGGTCACTGCTCTTTCCCCTGGTTCCCGATGTGCACACTAGTTTGTGTGTGCCCTCCAAGAGTGGAGTCTCTGTTTCCCCCAGTCCTGTCAAATTCATGCAATCAATTCCCAAGAGGCTTCAAAGTCTGATTCTCTAGGAATTCCTCTTCCCGTTGCCGGACCCCCAGGTTGGGAAGCCTGAGGTGGGGCTCAGAACCTTCACTCCAGTGGGTAGACTTCTGTGGTATAAGTGTTCTCCAGTCTGTGAGTCACCCACCCAGCGGTTACAGGATTTGATTTTACTGTGATTGTGCCCCTCCTACCGTCTCATTGTGGCTTCTCCTTTGTCTTTGGATGTGCAGTATCTTTTTTGGTGAGTTTCAGTGTCTTCCTGTCGATGATTCTCCAGCAGCTAGTTGTGATTCTGGTGTTCTTGCAAGAGGGAATGAGAGCAGGTCCTTCTACTCCGCCATCTTGGTTCCTCCCTCAAGCCTCTCCTACGACCTCCAAAAGTCTCATCTGATTATGGCATCAGCTTGAAGTCTAGAATCTTGATATCTAATTCAGGTCCAGGTGTGATTGAGGTTCCTCAGATTCAGTTCCTCAGGTACAGCTCCTGGAATATAATTCCTCTTGATCATTCTTTTTTGCATAAGGTACTGTTCTTCCTGCTTCTACTCTGATGCATTCTCTGGAGGTTATATTCTTTGGCTGATAATTTGGTTGTTGCTCTGACTGAGCTTGAGTAACTTTAGAAGAAAATTCACATTTATGGCCATGGTCAGAGCAGGTATTATTAATTGTCCAGGTAAGGGAATCCCACCTAGTAATGGTCAGTAGTCTCCTGAACAGATATTATAATTTCTTTCTTCTACAGTAAATTTCCTAAGGGCCAACCACTAAGAGCCATGGAGTGGAGAAATCCCCAAAGTAACCCACAAGCACTGGGTAAACTGGGTATAGGTAATTGAAGATTACCCTAACAATTAGGGTAACTTTAACTCTGCATAGATTGTGAAGTACCTTTGTTTTTTAATAAGCAAAAGTGTGAGCAATTATCAAAGTAATTGGTATACAGGCGTGGTCTCACACCTTGGATCAGCTGTCCACTTCAGATGTCTTCTTATCCTGGGCTGGTTGTTTCTCCTCTGAGCATTGTTTTTAAGGTGATTTTGAGGTCAACCATCCTCTCTATAGGCCAGTGCAGTGCAGAGGCCCTTTCTAAGTGGAAATATTAATCCAAGAGTCAATTCCCATCACTTTTGCTGTGCATGAGCTAGTTAAGAGTATCTCATAAAGGTCTTTCCATCTAGGTTGGAGATAGGCCTTTAAATGATGCCTAACGTTCTGGTTGTAGGTCATGGGGCATCTGCTCTCTCTCCAAAGATAGATTACTGAGATAAGCTTCAGAAACAAACTTGGTGTCCTTTTACTAATTCAATTAAACTTTGCAACAATATAACCTAAGAGCAAGGAACTATCTGGGAAGCAAGTCTTAGTAAATACATCTCAGTTAACAAAACTAGAATTTAACATTCTCTGAAACATCCTTTTTCTCTCTAAAATTACCCTTATTTCTACCAAATATAGCCAAATAACTATGAGGTGTTTTGTTATGTTTTGTTTGCAAAGTGAGTCTGGTTACCTGATCATGTACACTGTTAATCTGATTGTGCTAGAACTTTCTGTAAGGAATCTTCAGATTAAATCTGTTATTTTTTATTTTTTTATTGACATATAGTTCATTTACAATGTCGTGTTATTTTCAGGTGTACAACAAAGTGATTCAGTTATACACACATATATATATTCTTTTTCAAGTTCTTTTCCCTTATACGTTATTACAAAATATTGAGTATAGATCCTTGTGCTCTACATGAGGTCCTTGTTGGTTATCTATTTTATATATAGTAATGTATTTATGTTAATCCCAAACTCCTAATTTACCCCTCCCCACTTTCCCCTTTGGTAACCATAAGTTTGTTTTCTATGTCTGTGGGCATATTTCTGCTTTGTATATTGGTTCCTTTTTATCACTTTTTTTAGATTCCACATATAAGTGAAATCATATGTTATTTGTCTTGTCTGTCTGACTTCACTTAGTTTGGTAATCTCTAGGTCCATCCATGTTGCTGCAAATGGCATTATTTCATTCTTTTTTATGGCTGACTAGTATTCCGCTACCACATTTTCTTTATCCGTTCATCTGTCGATGGACATTTAGGTTGCTTCCATGTCTTGGATATTGCAAATAGTGCTGCTATGAACATTGGAGTGCATGTATCTTTTCAAGTTAGAGTTTTTGTGTTTTCTGGATATATGTCCAGGATTGGGATTGCAGGATCATATGGTAATTCTAGTTTTTTAAGGAACCTCCCTACTGTTCTCCATAGGGGTGTACCAGTTTACATTCCCCCCAACAATGTAGGAGGGCTCCTTTTTCTCTACACCTTCTCCAGCATTTATTATTTTTAGAATTCTGATGATGGCCATTCTGGCCAGTGTGAGGTGATACCTCACTGTCATTATGATTTACATTCTCTAATACTTAGTGATGTTGAACACCCTTTCCTCTGCCTTTTGGACATCTGCATGTCTTCTTTGGAGAAATGTCTATTTAAATCTTCTGCCCATTTTTTAAAAACTTTTATTATTTATTTATTTATGGCTGTGTTGGGTCTTCATTTTTGTGCGAGGGCTTTCTCTAGCTGTGGCAAGTGGGGACCACTCTTCATTGCGGTGCACGGGCTTCTCACTATCGTGGCCTCTCTTGTTGCGAAGCACAGGCTCCAGACGCGCAGGATCAGTAATTGTGGCTCGTGGGCCTAGTCGCTCCGCGGCATGTGGGATCTTCCCAGTTCAGGGCTCAAACCCGTGTCCACTGCATTGGCAGGCAGATTCTTAACCACTGTGCCACCAGGGAAGCGCCTTCTGCCCATTATTTGATTCAGTTTTTTGTATATTTGACATTGAGTTGTATGAACTCTGTGTATAATTTGGAAATTAAACTCTTGTCAGTTGCACCAGTTACAAATATTTTCCCCATTCTGTAGGTTGTCTTTTGATTTTATTTATGGTTTCCTCTGTGTGCAAAATCTTCAAGTTTAATTAGTTCCCATTTGTTTACTTTTTTATTTCCGTTACTCTGAGACAAATCCAAATAGGTATTGCTGCAATTTATGTCAAAGAATGTTCTGCCTATGTTTCCCTCTAAGAGTTTTATCGTAACTGGTCTTACTTTGAAGTCTTTATTCCATTTTGAGTTTATTTTTGCATATGGTGTTAGAGAAAGTTCTCATTGCATTCTTTTACATGTAGCTGTTCAGTTTTCCCAGAGCCACTTTTGAAGAGACTGTTTTCTCCATTTTATATCCATGCCTACATTGTTGTAAAATAATTGACCGTTGGTGCATGGATATATTTCTGGGATTTCTATCCTATTTCATAGATTTTTGTCTGTTTTTGTGCCAGTACCATACTGTTTTGATGTCTGTAGCTTTGTAGTATAGTCTGAAGTCAGGGAGCCTGATTCTTCCAGCTCTATTTTTCTTTCTTAAAATTGCTTTCTTCCTCAGGGTCTTTTGTGTTTCCATACAAATTTAAAAATTTTTTGTTCTACTTCTGTGAAAAACGTCATTGGTAATTTGATATGGATTGTATGGAATCTGTAGTTTGCCTTCGGGAGTATAGTCATTTTGAAAATACTGGTGTTTCTGATTCACAAACATGGTATATCTTTCCAACTGTTTGTGTCATCTTTGATTTCTCTCATTAGGGTCTTACTGTTTTTGGAGTACAGGCCTTATGCCTCCTTAGGTAGGTTTATTACTATGTATTTTATTCTTTTTGATATGATGGTAAATGGCATTGTTTCCTTAATTGCTGTTCCCGATCTTTCATTGGAAATGTATAGAAATGCAGCAGATTTCTGTGTATTAATTTTGTATCCTGCAACTTTACCAAATTCATTGAGTTTTAGTAGTCTTCTGGTAACATCTTTAGGATTTTCTGTGTATACTTTCATGTCATTTGCCAACAGTAACAGTTTTACTTTTCCAATTTGGATAACTTATTTATTTTTCGTCTCTGATTGCTGTGACTAGGACTTCCAAAACTGTGTTGAATAAAAGTGGCGAGCGTTGACATCCTTGTCTTGTTCCTGGTATTAGAGGAAATGCCTTCAGCTTTTCACCATTGAGTATGATATTAGCTGTGGGTTTGTCATATATGGCCTTTATTATGCTGAGGTAGGTCCCATCTATGCCTGACTTTCTGGAGAGCTTTTTATCATAAATGGATGTTGAATTTTACCAAAAGCTTCTTCTTTATCTATTGAGATGATCATATAGGTATTATTCTTTACTTTGTTGATGTGATGTATCACACTGATTGTGTGGATATTGAAAAATCCTTAAACTCCTGGGATAAACCCCACTTGATCATGGTGTATGATTCTCTTAATATATTGTTGAATTCGGTTTGCTAGGATTTTGTTAAGAATTTTTTGCATCTATGTTCATCAGGGATATTGGCCTGTAATTTCTTTTCTTGTGGTATTTTTGTGTGGTTTTGGTATCCCGGTGATGGTGGCCTCATAGGACGAGTTTGGAAGTGTTCTTCCTCTGCAACTCTTTGGAATAGTTTCAGAAGGATAGGTGTTATCTTTTCACAAAAAGTTTGGTTGAATTCAGCTGTAAAGCCATCTGATCCTGGACTTTTGTTTGTTGGGATTGTTTTCAGCAGATTCAATTTCAGTACTCATTATTGGCTGTTTGTATTTCTATTTCATCCTGGTTCAGTATTGGGAGATTTTACCTCTCTAAGAATTTGTCCATTTCTTCTAGGTTTTCCATTTTATTGACATATAATTGCTTGTAGTAGTCTACTATGGTCCTTTGTATTTCTGTGGAGTCCATTGTAGCTTCTCCTTTTTCATTTCTGATTTTATTGATTTGAGTCTCTCCCTTTCTTTCTTGATGAGTCTGGTTAAAGGTTTATCAATTTTGCATATCTTTTTAAAGAACCAGCTTTTAGTTTCATTTAATTTTTGTATTGTTTTCTTCATCTCTATTTCATTTAAAATTTCTGCTCTGAGCTTTATGATTTCTTTCCTTCTGCTAACTTCAGGTTTTGTTTTTCCTTTTTTCCCTACTTGCTTTAGGTGTAAAGACAGGTTGTTTGAGGTTTTTCTTGTTTCCTGAGGTAAGCTTGTATTGCTCTAAACTTACCTCTTAGAACTGCTTTTCCTGCGTCCTGTAGATTTAGATCATTCTCTTTTCATTTTCATTTGTCTCTGGGTATTTTTTTGATTTCCTCTTTGATTTCTTCAGTGATCCATTGGTTGTTTAGTAGCATATTGTTTAGCCTCCACGTGTTTGTGGTTTTTGCAGTTTTTTCTTGTGGTTGATATCTAATCTCATAGTGGTGTGGTCAAAAAAGATGCTTGATATACTTTAAATTTTCTTGAATTTACCAAGGCTTGCTTTGTGGCCCATCATGTGATCTATCCTGGAGAATGTTCCATGTGCACTTGAAAAGAATGTGTATTCTGCTGCTTTTGAAGGAATGTTATATAAATATCAATGATTCCTTCTAGACTAACGTGTCATTTAAGGCCTGTGTTTCCTTATTGATTTTCTGTCTGGATGATCTCTCCACTCCTATAAGTAAGATGTTAAAGTCCCAACTATTATTGTGTTACTGTCAATTTATCTTTTATGTCTGTTAACATTTACCTTATATTGTGAGGTGTTCCTATGTTGGGTGCATCTATGTTTACAATTGTTATATCTTCTTCTCAGATTGATCCCTTAATCATTATGTAGTGTGCTTCTTTGTCTCTTGTAACAGTCTTTATTTTAAAGTCTATTTTGTCTGATATGAGTATTGCTACTCCAGGTTTCTTTTGATTTCCACTTGCTTAGGATAGCTTTATCCATCACCTCACTTTCAGTCTGTATGTGTCTCTAGATCTGAAGTGGGTCTCTTGTAGACAGCATATATACAGGTCTTATTTTTGCATCCATTAAGCCTGTCTATGTCTTCTGGTTGGAGCCTTTTATCTGTTTACATTCAAGGTAATTATCAATATGTATGATCTTAATGCCATTTTGTTAACTGTTTTCAATCTGTTTTTGTAGGTCTTATTTCTTCCTTTCCTCTTTTGTTCTCTTGTGATTTGACTTTCTTTAGTTTTGTGTTTGGATCCCTTTTCCCTTTGTGTGTGTATATCTATTATAGATTTTCTGTTTGCAGTTACCGTGAGGTTTTGATATAGCCATCTATATATACACATTACTGTATTAAGTTGCTGATCTCTTAATTTCAAATGCATTTCAAATATCCTGCATTTTCACTCTCCTCCTATCAGAGCACTTGTTTATATGTCATATTTGTTTGTAGATAATTTCCTACTTTTACTTTATGTTTAACTTTACCGATGAGCATTCCCATTTTTCAATTTTCTTGTCTCTAGTTTTCTTTTCTGCCTAGTGAAGTAGCTTTAGCATTTGTTGTACAGCTGGTTTCGTGGTGCTGAATTCTTTTAGCTTTTGCTTCTCTGTGAAGCTTTTTATTTCTCCATCAAATCTGAATGAGCACCTTGCTGGGTAGAGTATTCTTGGATATAGGTTTTTACCTTTCATCACTTTAAGTATATTGTACCACTCCCTTCTGGCCTGCACATTTTGCTGAAAAAATCAGCTGATAGTCTTATGTGGATTCTCTTGTATGTTATTTGTTTCTTCTCCCTTGTTGCTTTTAATCTTTTTTCTTAACTTTAATTTTTGTCAGTTTGATTACTGTGTGTCTCGGTGTATTCCTCCTTGGGTTTGTCCTGCTTGGGACTCTCTGTACTTACTGGATTTCGGTGACTGTTTCCTTTTCCACGTTAGGAAAGTTTTCAGCTATTATCTGTTGAAATATTTTATCTGAGCCTTTCCCTCTCTCTTTTCCTTCTGGGACCCCTGTAATGCAAATGTTGGTGTGTTTGTTGTCCCAGAGATCTCTTAATCTGTCCTCATTTCCTTGTATTCTTTGTCCTTTATTTTGTTCCACATAAGTGATTTCCACCACTCTTGTCTTTCAGCTCACTTATCTGTTCTTCTGCCTAATTTTTCTGCTGTTGATTCCTTCTAGTGCATTTTTCGTTTAAGTAACTGTAGTCTTCAACTCTCCTTGTTTGTATTTTCTAAGTCTTTGTTAATAACTTCTTGTAACTTCTCTTGCTATACCTCCATTCTTTTCCAGAGTTCTCGGATCATCTTTACAATCATTACTCTGAACTCTTTCTCAGGTATATTGCCTTCTCCATTTCACTTAGTTGTTCTTCTGAGGTTTTATTTTGTTCCACTTTCTGAAGCATATTCCTTTGCTGTCTCATTTACTCTAAATTTCTATTTGTATTTTTATGTATATGGAAGGTTAGTTATGTTTCTTGTCCTTGTAGAAGTGGCCCTTTTGTAGGGGATGTCCTATGTGTCCCAGCAGTTCACTCCCCTCTCGTCCTCCAAGGGCCAGGTTCCAGCTGGTCCTGGGTAGGTTCTCATCTGTGTTTGCAGACTCATTTCTGCAGGCTGTGGGATCATAAATTTCTTGCTTCTGGTGTCTGCCCCCCTGGTGTGTGAGGCTGGTCTCGAGGCTTGTTCAGGCGTGCTGGTGTGAGGGTGCTGGTGCCTGCCCACTGGTGGCTGGAACTAGTTCTTGGCCCTCTTGTGAGTCGGGTCCTCTTAACTGGTGTTTCTAGAGGTGGCTGTGGGCTCAGAAAGTCTTTAGGCAGCCTGTCTGCTGATGGGTGGGACTGTTCTCTCCCTGTTGGTTGTTAGGCCTGAGGCATCTCAGCACTGGAGCCTTCAGGCTGTTGGGTAGGGTCAGGTCTTTGTGCAAAATGTAGACCTCCAGGGGAGCTCATGCTGATGAATATTCCCTGATAACTCTGTAAGCAGTGTCCTTTCCCCATTGTGAGCCACAGCCACCCCCTGCCTCCTCAGGAGACCCTGCAAGACCATCGGGTAGGTCTGGCCTATGCCCCTATGAAGTCACTGCTTTTTCCCTGTTGCCTGGTGCACATGAGAACTTGTGTGTACCCTGCAAGGGTGGAGTGTCTGTTTTCCCCAGTCCCGTGGAGCACCTGCAATCAAGACTTGCTGGCCTTCAAAGCCAAATGCTCTGAAGGCTTCTCCTCCCAATGTCAGAACGCCAAGTTGGGGAACCTGACATGGGACTCAGAACTCAATCCTGTGGGAGAAGTTCTACGATATAATTATTCTCCAGTTTTGGGTCACTGACCCATGTGTTATGAGATTTGATTATATTGGCATTGTACCTCTCCTACCATCTCATTGTGGTTTCTTCATTGTCTTTGGGTGTAGAATATCTTGCTTGTTAGGTTCCAGTCTTTTTTAACGATGGTTCTAGAGCAGTTGTGGTTTTGCTATGCTTGTGAGGGGACGTGAGCTCAACATTCTTCTACACCATCATCTTCTCGAGAATTCTAGTGTGGGTCTTTCAGAGGTTGTCTAATGAGTGAAAATGCAGGAGCACTGGGTAGATGGACCTTCGACTGTATTAGGGGATCCCTAGCTTTCTCCACATTAGTATCATGTAGAGGATAAGCGTTTCATTGCTTCATGTTCTGGCCAATATTTGGTAATGTCAGACTTTTACACTGTGCCAGCTTTTGCCAGTGCAATGATGGGAAAGCTATTGTGTGCATTTATTTTACAATTCTCTGATTACTAGGAAGATGGAACGCCTTTGCCTGTGTTCACCTTTGTCCTCTGAAATTCCTTATCATGTTTTTCCCTTTCACCCACCTAGTTGCTTGTCTTCCTCATCAATTTGTAGAGAACTCGTTATATTCGACCTCTGATATTTTATGTGGTTACCTTCAAAGGGAGGCACAGATGTACCTCACTGTGCTCTCCCTGAAAGGGAGTTCAAACCCAGCAGTACCGCTTATCTATAACATAGCAATGATAGACGGACTTTTCAGAGGTGGTACGTGTAAAAACTCCTTAGAAGAGTGCTTGACAATAATAGATACTTGATGAGTACTGAGTTGTTTACCATGATCCTACAACCAACGCTTCCATGCCACAGTATTTAATATTGCAGATATTTTTGCAATGAGAATATTCTTAGAAGTTCATGCCATTAGTCACAAGCCATAGATAATGGACTCTTTCAATTTTTTTTTAATCACCTGAAACAATTCCTCTAAAAATTCATTACCTCATCCTGAGAGCAGGTGTGAAGCAATGGTCTATATGTGATGGAGGCATTGATGACTTCGGATTGGTTGAATTTTACATTCACTTCGTTTGATATTCAGACAAGGATGTGATGCATATTCAGAAGAGTAGCAAGGCAACATATTTTAAAGATTTCATATACAAATGTATATATAATATAATGTATATCAACTATTTTTTTCCTAACTAAATAACTGATTTCTCTTTGAACATAATGTGCAACTAGTTTCCCAGTGAGAATGAAGCAGAAATGTGTCCACAGGGCATGGCCAAATGTTCCAAACCTCAGTGTGCAGGGAGTGGAGTCCTACCAAGATCTTTATACCTTCAAGCTTAAGTTCTTACATTTTTTTTTTTTTTCTCTCTGAGAGGCTTGAGAATACACAGAAGCAATTCTGCAGTTGACTTTTGTTGCTGGAGGAAAATGAACTTCTAGAGATGGAAGAAGTAACAAGGGTGACAGGAAGATGATGCTACCACATTTAGTGTCCTGGGGTCCTCAGCTCCAGTCATCAGTTCATTCCCTCACTCATCAAATATTTACCCAGTCTCCTCCTTTGTGTCAGATGACACTCCAAGTGTCGGAAACAGCTGGACAGAAGAGAGACAATCTCAAAGCTTACAGTATAGTGGCTAGTGTGTTTGGGGGTGGGTGAGAGATGTGGGGAAAAAGCACTGAATAAGAGCACTTAAAGAGATGATTTCAGGTTGGTGAGAACCATGAGGATATGAAATACGATGAAGAGGTAGAGAAGGTGTTCGGAGAGGCTTCACTGCAGAAGTGATTGTGGCCTGAGTAATGACAAGGAGATCCCCGGGTAGATATCTGGGGGAGACCTCTCTTCACAGAAGGAACAGCTGCGACAAAATATCTGAAGGAAGAAAGAGTGTGGAAATTTCTAAATAACAGAAATGAAGTCAGAGTGACCAGAATACAGTGAACATGTGTGAGCGTTGGGTAAATAATATCAGAGAGTAGCCAGGGCTGTACCGTACAAGGGCCTGTAGGCAATAGGAAGAAGGTTGGATTTTATTCTAGGCAAAATTGAAAGCTATTAGAAGATTTAAAGCAGAACAGAGAGAGAATGTTATCTACAGTTTTAAAATGTCATTCTGGCCGTTAAAAGTCCACCAATATGGCTATGATTCCAGGCTGACAGTACTAAGTGTTGATGGGGATATGGAAAAACTGCAGCTGTTGTATGCTGCCAGTGGTGGTACAGATTGGCATGACCGCTCTGGAACTCTATTTGGTGATTTCTACTAAAGCTAAGTCAGCAAGTCAATTTCTGACAGATACACCAAATAGAAATGCATACATACATTCACCAAAACAGACATTTGCTAGAATGCTCATAGGAATACTACTCATAATAGTCAAAAACTAAAAATTACCCAAATGCCTATCCACAATACAATGGATAAAACAGGTGTGGTAGATTCTCACAGTGGAATACTATAGCACCATGAGAAACAACTACGTACAAATACAGGCCACAGTATGGATGAATTTCATGGATGAATCTCACAGATAAAATGTCCAACAAAAGAAAATAGAAAAAAAAGAGATCATACTACATGGTTGCATTTATCTAAATTTCAAAAACAGGAAAAATTAATCTATGCTGTTGAACGTCAGAACAGTGGTTTCCCTTGGGGCAAGGGTAATACGTAACTTGGGAACATGACAGTGATGTTTCAGTGCTGATCATCTTCCTTTCTTGATTTGGATGCTGGTGGCATGGGAGTGTCTGCGAAACTTCAAAGAGCTATTCACTTTATGAGCTCTCTTCTAAATGTAGGTTATAAAACTTCAAAGAAAGTTCACTCTGGATGCTGTATGAAGAAATGGTCACGAGGGGTGAGATGGCAAGTGGAGAAACGTGGCCCCAGTTAGGAGGCTACTGAAGTAGACCAAGGAAGAGGGGATGTGGCAGGAGTAGCCTGATGACAGTGGACATGCACATATGGAGACCCATTTGGGATACATTAGAGGGTCTCTCTGTTCTTCATATCAATCTATCTTAAATCAGATTCACAACATCAGAGGTTCTGAATAGAACCTAAGGTTTGGCTATGACTTGTGTAGAGTAGTGAGGACCCTCCTACACATGGGGCAACGCATGGTGCAGTAATCAACATTTTTCAGCCCTTACAACTTAATGACTTATGTTGCACATGGCCATAACGGCAACCCTATCCACCTACCAGCAGCAGGTGATTTGGCTCAGGACAGCTCCCCTCTAGAGACATCCTGCCCACAAGTCACCTAGTTTAATCTCACATCCAGTGTTCAGATCTCTTCAGAGTCCTGCAGGAGTTTACTCAGCTTAGGCTTGAGGGAACTCATTCCTTCCAAGGCAGCCCATTCCAAACTGTAGGAAATCACTGCTTCCTAACGGAAAGAGGAAATCTCAGCCACGTAGGGATTCTTGTTCCACCCTTTGGGTCCAAAGAAAGAAGAAGCCAGTCTTCCACATTGCGACACATCCAATGTTGCCGAAGATCCCGCAACATTCCTTCTCTGCAGACCTAGTACCTGGAGTCAGAGGATCCAACAGGCCTCACGGCCACTCAGTTGCTGGCCTCTCAAACATGGAGGACATGGGAACTTCATCCCTGACATTCTAAATGTTAGGCTTTTGTTAACATCACCTGTGGTCTCATTGGGCTTGTAAGTGTTTTGCTTTGCTTTTCCACATTCATTCATTCTGGCATTACTGAGAACTAAGACACTTTTTTTTTTTTTTCACATTTGTAGCCTCTAAGCCATATTTTCTGCACTTGTGCTTAGGCATGTTCCTCCTCATTGTAAGTGAAGGGTCTTACATTTATCCTTAGTCAATGTCATCTCATAACAATGGTTGGTTAAAGAGGTCATTTATCTGGGAGGCAAAACATCTGGGCTCCCTTCTCAGCCCTCTTGCTAACTAGATGAGAGTTATAACAAATTTGGGGGCAAGGGGTGCCCCCCAGGAACTGTCAGTGTTGAGTGAAACTCTGAGCTGAATTATTTAATTTGCAAAAGAAATATTTATCACAGGGATACCCTATCAAGTTGGCAAAGACTTTCAAATGACTCTTTTCAGTGTCACACGCTTCCTGTGGGAAGGCAGAGCAAATGTCTCCATGGATACAATTAGTGAAGAACTTAAAGGTCCATTGCCCTCTGGCCCATTGATTCTAGGAATGTATGCTGAGCTAATCATCAGGGAAGTGTACAAAGATATTTGGGCAAGGATGACTACTTCATGTTGACCACTGATAGCTACAAACTGGAAATAATCTAGATGTCTAACCAAATCGGAAAAGGTAAAGTATAGAGTATACATTTGATAAACTTAATGAACATTCATAGATCATATTTCAGATAATGTGGGCAAATATTGTTACTAAGTTAAAAAAAGTTAGGGATTAAAATGCATGTATTATATGGTCTCAATTATATCCATAGAAAGACAATGAAATGTTAATAATTATCTTTAACTTGTGAGGTTATGGGTGAATTTTTCTTCCTCATAATATTCAGGAATTTCTATGTTCTCTCAAGCCAGCATTGCTTCTAAAATATAAAAAAGGTTTTTGAAATTTATTTAAGAAAAATGTTTTTAAAGAGTCAACTCACAGAAGGATTACTATACCAACTTCCTCAAGACCTCTCTTTCTGACCCTTTACTCCCTTCTAATTTGCCTGCATAATAATGCCTGCCCCTCTGTTAACACTTTCTTTATGCCTTAGTGTTCTCCCATTCAAAAATATCCAAGAGCTTCTATATACCAACTCCAAATAATAAAGTCTAAATATTTCAGTCAGGGAGTTAAGACCCTCTATCATAATGAGTTGGTTTCCTGAACTCCCTTCTGTCGACACTACTCTCTATGAATAGAGAGGTTAAGGGTTTTCCAACTCTGTAATTTTCTCAGTGTCTAATATGTTAGGCACATAGTTAGCACTTTTAAAACAATGAAAATTCAACTGGAAAGCAAATATATTCCCCTGTTTTGGAATTTGAGGGAGGAATTTGGGGTCCAGTTTTAGGCAACTAAGAATTCAGAAGCAATTAAGTGTAGTGTGGAAGGTAGGATTATGGAATATCACGCAACAATAAAGTATTTCAACAGATGGCCACTGTCCACAGCTACAGAGGCAAATGAGAAGGAGTGTGTCTCAGGCTAAGCGGGATAAGCGATGTGAGATGGCTGAGGAGGGGAAAATGTGGGTAGCCAGACAGGATTCACCATGTGAGCAAAGGCAGAAAGGGGTTCACACTAGGGCCATTAGACGTGTGATCCACTCGCACTGAAGACGTCCGAGGAATCTCGTTCCAGGATGTGTTAAATGAAAGGAAAACCAGTGAACACTGTGGGCTGGTATCAGTGCGCTCATCCCAGTACCAGAAGCGGGAACTAAGTGACACTTGGAATCACTTCTGGTCAAGGCCTTCGAGAAAAATGAGTTTCCTGACTTTCACTCTGAGTAAATTCATCTCCCCACTGGTAGAGCGCAGAGGAAGTCAACAGGATCCTGTGAGTCTCCATGATTCAGGTGCTCGAAGCTCAACTGGTCTGACAGTTGCAGTTTTTAGTGACTGCTGCCTTGTGTTTGGGCTGCAGATTTAAGGTGAACATACAGGATCTATGAACTTTAAACAGCCAGATCTTCCTAAGAAGAAATCTGAGCCATGCATGTTAAGATAAGCATGTTTTCAGTTAAAAAGATTAATACTCACTTTAAATATTGTCATCTATTTCCTATAGCTCTCCTCCCTAAAATTTACACACAGGCGCGCGCGCACACACACACACACACACACACACACACACACTTTGGCTATAAAATAAAAATGTTAGTACACCAAAAAAAGTCCTTCCCAGCTGTCTCCCCATGTACATTTTTTCAGGGTTTGTCTATTTTTTCCCTATTTTTTGAATTCTTACTACGGTTAGATTCACTTGTGCATTTTATTTTAGTGAAAAAGGACTTCTCCCCTTCTTCCCCCAGATCATTCTCTGCCCCACCTGCTAGCCTCTCTGTGGCCTCCACATTAAGCCAAACTCACCACACTCACAGATTCTTGCCTCAAAGTGGAAAAGGTTTTCTTTTGACAAACAGCTTATGGAATCTCTGATTTTCTAACTGTATGCTATTTATACTTAGCCCTTCATTTAATGTTTGTGAAACCTACTGTATCGTAAACACCAAGCCAAATCCCGACTTGCTATAATTGGATTAAATAGAAGCTATTATCATTTTTAGAAGCTGACACCAGGACTATCTGCCCTCCTCTCCCTCCACTTCGCAATCCCCAGAATTTGAAAAAGATTCATTCTAGATTAAACGAATTTACTCTTTTACTTGTACTGATCAAGAGGTAAAATGAAGAAAATATATTGAGATTCTATCTCAGATATTGGACATAGACTTTCTGTCATAGGGAAAAACCTTTGTATTCTATTACAAGTTAATCACTAAATGGGTGTTGCCTGTAAGCGTTAATTATACATCATGGTCCATCTCTGGGAACTCTGCCTCCCAGGTAATGATCATTAAGCTAAAAATACCTCTGTTTAGCTCACGGGAGACATCCTGACCAGGCCCACCTGTGAATGCCTGCAGGACAGGAGAAGTTAACACCTCCCCTCTGCAGCTCACCTGACCCAGGAAGTGTTTGACTTTACTCCCGCCCTTTGAGTATAAAAGAAGCGTGAATTCTAACTCAGGCAAGGTGTTTTTTTGGGGGTGGGAGTGTGCTTTGTTCTTGGTCTGCTGGCTTTCAGAATAAAGTCCCTAGTTCTTGCCCCAACAGCTCGACTTTCAATTTATAGGCCTGTCACATGGTGAGTAGTAAAGTTTGGACTTGGCAACAGATTTTGCTGAAACCCTCCAGGGGCCTTGCTGCTCCTGGCCAGCTGATCGCAGCCTGGGGATTTGGGGGTAAGGCCCTGGCCGCTGCCGGGACCGCTTGTCCGAGGATCTTCCCTTCAACATTCTGGCCGCCCAGCGCCTGGCAATTGGAGCAAGGAATCAACATTTGGGAGCCGAAGGCCTCCACGCAGTAGGGTAAGTTGCTCTGGTGTGTCCAGCCAGAAACCTCTCTGGGGCTTTTATTCTGCGGAATAAGCCAGTTTGTTTTGTATTTGAGTGGGGCACCCTGTTGCAGAGAGGAAAGAGTTGCTGGGCTTTTACCCAATTTGTGAACCAGTTCATTTGCTTCTTTGGTTGTTTTAAAATGTATTTTATTGAAATATAGTAGATTTACAATGTTGTGTTAATTTCTTCTGTACAGCAAAGTGTTTCAGTTATATATATGTGTGTGTGTACATATATATATGTTCTTTTTCATAATCTATTCCATTATGGCTTATTACAGGATATTGAATTTAGTCCTCTGTGCTCTACAGTAGGACCTTGTTGTTTTTCCATCCCATATGTAATAGTTTCCACCTGCTACTCCCAAACTCCTACTCCATCTCTCCCCCTCCTCCCTATCCCTTGGCAACCACACGTCTGTTCTCTACATCTGTGAGTTCTCCTGTTTCATAGATAGGCTCATTTGAGTCATATTTTGGATTCCACAAATCAGTGATATCACACGTTATTTGTCTTTCTCTATCTGACTTACTTCCTTTAATATGATCTCTAGTTCTTTCCATGTTGCTGCAAATGGCATTTCATTCATTTTTATGGCTGAGTAATTTTCCATTATATATATGTACCACATCTTCTTTATCCATTCATTTGTTGATGGACATTTAGATTGTGTCCATGTCTTGGCTATTGTGAATACTACTGCTGTGAATATTGGGGTGCATGTATCTGTCTGAATTAGAGTTTTGTCTGGATAATATGCCCAGGAGTGGGATTGCTGGATCATATGGCAACTCTACTTTTAGTTTTTTGAGGAACCTCCATACTGTTCTCCATAGTGGCTACACCAATTTACATTCCCACCAGCAGTGTAGGAGGGTTCCCTTTTCTCTACAACCTCTCCAGCATTTGTTATTTGTAGATGTTTTAATGATGGCCGTTCTGACCAGATTGAGGTAGTACATCATTGCAGTTTTGATTTGTATCTCTCTAAAAATTAGTGATGTTGAGCATCTATTCTTGTGCCTATTGGCCATCTGTATGTATGTATTCTTTAAAAAAAAGGTCTTTTCTGTCGTCTGCCCATTTTATGATTGGGTTTTTCTTTTGATATTGAGTTGTATGTGCTGTGTGTGTATTTTGGAAATTAATCTCTTCTCGGTTACATCATTTACAAAAGTTTTTGCCCATTCCTTAAGTTCTTTCCATTATGTTTATGGTTTCCTTGGCTGTGCAAAAGTTTCCAAGTTTAATTAGTTCCTGTTTGTTTATTTTTGCTTTTATTTCTATTGCCTTGGGAGACTGACCTAAGAAAACATTGGTACAATTTATGTTCGACAGTGTTTACCTATGTTCTCTTCGAGGAGTTTTATGCTGTCATGTCTCATTTAAATCCTTAAGCCATTTTGAGTTTATTCTTGTGTATGGTGTGACGGTGTGTTCTAACTTTTCATTTTGTCTGTACTGTTTCCACGTTTATTGCTAAAAAAATTTTGTGATACTTCAAACTTCTACAGATGTCGAATAGAGAAAAGGAATAGAAGTAAAAAAGACGTGGTTGTAGGACATTCCCAGGGAGAAGAGGAAGGTTCCACTTGGTTCCTAAAATCACCAAAAGCCCCAGTCCAGAAATCAGCCAGGTTGATTGATGCCCAGGCAGAAAGGCATCCTGTTAATGGTTAGAGATGATCAATTGCTATTTATGGTTCTATGGTGGTTATTCTGTGAAGAAGCGGGGAAGAATGATGAAATTCTTTACGTACAAGCATTTCTGCTATTACATCAGGGAAAATAAGGAAAGGAAGGTAATGACGGTGAGGATATATTGCTTCAGACCTTAACTCCTCCAGCTGAGGTAGCTGTCCCTGCCAGTGTAGCCATCATTCCACTATACCCACCCCTCCACCACCTTCCGTGTCTCTCCAGCTCCAGTTCCTGACACTGGGGCTCACAGCTGTCCATCCTTACAGGGATCAATTAGAAAATCCTGTGTTAGTTCCTGGAGCACAGGGATTTGGTGTGGTATCGGCTTCTAAGACTCAACAGGGCCCCCAATTTGAGCCAGGAGTCACTCCCCGGGCAGGATAGTGTACTTTATGCTGTCATCTCACAGGGGGCCTAAATGCAAATGACCAGCTGGCTGGGTTTCTCAGACCTGTTTAATTGGAAAGATCGAAACCCTCTTTATAGGGAGGATCTTCTACACCTGAAGCCCACTTAGCAGCACCCACAGGTAAACCGAATTGGGACCCCAATAAAGGACGAATGCCCTTATTAGAGTACTCCCAGAAGTGTATGGTGGCAGGTTTTTGAAAAGGGAAAGCAAAGCAAAAGAATCTGAACAAAATTCAAGAAATTAAAAAAACGGAGACCTCTTCGAATTTTTGGAAAATCTTTATCAGGCCTACAGACATTATACTAATGCGGATCTTGAGGCCCCTGAAAATATTAGAATGGTAAATTTGACCTTTTCTGAGGAAGGGGTGCAAAGTTCCTCAGATATTGGGAGAAAAGTTCCAAAATTTAGTGCATTTCGAATGAACCTAATGCACTTTCTCAATTGGTAAATGTTCCTTTTAAGTGCTCAACAGAGAACAGACACAGAAGAAAAATATACAAAACAAAAACTTCACTTTTTTGGCAGTGACATTGGATTCCCGAAAGGCAAGTAACTGGAAGAGATGTAAGCCACTATTGGGGAAGAAACAATGCACTTACCGTCAGGAGAAATAACATTGGAATTCAGGTTGCCCTAGGCTAAAACATAAGAGGAAAAACAACAAAAGATGAGAGCTTCTCGCATGGTAGAAAGAGACTAACACTCTGATGAATGAACAGGGAGTCCCGGGGCTCCCTTGGACATGAGGTGCCTAATTCCCCAAAGGAGCCCTGGGAAAAAATGACAGTGGGGAATGAGCTGATTGACTTTTCTTTCTTTTTTTTTTTTTTTTAATGTGGGCCATTTTTAAAGACTTTATTGAATTTGTCACAGTGTTGCTCCTGTTTCATGTTTTGGTTTTTTGGCCACGAGGCATGTGGGATCTTAGCTCCCCAACCAGGGATTGAACCTGCATCCCTTGCCTTGGAAGGTGAGGTCTTAACCACTGGAGCACCAAGGAAGTCCCTGATTAACTTTTTGATAGACCTCACCTTAAAGTGTTTTCACCAGAACAGCTTGACATTGGAGTCCCAGCAGAACGTGCTTTCAGGCTACAGATGGAGCTCGTGAAAACCTCTGCAAAGGACTCACAGCTCTATCCCCCGAGGTGTACGAAAAGCACAGAGTGTGTGTAGGGCTGTGTACAGTCTTGTGACATCTGGTGATCTTTCTTTAGATACTTTCTTTTTCACACAGTGTGTTCATGAGATTACTGAAGGGAGAGCTAGGGAAGATATCTGGTCATCTGTTAATTACGTACTCTTCTACGTTGATTTACAGAAAGAACCAATAGATTAGGCAAGATATTGTGTGATCAAATATTTGAAAGATGTGCTAGGGCTGGAGACTAGTAGAGCACGGGGGCAGCTGCTTTAAGGTTAGTAACAAGGCAATAGGGTGCCTCCTGCAGAGAGAGCTTTCCTGCCAAAAGCTGCTTGCAAATCCCCTTTGTCAGATCATCACTCCATTTCTATGAGATTATGGGTGAAGGTCCATCTTTAACTTCTTCCTGCTGACAGAGGGCGCCGTATTCTTAGACTGGAAGATGTCGATGTGGGTTTGTAGCATCTCTTGGCTGACAGTTGTAGTTGCCCACTTACATATATGGGCAGAACAAGCTGCAATTATTCAGACGCCCACAAATATATAGATTATGAGCAATAGTGTTAATCCCATTCTCTTAAGGCCAGTTCTTGGAATTGTGCTAGCAATAGGCTCAGTATTGCTCAAGATGGAGCAGCTTGTGTCATGGCCGCAGTGTGGTCATCATGCAGTTGGCTTTTTCCCTCTGGTGGCAGTTACAGTATCTGTAAAACAACTCGGGACTATGTATCAGACACTGAGTCTGTGACCCAATTTTCCTCATCATTAGTGGCTTCAGCCTGCTCTTTTGAGACTCAGCTTTTCTATAAACAAGCAGCAGCCGACATGGAGGGGCCTTTGTACTGGGTAGGGGGAGGGTGGCCTGCAGGGTTCTGATTGATTCCATCCCCCCTTTGCTTGATACTCCTTAATCCTGAGTAGGGACAGATGCAGAACAACAATAACAAAAAAGAGTAATGTTTTGGATAGAGAGGTAAATCATAAACTTGACCGAGGAACCCACAGGGTCCTGTTCAGTTTCACCAGCAGACACACTTTTCAGAATGGCTGGTGGTGTCTGAGTCTGACACAACGCAGGGAATTCAAGTTCTTGGCAATACAGAATTGTATATGCAATGACTTCCACAATGGCCACCCAGTTTTACCTTGGATGTCTGAACCACAGCTACTCCATTTTGACTTTCAATTACATTTCTCTCCTTAATGGACAAAGCAGGTGTCACCATTAATGATTTTAGTGCTTTTCTAGATATGAGGAGATGCAAGAATTTGGGCTCCTGAAAGCGTCTCCTGAAAATATCTCACTATCTGAAGGCCTGTTCTGCCAGTTTTTCTCAGAACACGGAGTGCCTCATTGCTGACCTTCACCCTGGACTCCTTTCAGGGTGTGTTGAAGGTCAGCAACCGCAGTGGCTTGTGACTTAATCCTTGCAGAGGCAGATGGCAAGTGCCAAGTTTTGGTCAGCAGGGCCCCCTCATGGTGATAAATTCGACCATGGTTTGGAAGGCATTTCATGACCATTTCATCCCATGGTGCTAGGAATGTTCATTCTTAGGTCAGGCGAGGATTTTGTTAATAGGCCACTCAATGTGCTGTTACTGTACTAGGCCTTATTACCAATAGCCAAATGTCTCTGGACCACCTGTCTTACTAGTCTGTTATGGCCCAGGAAGAAATTCCCTCTTGTTGCTTCTTCTGATATCTAGAGCTACACTATTACAATCACTGATCTTACGTAGAACTGTATATCTGATCAACTATTTCAAGTCCCCTAGTCATCATTATTTTTATCGAGGTCTCAGCCACACATTTGGTAATACAAGAAACAACAATTTTGTAAAACAAATTTTTAAAATCTACAAATAATATATCTGATAAGTTCATAAGTAACAATTTAAGAACTTCCATCAGGTGCAGCTCAGTATATCCCCAGGTCGTCTGACTTAGTCTGCTCTATACCAATGCTTATCTTTAAGGGAAATTATATATTGGCATTGTCCATAGGGCACCCAGCCCAATTTCCTAGTGTTGCTAGGCTGGTTATCCTTGGTGTGGTTTAATTGTTCCCAACATAAGGGAGCCTTTAAACTTAAATGACCATAGCCTGGTGTTAATCACATAAATCCATCCCATAATTGTGGGAGGTTATATATATTTTTTTCATTTAACAAACATTTATTGAAAGCCATGTGCTAGGCAACAGGGACACAAAGATGACTAAGACATGGCCTCATCTTCAAGCTTAGTCTATTAGAAGAGCAAACATGTAAAATTACTCGGTAAGGAATAATGTACAATGATAACAGCAATGGATTGAAGAATATTAAAAAATGTTTAAATCTAGGCATTCATAATGATACCAAAACCAAAGCAAAGCAATAAATCCTAACTGGTCACCACTGGCGAATGCTAGTAAGCTAATTCATCATTCTGAAAATTAATGAATCAAAAGAAAGAATCAAGCATTCATCCTGACTTTCTTATATGAGCTATACCAGTGGGTAATCACATAGTAGATAAGGGAGAGTTTCTCTTTATAGAAGTATTCCATCTAATAAATAAAGAATAATAGATTAGAATATCACTATTTTGCAGTTCTTAATGATTTAATGGATCTAAGCAAAGATCATTAATAGCTACAGACATGACAAAAAGAGAGTCAGTACCTCCTGATAGACGTACTTACCACTCCTGAAGAAGTCTGAGCAAACTTCTAAGTTTAAGTACCCATTTAAAGGAAACGCAGAAGGGAAAGGAACATGCTAAAAGGCACCACAGAGATGTGATCAGCAAAATTCAGACTCAAGGAAACTCTACAAGACAAATGACTCAGTTTTTACAAGAAAAAATTACGAAAGAAAAAAAGAGAAAGAGCTGGACAGTCTTAAAAGATAAATCAACCAACTGTACTGTACAAATTTATTTGCATCCCAATTCAAACACTCTAGAAACAAAATATATGTATGTATGACACAATGGGGAAACGCAAACACTCACTGGGTTTTGATGCTGTTAAAGCATTATTGTTAAATTTTTAAGTGTAAGAATGGAATTATGGTTATTTATTGAAAGCCTTTATCTTTTAGAGATGTATATGGATATGTTTGTAGATGATATTATAAAATGTCTAGAATTTGCATCCAGTAATCTAGGGAGGAGGCTGGAGTGAGTAGGGGTAGTACAACGTGGGTGATGGGGTACATATTTTACATTGTCTACTATAAAAGACATTAAAAAGAAACAGGAAAGATCAAAATAACACGAGAAAGAGAGAGGCTGACTATGTAAAGCACTTAGGCTGTACATCACAAGTACTACTTATAATTATTATAAAGCTTAAGGATTGGATTAGATGACCTCTCAGATACTTTTCAATTCTGAAAAGTCTAAAATGTTATGACTAGATTATTTTTAAAGGTTATTTTTATCTCTCAAATTCTTTGGTTCTTCCCCAGGGATACGGCTCAGCTTTCTTCTCCCACTGGTTAACAATAGCACACAGAAACGCTGAACAACAACTACTTTTAAAAGGCACCTAAAGTGGAACTGACTCCCAGTTCAATGCTTGCAGGTTTTGGCTATCCCACCCACCTCAATTCTGGAGTCTGGCTGTTATACTGCTTAAATGCTAGGTTAAACAGCGAGTACTGGTTAAACACATGGAAAATTTTGCTTTATCCAATGGTGATAACTCCTATGCTTCTTTTATCCTACACATAAACAGTTTGGGAAGAGTGGTCCAGAACCCCATGGAGATAGTGAGGCACTTTCAGGAGGTGCCTGAGATCAAAAGTATTCTTGTGGTAATACTAAGATGATATTTTCCTTTTTTACTCTCATTTCGTAAGTGTACAGCAGGGTTTTCCAGAGGATACAAGATGTGTGGAAATACACCAGATCAAATGCAAAAGCATATATAAAATTCAAGCTGTTTTTTGTTTGTTTGTTTGTTTGTTTTATACTGCAGGTTCTTATTAGTCATCAATTTTATACACATCAGTGCATAAATGTCAATCCCAGTTGCCCAATTCAGCACACCACCATCCCAACCCCCCTGTGGTTTTCCCCCCTTGGTGTCCATATGTTTGTTCTCTACATCTGTGTCTCAACTTCTGGCCTGCAAACTGGTTCATCTCTACCATTATGCTAAGTTCCACATACATGCATTAATACATGATATTTGTTTTTCTCTTTCTGGCTTACTTCACTCTGTATGACAGTCTCTAGATCCATCCACGTCTCCACAAATGACTCAATTTCCTTCCTTTTTATGGCTGAGTAATATTCCATGGTATATATGGACCACATCTTTTTTATCCATTCGTCTGTTGATTGGCATTTAGGTTGCTTCCATGACCTGGCTATTGTAAATAGTGCTGCAATGAACATTGGGGTGCATGTGTCTTTTTGAATTATGGTTTTCTCTGTGTATATGCCCAGTAGTGGGATTGCTGGATCATATGGTAATTCTATTTTTAGTTTTTTAAGGAACCTCCATACTGTTCTCCATAGTGGCTGTATCAATCTACATTCCCACCAACAGTGCAAGAGGGTTCCCTTTTCTCCACACCCTCTCCAGCATTTGTTGTTTGTAGATTTTCTGATGATGCCCATTCAGAGTGGTGTGAGGTGATACCTCATTGTAGTTTTGATTTGCATTTCTCTAATAATTAGTGATGTTGAGCATCTTTTCATGTGCTTCGTGTGTCTTCTTTGGAGAAATGTCTATTTAGGTCTTCTGCCCATTTTTGGATTGGGTTGTTTGTTTCTTTAATATTGAGCTGCATGAGTTGTTTATATATTTTGGAGATTAATCCTTTGTCCGTTGATTCATTTGCAAATATTTTCTCCCATTCTGAGGGTTGTCTTTTCGTCTTGTTTATGGTTTCCTTTGCTGTGCAAAAGCTTTGAAGTTTCATTAGGTCCCATTTGTTTATTTTTGTTTTTACTTCCATTACTCTAGGAGGTTGATCAAAAAAGATCTTGCTTTGATTTATGTCAAAGAATGTTCTTCCTATGTTTTCCTCTAAGGGTTTTATAGGGTCTGGTCTTACATTTAGGTCTCTAATCCATTTTGAGTTTATTTTTGTGTATGGTGTTAGGCAGTGTTGTAATTTCATTCTTTTACATGTAGCTGTCCAGTTTTCCCAGCACCACTTAATGAAGAGACTGTCTTTTCTCCTTTGTATATCTTTGCCTCCTTTGTCATAGATTAGTTGACCATAGGTGCATGGGTTTAATCTCTGGGCTTTCTATCTTGTTCCATTGATCTATGTTTCTGTTTTTGTGCCAGTACCATATTGTCTTGATTACTGTAGCTTTGTAGTATAGTCTGAAGTTAGGGAGTCTGTTTCCTCCAGTTCCGTTTTTTTCCCTCAAGACTGCTTTGGCTATTCAGGGTCTTTTGTGTCTCCATACAAATTTTAAGATCATTTGTTCTGTTCCTTAAAAAAATGCCATTGGTAATTTGAAAGGGATTGCATTGAATCTGTAGATTGCTTTGGGTAGTATAGTCCTTTTCACAATATTGATTCCTCCAATCCAAGAACATGGTATATCTCTCCATCTGTTGGTATCATCTTTAATTCTTTCATCAATGTCTTATACTTTTCTGCATACAGGTCTTTTGTCTCCCTAGGTAGGTTGATTCCTAGGTATTTTATTCTGTTTGTTACAATGGTAAATGGGAGTGTTTCCTTAATTTCTCTCTCAGATTTTTCATCATCAGTGTATAGGCATGCAAGAGATTTCTGTGCATTAATTTTGTATCCTGTAACTTTACCAAATTCATTGATATGCTCTAGTAATTTTCTGGTGGCATTTTTAGGATTCTCTATGTATAGTATCATGTCATCTGCAAACAGTGACAGTTTTACTTCTTCTTTTCCAATTTGTATTCCTTTTCTTTCTTTTTCTTCTCTGATTGCTGTGGCTAGGACTTCCAAAACTATGTTGAATAATAGTGGTGAGAGTGGACATCCTTGTCTCGTTCCTGATCTTAGAGGAAATGCTTTCAGTTTTTCACCATTGAGAAGGATGTTTGCTGTGGGTTTGTCATATATGGCCTTTATTATGGTGAAGTAGGTTCCCTCTGTGCCCACTTTCTGGAGAGTTTTTATCATAAATCGGTGTTGAATTTTGTCAAAAGCTTTTTCTGCATCTATTGAGATGATCATATGGTTTTTATTCTTCAATTTGTTAATATGGTGTATCACATTGATTGATTTGCTTATATTGAAGAATCCTTGCATCCCTGGGATAAATCCCACTTGATCGTGGCGTATGATCCTTCTATTGTGTTGTTGGATTCTGCTTGCTAGTATTTTGTTGAGGATTTTTGCATGTATATTCATCAGTGATATTGGTCTTTAATTTCCTTTTTTTTGTAGTATCTTTGTCTGGTTTTGAGATCAGGGTGATTGTGGCCTTATAGAATGAGTTTGGGAGTATTCCTCCCTCTGCTAGTTTTTGGAGGAGTTTGAGAAGGATGGGTGTTAGCTCTTCTCTAAATGTTTAATACGATTCACCTGTGAAGCCATCTGGTCCTGGACTTTTGTTTGTTGGAAGATCTTTTAGTCACAGTTTCAATTTCATTACTTGTGATTGGTCTGTTCATATTTTGTTTCTTCCTGGTTCAGTCTTGGAAGGTTATACCTTTCTAAGAATTTATCCATTTCTTCCAGGTTGTCCATTTTATTGGCATAGAGTTGCTTGTAGTAGTCTCTTAGGATGCTATGTATTTCTGCGGTGTCTGTTGTAACTTCTCCTTTTTCATTTCTAATTTTATTGATTTGAGTCCTCTCCCTCTTTTTCTTGATGAGTCTGACTAATGGTTCATAAATTTTGTTTATCTTCTCAAAGAACCAGCTTTTAGTTTTATTGATCTTTGGTATTGTTTTCTTTGTTTCTATTTCATTTATTTCTCCTCTGATCTTTATGATTTCTTTCCTTCTACTATCTTTAGGTTTTGTTTGTCTTCTTTCTCTAGTTCCTTTAGGTGTAAGGTTAGATTGTTTACTTGAGATTTTTCTTGTTTCTTTAGGTAGGCTTGTATAGCTATAAACTTCCCTCTTAGAACTGCTTTTGCTGCATCCCATAGGTTTTGGATCGTGGTGTTTTCATTGTCATTTGTCTCTAGGTATTTTTTGATTTCCTCTTTGATTTCTTTAATGATCTCTTGGTTATTTAGTAACGTATTGTTTAGCCTCCATGTGTTTGTGTTTTTTTCATTTTTTCCCCTGTAATTCATTTCTAATCTCATAGCCTTGTGGTCAGAAAGGATGCTTGATATGATTTCAATTTTCTTAAATTTACTGAGACTTGATTTGTGACCCAAGATGTGATCTATCCTGGAGAATGATCCGTGTGCACTTGAGAGGAAAGTGTAATCTGCTGTTTTTGGATGGAATGTCCTAAAAATATCAATTAAATCTATCTGTTCTAGTGTGTCATTTAAAGCTTCTGTTTCCTTATTTATTTTCCTTTTGGATGATCTGTCCATTGGTGTAAGTGAGGTGTTAAAGTCCCCCACTATTATTGTGTTACTGTCGATTTCCTGTTTTATAGCTGTTAGTAGTTGCCTTATGTATTGAGGTGCTCCTATGTTGGGTGCAGATATATTTATAATTGTTATATCTTCTTCTTGGACTTATCCCTTGATCATTAGTGTCCTTCCTTGTCTCTTGTCACATTTTTTATTTTAAAATCTATTTTATCTGATATGAGTATAGCTACTCCAGCTTTCTTTTGATTTCCATTTTCATGGAATATCTTTTACCATCCCCTCACTTTCAGTCTGTATGTGTTCCTAGGTCTGAAGGGGATCTCTTGTAGACAGCATATATATGGGTCTTGTTTTTGTATCCATTCAGCAAGCCTATGTCTTTTGGTTGGAGCATTTAATCCATTCACGTTTATGGTAATTATCGATATGTATGGTCCTTTGACCCTTTTCTTAATTGTTTTGGGTTTGTTTTTGTGGGTCCTTTTCTTCTCTTGTGTTTCCCACTTAGAGAATTTCCTTTAGCATTTTTTGTAGAACTGGTTTGGTGGTGCTGAATTCTCTTAGCTTTTGCTTGTCTGTAAAGCTTTTGATTTCTCCATTGAATCTGAGTGAGATCCTTGCTGGGTAGAGTAATGTTGGTTGTAGGTTCTTCCTTTTCATCACTTTAAGTATATCATGCCAGTCCCTTCTGGCTTGTAGAGTTTCTGCTGAGAAATCAGCTGTTAACCTTATGGCAGTTCCCTTGTATGTTATTTGTCGTTTTTCCCTTGCTGCTTTCAATAATTTTTCTTTGTCTTTAATTTTTGCCACTTTGATTACTATGTGTCTTGGTGTGTTTCTCCTTGGGTTAATCCTGTATGGGACTCTCTGTGCTTCCTGGGCTTGGGTGGCTATTTCCTTTCCCATGTTAGGGAAGTTTTCGACTATAATCTCTTTAAATATTTTCTCTGGTCCTTTCTCTCTCTCTTCTCCTTCTGGGACTCCTATAATGTGAATGTTGTTGCGTTTAATATTGCCCCAGAGGTCTCATAGGTGGTGTTCATTTCTTTTCATTCTTTTTTCTTTATTCTGTTCCACAGCAGTGAATGCCACCAATCTGTCTTCCAGGTCACTTATCAGTTCTGCCTCAGTTATTCTGCTATTGATTTCTTCTAGCGTAGTTTTCATTTCAGTTATTGTATTGTTCATCTCTGTTTGTTCTTTAATTCTTCTAGGTCTTTGTTAAATATTTCTTGCATCTTCTCGATCTTTGCCTCCATTCTTTTTCCGAGGTCCTGGATCATCTTCACTATCATTATTCTGAATTCTTTTTCTCGAATGCTGCCTATCTCCACTTCTCTACTTAGTTGTTTTTCTGGGGTTTTATCTTGTTCCTTCATCTGGTACATAGACCTCTGCCTGTTCATCTTCTGTGAATGTGGTTTTTGTTCCATAGGCTGCAGGATTGTAGTTCTTCTTGCTTCTGCTCTCTGCCTTCTGGTGGATGAGGCTATCTAAGAGGCTTGTGTAAGTTTCCTGATGGGAGGGACTGGTGGTGGGTAGAGCTGACTGTTGCTCTGGTAGGCAGAGCTCAGTAAAACTTTAATCTGCTTGACTGTTGATGGGTGAGGGTGGGTTCCCTCCCTGTTTGTTGTTTGGCCTGAGGCAACCCAACACTGGAGCCTACCTGGGCTCTTTGGTGGGGCTAATGACAGACTCTGGGAGGGCTCACACCAAGGAGTACTTCCCAGAACTTCTAATGCCAGTGTCCTTGGCCCCGTGGAGAGCCACAGCCACCCCCCGCCTCTGCAGGAGACCCTCCAACACTAGCAGGTAGGTCTCCCCTTGGTCACTGCTCTTTCCCCTGGGTCCCGATGGGCACGCTACTTTGTGTGTGCCCTCCAAGAGTGGAGTCTCTGTTTCCCCCAGTCCTGTCGAAGTCCTGCAATCAATTCCCACTAGGCTTCAAAGTCTGATTCTCTAGGAATTCCTCTTCCTATTGCCGGACCCCCAGGTTGGGAAGCCTTAGGTGGGGCTCAGAACCTTCACTCCAGTGGGTAGACTTCTGTGGTATAAATGTTCTCCAGTCTGTGAGTCACCCACCCAGCAGTTATGGGATTTGATTTTACTGTGATTGTGCCCCTCCTACCATCTCATTGTGGCTTCTCCTTTGTCTTTGGATGTGGGGTATCTTTTTTGGTGAGTTCCAGTGTCTTCCTGTTGATGATTGTCCAGCAGCTAGTTGTGATTCTGGTGTTCTTGCAAGAGGGAATGAGAGCAGGTCCTTCTACTCCGCCATCTTGGTTCCTCCCTCAAGCCTCTCCTAAGACCTCCAAAAGTCTCATCTGATTATGGCATCAGCTTGATGTCTAGAATCTTGATATCTAATTGAGGTCCAGGTGTGATTGAGGTTCGTCAGATGCAGTTCCTCAGGTACAGCTCCTGGAGTATAATTCCTCTTGATCATACTTTTTTGCATAAGGTACTGTTCTTCCTGCTTCTACTCTGATGCATTCTCCAGAGGTTATATTATTTGGCTAATAATTTGCTTGTTGCTCTGACTGAGCTTGAGTAATTTTAGAAGAAAATTCACATTTATGGCCAGGGCCAGAGCAGGTATTATTAATTGGCCAGGTAAGGGAATCTCACCTAGTAATGGTCAATAGTCTCCTGAACAGATATTATAATTTCTTTCTTCTAGAATAAATTTCCTAAGGGCCAACCACTAAGAGCCATGGAGTGGAGAAATCCCCAATGTAACCCACAAGCACTGGGTATAGGTAATTGAAGATAACCCTAACAATTGGGTTAAATTTAACTCTGCATAGATTGTGAAATAACTTTGTTTTTTAATAAGCAGAGGTGTGAGCAATTATCAAAGTAATTGGTATACAGGCGTGGTCTCTCATGTTGGATAAGCTGTCCACTTCAGATGTCTTCTTATCCTGGTCTGGTCATTTCCCCTCTGAGCATTGTTTTTAAGGTGGTTTTGAGGTCAACCATCCTCTCTATAGGCGAGTGCAGTGCAGAGGCCCTTTCTAAGTGGAAATATTAATCCAAGAGTCAATTCCCATCACTTTTGGTGTGCATGAGCTACTTAAGAATATCTGATAAAGGTCTTTCCATCTAGGTTGGAGATAGGCCTTTAAATTATGCCCAGTATTCTGGTTATAGGTCATGGGACATCTGCTCTCTATCCAAAGATAGATTACTGAGATAAGCTTCAGAAACAAACTTGGTGTCCTTTTACTAATTCCATTAAACTTGGCAACAATATAACCTAACAGCAAGGAACTATCTGGGAAGCCAGTCTTTGTAAATACATCTCAGTTGACAAAACTAGAATTTAACATTCTCTGAAACATATCCTTTTTCTCTCTAAAATTACCCTTATTTCTACCAAATATAGCCAAAGAAGAATTAGGTGTTTTGTTTTGTTTGCAAAGTGAGTCTGGTTGCCTGATCGTGTAGACTCTTTTAATCTGATTGTGCTACAAATTCCTGTAAGGAATCTTCGGGTTAAATCTTTTATTTTTTTATTGACATATAGTTCATTTACAATGTCGTGTTATTTTCAGGTATACAACAAAATCATTCAGTTATACACATATATATATCTATTCTTTTTTAAATTCTATTCCCTTATAGGTTATTGCAAAATATTAAGTATAGATACTTGTGCTATACATGAGGTCCTTGTTGATTATCTAGTTTATATATAGTAATGTATTTATGTTAATCCCAAACTCCTAATTTACCCCTCCGCACTTTCCCCTTTGGTAACCATAAGTTTGTTTTCTATGTCTGTGGGTATATTTCTGCTTTGTATATAGGTTCCTCTGTATCACTTTTTTTAGATTCCACATATAAGTGATATCATATGTTATTTGTCTTTCTCTGTCTGACTTACTTCACTTAGTTTGATAATCTCTAGGTCCATCCATGTTGCTGCAAATGGCGTTATTTCATTCTTTTTTATGGCTGAGTAGTATTCCACTACCACATTTTCTTTATCCATTCATCTGTCGATGGACATTTAGGTTGCTTCCATGTCTTGGATATTGTAAGTAGTGCTGCTATGAACATTGGAGTGCATGTATCTTTTAAAGTTAGAGTTTTTGTATTTTCTGGATATGTCCAGAATTGGGATCGCAGGATCATATGGTAATTCTAGTTTTTTACGGAACCTCCATACCGTTCTCCATAGGGGTGTACCAGTTTACATTCCCACCAACAATTTAGGAGGGCTTCTTTTTCTCCACACCTTCTCCAGCATTGATTATCTTTAGAATTTTGATGATGGCCATTCTGACCAGTGTGAGGTGACACTTCACTGTCATTATGATGTGCATTCTCTAATAGTTAGCAATGTTGAACACCCGTTCCTCTGCCTTTTGGACATCTGCATGTCTTCTTTGGAGAAATGTCTATTTACATCTTCTGCCCATTTTTTGATTCAGTTGTTTGTTTATTTGACATTGAGTTGTATGAACTGTGTGTATTTTTTGGAAGTTAATTCCTTGTCAATTGCATCAGTTACAAACATTTTCTCCATTCAGTAGGTTGTCTTTTGGTTTTGTTTATGGTTTCCTTTGTGCAAAATCTTCAAGTTTAATTAGTTCCCATTTGTTTACGTTTTTATTTCCATTACTCTGAGACAAATCCAAAAAGGTTTTGCTGCAATTTATGTCAAAGAATGTTCTGCCTGTGTTTCCTTCTAAGAGTTTTTTATAGTAACTGGTCTTACATTGAAGTCTTGATGCCATTTTGAGTTTATTTTTCCATATGGGGTTAAAGAAAGTTCTCATTTCATTCTTTTACATGTAGCTGTCCAGTTTTCCCAGCACCACTTTTGAGGAGACTATTTTCTCCATTGTATATCCATGCCTACATTGTTGTAAAATAACTGACCATTGGTGCACGGATATATTTCTGGGATTTCTATCCTATTTCATTGATTTTTGTCTGTTTTTGTGCCAGTACCATACTGTTTTGATGTCTGTACCTTTGTAGTATAGTCTGAAGTCAGGGATCCTGATTCTTCCAGCTCTGTTTTTCTTTTTTAAAATTGCTTTCTTTCCAGGGTCTTTTCTGTTTCCATACAAATTTAAAAATCTTTTGTTCTACTTCTGTGAAAAACGTCATTGGTAATTTGATACGGATTGTATAGAATCTGTAGTTTGCCTTTGGGAGTATAGTCATTTTGAAAATACTGGTGTTTCTGATTCACAAACATGGTATATCTTTCCAATTGTTTGTGTCATCTTTGACTCCTTTCATCAGGGTCTTATTGTTTTTGGCATACAGGCCTTATGCCTCCTTAAGTAGATTTATTACTATGTATTTTATTCTTTTTGATGTGATGGTAAATGGCATTGTTTCCTTAATTTCTGTTCCCGATCTTTCATTGGTAATGTATAGAAATGCAGCAGATTTCTGTCTATTAATTTTGTATCCTGCAGCTTTACCAAATTCATTGAGTTGTAGTAGTCTTCTGGTAACATCCTTAGGATTTTCTGTGTATACTTTCATGTCGTTTGCCAACAGTAACAGTTTTACTTTTCCAATTTGGATAACTTATTTATTTTTCTTCTCTGATTGCTGTGACTAGGACTTCCAAAACTGTGTTGAATAAAAGTGGTGAGAGTTGACATCCTTGTCTTGTTCCTGGTATTAGAGGAAATGCCTTCAGCTTTTCACCATTGAGTATGATATTAGCTGTGGGTTTGTCATATATGGCCTTTATTATGCTGAGGTAGGTCCCATCTATGCCTGACTTTCTGGAGAGCTTTCATTATAAATGGATGTTGAATTTTACCAAAAGCTTTTTCTTCATTTATTGAGATGATCATATGGGCTTTATTCTTTAGTTTGTTGATGTGATGCATCATACTGATTGTGTGGATATTGAAAAATCTATAAACTCCCGGGATAAATCCCACTTGATCATGGTGTATGATTCCCTTAATATACTGTTGAATTCAGTTTGCTAGGATTTTGTTAAGAACTTTTTGCCTCTATGTTCCTCAGGGATATTGGCCTGTAATTTCTTTTCTTGTGGTATTTTTGTCTGGTTTTGGTATCACAGTGATGGTGGCCTCATAGGACGAGTTTGGAAGTGTTCTTCCTCTGCAACTTTTTGGAATAGTTTCAGAAGGATAGGTGTTATCTTTTCACTAAAAGTTCGGTTGAATTCACCTGTAAAGCCATCTGATCCTGGACTTTTGTTTGTTGAGATTGTTTTCAGCAGATTCAATTTCAGTACTCCTTATTGGCTTGTTTGTATTTTCTATTTCATCCTGGTTCAGTATTGGGAGATTGTACTTTTCTAAGAATTTGTCCATTTCTTTTAGGTTTTCCATTTTATTGACATATAATTGCTTGGAGTAGTCTACTATGGTCCTTTGTATTTCTGTGGTGTCCATTGTAGCTTCTCCTTTTTCATTTCTGATTTTATTGATTTGGGTCTCTTTCTTTCTTTCTTGATGAGTCTGGTTACAGGTTTATCAATTTTGCTTATCTTTTTAAAGAACCAGCTTTTAGTTTCATTGATCTTTTATATTGTTTTCTTCATGTCTATTTCATTTAAAATTTTTGCTCTGAGCTTTATGATTTCTTTTCTTCTGCTAACTTCAGGTTTTGTTTTTCCTTCTTTCTCTACTTGCTTTAGGTGTAAAGACAGGTTGTTTGATATTTTTCTTCTTTCCTGAGGTTAGCTTGTATTGCTCTAAACTTACCTCTTAGAACTGCTTTTCCTGCATCTCGTAGATTTAGATCATTCTGTTTTCATTTTCATTTGTCTCTGGGTACTTTTTGATTTCCTCTTTGATTTCTTCAGTGATCCATTGGTTGTTTAGTAGCATATTGTTTAGCCTCCACATGTTTGTGTTATTTGCAATTTTTTCTTGTGGTTGATATCTAATCTCATGGTGGTGTGGTCAGAAAAGATGCTTGATATACTTTAAATTTTCTTGAATTTACCAAGGCTTGCTTTGTGGCCCATCATGTGATCTATCCTGGAGAATGTTCCATGTGCACTTGAAAAGAATGTGTATTCTGCTGCCTTTGTAGGAATGCTATGGAAATATCAATGATTCCTTCTGGACTAATGTGTCATTTAAGGCCTGTGTTTCCTTATTGATTTTCTGTCTGGATGATCTCTCCACTCATGTAAGTAAGATGTTAAAGTCCCCAACTATTCTTGTGTTACTGTCAATTTATCTTTTATGGCTGTTAATATTTACCTTATATCTTGAGGTGTTCCTTTGTTGGGTGCATCTATGTTTACAATTGTTATATCTTCTTCTTGGACTGAGCCCTTAATCATTATGTAGTGTCCTTCTTTGTCTCTTGTAACAGTCTTTATTTTAAAGTCTATTTTGTCTGATGTGATTATTGCTACTCCAGGTTTTTGATTTCCATTTGCTTAGGGTAGCTTTATCCATCACCTCACTTTCAGTCTGTATGTGTCTCTAGATCTGAAGTGGGTCTCTTGTAGACAGCATATATACAGGTCTTATTTTTGTATCCATTAAGCCAGTCTATGTCTTTTGGCTGGAGCCTTTAATCTGTTTACATTCAAGGTAATTATCAATATGTGGGTAATTATCAATATGTGTGTTCTTAATGCCATTTTGTTAACTGTTTTCAATCTGTTTTTGTAGGTCTTATTTCTTCCTTTCCTCTTTTGTTCTCCTCTCTTGTGATTTGACTTTCTTTAGTTTTGTGTTTGGTTCCCTTTTCCTTTTTTGTGTGTATATCTATAATAGATTTTCTGTTAGCAGTTACCATGAGGTTTTGATATAGCAGTGTATATATATACATTACTGTATTAAATTGCTGATCTCTTAATTTCAAATGCATTTCAAATATCCTGCATTTTCACTCTCTTCCTATTATGAGCACTGGTTTATATGTCATATTTATTTGTACATAATTTCCTCCCTTTACTTTGACTTTACCGATGAGCTTTCCCATTTTTCAATGTTCTTGTCTCTAGTTTTGGCCTTTTCTTTTCTGCCTAGTGAAGTTGCTTTAGCATTTGTTGTACAGCTGGTTTGGTGGTGCTGAATTCTTTTAGCTTTTGCTTCTCTGTAAAGCTTTTTATTTCTTCATCAAATCAGAATGAGCACCTTGTTGGGTAGAGTATTCTTGGATGTAGGTTTTTCCCTTTCATCACTTTAAATACATTGTACCACTCCCTTCTGGCCTGCACATTTGGCTGAAAAAATCAGCTGATAGTCTCATGTGGATTCTCTTGTATGTTATTTGTTGCTTTTTCCTTGTTGCTTTTAATCTTTTCTCTTAACTTTAATTTTTGTCAATTTGATTACTATGTGTCTCGGTGTATTTCTCCTTGGGTTTGTCCTGCTTGGGACTCTCTGTACTTACTGGATATCGGTGACTGTGTCCTTTCCCATTTTAGGAAAGTTTTCAGCTATTATCTGTTGAAATATTTTATCTGAGCGTTTCCCTCTCTCTTTTCCTTCTGGGACCCCTATAATGCAAATGTTGGTGTGTTTGATGTTGTCCCAGAGATCTCTTAAACTGTCCTCATTTCTTTGTGTTCTTTGTCCTTTATTTTGTTCCACATAAGTGATTTCCACCACTCTTGTCTTTCAGCTCACTTATCTGTTCTTCTGCCTAATTTTTCTGATGTTGATTCCTTCTAGTGCATTTTTCGTTTCAGTAACTGTAGTCTTCAACTCTCCTTGTTTGTATTTTATATTTTCTAAGTCTTTGTTAAAAACTTCTTGTAACTTCTCTTGCTCTACCTCCATTCTTTTCCAGAGTTCTTGGATCATCTTTACAGTCATTACTCTGAACTCTTTCTCTGGTATATTGCCTTCTCCATTTTGCTTAGTTGTTCTTCTGAGGTTTTATTTTGTTCCACTTTCTGAAACATATTCCTTTGCTGTCTCAGTTTGTCTAAATTTCTATTTGTATTTTTATGTATATGGACGGTTAGTTATGTTTCTTGTCCTTGGGGAACTGGCCCTTTGTAGGGGATGTCCTATGTGTTCCAGCAGTTCACTCCCCTGTCATCATCCAAGGGCCAGGTTCCAGCTGGTCCTGGGTAGGTTCTCATCTGTGTTTGCAGACTCATTTCTGCAGGCTATGGGATCATAATTTTCTTGCTTCTGGTGTCTGCCCCCCTGGTGTGTGAGGCTGGTCTCGAGGCTTGTTCAGGCGTGCTGGTGTGAGGGTGCTGGTGCCTGCCCACTGGTGGCTGGAGCTAGGTCTTGGCCCTCTTGTGAGTCGGGTCCTATTATGTGGTGCTTCTAGAGGTGGCTATGGGCTCAGAAAGTCTTTAGGCAGCCTGTCTGCTAATGGGTGGGACTGTTCTCTCCCTGTTGGTTGTTAGGCCTGAGGCAGCTCAGCACTGGAGCCTTCAGGCTGTTGGTATGGTCATGTCTTTGTGCAAAATGTTGGCCTCCGGGAGATCTCATGCTGATGGATATTCCCTGATAACTCTGTAAGCAGCGTCCTTTCCCCATTTTGAGCCACAGCCACCCCCCTGCCTCCTCAGGAGACCCTGCAAGACCAGTGGGTAGGTCTGGCCTATGCCCCAGTGAACTCACTGCTTTTTCCCTGGAACCTGGTGCATGCAAGAACTTGTGTGTACCCTGCAAGAGTGGAGTGTCTGTTTCCCCCAGTTCCGTGGAGCAACTGCAATCAAGCCTTGCTGGCCTTCAAAGCCAAATGCTCTGAAGGCTTCTCCTCCCTATGCCAGAACCCCAAGTTGGGGATCCTGACATGGGACTCAGAACTCAATCCTGTGGGAGAACTTCTATATATAATTATTCTCCAGTTTTGGGTCACTGACCCATGTGTTATGAGATTTGATTATATTGGCATTGTACCCCTCCTACCATCTCATTGTGGTTTCTTCATTGTCTTTGGGTGTAGAATATCTTGTTTGTTAGGTTCCAGTCTTTTTAACGATGGTTGTACAGCAGTTGTGGTTTTGTTATGTTCATGAGGGGAGGTGAGCTCAAGGTTCTTGTACTCCATCATCTTCTCGAGAATTCTAGTGTGGGTCTTTCAGAGGTTGTCTAATGAGTGAAAATGCAGGAGCACTGGGTAGATGGACCTTCGACTGTGTTAGGGGATCCCTAGCTTTCTCCACATTAGTATCATGTAGAGGATAAGCGTTTCATTGCTTCATGTTCTGGCCAATATTTGGTAATGTCAGACTTTTACACTGTGCCAGCTTTTGCCAGTGCAATGATGGGAAAGCTATTGTGTGCATTTATTTTACAATTCTCTGATTACTAGGAAGATGGAACGCCTTTGCCTGTGTTCACCTTTGTCCTCTGAAATTCCTAATCATGTTTTTCCCTTTCACCCACCTAGTTGCTTGTCTTCCTCATCAATTTGTAGAGAACTCGTTATATTCGACCTCTGATATTTTATGTGGTTACCTTCTTCAAAGGGAGGCACAGATGTACCTCACTGTGCTCTCCCTGAAAGGGAGTTCAAACCCAGCAGTACCGCTTATCTATAACATAGCAATGATAGACGGACTTTTCAGAGGTGGTACGTGTAAAAACTCCTTAGAAGAGTGCTTGACAATAATAGATACTTGATGAGTACTGAGTTGTTTACCATGATCCTACAACCAACGCTTCCATGCCACAGTATTTAATATTGCAGATATTTTTTTTTTATTTTTTTATTTATTTATTTTTTTCAAACATCTTTATTGAAGTATAATTGCCTTACAATAGTGTGTTAGCATCTGCTTTATAACAAAGTGAATCTGTTATACATATACAATATGTTCCCATTTCTCTTCCCTCTTGCATCTCCCTCCCTCCCACCCTCCCCATCCCACCCCTCTAGGTGGTCACAAAGCACCGAGCTGATCTCCCTGTGCTGTGCGGCTGCTTCCCACTAGCTATCTATTTTACATTTGGTAGTGTATATATGTCCATGACACTCTCTTACCCTGTCACATCTCACCCCACCCCCTCCCCATATCCTCAAGTCCATTCTCTAGTAGGTCTGTGTCTTTATTCCCGTCTTGCCACTAGGTTCTTCATGGCCTTTTTTTTTTTTTCCCTTAGATTCCATATATATGTGTTAGCATACTGTATTTGTTTTTCTCTTTCTGACTTACTTCACTCTGTATGACAGACTCTAACTCCATCCACCTCATTACAAATACCTCCATTTCATTTCTTTTTATGGCTGAGTAATATTCCATTGTATATATGTGCCACATTGCAGATATTTTTGCAATGAGAATATTCTTAGAAGTTCATGCCATTAGTCACAAGCCATAGATAATGGACTCTTTCAAATTTTTTTTAATCACCTGAAACAATTCCTCTAAAAATTCATTACCTCATCCTGAGAGCAGGTGTGAAGCAATGGTCTATATGTGATGGAGGCATTGATGACTTCAGATTGGTTGAATTTTACATTCAATTCGTTTGATATTCAGAGAAAGATGTGATGCATAGTCAGAAGACTAGCAAGGCAACATATTTTAAAGTTTTCGTATATAAATGTATATTTAATATAATGTATGTTAATTATTATTTTCTAACTAAATAACTGATTTCTCTTTGAACATAATGTACAACTAGTTTCCCAGTGAGAATGAAGCAGAAATGTGTCCACAGGGCATGGCCAAATGTTCCCAAATTCATTGTGTGGGGAGTGGGGTCCTACCAAGATCTTTATACCTTCAAGCTTAAGTTCTTACTTTTTTTTTTTTTTTTCCTCTCTGGGAGGCTTGAGAATACACAGCAGCCATTCTACAGTTGACTTTTGTTGCTGGAGTAAAAAGAACTTCTAGAGATGGAAGAAGCAACAGGGGTGACAGGAAGATGATGCTACCACATTTAGTGTCCTGGGGTCCTCAGCTCCAGTCATCAGTTCATTCCCTCACTCATCAAATATTTACCCAGTCTCCTCCTTTGTGTCAGATGACACTCCAAGTGTTGGAAACAGCTGGACCGAAGACAATCTCAGAGCTTACAGTATAGTGGCTACTGTGTTTAGGGGGGGGTGAGAGATGTGGGGAAGAAGCACTGAATAAGCGCACTTAAAGAGATGATTTCAGGTTGGTGAGAACCATGAGGATATGAAATACGATGAAGAGGTAGAGAGGGTGTTGGGAGAGGCTTCACTGCAGAAGTGATTGTGGCCTGAGTAATGACAAGGAGATCCCCAGGTAGACATCTGGGGGAGACCTCTCTTCACAGAAGGAACAGCTGCGACAAAATATCTGAAGGAAGAAAGAGTGTGGAAATTTCTAAATAACAGAAATGAAGTCAGAGTGACCAGAATACAGTGAACATGTGTGAGCGTTGGGTAAATAAAGTCAGAGAGTAGCCAGGGCTGTACCGTACAGGGGCCTGTAGGCAATAGGAAGAAGGTTGGATTTTATTCTAGGCAAAATTGAAAGCTATTAGAAGACTTAAAGCAGAACAGAGAGAGATTGTTATCTACAGTTTTAAAATGTCAATCTGACCATTAAAAGTCCACAAATATGACGATGATTCCATCCTGACAATACTAAGTGTTGATGGGAATATGGAAAAACTGCAGCTGTCATATGCTACCAGTGGTGGTACAGATTGGCATGACCACTCAGGAACTCTATTTGGTGATTTCTACTAAAGCTAAGTCAGCAAGTCCAGTTTTGACAGATACACCAAGTAGAAATGCATGTATACCTTCACCAAAAAACACATTTGCTAGAATGTTCATAGGAATAGTACTCATAATAGTCAAAAACTAAAAATTACCCAAATGCCTATCCACAATACAATGGATAAAACAGGTGTGGTAGATTCTCACAGTGGAATACTATAGCACCATGAGAAACAACTACGTACAAATACAGGCAACAGTATGGATGAATTTCATGGATGAATCTCACAGATAAAATGTCCAACAAAAGAAAATAGAAAAAAAAGAGATCATACTACTTGGTTGCATTTATCTAAATTTCAAAAACAGGAAAAATTAATCTATGCTGTTGAAAGTCAGAACACTGTTTTCCCTTGGGGCAAGGGTAATACGTAACTTGGGAACATGACAGTGATGTTTCAGTGCTGATCATCTCCCTTTCTTGATTTGGATGCTGGTGGCATGGGAGTGTCTGTGAAACTTCAAGGAGCTATTCATTTATGACCTCTTTTCTAAATGTACGTTATAAAAATTCAAAGAAAGTTCACTCTGGATGCTGTATGAAGGACTGGTCACGAGGGGTGAGATGGCAAGTGGAGAAACGTGGCCCCAGTTAGGAGGCTACTGAAGTAGACCAAAGAAGAGGGGATGTGGCAGGTGTAGCCTGATGACAGTGGACATGCACATATGGAGATCCATTTGGGTTACATTAGAGGGTCTCTCTGTTCTTCATATCAATCTATCTTAAATCAGATTCACAACATCAGAGGTTCTGAATAGAACCTAAGGCTTGGCTATGACTTGTGTAGAGTAGTGAGGACCCTCCTACACATGGGGCAACGCATGGTGCAGTAATCAACATTTTCCAGCCCTTACAACTTAATGACTTATGTTACACACGGCCATGACGGCAACCCCATCCACCTACCAGCACCAGTTGACTTGGCTCAGGACAGCTCCCCTCTAGAGACATCCTGCCCACAAGTCACCTAGTTTAATCTCACATCCAGTGTTCAGATCTCTTCAGAGTCCTGCAGGAGTTTACTCAGCTTAGGCTTGAGGGAACTCATTCCCTCCAAGGCAGCCCATTCCAAACTGTAGCAAATCACTGCTTCCTAATGGGAGGAGGAAATCTCAGCCACGTAGGGATTCTTGTTCCACCCTTTGGGTCCATAGAAAGAAGAAGCCAGTCTTCCACATTGCGACACATCCAATGTTGCCAAAGATCCCGCAACATTCCTTCTCTGCAGACCTAGTACCTGGAGTCAGTGGATGCAACAGGCCTCACGGCCACTCAGTTGCTGGCCTCTCAAACATGGAGGACATGGGAACTTCATCCCTGACATTCTAAATGTTAGGCTTGTGTTAACATCACCTGTGGTCTCATTGGGCTTGTAAGTGTTTTGCTTTGCTTTTCCACATTCATTCATTCTGGCATTACTGTGCACTAAGACACTTTTTCTTTTCACATTTGTAGCCTCTAAGCCGTATTTTCTGCACTTGTGCTTAGGCATGTTCCTCATTGTAAGTGAAGGGTCTTACATTTATCCTTAGTCAGTGTCATCTGATAACAGTGGTTGGTTAAAGAGGTCATTTATCTGGGAGGCAAAACATCTGGGCTCCCTTCTCAGCCCTCTTGCTAACTAGATGAGAGTTATAACAAATTTTGGGGCATGGCCTGCCCCCCAGGAACTGTCAGTGTTGAGTGAAACTTTGAGCTGCATTATTTAATTTGCAAAAGAAATATTTATCACAGGGATACCCTATCAAGTTGGCAAAAACTTTCAAATGACTCTTTTCATTGCCACACGTTTCCTGTGGGAAGGCAGAGCAAATGTCTCCATGGACACAATTAGTGAAGAACTTAAAGGTCCATTGCCCTCTGGCCCATTGATTCTAGGAATGTATGCTAAGCTAATCATCAGGGAAGTGTACAAAGATATTTGGGCAAGGATGACTACTTCATGTTGACCACTGATAGCTACAAACTGGAAATAATCTAGATGTCTAATCAAATCAGAAAAGGTATAGAGCATACATTTGATAAACTTAATGAACATTCATAGATCATATTTCAGATAATGTGGGCAAATATTGTTACTAAGTTAAAGAAAAGTTAGGAATTAAAATGCATGTATTATATGGTCTCAATTATATCCATAGAAAGATAATGAAATGTTAATAATTGTCTTAAACTTGTGAGGTTATGGGTGAATTTTTCTCCCTCATAATATTCAGGAATTTCTCTGTTCTCTCAAGCCAGTATTGCTTCTACAATATAAAAAGGGTTTTTAAAATGTAAGAAAAATGTTTTTAATACAGTCAACTCACAGAAGGATTACTATACCAACTTCCTCAAGACCTCTCTTTCTGACCCTTTACTCCCTTCTAATTTGCCTGCATAATAATGCCTGCCCCTCTGTTAACACTTTCTTTATGCCTTAGTGTTCTCCCATTCAAAAATATCCAAGAGCTTCTATATACCAACTCCAAATAATAAAGTCTAAATATTTCAGTCAGGGAGTTAAGACCCTCTATCATAATGTGTTGGTTTCCTGAACTACCTTTTGTCGACACTACTCTCTATGACTAGAGAGATTAAGAGTTTTCCAACTCTGTAATTTTCTCAGTGTCTAATATGTTAGGCACATAGTTAGCACTTTTAAAACAATGAAAATTCAACTGGAAAGCAAATATATTCCCCTGTTTTGGAATTTGAGGGAGGAATTTGGGGTCCAGTTTTAGGCAACTAAGAATTCAGAAGCAATTAAGTGTAGTGTGGAAGGTAGGATTATGGAATATCACGCAACAGTAAAGTATTTCAACAGATGGCCACTGTCCACAGCTACAGAGGCAAATGAGAAGGAGTGTGTCTCAGGCTAAGCGGGATAAGCGATGTGAGATGGCTGAGGAGGGGAAAATGTGGGTAGCCAGACAGGATTCACCATGTGAGCAAAGGCAGAAAGGGGTTCACACTAGGGCCCTTAGATGTGTGATCCACTCGCACTGAAGATGCCTGAGGAATCTCATTCCAGGATGTGTTAAATGAAAGGAAACCAGTGAACACTGTGGGCTGGTATCAGTGCTCTCATCCCAGTACCAGAAGCGGGAACTAAGTGACACTTGGAATCACTTCTGGTCAAGGCCTTCGAGAAAAATGAGTTTCCTTGACTTTCACTCTGAGTAAATTCGTCTCCCCTCTGGTTGAGCCCAGAGGAAGTCAACAGGATCCTGTGAGTCTCCATGATTCAGGTGCTCCAAGCTCAACTGGTCTGACAGTTGCAGATTTTAGTGACTGCTGCCTTGTGTTTGGGCTGCAGATTTAAGGTGACCATACAGGATCTATGAACTTTAAACAGCCAGCCTTTCCCTAGAAGAAATCTGAGCCATGCATGTTAAGATAAGCATGTTTTCAGTTAAAAAGATTAATACTCACTTTAAATATTGTCGTCTATTTCCTATAGCTCTTCTCCCTAAAACCAACACACACACACACACACACACACACACACACACACACACACACACACACACTTTGGCTGTAAAGTAAATGTTAGTACACCAAAAAAAGTCCTTCCCAGCTGTCTCCCCATGTACATTTTTTCAGGGGTTGTCTATTTTTTCCCTATTTTTTGAATTCTTTCTACGGTTAGATTCACTTGTGCATTTTATTTTAGTAAAAAAGGACTTCTCCCCTTCTTCCCCCAGATCATTCTCTTCCCCACCTGCTAGCCTCTCTGTGGCCTCCACATTAAGCCAAACTCACCACACTCACAGATTCTTGCCTCAAACGGGAAAAGGTTTTCTTTTGACAAACTAGCTTATGGAAATCTCTGATTTTCTAACTGTATGCTATTTATACTTAGCCCTTCAATGAATGTTTGTGAAACCTACTGTATCATAAACAACAAGCCAGATCCTGACTTGCTAAAATTGCATTAAATAGAAGCTATTATCATTTTTAGAAGTTGACACCAGGACTATCTGCCCTCCTCTCCCTCCACTCCCCAATCCCCAGAATTTGGAAAAGATGCATTCTGGATTAAACGAATTTACTCTTTTCCTTGTATTGATCAAGAGGTAAAATGAAGAAAATATATTGAGATTCTATCTCAGATATTGGACATAGACTTTCTGTCATAGGGAAAAACCTTTGTATTCTATTACAAGTTACTCACTAAATGGGTGTTGCCTGTAAGCGTTAATTATACATCATGGTCCATCTCTGGGAACCCTGCCTCCCAGGTAATGATCATTAAGCTAAAAATACCTCTGTTTAGCTCTCGGGAGACATCCTGTCCAGGCCCACCTGTGAATGCCTGCAGGACAGGAGAAGTTAACACCTCCCCTCTGGAGGCTGACCTGAACCAGGAATTGTTTGACTTTACTCCCTCTACTTTTTGTATAAAAGAAGGCGGAATTCTAACTCAGGCAAGGTGGTTCTTTGGGGTACCAGTCGCACCATCTTCTCAGTCAGCTGGCTTCCAGATAAAGTCCCTGTTTATTGCCCAATCAAAACACAGCTCAATTTATTGGCCTTTCTACAGTACTACAAGTTTGGACTCGGTAAAAATATGTTTAAGGAACCTCCATTCCATTCTCCATAGTGGCTTTAATTTACATTCTCACCAACAGTGTAGGAGGGTTCCTTTTTATCCACACCTTCTCCAGCATATGTTATTTGTTTAAATTTTAATTATGGAAATTCTGAACGTTGTGAGGTGATACGTCATTGTAGTTTTGATTTGCATTTCTCATAATTATCAATGTTGAGCATATTTCATGTGCATTTTGGCCATGTGTATGTCTTCTTTGGAGAAATAACTATTAGATCTTCTCATTTTTTGATTCGGTTGTTTTTCCATTTCAGAAGAATGAGCTGGAGATTAGTGCCTCATCTGTCGCATCATTTACAAATATTTTCTGCCATTCTGTGGATTCTCTTTTCATTTTGATTATGATTTCCTTTGCTGTGCAAAAGTGCATGAGTTGACTAGGTCACATTTGTTTATTTTTGCTTTTATTTTTATTGCCTTGGGAGACTGACCTAAGAAAACAATGGTCAGATTTCTGTCAGAATATTTTGTCTATGTTTTCCTCTGGGAGTTTTATGGTGTGATGTTTCCAGTTTAAGTACTTAAACCGTTGTGAGTTCCCTTTTTCATATGGTATGTGGAGGGGTTAGGAGGTTGTCCTAATTTCAGTGATTTACATGTAGCTGACCAGCTTTCCCAAACCACTCGCTGAAGAGACCGTCTTTTCCCCATTGTATACTCTTGCTTCCTTTGTTGAAAATTAATTGACCATTGGTGTGTGGGTTTATTGCTGGCCTCTCTATTCTGTTCCATTGATCCATAAGTCTATTTTTTATGCCAGTGCAACATTATTTTAATTACTGTAGCTTTGCAGTGTTGTCTGAAGTCTGGGCGGGTTATGCCTCCTGCTTTGTTCTTTGTCCTCAGGATTGCTTTGGCAATTCCTAGTCATTTATGGTTCTGTATAAATTTTAGTCTTATTGTTTCTAGTTATGTGAAAAATGTCATGGGTAATTTGATAGGGATTGCATTAAATCTGTAGACTGCTTTGGGTAGTATGGTCATTTTAACAATATTAATGCTTCCAATCCAAGAGCATGGGGTATCTTTCCATTTCTTTGAATCAACCTCAATTTCTTTTCTTAATATTTTATGGCTCTCAGCATGTAAGTCTTTCACCTCTTTGGTCAGGTTTATTCCTAATTATTTTATTTATTTTGATGTGATTTTATTTTAATTTACATTTTTTCAAATTTCTGTATTGTGGTACAATATGCATAACATAACATTTATCATCTTAATCACTTTTTAAAAACTTTATTTCATATCGGAGTAGAGTTAATTTATAATTTGTTAGTTTCACTTGTATAGCCTAGTGATGTACTTATACATAAATCTATTCTTTTTCAGATTCTTTTCGCATATTGGTTATACAGAGTATTGAGTAGAGTTCCCTGGGCTATGCAGTAGATCCTTGTTGATTATCTATTTTGTATATAGTAGTGTGTGTATGTTAACCCCAAACTCCTAATTCATCCCTCCCCAGCACCTTTCCTCTTTGATAACCATAAGTTTATTTTCTCAGTTTCTGAATCTGTGAGTCTGTTTCTGTTTTGTAAATAAGTTAATTTTTAAGGAACCTGCTTACTGTTTTCCACAGTAGCTGTACCACTCTACATTCCCACCAGCAGTGTAGGAGGGTTCCTTTTTCTCCACACCCTGTCCAGCATTTCTTATTTGTAGACATTTTAATTATGGAAATTCTGATCATTGTGGTGATACCTCATTGTAGTACTGATTTGCATTTCTCTAATAATCGAAGTTGAGCATATTTTCATGTGCTTTTTGACCATCTGTATGTCTTCTTTGGAGAAATGTCTATGTAGATCTTCCCATTTTTTAAATTGGGTTGTTAGTGTTTTTGATATTGATGTAAATGAGCTATTTATATACTTTGGAGATTAGTCCCTTGTCTGCCACATCATTTGCAAATAATTTCTGCCATTCTGTAAGTTGTCTTTTCATTTTATTTATGGTTACCTTGCTGTGCAGAAGCTCATTAGTTTGATTAGATCACATTTGTTTCTTTTGTTTTTATTTTATTGCCTTGGGAGACTGTAAGAAAACAATGGTATGATTTATGTCAGAGAACGTTTTGCCTATGATTTCCTCTAAAAGTTACATGGTTTGAAGTCTCAATTTAAGTCCTTAAGCATTTTGAGTTCCTTTTTTTTTGTATGGTGTGAGGGTGTGTTCTAATTTCATTGGTTTACATGCAGCTGTCCAACTTTCCCAACACCACTTGCTGAAGAGACAGTCTCTTTCCCATTGTATATTCTTGCTTCCTTTGTCTAAGATTAATTGACTGTAGGTGTGTGGGTTTATTACTGGGATCTCTATTCTTTTCCATTGATCCATAGGTCTGTTTTTATGCCAGTACCATGTTGTTTTGATTACTGTACCTTTGAGGTATTGTCTGAAGTCTGGTAGGGTTACACCTCCTGCTTTCTTCTTTGTCCTCAGGATTTCTGTGGCGATACTGGGTCACTTATGGTTCCATATATATTTTAGTATTATTGGTCCTAGTTCTGTAAAAAAAAAAAAAATGTCATGGGTAATTTGATAGAGAGTACATTAAATCTGTAGATTTCCTGGCCATTTTAACAATATTAGTGCTTCCAATAAAAGAGCATGTTATATTCTTCCATTTCTTTGAGTCTTTTTCAAATTCCTTTATTAATGTTTCATAGTTCTCAGCATATAAGTCTTTCACTTCCTTGGTCAGGTTGAATTCTAAGTACTTTATTTATTTTGATATGATTTTTTAAAATTTCATTTCAATATTTTTCAAAATTTCTTGTGGTAAAATATGCATAACATAACATTTATCATCTTAATCATTTTTTAAGATTCCTATTTTAGAATAGTGTTGATTTACAATACTGTGTTAATTTCACGTGTAGAGCCAAGTGATTTACATATATATATATATATATATATATATATATATATATATTCTTTTTCAGATTTTTTTTTCCATATAAGATACACAGAGTACTGAGAACAGTTCCCTGGTATACAGTAGCTCTTTGTTGATTATCTATTTTGTATATCGTAGTGTGTATATGTTATACCCAAACTCCTAATTCAACCCTACCCATCTCCTTTCCCTTTGGTAACCATAAGTCTCTACTCAGTCTGTGAGCCTGTTTCTGTTTTGTAAATAAGTTCATTTAATTTTTAAGGACCCTCCTTACTGTTCTCCTTGATGGGTATGCCAATTTACATTGCCACCAACAGTTTAGGAGGGTTCCTTTTTCTCCACACCCTGTCCAACATTTCTTATTTGTAGATATTTTAATTATGGAAATTCTGATCGTTGTGAGGTGATTCCTTATTGTAGATTTGATTTGCATTTTTCTAATAATTATTGATGAGAATCTTTTTATGTGCTTTTGGGCCATCTGTATGTCTTCTTTGGAAAAATGTCTATTAAGATCTTCTGCCCATTTTTTCATTGGGTAGTTAGTGTTTTTGATATTGATGTGAATGAGGTGTTTGTATATTTTGGGTTAGTGCCTTGTCAGTTGCATCATTAGCAAATATTTTCTGCCATTTGGTGGTTTGTCTTTTCATTTTGTTTGTGGTTTCCTTTGTTGTGCAAGGGTGCAGAAGTTTGATTATGTCCTCTTTTTTTTTGGCCTTTCTATTTCCTCTGGAGAATGACCTAAGAAAACCACAGTATAATTTCTGTAAGGGAATGTTTTGCCTATGTTTTTCTCTAGGAGTTTTATGGTGTGAGGTCTCCTATTTAAGACCTTATGCCAATTTGAGTTGCCTTTTGTGTATGGTGGAGAGGTGTATTCTAATTTCAATGATTTATATGCAGCTGTCCAACTTTCCCAACACCATTTGCTGAAGAGACTATCTTTTCCCCATTGTATATTCTTGCTTTCTTTGTCGAAGATTAATTGACCATAGCTGTGTGGGTTTGTTACTGGACTGTCTATTCTGTTCCATTCATCCATAGTTCTGTTTTTGTGCCAGTACCTCATTGTTTTGAATACTATTGCTTTGTAGTATTGTCTGAAGTCTGGGAGAGTTATGCCTCCTGCTTTATTCTTTGTCCTCAGGATTGCTTGGGCAATTCTGGGTCATTCATGGTTGCGTATAAATTTTAGGCTTATTGGTTCTAGTTCTATGAAAAATGTCATGGGTAATTCGATAGGGATTGCATTAAATCTGTAGATTGCTTTGGGTGGTATGGCTATTTTGAAAATATGAATGCTTTTATTCCAAAAGCATGGGATATCTTTGCATCATCTTCAATTTCCTTTATTAATGTTTTATGGTTCTCAGCATATAAGTTTTTGACCTCCTTTGTGAGGTTGATTCCTAAGTATTTTATTCATTTTGATGCAATATTTTTGTATTTTATTTTATTTTACTTTTTGCAGATTTCTTTATTGTGGTATTACAGTATGCATAATATAACATTTATGATCTTAATTTAAAAATTTTTTATTTTATATTGGAGTAGTTGATTTACAGTATTGTGTTGGATTCAGTTGTACATCAAAGTGACTTACTTATAATTATGTCTATTCTTTTTCAGATTCTTTTCCCATATAGGTTATACAGAGTATTACGTTGAGTTCCCTATGCTATACATTAGGTACTTGTTGAATATGCCTTATGTATATAGTAGCGTGTATATGTTAATTGCAAACTCCTAACTTATCCATCCCCACCACCTTTCCTCTTTGGTAACCATAAGTTTGTTTTCTCAGTCTCTGAGTCTGTTTCTGTTTTGTAAATAAGTTCATTTAAATTTTAAGGACCCTCCTTACTGTTCTCCATAGTGGCTGTACCACTGTACATTCCCATTAACAGTGTAGGAGGGTTCCTTTTTCTCCACACCCTGTCCAGCATTTCTTATTTGTAGACATTTGAATTATGGAAATTCTGATCCTTGTGGTGGTACCTCATTAATTTGCATTTTGTTAATTATTGATATTGAGCATCTTTTCATGTGCTTTTTGGCCATCTGTCTTCTTTGGAGAAATGTATTATGTGGATCTTCTGCCCATTTTTTAATTGGGTTGTTAGTGTTTTCGATATTGATGTGAATGAGCTGTTTGTATATTTTGGAGATTAGCGCCTTGTCAGTCATATCATTTGCAAATATTTTCTGCCATTCTGTGGGTTGTCTTTTCATTTTGTTAATGGTTTCCTTTGCTGTTCCAAAGGTCATAAGTTTGATTAGGTCCCATTTGTTTATTTTTGATTCTCTTTCTATTGCCTTGGGAGACTGAACTCAGAAAACAATGGTACCAGTTCTGTCAGACTGTTTTGCCTACATTTTTCTCTAGGAGTTTTATTGTGTGATGTCTCCTATTTAAGTCCTTAAGCCATTTTGAGTTCCTTTTTTTGTATGGTGTGTGGGTGGGTTCTAATTTCAGTGATTTACATGCAACTGTCCAACTTTCCCAACACCACTTGCTGAAGAGACTATCTTTTCCCCATTGTATATTTTTGCTTTTTTGGTTGAAAATTAATTGACCATAGCTGTGTGGTTTTGTTACTGGGCTCTCTATTCTTTTCCATTAATCCATAGGTCTGTTTTTATGCCAGTACCTCATTGTTTTGAATACTGTTGCTTTATAGTGTTGTCTGAAGTCTGGGAGGGTTATGCCTCCTGCTTTGTTCTTTGTCCTCAGAATTGCTTGGGCGATTCTGGGTCATTCATGGTTGCATATAAATTTTAGGCTTATTGGTTCTAGTTTTGTGATAAATGTCATTGGTAATTTGATATGGGCTGCAATAAATCTTTAGATTGCTTTTAGTTGTATGGCCATTTTAACCGTATTAATGCTTCCAATCATAGAGCATTAAATATCTTTGCATTTCTTTGAATTATCTTCAATTTCCTTTATTAATGTTTCATAGTTCTCAGTATATAAGTCTTTCACCTATGTGTTCATGTTTATTTGGAAGTGTTTTATTTATTTTTATGTGTTTTTTTTCAAATTTCTGGATTGTGGTAAAATATGCATAACATAACATTTATTTTCCAATCATTTTTAAATTTTTATTTTTATTTTATATTGGAGTAGAGTTGATTTACGATGTTTTGTTTTCAGTTGTACAGCAGAGTGATTTACTTATACATAAACATATATCTATTCTTTTTCTGGATCTTTATCCATATAGGTTAGTACAGTGTATTAAATTGAGTCCCTGTTGTATACAGTAGGTCCTTGTTGATTTTTCATCTTGTATATAATAGTGTGTGTATGTTAATCCCAAACTCCTTATTTATCCCTACCCACCACCTTTCTCCATTGGTAACCATAAGTTTGTTTTCTTAGTTTTTGAGTCTGAGTCTATTTGTTTTTTGTAAATAAAGTTCTTGTAATTTTTAAGGAATGTCCATACTGTTCTCCATGTTAGGTGTACCAAGTACATTCCCAGTGACAGTGTTGAAGGGTTCCTTTTTCCCCACACCCTCTCCAGCATTTGTTATTTGCAGACATTTTAATTATGGAAATTCTGATCATTGTGAGGTGATTCTGCATTGTAGTTGTGATTTGCATTTCTCTAATAACTGTCAATGTTAAGCATCTTTTCATGTGCTCCTTGGCCATCATTATATCTTCTTTGGCATAATGTCTTTAGATCTTCTGCCCATTTTTTGATTGCATTGTTAGTGTTTTGATATTGAAGTGAATGATCTGTTTGTATATTTTTCAAATTAATCCCTTTTCAGGCTCATCATTTGCAAATATTTTCTCTCAATCTGTAGCTTGTCTTTTCATTTTGTTTATGGTTTCCTTTGCTGTGCAAAATTTGATAAGTTCGATTAGGTCTTATTTATTTTTGCTTTTATTTCTATTGCCTGGGAGACTGAACTAAGAAAACAATGGTATTATTTATGTTAGAGAATATTCTGCCTATGTTTTCCTCTAGGAGTTTTATAGTATCTCGTCTTACATAGGTTTTCAATACATTTTGAGGTTTTTTTTTTTTAAAGAACATTAGAGAATGTTCTAATTTCATATTTCTGCATGTAGCTGTCCAGGGTTCCCAGCACTACTTATTGAAGGAAGAGACTGTGTTTTCTCCATTGTATATTCTTACCTCATTTGCATAGATTATTGACCATAGATGTGTGTGTTAATTTCTGGGCTTTCTATCCTGTTCCAGTGATCTATAATTTTGTTTTTGTGCCAGTACCATACTCTTTTGATTACTTTGACTTTATAGTATAGTCTGAAATCATGGAGCCTGATTCCTCCAGCTCTGTTCTTCTTTCTCAAGATTCCTTTGGCTATTTGGGGTTTTTTGGGTCTCCATACAAATTTTAAAGTGTTTTGTCCTTGATCTGCAAAAAAATGCCATGGAAATTTGATAGGGATTGCACTGAGTCCTTTGATTGCTTTGGCTAGTATAGACATTTTGACAGTATTTATTCTTCCAATCCAGAAACATGGTATACCTTTCCATCTATTTGTGTCATCTTTGATCTCTTTTATCTTCATCTTATGATATTTGGAGTACATGTGTTTTGCCTCCTTAGGTATGTTTATTCGTAAGTATTTATTCTTTTTGATGCGATGGTAAATGAGATTGGCTCCTTAATTTCTGTTTCTGATCTTTTTTTGTTAGTGTATAGAAATGCAACAGATTTCTGTGTATTAATTTTGTCTTCTGCAACTATAACAAATTCATTAATGAGCTCTACTAGTTTTCTGGTAGCATCGTTATGATTTTCTATGTATATATCATGTCATATGCAAACAGTGATGTTTTTATTTCTTCTTTTCCTATTTGGATTCCTTTTATTTCTTTTTCTTTTCTGATTGCCATGGCTAGGGCTTCCAAATTATGTTGAATAAAAATGGCAGGAGTGGACATCCTTATCTTTTTCCTGATATTAGAGGAAATGCTCTCAGCTTTTCACCATTGAGTATGATGTTAGCTGTGGGTGTCATATATGGCCTTTATTATGTTGAGGTAAGTTCCCTCTATGCCCACTTTCTGGAGAGTTTTTATGATAAATGGCATCAAATTTTGTCAAAAGCTTTTTCTACATCTATTGAGATGATCATATGGTTTTTATTCAGTTTGTTAATGTGGTATATCAGACTGGTTGATTTGCAGATTTTCAAAAATCCTTGCATCCCTGTGATAAATGCCACTTAATCATGGTGTATGATCCTTTTAATGTATCATTGGATTCATTTTGCTAGTATTTCATTGAGGATTTTTGCATCTATGTTCATCAGTGATATTGGCCTGTAATTTTCTCTTTTTCTTTTTTCTCTTTCTTTCTTTCTTTCTTTCTTTCTTTCTTTCTTTCTTTCTTCCTTCCTTCCTTCCTTCCTTCCTTCCTTCCTTCCTTCCTTCCTTTTCTCTCTCTCTCTCTCTCTCTCTCCGTCTTTCTCTCTCTCCCTACCCCCCTCCCTCCCTCCCTCCCTTCCTTCCTTCCTTCCTTCCTCCCTCCCTCCCTTCCTTGTATCTTTGTCTGGTTTTGGTATCAGGGTGATGGTGGCCACATAGAATGAGTTTGGAAGTGTTCTTTCCTCTGCAATTTTTGGAATAGTTTCAGAAGGACAGGTTTTAACTCTTCTCTACACGTTTGGTAGAATTTACCTGTGAAGCCATATGGTCCTGAACTTTTTTTTGTTGGGAGTATTTAAATCACAGATTCAATTTCAGTAGTTGTGATTGGTCGGTTCATACTTTCTATTTCTTCCCAGTTGAGTTTGGGAGATTGTACCTTTCTATGAATTTGTCCATTTCTTCTAGTTTGTCCATTTTATTGGCATATAGTTGCTTGTAGTAGTCTTATGATCTTTCGAATTTCTGTAGTGTCAGTTGTAACTTCTCCTTTTTCATTTCTAATTTTACTGATTTGAGCCCTCTCCCTTTTGTTCTTAATGAGTCTGGCTAAAGGTTTATCAATTTTGTTTATATTTTCAAAGAACCAGCTTTTAGTTTCATTGATCTTTTCTGTTGTTTTCTTAGTTTCTATTGCATTTATTTCTGATCTGATCTTTATGATTTCTTTCCTTCTACTAATTTTGGGTTTTGTTTGTTTTCTTTCTCTAGTTGCTTTTGGTGTAAGGTTAGTTGTTTTGAGATTTTTCTTGTTTCCTGAGGTAAGCTTGTATTGCTATGAACTTCCTTCTTAGAACTGCTTTTGCTGTGTCCCATAGGTTTTGGATTGATGTGTTTTCATTTTCACTAGTCTCTAGGTATTTTTATTCCCTCTTTGATTTCTTCAGTGATCCATTGGTTCTTTAGTATCATATTGTTTAGGCCCCATGTGTTTCTGTTTTTTTGCAGTTTATTTCTTATATTTGATTTCTAACCTCATAGTGTTGTGGTCAGAAATGATGCTTGATATGATTTCAGTTTTTAAAAAATTTACATAGGTTTGCCTTGTGGCCCAGCATGTGATCTACCCTGGAGAATTGTCCACATGCCTTTGAAAAGAATATGAATTCTGCTGCTTTCCAATCGGATGCTCTATAAATAACAATTAAGTGCATCTGGTCTAATGTGTCATTTAAGACCTGTGTTTCCTTATTGATCTGTCCTGTCTGGATGATCTGTCCTTTGATGTAAGTGGGGTGTTAAAGTCCCCCACTATTATTGTGTTACTGTCAATTTTTTCTTTTGTGTCTGTTAGCATTTGTTTTATATATTGAGGTATTCCTATGTTGGGTGCATATATATTTACAACTGTTAAATCTTCTTGGATTGATCCCTTGATCATTATGTAGTGTCCTTCTTTGTCTTTTGTAACAGTCTTTATTTAAAAGTGTATTTTGTCTGATAGTAGTATTTTTTCTCCACCTTTGTTTGATTTCCATTTGCATGGAACAGCTTTTCCCATCCACAAACTTTCATTCTGTATGTGTCCCTAGATCTGAAGTGGGACTCTTGTAGACAGCGTATATATGGGTCTTGTTTTTGTATCTATTCAGCCAGTCTGTATATTTTGGTTGGAGCATTTAATCCATTTATATTTAAGGTAATTACCAGTATATACGTTTTTCTTGCTATTCTGTTAATTGTTTTGGATTTGTTTTTGTAGGACTTTTTTCTTCCCTTCCTCTTTAGTTATCTTCTCTTGTGATTTGATGACTGTCTTTTGTGTTGTTTGGATTCCTTTTTCTTTTTTATGTATGTATCTATTGTAGATTTTTGGTTTGTGGTTAACATGTGGTTTGGATATAGCAGTCTATATATATACAAGATTTTTTAATTTGCTGTTCTCTTAATTTCAAATGCATTTCCAATATCCTGCATTTGTACTCTCCTCTTCTCAGGTTTGCTAGTTTTGAGATCATATTTGCATGTGGATCATTTTCTACCTTTACTGTATATTTGTCTTTACCTGTGAGCTTTCCCTTTTCCTAATTGATGTGTTTCTAGTTGTGCCTTTTCTATTCCTCCTAGAGAAGTTCCTTTATCATTTGTTGTAAAGCTGGTTTGGTGGTTCTGAATTCTTTTAGCTTTTGCTTGTCTGTAAAGCTTTTGATTTCTCCATCAAATCAGAATGAGATCTTGCTGGGTTGAGTATTCTTGGTTGTAGGCTTTTCCCTTTTATCACTTTATATATATCATACCACTCCCTTCTTGCCTGCAGAATTTCTGCTGAAACATCAGTTGATAACCTTATGTGGATTCCCTTGTGTGTTATTTGTTGCTTTACCATTGTTGCTCTTAATGTTTTCTCTTTGTCTTTAATTTCTGTCAATTTGATTACTATGTGTCTGGGAGTGTTCCTCCTTAGGTTCATCCTGTATGGACTCTTAGTGCTTCTTGGACTTGGGTGTCTGTTTCCTTTCTCATGTTAGGGAAGTTTTCAGCTATTATCTCTTCATATATTTTCTCAAGGCTTTCTCTATCTCTGCTCCTTTCGGGACCTATGTAATGCAAATGCTGGTGCATTTAATGTTGTCCTAGAAGTTTCTTAAATGGTTGTCATTTATTTTCATTCTTTTTACTTTATTCTGTTCTGTGGCAGTGATTTCCACCATTCTGTCTTCCCACTGACTTACCTGTTCTTCTGCCTCATTTATTCTGCTATTGATTCCTTCTAGTGTATTTTTTCATTTCAGTTATTGTATTCTCCATCTCTGTTTGTTCTTTATATGCTATAGCTTTTCATTAAACATTTCTTATATCTTCTTTGTCTGTGCCTCCATTCTTTTTCTGAGATCTTGCATTATCTTTACTATCATTACTCTGAATTCTTTTTCAGGTAGATTGCCTATCTCCACTTTACTTAGTTGTTCTTCTGGGGGTTTATCTTTTTTCTTCATCTGGAGTATATTCCTCTGCCGTCTCATTTTGTCTAACTTTCTGTGTTTGTGGTCACACAGGCTGCAGGATTGTAGTTCCTCTTGCTTCTCATGTTGCACCCTGGTGGGTGAGGCTCGTCTAAGAGGCTTGTGCAGGCTTCCTGGTGGGAGGGACTGGTGCTGCCCACTGGTGGGTGGAGCTGGGTCTTGTCCTTCTGGTTGGCAAGACCATGTCAAGAGATGTGTTTAGAGGTGGCTGGGGACTCAGGAAGACTTTAAACATCCTGTTTGCTGATGGGTGGGGCTGTGTTCTTGCTCTGTTGGTTGTTTGGCCTCAGGTGTCCCAGCACTGGAGCCTATGGGCTCTTGGGTGGGGTCAGGTCTTGGCATCAAAATGGCAGCCTCCAGGACAGCTCACACCAATGAGTACTCACTCCCCTGTACCTCTGCCACCACTGTCTTTGTGCCCACAGTGAGCCCCATGCCTCCCCAGGAGACCCTCCAAGTCCAGAAGGTAGGTCTGGTCCAGTCTTCTATGAAGTCACTACTTTTTCCTCTGGGTTCTGGTGTGCACTGTACCTTGAGTGTGCCCCCCTGAAGTGGAGTCCCTGTTTCCTCCAGTCCTGTGGAGCTCCTGTGATCAAGCCCTGCTGGCCTTCAAAGACAGATGCTCTGTGTCTCCTCTCGATGCCAGACCCTTAGAATGGGGAGCTTGACGTGGGGCTCAGAATTCTCACTCCTGTGGGAGAACCTCTGTGGTATAATTATTTTCCAGTTTGTGGGTCACCAACCTGGTAGGTATGGGATTTGATTGTATTACAGATTTGGTCCTCCAGCTGTCTCATTCTGGCTTCCTTTTCTTTGGAAGTAGAATAATTTTTTGGTAGGTTCCAGTCTTTTTGTTGATGGTTGTTCAGCAGTTAGTTGTGATTTTGGTGTTTTCAAGAGAGGACGTGAACTCAGGTCCTTCTACTCTGCCAATTTGTCCTTGGACATCCTTCTTACTGTGATTTGAAAAGGGATCCAATTTCGTCATGGTGTATGATCTTTTTTACATGTTGTTGGATTTGATTTGCTAATATTTTGCTGAAAATTTTTGCATCTGTATTCATCAAAGATAGTGGCCTGTATTTTTCTTTTATGGTCTTTGTCTGGTTTTGGTATCAGGGTGATAGTGGCTTCATAGAATATCTTTGACAGCATTCCCTCTTCTTGACACTTTGGGAAGAGTTTAAGAAGGATTGGTAAAAGTTCTTTGTATGTTTGGTAGAATTGCCCAGTGAAGCCATCTGGTCATGGACTTTTGATTGCAGGGAGTTTTTTTTATTACAGATTCTGTTTCACCTCTAGTGATCAGTATGTTCAAATTGTCTATTTCTTCTTGATTCAGTTTTGGTGGGTTGTGTGTTTCTAAAAACTTGTCCATACACTTCTTCTAGATTGTCCAGTTTGTTGGCATATAATTGATCATAGTATTCTTATTTATAAAAAATTTTCTGTGGTATCATTTGTAATTTTGCCTCTTTCATTCCTTATTTTGCTTATTTGGGTCCTCTCTCTTTTCTTCTTGGTGAGCCTGGCCAGAGATTTTTCCATTTTGTTTATCCTTTCAAAGGACCAGCTCTTGGTTTTATTGATTTTTTTTCTATTGTTCTTTTAATCTCTATTTTATTTCCTCTCTGATTTTATTATTGCCTTTCTTCTGCTGACTTTAGGTTTTGTTTGTTCTTTTTCTAATTCTTTTAGGTGGTAGGTTAGGTTGTCTTATTTGAGATTTCTCTTGTTTCCTGAAGAAGGCCTGTATCAGGATGAACTTCTCGCTAAGAACTGTTGCATCCCATTGATTTTATATGGTTGTGTTTCATTGTCGTTTGTCTCAAGATATTTTAAAATTTCCTCTTTGATTTCATCATTGACCCATTGGTTTTGTTTTGTTTTTTAATAAATTTATTTATTTTTGGCTGTGTTGGGTCTTCGTTTCTGTGCAAGGGCTTTCCCCAGTTGCGGCAAGCGGGGGCCACTCTTCATCGCGGTGCGCGGGCCTCTCACTGTTGCGGCATCTCCCGTTGTGGAACACAGGCTCCAGACACGCAGGCTCAGTAGTTGTGGCTCACAGGCCTAGCCGCTCCACGGCATGTGGGATCTTCCCGGACTGGGGCACGAACCCGTGTCCCCTGCATTGGCAGGCAGATTCCTAACCACTGCACCACCAGGGAAGCCCCCATTGGTTTTTTTAGTAACATGTTGTTTAGTCTCTATGTAATCATTTATTTTTCTTTATTCTTTTTCTGTGGTTGATTTCTAGTTTCATACTGTTGTGGTCAGAAAAGATGCTTGAAATAATTTCCATTCTCTTAAATTTGCTGAGGCTTTTTTGTGCACTCATATGTGGTCAGTCCTAGAGAATGTTCCATGTGCACTTGAAAAGAATATGTATTCTGGGTTTTTTTAAATGTAATGTCCTAAAAATATCAATTAAGTCTTATTGTTGTATCATTTAGGCTCTCTGTTGCCTTACTTATTTTATGTCTAGAAGATCTGTCCATTGATGTGAGTGGGGTGTTAATATCTCCTACAATTTTTGTATTCCTGTCAATTTCTCCGTTTATTTCTGTTAGTATTTGTTTTATGTATTTAGATGCTCTTATATTGGGTGCATATATGTTGATGGGTATAATATCCTCTTCTTGTATTGATCCTTTTATCATCATACAGTGTCCTTCTTGTCTTTCTTTATAGCCTTTGTATGAAAGTCTGTTTTCTGATATGAGTATTGTGACCCCTGCTTTCTTGTCATTTCCGTTTGCATGAAATATCCTTTTCCATCCCTTCAGTTTCCATCTATGTGTGTCCTTTGCCCTAAAATGGGTCTCCTGCAGCATATGTTAGGTTCTTGTTTTTTTTTTAATCCAATCTGCCACTCTGTCTTTTGATTGGAGAATTTAGTCCATTAACATTTAAGGTAATTATTGATAGATATGTACTTGTTGCCATTTTAAACCTTGTTTTCCCATTGATTTTGAGTTTCTTCTACCTTTCTTTTTCCTTTTGCTTTTCCTTTTGTGGTTTGGTGATTTTCTTTTGTACTATGCTTGTGTTCTCTTTTTGGGTTTTGTAAATCTATTGTATGGTTTTGATTTGTGGTTACCGTGTTTTTCAAGTTCGTTAACCCCTTCTTATGTCTACTTGTTTTGACTGATAGTCCTATAGGCTCAAACACATTCTGGAAAAAAAATAATCTACATTTTCTTACTCTCTTCCCCCACATTCTTTTATTTTGATGTCCTCTTTTACATCTTCACGTTTATCCTTTTGCTGTTATTGCGGTTATCATCACTTTCACAGAACTTAAAAAAATTTTTTTAATCTGTTTACTGGCTTATTTAAGTGATTTACTTTCCAATTGTGATTTTTCTCTTTCCTATAGATTCTCGCGTCTTTTCTATTTAAAGAAGACCTTTCAATATTTCTCTTAGGGTATGTTTAGTATTGCTGTATTCTTTTAGTTTTTGCTTGTCTGAGAAATTCTTTATCTCTGCTATTCTAAATGATCTTGCTGGTACAGTATCCTAGGGTGCAGATTTTTCCCTTTCAGGACTTTGAATATATCTTGCCACTCCTGTTGTACAACGTTTCTGTAGAGAAATCAGCAGATAGCCTTATGTGGGTTCCCTTGTAATGAACTCTGTTTTTCTCTTGCTGCCTTTAGAATCCTCTCTTTATTCTTAACTTTTGCAATTTTAATTATAATGTCTTGGTGTAGGTCTGTTTGGGTTCATCTTGTTTGGGTCCATCTGTTCTTCCTATACCTGAATATCTGTTTCCTTCTTTATGTTTGGGAAGTTTTCAGCCATAATTTCTTCAAATACATTTTGATCCCCTTTTTTCTTTCTTCTTCTGGGATCCCTATTATGCATAGATTGGCATGCTTTATATTATCCCATAGGCCTCTTATATTGCTTTCATTTTTTTTTTCATTTGGCTTTCTCTCTGATGTTCTGATTTGGTGATTTCCATTATTCTATCTTCTAGATCACTTATTTGTTCTTCTGCATTATTCGATCTGCTATTTATTGCCTTTAGCAGCACACCTTTTGTCTCAGCAAAAGAGTTTTCTAATTTCTCTTGGTTACTCTTTATAGTTTCTGTGTCCTTTTTTTTTTTTTTTACAGTAATTTGTATTTCTGTCAATAGCTCTTCCTAATTCCTTCAGTATTTTCATTATCTCCTTTTTGAACTCAATATCTGTTATACTGAAGAAGTCTGTTTTGTTGTTATTTCAGGAGAATTCTCCTGATATTTTTATTGGGAGTGGTTCCTCTGCTTCATTTTACTTATTTCTCTTACTCTGAGTTTAGAACAAACAATTATCTACTCTGGTCTTGGAGGGCTATTTTTATGTGAGAGCATCCCTGTTATAGCCTGTGTGGGTTTAATATTTTGTCACAAGGGTTGTTTTTAGTATGGACACCTGCTGCATCTTCCCTGTGTGCTAGCCATTACCTCCATTACATCAGGTGGTGTGACTGGTGTTGTAGTGACCAGAGCTCTCACTGGATATTGAGTGGGACCTCCTCTTGGCTCTGCAGTTATCACTGCCCTGTCAGTTTCAGGGTGTGCTCCCTAGATATTGGAGTAGGAGCCCCCAGATCTGTTTCTAAGCTGCAGTGTGAGGTAGGCAGGATTGGAGCACTCCTACTGGGTGAGGAGCCACTGAATATTCCTCCACAGGAGCTGTCCACAGGGGAGTGTGCTCTGTGGTGTCACCTGTAGCCTGTATGTGGGCTCACAAAGTACCTTGATGTTGGCACTGCCCTCAGCCCTGCCTCCACTGTGGGAATGCAGGAAATCAGCCCTGGTGTCCCTCAGGTGCTGTGTTCAGAAGCCACCAGCATAGATCTGTAGGCACCAATCAACTGAAGTCAGGTATCAGGACCGTAGTAGTCGCACATCTGGACCCACCTAGGGAGCTATGGAAGCAGCCCAGACTACAGCCTTGCCACCATGAACATGCACCCAAAAAACCCACAAATGCTAAGGCTGGACCCATCCCAGCCCCAGGAGCACACTTTGTCCACTCAGATGTCCCACAGGAGCTGAGTTTACAAAGCCTGTGGCAGTGGCATAAATCCTCAGATCATACAGCTGAGAAATAGGACTCAGATTTCAGCCCTGCTCCCTAAGTCATGCAGCCCCTGGGGCTCAACTCTGATTTCAGGCCCACCTCTGTGCTTGGGCAAACCACTGGCACTTGTGCACTCCCAGAGCTCATAGAGGTGGCACCAAGAAACAGGCTGCTAAAGCAAACCCCACTGCTCCCTTCATGCTCCCCTTAACAATGGGGCTTCACTTCTATGGCAGGCCCAGGCTTCTTCCACACACACACCCAGTCAGGGTACATACCTCACTCCAGCCCCTTCAGGCTATCTCTGAGCAGCCAACCCTAGTCGTCTCCCCACGTCTGTTCTCTGAAACCCAGGTTTTAGCACCTAGCCCTAGCACATACCAAAAGGTACGCATCTAGGCCTGGAGACTGCAGTGAGCTAGCAAGTGTCCTCTGAGCCAGTCTGTCTCTGTTCTGCCTGCTGCACACTGACTGCTGCACTCTCTTCCTAGTTCTGAAACCATTTCCTGTCCCGGCTGATCTCCTTGCCAGTGAAAGGGCTTCCCAAGATACGGAAACCTTTCCTCTTTTGCAGCTCCCTCCCAGGGACTCAGATCCTATCCCACTTCCTCCTTTTTTTGTTGTTGCTGTTTCTTTCATCCTTCCCAGTTATGGGGAGATCTTTCCTACACTTCTGGGTGCCTGAGATCTTCTTTCAGTGTTCAGTAGGTATTCTGTAAGAAGTGTTCCACATGTAGATGTATTTTTGCCGTATTTGTGGGAGGGGGTGAGCTCCATGTCCTTCTGTTCTCCATCTTGATTGGAGCCTCTAGTTTGCTTCTTTGTATGCTAGCATTTGTGTGTGCTGTTTGTGTTTTGTTTCTCTTGAATTTCTGTCTTTAAAGATAGGTGAAACATTCCCCATCTCTAAAGGAAGTACTCTGATGTGCATTTTGGATAAGTGATCTGACTATAACCATGAACCCATGAGTGAGAAGATGATATTTTATTGTTATAATGTGTGGTCACAGTTAGGATCTCCACAAGAGGTTTAGGCAGGGTTATCTTGGGACCCTGTGCACCATTTACTGCTACCCTTGCTGTGTTCATTACATTGTTATGGTCTCCTGTGTCTTTGGTATATGGAAAACCCCAATACCAAACTTGAAGGTTTATTTAGTATTTTCTGTTTGTCTTTTTGGTTTTTCATTTTGTTTTGTTTGGTACTGTTTCTCCATTTACAGCCAAATCAATTTTGTGATGTTTAAAACTTTTACTGATGTCAAATGGAGGAAAGGAATAGAAAAGGAAAAAATACCTGGCTGTGGGACATTCCCAGGGAGAAGAGAAAGGTTCCACTTGGTTCCTAAAATCTCCAAAAGCCCCAACCCAGAATTCAACCCAGTTGGTTGATGCCTAGGCAAAAAGGCATCCTTTTAGTGGTTAGAAATTATCAATTGCTATTTATGGTTTTATGGTTGCTATTCTGTAATGAAGTGGGAAAGAATGATGAAATTCCTTATGTACAAGCATTTCTGCTATCATATTACATCAGGGAAAATAAGAAAGGGAAGGTAATGAGAGTGAGGAGATATTGCTTCAAACCTTAACTCCTCCAGATGAGCTAGCTGTCCCTGCCACTCCAGATGTTATTCCAATATATCCACCCCTTCCACTACCTTCCATGTCTGTCCAGCCCCAATTCCTGACCCTGACAATCAGGACTATCCCTCCTTATAGGGATCAGTTAGAAAATCCTGTGTTAGTTCCTGGGGCACAGGGATTTGGTCTGGTATTACCATCTAAGATCCGACAGGGCACCCAGTTTTGGCCAGGAGACACTCCTGGGGCAGAATAACGTCCCTTATGCCATCATCTCATAGGGGCCTAAATGCAAATGACCAGCTGGCTGGGTTTCTCAGACTCGTTTAGTTGGAAAGATCGCAACCCGCCTTATAGGGAGGATCCTCTACACCTGAAGCCAACTTGACAGCTGAACCAAATTGAGACGCCAATGAAGGAAGAATGCCTTTGTTGGAGTACTACTTATTAGTGCAGGGCTTTGAAAAAGGGGAACCAAAGCAAAAGCAGTTGAAAAATTTCAAGAAACTCAGCCAAAAAAAGAAGACCCCTCTGAATTTTTGGAAAAGCTTTATCAAGACTACAGACATTATACTAACTCAGATCCCGAAGCCCCTGGAAATATTAGAATGGTAAATTTGACCTTCTTTGGAGTGGGAGGGGGTAAAGTGCCTCAGATATCAGGAGAAAAGTTGCAAAAATTAGATGGTGCATTTGGAGTGAACCCTTCTCAATTGGTAGATGTTGCTTTTCAAATGTTCAATAGGGAATAACAACAGGAGAAAGAAGATGCAAAATAAAATGCCACTTTTTTGGCAGCAGCACTGGATTCCTAGAGGGTGAGTAACCCGAAGAGAGGTAAGCCACTGTTGGGGAAGGAACAATGCTCTTCCTGTTTCTTACTGCAAGAACGCTGGAAATCAGATTACCCTAGGCTAAATCATAAGATGAAAAACAATAAAAGATTAGAGCCTCTCATATGGTAGGAAGAGAGGAACACTCTGATGAATTCAGAGGTCCAGGGACTCCCTTGGACTTGAGGCACCTAATTCCCCATAGGAGTCCAGGGTAAAAGGGACCGTAGGGAATGAGGTGATTCACTTTCTGATAGACCTCACCCTGAAGTTTTTCACCAGAGCAGCTTGACATCAAAGTCCCACCCGAACACGCTTTAAGCCTACAGATGGTGCTCATGAAAACCCCAGGAAAAGAGAGAGAACACTTTCCTCCGAGGTCTGTGAAAAGGTAAGAACAGATGTGTGTGCTAACAACACCCAAGGGAAGGCCAAAAACACATGGCCACTACGAAACCCATTAAATAGGGACACTGGGACACCTAATCAAAAACAATATGCTCTGAGGCAAGGGGATCACTTCTCCCACAGATTGACTTGTCGAAATACCAGCCGGTGTAGTCAGAAAAGGACAAAGAGAGGGCCAAAGAGTGGGGTGTCCCTTGGATCCCAGCTCACCTGGCTGAAAATGTAGTGTACAGTTGTTTTGATTCCTGAGGCACTCTTGGACACTGTGCTGTCCCCATTTTGGGAGAGATGCCACCTTAATAGGTTCAAAAATAGATAATGGGGCCTAACCTACAAAAGACCATCCAGCCAGTCACTCAGAATTGTATGATTGGTGCTAAAAAGAACCCAAAGACTGCTCTTAAGCTTCCCCAGAGGAACCTGCGCCACTCGAATGCCTTGAGCTGCAGGAAATTTCAGATACCTGCTAGTGTTTGTGACCATTTTTTCAGGATAGGTGGAAGTATATCCCACCTGGACAGAAAAAGTCTGAAGAGTGCTGTTACCGAATCAGACCTGACTGCTTGCCATTTGAAAATCAATACGTGAGAGAGAGAGAGAGATTGATAGAAAGGAAAGTTGCATTTCATCAGAATGCCAGCAATCTGGGGAGATGGTGAACTCAGTGTCCCCCAAATACCACCTCTGAAAATTCTGCTCAGCCATGAAAGTTTTTAAAAGGAAAAAGGGAAGCCATCTCAGTTAATCATTGAGATGGGGGGTCAGAGTTGTCGCCACCTCCCACGGTGTGCAGGCTTGTCGACTTCTTGTGATTTTTCTTACATACTATCTTGTTCACACAATTACTAAAAGCGAAGCTAGGGAAGAGATCTGGTCATCTGTTACTTACTTATTCTTCATTTCTACTTTGATCTCTACAGAAAGAACCAACAGATTAGGTAAGATATTGTGTGATCAAAAGATTTGACAGGTGTGCTAGGGCTGGAGATGAGTAGAGCACGGGGGCGCCTGGTTTAAGGATAGTGACAAGGGAAACGGGTGCCTCCTGCAGAGAGCTCTTTCCTGCAAAGAACTCTTTCCTGCCAAAAGCTGCTCACAAATCCCCCTCGTCAGAACATAATTCCATTTCTATGGGATTATGGGCGAAAGTCCATCTTCTGTAACTTCTTCCTGCCGACCTAGGGCGCGGTATTCTTAGCATGGAAGATGTCGATGTGGGTCTGTAGCATCTCTTTGCTCACAGTTGTAGTTGCCCATTTACATATACTGGAAGAACAAGCTACAATTATTTTTTTAAATTAATTAATTAATTAATTTTTGGCTGTGTTAGGTCTTCGTTTCTGTGCGAGGGCTTTCTCTAGTTGCGGCAAGCGGGGGCCACTCTTCATCGCGGTGCGCGGGCCTCTCACTATCGTGGCCTCTCTTGTTGTGGAGCACAGGCTCCAGACGTGCAGGCTCAGTAGTTGTGGCTCACGGGCCCAGTTGCTCCGCGGCATGTGGGATCTTCCCAGAACAGGGCTCGAACCCGTGTCCCCTGCATTGGCAGGCAGATTCTCAACCACTGCGCCACCAGGGAAGCCCAAACTGCGATTATTTTGATGCCCACAAAGGTATAGATTATTATGAGCAATAGTGTTAATCCCACTTTCTTAAGGCCATTCCTGGAATTGTGCTAGCCCTAGACTCAGTACTGCTCAAGATGGAGCAGCTTGTGTCATGGCTGCAGTCTGGTCATCATGCAGTTGGCTTTTCCCTCTGTTGGCAGTTATAGTATCTGTAAAACAACTCAAGAATGTGCATCAGACACTGAGTCTGTGACTCAATTTTCCTAATCATTAGCTGCTTCAGCCTGCTGTTTTGTGACTCAGTGACGCCTGGGAGACTTCGGCTTTTCTATAAGCAAGAGGCAGGAGACAAGGTGGGGTCTCCATACTGGATGGGGGGCCCGCAGGGTTCTGCTCAGTTCTAATCCCCCATTTTCTCTGATACTCCTCAATGCTGAGGAGGGACAGGTGCAGACCGAAAAAAAGGAGTAATGTTTTGGATAGAGAGGTTAATCGTAAACTTGACTGAGGAACCCACAGGGTCCTGTTCAGTTTCACCAGCAGACACTCTTTTCAGAATGGCTGGTGGTGTCTGAGGGTGACACAACTCAGGGAATTCAAGTTCTTGGCAATACAGAATTGTATATGAAATGACATCCACAATGGCCACCCAGTTTTACCTTGGATGTCTGAACCACAGCTACTCCATTTTGACTTTCAAATACATTTCTCTCCTTAATGGACAAAGTAGGTGTCACCATCAATGATTTTAGTGCTTTTCTAGATATGAGGAGATGCAAGAATTTGGGCTCCTGAAAGCTTCTCCTGAAAATATCTCACTATCTGAAGGCCTGTTCTGCCAGTTTTTCTCAGAACACGGAGTGCCTCATTGCTGATCTTCACCCTGAACTCCTTTCAGTGTGTGTTGAAGGTCAGCAACTGCAGTGGCTTGTGACTTAATCCTTGCAGAGGAGGATGGCAAGTGCCAAGTTTTGGTCGGCATTGCCCCCTCATGGTGATAAATTCGACCATGGTTTGGAAGGCATTTCATGACCATTTCATCCCATGGTGCTAGGAATGTTCATTCCTAGGTCAGGCGAGGATTTTGTTAATAGGCCACTCAATGTGCTATTACTGGACTAGGCCTTATTAACAGTAGCCAAAAGTCTCTGGACCACCTGTCTTACTAGTCTGTTATGGCCCAGGAAGAAGTTCCCTCTTGTTGCTTCTTCTCATATCTAGAGCTACACTATTGCAATCACTGATCTTACATAGAACTATATATGTGATCAGCTGTTTCAAGTCACATAGTCATCATTATTTTTATCAGAGTCTGTCATACATTTGGTAATACAAGAGGCAACAATTTTGTAAAACAGGAAATATAGAAAACAATATAGCTAGCAGTATTAGTAAGGTCATAAGTAAGAATCTAAGTTAAGAACTTCCATTAGGTGCAGCCCAACATATCCCCAGGTCATCTCACTTAGTCTATTCTGTACCAAACCTTATCTTTAAGGGAAATTATATATTGGCCTTGTCCATAGGGCACCCAGCCCAATTTCCTAATGTTTCTAGGCTGGTTATCCTTAGTGTGGTTTAATTGTTCCCAACATAAGGGAGCCTTTAAACTTCAATGATCATAGCCTGATGTTAACCACATAAATCCATCCCATAAATGTGGGAGGTTATATTCTTTGGCTGAAATTTTACTTGTTGCTATGATTGAGCTTGAGTAACTTTAGAAGAAATTTTACATTTATGACCAGGATCAGAGCAGGTATTATTTATTGGCCAGGGGAGGGGATCCAACCTCCCCTGTCCAATAATATCAGTAGTGGCCTGAACAGAACTATAATTTCTTTCTCCTAGAATAAATTTCCTAAGGGCCAACCAATAAGGGCCATGGAGTGGAAAAATCCACCAAGGTAACCAAGAAGTACTGGGTATAGTTAATTGACTATAAACCTAACAATTGGGTCAAATTTAGCTCTGCATAAGATTGTGAAATACAGTTGGTTCATAAGCAGATGTGGGAGAAATGATCAAAGTAATTGATACATAGGCCTGGTCCAGTATCTTGGGTCAGGTCTCCACTTCAGATGTCATCTGCTTCTTATCCTGGTCTGATAGTTTCTCCTCTGAGCATTGTTTTAAGGTGATTTTGAGGTCAACAATCCTCTATAGGCCAGTCCAGTGCAGAGGCCCTTTCTAAGTGGAAATATTAATCAAAGACTCAATTCCTTTCAGTTTTGCTGTACATGAGCTAGTTAAGAGTATTTGATAAAAGTCCTTCCATCTAGGTTGGAGATAGTCCTTTAAATTATGCATAATCATCTGGTTGCAGGTCATGGGGCGTCTGATCTCCATCCAAAGACAGATTACTGAGATAAGCTTCAGAAACAAACTTAGAGTGTCCTTTTACTAATTCCATTAAACTTTGCAACAATAAACCTAACAGCAAGGAACTATCTGGGATGTGAGTCTTAGTAAATGCAGACCGCAATTAACAAAACTAGACTTTAATATCCATTGAAACATAATCTTCTCTCTAAAATTATCCTCATTTCTACCAAATATAGCCAAATTAAAATATTTGTTTGCAAAATGAGTCTGATTAATTGATCATATAGGCTCTTTTTAAACTGATTGTGCTGAAAATTTCCATAAGGAGTCTTCAGATTGAAGCTTCGAAAAGGCCTTTAGGAAAACCACACCAAGGGCTAGTCACAGGTTTTATCTTACAAATTTGGGTGAATTCCTTCCTTTTTGAGGTCCCCCAAATACCTTGAGATTTCTGAACATGTTAGGAGGTGGCCTTCCTAATTTATCTGATAAAGCTGCTGGAACTAAGAATTTCCAATTTCTGGAGGGATCAGGTAGAGAGAAAAATGCTTCAGTTTTGCTTACAAAGGCATAATTTACCAAATTCCCATAAGTCATAATTACCTTAAGGGGAAAGTTTTCTTTTTACCTGGAAAAACACAGATTAAAAGCCAGTAATATTTTACACAAAACCAAAAATATAACCACATTCATCACTTTACTCCTATGTAATCTTTTTTTTTTTTGGTTTGTTTGTTTTTTGGATTTTTTTTTGTTTTTTTCTGATAATAAAATTTTAATCATTACCCTTTCCTCAGACTGTTTTATCTCTTTTTTTTTCCACACACACTGTATTTTATTTTACAAGAGATAAATAAACTGACACCAAGCATTGTAAATGGATGACCACAACAAAAGCAACAATGATTGCAATTACCAAACATGAAACACACTCATACTATGTCATAATATTGACATTCAGTCCAGTAATCCTCCACTGTAACAGCTCCTTTACTTTGCAGTGAAAATTGATTTGTATATTTTTTGCCTCTGGGTCCTTGTGGGATTTTTTTTTTTTATTCAAACAGAAAGTCACAAAAATTATAATCATCCTCATCAGTTCACTCAGTCCCATGTAATTAATTTTTTTTCATCTTGATCTTTTGTTAGTACTTTTATGAATTCATCAGTTTTCCATTAGAGTTCTGAAAATGCTTATTCATTCAGTTCAGCAGTATAGTCAGTTACCAGAAACCTGTACTTGTCAGAGTCTTTTCCATGAATTCCTTGAAGATAAAACCATTTTATAGGAACATTTTTGCAAAAGCATCAGAATACACCCAGAACTGTCTGTAAATGACAAAAGACTTTAAAATGACCACGGTTAAAGATTTGATGAAAGTTCATAATAATGCAATTGACAAGGAAATTTAGTTATTTCTGAGATACACATTTTAAAGAAATAACTAGAATTATTACTTACAACATTATACCAGAACATATAAGATTTTTAGAAATTTCATGCAATGTCTGAAACATTTATATTAATACGTTTCCATACAAATAACCCAAAGAAAGTTTAGTATTAGTTGTTTTTTTGTTTGTTATTTTATACTGCAGGTTCTTATTAGTCATCAATTTTATGCACATCAGTGTATACATGTCAATCCCAATTGCCCACTTTAGCACACTACCATCCCCACCCCACCACTGATTCCTCCCCTTGGTGTCCATACCTTTGTTCTCTACATCTGTGTCTCAACTTCTGCCCTGCAAACTGGTTCATCTGTACCATTATTCTAAGTTCCACATACATGCGTTAATATACGATATTTGTTTTTCTCTTTCTGACTTACTTCACTCTGTATGGCAGTCTCTAGATCCATCCAAGTCTCAACAAATGACTCAATTTCGTTCCTTTTTTATGGCTGAGTAATTTTCCATTGTATATATGTACCACAACTTCTTTATCCATTCGTCTGTCAGTGGGCATTTAGGTTGCTTCCATGACCTGTCTATTGCATATAGTGCTGCAATGAACATTGGGGTGCACGTGTCTTTTTGAATTACGGTTTTCTCTGGGTATATGCCCAGTAGTGGGATTGCTGGGTCATATGGTAGTTCTATTTTTAGTTTCTTAAGGAACCTCCATACTGTTCTCCATAGTGGCTGTATCAATTTACATTCCCACCAACAGTGCAAGAGGGTTGCCTTTTCTCCACACCCTCTCCAGTATTTGTTGTTTGTAGATTATCTGATGATGCCCATTCTAACTGATGTGAGGTGATACCTCATAGTAGTTTTGATTTGCATTTCTCTAATAATTAGTGATGTTGAGCAGCTTTTCATGTGCTTCTTGGCCATGTGTATGTCTTCTTTGGAGAACTGTCTATTTAGGTCTTCTACCCAATTATGGATTGGGTTGCTTGTTTCTTTAATATTGAGCTGCATGAGCTGTTTATATATTTTGGAGATTAATCCTTTGTCCATTGATTCGTTTGCAAATATTTTCTCCCATTCTGAGGGTTGTCTTTTCGTCTTGTTTATGGTTTCCTTTGCTGTGCAAAAGCTTTGAAGTTTCATTAGGTCCCATTTGTTTATTTCTGTTTTTATTTCCATTACTTTAGGAGGTGGATCAAAAAGGATCTTGCTGTGATTTATGTCAAAGAGTGTTCTTCCTATGTTTTCCTCTAAGAGTTTCATAGTGTCCAGTCTTACATTTAGGTCTCGAATCCATTTTGAGTTTACTTTTGCGTATGGTGTTAGGGAGTGTTCTAATTTCATTCTTTGGCATGTAGCTGTCCAGTTTTCCCAGCACCACTTATTGAAGAGACTGTCTTTTCTCCATTGTATATCTTTGCCCCCTTTGTCATAGATTACTTGACCATAGGTGCGTGGGTTAATCTCTGGGCTTTCTATGTTGTTCCATTGATCTATGTTTCTGTTTTTGTGCCAGTACCATATTGTCTTGATTACTGTAGCTTTGTAGTATAGTGTGAAGTCACGGAGTCTGATTCCTCCAGCTCTGTTTTTTTCCCTCAAGATTGCTTTGGCTATTTGGGGTCTTTGGTGTCTCCATACAAATTTTAAGATGATTTGTTCTAGTTCTGTAAAAAAAAAAAAAAATGCCATTGGTAACTTGATAGGGATTGCATTGAATCTGTAGATTGCTTTGGATAGTATAGTCGTTTTCACAATATTGATTCTTCCAATCCCAGAACATGGTATATCTCTCCATCTGTTGCTATCATCTTTAATTTCTTTCATCAGTGTCTTATAGTTTTCTGCATACAGGTTTTTGTCTCCCTAGGTAGGTTTATTCCTAGGTATTTTATTCTTTTTGTTGCATTGGTAAATGGGAGTGTTTCCATAATTTCAATTTCAGATTTTTCATCATTAGTGTATAGGAATGCAAGAGATTTCTGTGCATTAATTTTGTATCCTGCAACTTTACCAAATTCATTGATTAGCTCTAGTAGTTTTCTGGTGGCATTTTTAGGACTCTCTATGTATAGTATCATGTCATCTGCAAACAGTGACAGTTTTACTTCTTCTTTTCCAATTTGTATTCCTTTTATTTCTTTATCTTCTCTGATTGCCGTGGCTAGGACTTCCAAAACTATGTTGAATAATAGTGGTGAGAGTGGACATCCTTGTCTTGTTCCTGATCTTAGAGGAAATGCTTTCAGTGTTTCACCATTGAGAATGAGGTTTGCTGTGGGTTTGTCATTATATGGCCTTTACTATGTTGAGGTAGGTTCCCTCTATGCCCACTTTCTGGAGAGTTTTTTTTTTTTTTTTTATCATAAATGGGTGTTGAATTTTGTCAAAAGCTTTTTCTGCATCTTTTGAGATGATCATATGGTTTTTATTCTTCAATTTGTTAATATGGTGTATCACATTGATTGATTTGCGTAAATATTGAAGAATCCTTGCATCCCTGGGATAAATCCCACTTGTTCATGGTGCATGATCCTTTTAATGTGTTGTTGGATTCTGTTTGCTAGTATTTTGTTGAGGATTTCTGCATCTATATTCATCAGTGATATTGGTCTGTAATTTTCTTTTTTTTGTAGTTTCTTTGTCTGGTTTTGGGATCAGGGTAGTGGTGGCCTCATAGAATGAGTTTGGAAGTGTTCCTTCCTCTGCAATTCTTTGGAATAGTTTCAGAAGGATAGGCATAACCTTTTCTCTAAATATTTGGTAGAATTCACCTGTGAAGCCATCTGGTCCTGAACTTTTGTCTGTTGGGAGTTTTTAAATCACAGATTCAATTTCAGTACTTGTAATTGGTCTGTTCATATTATCTATTTCATCCTGTTTCAGTCTTGGGAGACTGTACATTTCTAAGAATGTGTCCATTTCTTCTAGGTTGTCCATTTTATTGGCATATAGTTAGTTGCTTGTTGTAGTCTCTTATGATCCTTTGTATTTTTGTGTTGTCAGTTGTAATTTCTCCTTTTTCATTTCTAATTTTGTTCGTTTGAATCCTCTCCCTTTTCTTGTTGATGAGTCTGGCTAATGATTTATCCATTTTGTTTCTCTTTCAAAGAACCAGCTTTTAGTTTCATTGATTTTTGCTTTTTTCTTTGTTTCTATTTCATTTATTTCTGCTCTGATCTTTATGATTTCCTCCTACTAACTTTGGGTTTTGTTTGTTCTTCTTTCTATAGTCACTTTATGTGTAAGGTTAGGTTGTTTGAGACTTTTCTTGTTTCCTGAGGTAAGATTGTATTGCTATAAACTTCCCTCTTAGAACTGCTTTTGTTGCCTCCCAAAGATTTTGGATCAACACGTTTTTGTTTTTATTTGTTTCTAGCTTTTTCTGAATTTTCTCTTTGATTTCTTCAGTGATCCACTGGTTCTTCAGTAGAGTATTATTTAGCCTCCACATGTTTGTGTTTTTTGCAGCTTTTTTCTTGTAGTTGATTTCTAACCTCATAGTGTTGTGGTCAGAAAAGATGCTTGATATGATTCCAGTTTTCTTAAATTTACCAAGGCTTGCTTTGTGGCCCAACATGTGATCTATCTTGGAGAAGTTCCATGTGCACTTGAAAAGAATGTTTATTCTGCTGCTTTCAGATGGAATGCTCAATAATTATCAGTTAAGTCCATCTGGTCTACTGTGTCATTTAAGGCCTGAGTTTCCTTATTGATATTCAGTCTGGATGTTCCGTCCATTGATGTAAGTGGGGTGTTAAAGTCCCCCACTATTATTGCCTTACTGTCAATTTCTCCTTTTATGTCTGGTAACATTTGCCTTATATATTAAGGTGCTCCTATGTTGGGTGCATATATATTTACAATCGTTAGATCTTCTTCTTGGATTGATCCCTTGATCATTATGTAGTGTCCTTCTTTGTCTCTTGTAACAGTTTTTATTTTAAAGTCTATTTTGTCTGATATAAGTATTGCTACTCCAGCTTTCTTTTGATTCCCATTTGCTTGGAATATCATTTTCTATCCCCTCGCCTTCAGTCTGTATACGTCTCTAGATCTTAAGTGGGTCTCTTGTAGGTAGTATAAGTACAGGTCTTGTTTTTCTATCCAGTCAGCCAGTCTGCCTTTGGGTTGGAGCATTTAATCTGTTTACATTTAAGGTGATTATCAATATGTTTTTTTTTTTTTAGGGATCATTGAAAGGAATGTTAATTTATCAAATTAGATTTTTCTTTTAATCAGTCATCAACTTTATACCCATCAGTGTATACATATCAATCCCAATTGCCCAATTCAGCACACCACCATCCCCATCCCACCGCAGTTTTCCCCCCTTGGTGTCCATACGTTTGTTCTCTACATCTGTGTCTGAACTTCTGCCCTGCAAACTGGTTCATCTGTACCATTTTTCTAGGTTCCACATACATGCGTTAATATACGATATTTGTTTTTCTCTTTCTGACTTACTTCACTCTGTATGGCAGTCTCTAGATCCATCCAAGTCTCAACAAATGACTCAATTTCGTTCCTTTTTATGGCTGAGTAATATTCCATTGTATATATGTGCCACAACTTCTTTATCCATTCGTCTGTCGATGGGCATTTAGGTTGCTTCCATGACCTGTCTATTGTAAATAGTGCTGCAATGAACATTGGGGTGCACGTGTCTTTTTGAATTACAGTTTTCTCTGCGTATATGCCTAGTAGTGGGATTGTTGGATCATAAGGTAATTCTATTTTTAGTCTTTTAAGGAACCTCTATAGTGTTCTCCATAGTGGCTGTATCAATTTACATTCCCACCAACAGTGCAAGGGTGTTCCCTTTCCTCCACACCCTCTCCAGCATTTGTTGTTTGTAGATTTTCTGATGATGCCTATTCTAACTGGTGTGAGGTGATACCTCATTGTAGTTTTGATTTGCATTTCTCTAATTAGTGATGTTGAGCAGCTTTTCATGTGCTTCTTGGCCATGTGTATGTCTTCTTTGGAGAACTGTCTATTTAGGTCTTCTTCCCATTTTTGGACTGGGTTGTTTGTTTCTTTAGTATTGAGCTGCATGAGCTGTTTATATATTTTGGAGATTAATCCTTTGTCCATTGATTCGTTTGCAAATATTTTCTCCCATTCTGAGGGTTGTCTTTTCGTCTTGTTTATGGTTTCCTTTGCTGTGCAAAAGCTTTGAAGTTTCATTAGGTCCCATTTGTTTATTTCTGTTTTTATTTCTATTACTCTAGGAGGTGGATCAAAAAAGATCTTGCTGTGATTTATGTCAAAGAGTGTTCTTCCTATGTTTTCCTCTAAGAGTTTGATAGTGTCCAGTCTTACATTTAGGTCTCGAATCCATTTTGAGTTTATTTTTGCGTATGGTGTTAGGGAGTGTTCTAATTTCATTCTTTGGCATGTAGCTGTTCAGTTTTCCCAGCACCACTTATTGAAGAGACTGTCTTTTCTCCATTGTATATCTTTGCCCCCTTTGTCATAGATTACTTGACCATAGGTGTGTGGGTTAATCTCTGGGCTTTCTATGTTGTTCCATTGATCTATGTTTCTGTTTTTGTGCCAGTACCATATTGTCTTGATTACTGTAGCTTTGTAGTATAGTGTGAAGTCAGGGAGTCTGATTCCTCCAGCTCTGTTTTTTTCCCTCAAGACTGCTTTGGCTATTCGGGGTTTTGTGTCTCCATACAAATTTTAAGATGATTTGTTCTAGTTCTGTAAAAAAAAAAAAAAAAAATGCCATTGGTAACTTGATAGGGATTGCATTGAATCTGTAGATTGCTTTGGATAGTATACTCATTTTCACAATATTGATTCTTCCAATCCCAGAACATGGTATATCTCTCCATCTGTTGGTATCATCTTTAATTTCTTTCATCAGTGTCTTATAGTTTTCTGCATACAGGTTTTTTGTCTCCCTAGGTAGGTTTATTCCTAGGTATTTTATTCTTTTTGTTGCATTGGTAAATGGGAGTGTTTCCATAATTTCAATTTCAGATTTTTCATCATTAGTGTATAGGAATGCAAGAGATTTCTGTGCATTAATTTTGTATCCTGCAACTTTACCAAATTCATTGATTAGCTCCAGTAGTTTTCTGGTGGCATTTTTAGGACTCTCTATGTAGAGTATCATGTCATCTGCAAACAGTGACAGTTTTAGTTCTTCTTTTCCAATTTGTATTCCTTTTATTTCTTTTTCTTCTCTGATTGCCGTGGCTAGGACTTCCAAAACTATGTTGAATAATAGTGGTGAGAGTGGACATCCTTGTCTTGTTCCTGATCTTAGAGGAAATGCTTTCAGTGTTTCACCATTGAGAATGAGGTTTGCTGTGGGTTTGTCATATATGGCCTTTATTACATTGAGGTAGATTCCCTCTATTCCCACTTTCTGGAGAGTTTTTGTCATAAATGGGTGTTGAATTTTGTCAAAAGCTTTTTCTGCATCTATTGAGATGATCATATGGTTTTTCTTCAATTTGTTAATATGGTGTATCACATTGATTGATTTGCGTAAATATTGAAGAATCCTTGCATCCCTGGGATAAATGCCACTTGATTGTGGTGTATGATCCTTTTAATGTGTTGTTGGATTCTGTTTGCTAGTATTTTGTTGAGGATTTCTGCATCTATATTCATCAGTGATATTGGTCTGTAATTTTCTTTTTTTGTAGTTTCTTTGTCTGGTTTTGGGATCAGGGTAGTGGTGGCCTCATAGAATGAGCTTGGAAATGTTCCTTCCTCTGCAATTTTTTGGAAGAGTTTGAGAAGGATGGGTGTTAACTTTTCTCTAAATGTTTGGTACAATTCACCTGTGAAGCCATCTGCTCCTGGACCTTTTGTTTGTTGGAAGATTTTTAATCACAGTTTCAATTTCATTACTTGTGATTGGTCTGTTCATATTTTGTTTCTTCCTGGTTCACTCTTGGAAGGTTATATCTTTCTAAGAATTTGTCCATTTCTTCCAGGTTGTCCATTTTATTGGCATAAAGTTGCTTGTAGTAGTCTCTTAGGATGCTTTGTATTTCTGCGGTGTCTGTTGTAACTTCTCCTTTTTCATTTCTAATTTTATTGATTTGAGTCCTCTCCCTCTTTTTCTTGATGAGTCTGGCTAATGGCTTATCAATTTTGTTTATCTTCTCAAAGAACCAGCTTTTAGTTTTATTGACCTTTGCTATTGTTTCCTTTGTTTCTATTTCATTTATTTTCGCTCTGATCTTTATGATTTCTTTCCTTCTGCTAACTTTCGGTTTTGTTTGCTCTTCTTTCTCTAGTTCCTTTAGGTGTAAGGTTAGATTGTTTACTTGAGATTTTTCTTGTTTCTTGAGGTAAGCTTGTATAGCTATAAACTTCCGTCTTAGAACTGCTTTTGCTGCATCCCATAGGTTTTGGGTCGTCGTGTTTTCATTGTCATTTGTCTCTAGGTATTTTTTGATTTCCTCTTTGATTTCTTCAGTGATCTCTTGGTTATTTAGTAACGTGTTGTTTAGCCTCCTTGTGTTTGTGTTTTTTACGTTTTTTTCCCTGTAATTCATTTCTAATTTCATAGCGTTGTGGTCAGAAAAGATGCTTGATATGATTTCAATTTTCTTAAATTTACTGAGGCTTGATTTGTGACCCAAGATGTGATCTATCCTGGAGAATGTTCCGTGTGCGCTTGAGAAGAATGTGTAATCTGCTGTTTTTGGATGGAATGTCCTATAAATATCAATTAAATCTATCTGGTCTATTGTGTCATTTAAAGTTTCTGTTTCCTTATTTACTTTCATTTTGGATGATCTGTCCATTGGTGTAAATGAGGTGTTAAAGTCCCCCACTATTATTGTGTTACTGTCCATTTCCTCTTTTATAGCTGTTAGCAATTGCCTTATGTATTGAGGTGCTCCTATGTTGGGTGCATATATATTTATAATTGTTATATCTTCTTCTTGGATTGATCCCTTGATCATTATGTAGTGTCCCTCCTTGTCTCCTGTAACATTCTTTATTTTAAAGTCTATTTTTTCTGATATGAGTATAGCTACTCCAGCTTTCTTTTGATTTCCATTTGCATGGAATATCTTTTTCCATCCCCTCACTTTCAGTCTGTATGTGTCCCTAGGTCTGAAGTGGGTCTCTTGTAGACAGCATATATATGGGTCTTGTTTTTGTATCCATTCAGCAAGCCTGTGTCTTTTGGTTGGAGCATTTAATCCATTCACGTTTTAGGTAATTATTGATATGTATGTTCCTATGACCATTTTCTTAATTGTTTTGGGTTTGTTTTTGTAGGACCTTTTCTACTCTTGTGTTTCCCACTTAGAGATGTTCCTTTAGCATTTGTTGTAGAGCTGGTTTGGTGGTGCTGAATTGTCTTAGCTTTTGCTTGTCTGTAAAGCTTTTGATTTCTCCATCAAATCTAAATGAGATCCTTGCCAGGTAGAGTAATCTTGGTTGTAGGTTCTTTCCTTTCATCACTTTAAGTATATCATGCCACTCCCTTCTGGCTTGTAGAGTTTCTGCTGAGAAATCAGCTGTTAACTTTATGGCAGTTCCCTTGTATGTTATTTTTCGTTTTTCCCTTGCTGGTTTCAATAATTTTTCTTTGTCTTTAATTTTTTCAATTTGATTACTATGTGTCTCAGCGTGTTTCTCCTTGGGTTTATCCTGTGTAGGACTTGCTGCGCTTCCTGGACTTGGGTGGCTATTTCCTTTCCCATGTTAGGGAAGTTTTCGACTATAATCTCTTCAAATATTTTCTCTGGTCCTTTCTCTCTCTCTTCTCCTTCTGGGACCCCTATAATGCGAATGTTGTTGTGTTTAATGTTGTCCCAGAGGCCTCTTAGGCTGTCTTCATTTCTTTTCATTCTTTTTTCTTTATTCTGTTCTGCAGCAGTGTATTCCACCATTCTGTCTTCCAGGTCACTTATCCGTTCTTCTGCCTCAGTTATTTTGCTATTGATTCCTTCTAGTGTAGTTTTCATTTCAGTTATTGTATTGTTCATTGTATTGTTCATTTGTTTGTTCTTTAATTCTTCTAGGTCTTTGTTAAACATTTCTTGCATCTTCTCGATCTTTGCCTCCATTCTTTTTCCGAGGTCCTGGATCATCTTCACTATCATTATTCTGAATTCTTTTTCAGGAAGGTTGCCTATCTCCACTTCATTTAGTTTTTTTTCTCGGGTTTTATCTAGTTCCTTCATCTGGTATATAGCCCTCTGCCTTTTCATCTTGCCTATCTTTCTGTGAATGTGGTTTTCTTCCACAGGCTGCAGGATTGTAGTTTTTCTTGCTTCTGCTGTCTGCCCTCTGGTGGCTGAGACTATCTAAGCGGCTTGATGGGAGGCTCCTCAATTTGTATTTTTTATTGCCATTTTGTTAATTGTTTTGGATTTGTTTTTGTAATCTTATTTTTCCTTTCCTCTTTTGTCCTCTTCTCTTGTGATTTGTTGATAATCTTTAGTGTTGTGTTTGGATTCTTTTTTCTTTTTTGTGTGTATATCTATTATAGATTTTGGGTTTGTGGTTACCATGAGTTTTCGGTATAGCAGTCTCTATATATACATGATTGTTTTAAGTTGCTCACCTCTTAATTTTTAATGCATTTTATTTTCTTTAATTTTTATTGGAGTATAGTTGATTTACAGTGTTGTGTTAGTTTCTGCTGTACAGCAAAGTGAATCAGTTATACATATACATATATCCACTCTTTTTTAGATTCTTTTCCCATATAGGTCATTACAGAGTACTGAGTAGAATTCCTTGTGCTATACCGTAGGTCCTCATTAGTTATCTATTTTATACATAGTAGTGTGTATCAAATGTATTTTAAATATCCAGCATTTGTACTCTCTTGCTGTCACAATTACTGTTTTTCATATCATAATTGTGTATGGATGATTCCCTACCTTTACTGTATGTTTGCCTTTACCAGGCAACTTTCCCATTTCGTTAATTGTCTTGTTTCTAGTTGTGGCCTTTTCTGCTTACAAAAGTTCCTTAAGCAGTTTGTTGTAAAGCTGCTTTGGTGATGCTAAATTCTTTTAGCTTTTGCTTGTTTGTAAATCTTTTGATTTCTCTGTCAAATCTGAATGAGAACCTTGCTGGGTAGAGTATTTTTGTTGTAGGTTTTTCCCTTCCATCACTTTCAGTATATCATGCTGTTCCTTTCTGGCATAGAATTTCTGCTGAAATATTAGCTGAAACCCTATGGGGATTCCTTTATATGTTTGTTGCTTTTTCTTTGTTGCTGTTAATATTTTCCCTTTATCTTCAATTTTTGTTAAATTGATTACTATGTGTCTTGGAGTGTTCCTCCTTTGGTTAATCCTGTACGGGACTCTGTGCTTCCTGGGCTTGGATGACTGTTTCCTTTCCCAGGTTAGGAAGGTTTTTAGCTATTATCTCTTCAAATATTTTCTCAGGCCCTTTCTCTCTCTCTTCTTCTGGGACCCCTATAATGCAAATGTTGGTGCATTTGACCTCGTTCCAGAAGTCTCTTAGACTGTCCTCATTTCTTTTCATTCCTTTTTCTGTTCTGTGGCAGTGATTTCCACCCGTCTTCCAGCTCACTTACTGTTTTTCTGCCTCATTTATTCTGCTATAGATTTCTTCTAGTGCATTTCAGTTTTTGTATTCTTCAGCTCTGGTTGTCTCTATACATTCTAACTCTTTGTTAAAAACTTCTTGTAGCTTCTCACTCTGTGCGTCTGTTCTTTTCCCGTGTTCTTGGATCATCTTTATGATCAGTGCTCTGAACTATTTCTTGGGTACATTGCATATGTCCACTTCACTTAGTTGTTCTTCTGGGGTTTTATCTTATTCCTTCATCTGGAACATATTTCTCTGCCTTCTCATTTCATCTAAATTTGTTTGCATTTTTATGTATGTGGGAGGTTAGTTATGTTTCTCAAACTTGGAGAAGTGGACCTCTGTAGGGATTGTCCTGTGTGTCCCTTCAGTACACTCCCTTTCTTCACCCAAGGGCCAGGGACCAGCTGGTCCCAGGGTAGGTTCTGACCTGTGCTTGGGGACTCATATCCACAGGCTGCAGGACTGTAGTTTTCTTGCATCTGGTGTCTGCCCCCTGGTGGGTGAGGCTCGTCTAGAGGCTTGTTCATGCCTCTGGGTGGGAGGGGCCAGTGTCTGCCCACTGATGGGCAGAGCTGGGTCTTGGCCTTCTTGTGAAAATGTAAAAGTCTATACAGTGGTTGCCCTTATCAGTTTTTGGACTGGTAAAGGGTTCATAAGAAGACTCACATTTTAATCCATTTTAGGAGCAAGCAAACAGATGGAGTACAGCTGAGGCTACAAAGGGGAATCAGCCCTCATTGGTTAGCTAATGGTCTCTGACCTCCCCAGGCAGAAGGTGTCCTCACTCTCTATGGGACCTGGGAGTGTGCAGGTAAACTCAGGAGAGGGCCGGCAAAGAAACAGATTTGAAGGAGAATGGTCAATACCAGGATTTGACAATTTTATTGGAAAATAAGTACAGTCCATTGATCAATGATATGTGCTGTACATGAATCTGGCATCTTACTGTATAAAAATATTTGGTATCTGCTGCAGAATTATACAAACAAGTTTAAAAATAACCCTTCATCATTAACCAGTGCAAATGTAATTTATCAAAAATATCATTGAAAAAAATGGCTCAATACCCTTTCTTTTATTGCAAATAAAATAGAGGCAGAAGGGGGAAAATAAAAATTCTGCTAAGCCAGTTTTAATGACTGGAAATGAAACACTTCATTGCATTTGCAAACTTAAACAGTTAGGCTGACCAGAACAAACAAAAAAATTACCATCAGATAATACAGTAAAATCTAATTAATGGGGAAGGCCTGAAAGGAAGAGGTTAGAGAAAACCTTAAAAGAGATTTTCAAAAATTAAATAAGATAATCTGCAGACATTTTTAAACAATAAAGCACTACACAAATCTATGTTATATGTGCAAATTACTTCTGAAGGCACCTCCGACAAAGAGACACACCCACACCTCTCCTGCAGAGAGCAGGGCTCCTAGCTGGAGACAGAAAAAACTTCCCATAAAGTGACAGCCAACAATAAGTACAATCAGACTGAGAAAAAGAGAGCCAAGTGCCTTAGGGCAGTTTATTGGGGAAATCTCTTGGAGGAAGTGACTTGGAGTAAATTTTGAGTTTCAGTAAAATTCTGGTCAGCTGGAGAAAATGTGAGGAGAATTTCCAGTCAGAGGAGACAGGAAGGAGAGGCAGAGATGGAGGGGCACTGGGGGCAGGTATGAAGGTGCACAACTTGGGATTCGCAGAGCAGGACCAAGAGGGGTCCAGCTGTGTTGGGGTGGTGAGATGCTAGTGGGAGAATGTGGGCTTCAGCTCCTGAACCAGGAAGAGCCGGTGGAAGTATTCTAGTCAGGGCAGGATGAGACCAGAGCAGCATCGTGGGAAGGCTGGTTCATCTGGGGCCGTGTGTGTATGACAGAGTATAAGGAGGAGGTGACTTGGAAGTTGTCCTTCCAAAGAAGGGATGAGTCAAGTAAAATGCAGAAGAATAAGGTGGAACCGAATGGTCATTCCAGGGGGAAGGCATTAAGAGGTGGATCAATTCTTTGCAACTCTTTCTCTTGAAATTCTCTCTCTCCTGCAGAAAGCTAAGGTTATTGCAAACCCTTCTAATACTGGAGAATTCCTTTGTTCATTGAAATGACAGTTTTAAAGGTCTGTGAAGTGAAATTCCATCTTTGGAAAGTGACTGCCAGCTGTCAAGGGGTATGGGAAATGCAAGGCAAATGGAAAGTTCTCCAAGAATGCGTCTAATTTCCCTGGGAAGTACGGGTCTCACTGTGCCTGCAGCAATGTCCAAGAGAACCGCTCGAGGACCAGTGACCCTGCTGTCCCCAGACTGGGCCACAGCCCTGCCCTCAGACTGTGGGTGACTTCCTAAAGCTGTCTATAGAAGGTATTTCCTGCATGTTCATTCCTCTTGTTTGCTGCCTCAGTGCCTTTTCTCAGCAGTTCAAACATTCAGACAGGGCATCTGCTGCCTTGTTAAAGGACTTCCCAAGCCCTCTGCTCTGAGTTGCCCTGGCCACAGGGCAACTGTCACTACATCCTGCTCCCTTAACAATCCAATTCTAGGTGACCTCAGGGATAAGGGACTACACAGGTGTGTGGTATGACTGTACAAGTCAGTGAGGCCCAGCCCCGCCTGCAATGCCTGAAGACAGGAGTCACCAAGGAACTCTTGGCCAAGCTTCTCTGCTACCCGAGGGGCACGTGGACCTCCAGTGGCCGTTTCTCCTTAGAGTCCAGCTGAGTGGCCGGGGACAGCAGCTTGTGGTTGGCTGAAGGCGGCTGCCGCTGGACTGGCATGTGGTACCTGACCTTCTTCCAGAACCTCGAGTTCGTAGACTGTGACCCTTCTCTAATGTCCCCTGACCAGCGTATGGCCCCTTGTTTCTGCTTAATGAATTTAATGGATTCTGGCATTTTCTCATAGTCTGGGATTTTCTCTAGCTCCAGCAGGACAACTTTAATTCCTTCCTGAATGAGAGCGTTGTACATGGCTATCTGCTCTTCAGATGAATTCCCCAGCCAGCAGAATCCTGATATTTCTCGGGCCAAAATGATGATCAGTCTTCTGCTTTTCTTTATGGTTTCATTAGCAACCTCAACAATGCCTGAAAAACACGAAGCACAGCAAGTAAACTTTCAACTTACAATCATTCCCTCCAGAACCAAAACCCCTCAAGGTTCTTCCCACCCCATGGCCTATGTCTCCTAATGCTCTTTTTTCTTGCCTTACCTAAGATTGAAGGAGTTTCTCATTTTATAGAATAGATCAAAAACTGACCCACAAAAGGTGAGTATTTCATGCAGGGGTCAGAGTACTTTAAGTAGAAATTTATAAACTTTCTTGTTAAACCACTGGATCTGTATCACTCCTATTTTACCATCAGTTGTAAAGTAACTACTGGATCTAACTAGTTAAGTTTTCCAAAACGAAAAAAAACTTAGTTAATTGTTGCCCCAACAGAATATAAGAAAAGTAAACACTTTGCATTTAATATGAAAATCGTCATCATGCACCACTTAAGAGGCTCTTAAAATTGTCAAATATGTACACCCAGGTCACAGTCTTCCAGAAAGAGGGAACCCAAGTTTAGTAATTAAATTAGTTTTACAAGACTATTACTTTTTCCATTGCATACATACTTTCCCCAACGTAGTCGTCTCGGCCACTGATGAACAGCTTATATCCACACTGTTTTTCCAAGACCTCAGGTAAGACGTTAAACACAAAAATATCTGAGTTAGAGGTGGACCCTTCCGCAGGGGTCTTTGGGTATAGTATGTATGCATCATACGTCTTTCCATCTGAAGCTAAAGAGAAAATGCAATATATTTGGAACCAAAAGAAAAAAAACGAGATTTGGTAAAGTCAATATCGCAAACATGCATTTCATAGTGAATTATTAATTTTGTGTACAATGGTATGAAGCAACAACACCAAAAGTATAATGCCTTTTTAAAGTGTTCATCTCTTACAAGTTTACATTTATTCTGTTTTACTACAAAGTTCTTATATTATTCGATGGTCCCCTCATATGCAAACATTCTTTACCCCTCAGTATGGAACTATCCTTATCTCACTGTTCTCATCTTCCCCAAATGTCTAAGCCCTGAATTCTATCCATTCTTCCTTTTATATATTAGTGTAGTGTTAGTTTTTTGTCAGGTTTAAACAAAAGAGAGAGTGCTTCCCTGATGCATGAAAATTACATCATTTCTTCCATTTGATGGCAGATCATGGGGTGATCTGTGTTCTACCCAGCACAGAGCAAGTCCTCAGCCACAGCTTCTGAATAACTGGATTTATAAGCAGATGCTCTAAATGCCTGTGTATCCCACCATTATGAACACCAGAGCAGTAACTTAGAAAATAATACTATTCAGTCTATTTGGTTAAGAAACTATAATTGTGTATAATTATGTTATTTTGTATATGCCACATTTCATTTTAAAATTTAAATAAGACCCCTCCTAGTTAGCTTTTACATCTCTTAACTATCCCAACAAGAAAATACTGCATAGAATACAAAATTGTACCTTTTTTTGGGAGAAAATCATAGAAAGAATCTCTGTACCAAAGCACAATGTCAACCTTGAAGACTTTATAGATGAAAACAGAGCATGTAATTACCAATGTTAACATGACAAATACACCAATTGTGGGCGTCTGGAAATCAGGGGCTACAGCAGAAAAGAGGGGAAAAAATATTAGAACCCAAAGAATTTAAAAATTGAGCATAGCAAATTAAATATTATCATCCCAGAGAAACCATATTTGGGATTGGCCTGTAATCCCAAATCCCAGACAGTATTAACCCATTCATTATCATCTTTTATTAATGAATACTAATGTACAAAGTCATTGAGAATGGATACTGTATAAAACTAAGGTGCATTGTATTAAATTTTCACCTAAGTCGTATGTAATAACATAGAAAAAATACCAAAGACCATAGGATACAGCATTCCAAAGGACTATGAGTAAAGTCAGAGTCACTCAAAAGCCTACAAAAGTTCTACAAAAGTAGAAGAGTCAGGTGGAGAAAGCTGAAGACAGGGGGAAAGGAGAAAAGGGTTTAGGGATGCCAGACAGTGTTTCACACTTCCACATCCTCCCAGCTTCACATGCTAGTTATTCATGTGATGACTGCAGAGGAGTCATGTGGAGAGGTAAGGGGGAGGAGAGTAGAGAAAGAAGGAGACTTCTAAATGTCAGGGGCCAAGGAGGCATCCAGAAAGCTCTGTTATTTTGCTTTTCCAATTTCAGTCATTGATCCATCTGCAGTTGAACTGGCTATCAAGTGGAACTCAAGATATCCGATTGGCCCAATTGATAGTTCACATTTACAGTCTTAATTACTGTCGCTTTGAACAAGATCATGATATCTGAAGTGTAAATCGTCCCGATTTGTCGTTTTTATTCAAGACCACCTTGACTAGTCTTGGCCCTTTACATTTCCAATATGACCTTTAGGATAAACGTGCCCACAACAACATGCCCACACAAATGCACACCCACACCTGCACAACTATTGCTGAGATTTTGATTGGAATTGTTTTGAATCTATAGATTAATCTGAAGGGAGCTAACATATTTATAATACTGAGTATTTCAGTCTTTCAATCCATGGATATTGTATATCCCTCCATCTATTAGGTCTTTAATTTATCTCAATAATGTATTTTTAGTTTGTATCACAGATTTTGAACAGCTGCTGCTGGATTTATTCCTACATACTGAATATTTGATAGTTTTTGATGCTACTGTAAATGTTATTTTTTAAACTTAATTTCTATTTGTTGTTGGTATTTGCAGTAATACATAGAAATACTATATATAAACATATACACTAGTGATCGTGCTAAATTCATTTACTAATTCTAATAGTTTGTCCATAGGTTCTTTTAGATTTTCTTCCATGTACACATTCATAAATACTGTATTTTAATTCAACTACAAATTATCTTAAAATATTTCACAAACACTTTAAGATTTTTTTATTGAAGTATAGCTGATTTATAATGTCATGTTAGTTTCAGGTGTTCAGCAAAGTGATTTAGTTATATATACAAATATGTATATAATTCAGTTAGATATGTTTATATATTGTGCATATATATTTTTTTTCAGATTTTTTCCCCTTATAGGTTATTACAAAATATTGAGTATAGTTCCCTGTGCTATACAGTATGTTCTTGTTGGTTATCTATTTTATATATATATTAGTATGTATATGTTAATCCCAAACTCCTAATTTATCCCCCCCCCCTCCCCTTCCCCTTTGGTAACCATAAGTTTGTTTGCTATGTTTGTGAGTCTATTTCTGTTTTGTAAACAAGTTTATTTGTGTCTTTTTTTTTTTTTTTAGATTCCACATATAAGCGATATCATATATTTGTCTTTCTCTGTTTGGTCTACTTCACTTAGTATGATAAGCTCTAGGTCTATCCATGTTGCTACAAATGGAATTATTCTATTTATGGCAGAGTAACATTTTATCGCAAATATATACCACATCTTCTTTATCCATTCATCTGTTGATAGACATTTAGGTTGCTTCCATTGTTAAATAGTGCTGTTAGGAACATTGGGGTGCATGTATCTTTTTGAATTATAGTTTTCTCTGGATATATGCCCAGAAGTGGGATTGCAGGATCATACGGTAACTCTATTTTTAGTTTTCTAAGGAATTGCCATACTGTTCTCTATAGTGGCTGTACCAATTTACATTCTCACCAACAGCATATGAGGGTTTCCTTTTCTCCATTCCCTCTCCAGCATTTATTATTTGTAGATGTTTTGATGATGGCCATTTTGACAAGAATGAGGTGACACCTCATTGTAGTTTTGATTTGCATTTCTCTAATAATTAGTGATGTTGAGCATTTTTTCATGTGCCTGTTGGCTATCTGTATGTCTTCTTTGGAAAAATGTCTATTTAGGCTTCTGCACATTATTTGCTTGGGTTTTTTATTATTATTATTATTGAGTTGTATGACTATTTGTGTATTTTGGAGATTAATCCCTTGTCGGATGCATCATTTGCAAATAATTCCTCCAATTCTATAGGTCGTCTTCTCACTTTGTTTATGGTTTCATTTGCTGTGCAAAAGCTTTTAAAGTTTACTTAGGTCCCATTTGGTTTTGTTTTTATTGGCATTACCTAGAAGATGGACTGGAAAAAATATTGCTGAGATTTATGTCAAAGAATGTTCTGCCTATACTTTCCTCTAGGAGTTTTATAGTATCTGGTCTTACGTTTAGGTTTTTAATCCATTTTGAGTTTATTTTTGTATAGGGTGCTAAAGAATGTTCTTTTTTTAAAAAATTATTTATTTATGGCTGTGTTGGGTCTTCGTTTTTGTGCGAGGGCTTTTTCTAGTTGTGGCAAGTGGGGGCCACTCTTCATCGCGGTGCACGGGCCTCTCATTATCGTGGCTTCTCTTGTTGCAGAGCACAGGCTCCAGATGCGCAGGCTCAGTAATTGTGGCTCACGGGCCTAGTTGCTCCACGGCATGTGGGATCTTCCCAGACCAGGGCTTGAACCCGTGTCCCCTGCATTGGCAGGCAGATTCTCAACCACTGCACCACCAGGGAAGCCCTAAAGAATGTTCTAATTTCATTCTTTTACATGTAGCTGTCCAGTTTTCCCAGCACCACTTATTGAAGAGATTGTCTTTTCTCCACTGTATATTATTGCTTCCTTTGTTTAATTGACCACAGGTGTGTGGGTTTATTTCTGGGCTTTCTATCCTGTTCCATTGATCTATATTTCTGTTTTTGTGACAGTACCATACTGTTTTGATGATTGTAGCTTTTCAGTGTAGTCTGAAGCCAGAGAGCCTGATTCCTCCAGCTGTTTTTCTTTCTCAAGATTGCTCTGGCTATTCAGGCTCTTTTGTGTTTCCATAGAGATTTAAAATTTTTTTGTTCTAGTTCTGTGAAAAATGCCATTGGTAGTTTGATAGGGATTGCACTGAATCTGTAGATTACCTGGGGTAGTATGGTCAGTTTGAAAATATTGATTCTTCCAATCTAAGAACATGGTATATCTTTCCATCTGTTTGTGTCATTTTCAAATTCTTTCATCAGTGTCTGATAGTTTTCGGGGTACAGGTCTTTTGCCTCCTTAAGTACGTTTATTCCTAGGTATTTTATTCTTTTTGATGTGATGATAAATGGCATTGTTTCCTTAATTTCTGTTTCTGCTCTATTGTTAGTGTATAGAAATGCAACAAATTTCTATGTATTAATTTTCTAACCTGCAACTTTACCAAATTCACTGATGAGCTCTAGTAGTTTTCTGGTAGCATTTTTAGCATTTTCTATGTATAGTATCATGTCATCTGCAAACAGTGACAGTTTTACTTCTTTTCCAATTTGGTTTCCTTTTATTTCTTTTTCTTCTCTGGTTGCTCTGGCTAGGAATCCTAAAATTATGTTGAATAAAAGTGGCAAGAGCTGGCATCCTTGTACTGTTCCTGAGGAAATCTTAGAGGAAATGCTTTCAGCTTTTCAGTGTTGATTATAATGTTAGCTGTGGGTTTGTCATATGACTTTTATTATGTTATGTTCCCTCTATGCCCACTTTCTGGAGAGTTTTTATCATAAATGGGTGTTGAATTTTGTCAATAGCTTCTTCTGCATCTATTGAGATGATCATATGGTTTTTATTCTTCAATTTGTTAATCTGGTGTATCACACTCATTGATTTGTAGATACTGAAAAACCCTTGCATCCCTGGGATAAATCCCATTTGATCATGGTGTATGATCCTTTTAATGTATTGTTGGATTTGGTTTGCTAGTATTTGTTGAGGATGTTTGCATTTATATTCATCACTGATATTGGCCTGTAATTTTCTTTTTTTGTGGCATCTTTGTCTGGTTTTGGTATCAGGGTGATGGGGGCCTAATAGAATGAAAGTGTTCCTTCCTCTGCAATTCTTTGGAATAGTTTCAGAAGGATAGGCATTAACTCTTCTCTAAATATTTGGTAGGATTTGCCTGTGAAGCCATCTGGTCCTGAACTTTTGTTTGTTGGGAGTTTTAAAATCACAGATTCAATTTCAGTACTTGTAATTGGTCTGTTCATATTTTCTATTTCATCCTGTTTCAGTCTTGGGAGACTGTACCTTTCTACGAATTTGTCCATTTCTTTTAGGTTGTCCATTTTATTGGCATATAGTTAGTTGTTGTATGATCCTCTTATGACACTATTTCTGCAGTGTCAGTTGTAACTTCTTTTTTGTTTCTAATTTTATTACTTTGGGCCATCTCCCTTTTTTCTTGATGAGTCTGGCTAAAGGTTTATCAATTTTCTTTATTTCTGCTCTGATCTTTATGATTTCTTTCCTTCTACTAACTTTGGGTTTTGTTTGTTCTTCTTCCTCTAGTTACTTTAGGTATTAGATTAGGTTATTTGAGATTTTTCTTGTTTCCTAAGATTGTATCACTATAAACTTCCCTCTTAGAACTGACTTTGCTGCATCCCAGAGGTTTTGGATGGACATGTTTTTTTCATTTGTCTCTAGGGTTTTTTTTTTCTTATTTCCTCTTCGATTTCTTCAGGTGATCCGTTGGTTCTTTAGTAGCATATTATATAGCCTCCACATGTTTGTGTTTTTTTGCAGTTTTTTTCTTGTAGTTGATTTCTAATCTCACAGTGTTGTGGTTGGAAACAATGCTTGATATGATTTCCATTTTCTTAAATTTACCAAGGCTTGCTTTGTGGCCCAACATGTGATCTATCCCAGAGAATGTTCCATGTGCACCTGAAAAGAATGTGTATTCCCTGCTTTCAGATGGAATGCCCTTATAATTATCAATTAAGTCCATCTGGTCTACTGTGCCATTTAAGGCCTGAGTTTCCTGATTGATGCTCAGTCTGGATGATCTGTCCATTGATCTAAGTGGGGTGTTAAAGTCCCCCACTATTATTGCCTTACTGTCAATTTCTCCTTTTATATCTGATAACATTCTCCTTATATATTGAGGTGTTCCTTATATGCTAGGTGCATATATATTTACAATTGTTAAATCTTCTTCTTGGATTGATCCCTTGATCATTATGTAGTGTCCTTCTTTGTCTCTTGTAACAGTCTTTATTTTAAAGTCTATTTTGTCTGATATGAGAATTGCTACACCAGCTTTCTTTTGATTTCCATTTGCAGGGAATATCTTTTTCCATCCCCTCAGTTTCAGTCTGTATATATCTCTAGATCTGAAGTGGGTCTCTGGTAGACGATATACATATATATGGGTCTTGTTTTTGTATCCATTCAGCCAGTCTGTATGTTCTTATTGCCATTTTGTTAATTGTTCTGGATTTGTTTTGGTAGGACTTGTTTTTCTTTTCCTCTTTTGTTCTCTTCTCTTGTGATTTGATGACTACCTATAGTGTTAGTTTCCTTTTTTGTGTGTATATTTATTGTAGATTTTTGGTTTGTTGTTAACATGAGGTCTTGGTATAGCAGGCTATATATATACATTATTGTATTAAGTTGCTGATCTCTTAATTTCAAATGCATTTGCAATATCCTGCATTTGTACTCTCCTCTCCTCATGATTACTGGTTTTCATATCTTTGTGTGTCTATGATTTCCTGCCTTTACTGTATGTTTTCCTTTACTGGTGAGCTTTCCTGTTACATAATTTTCTTGTTTCTAGTTGTGGCCTTTCCTTTTCTGCTTATAGAAGTTCCTTTAGCATGTTTTGTAAAGCTGGCTTGGTGGTACTGAATTCTTTTAGCTTTTGCTTATACGTAAAGCTTTTGATTTCTCCATCAAATCTGAAGAATAACCTTGCTCTGTACATTATTCTTGGTTGTAGGTTTTTCCATTACATCATTGTAAATATACAGTGCCACTCCCTTCTGGCCTACAGAGTTTCTGCTGAAAAACCAACTGATAAGCTTATGTGGTTTCCCTTGTATGTTATTTTCTGCTTTTCCCTTGTTGCTTTTAATATTTTCTCTTTATCATTAATTTTTGTCAGTTTGATTACTACGTGTCTCGGCATGTTCCTCCTTGGTTTAATCCTGTATGGGACTCTCTGTGCTTCCTGGAATTGGGTGACTGTTTCCTTTCCCATGTTAGGGAAAATTTCAGCTATTATCTCTTCAATTATTTTCTCAGGTCCTTTCTCTCTCTCTTCTCCTTCTGGGACCCCTATAATGCAAATATTGGTGCATTTGACATTGTCCCCAAGGTCTTGTAAACTGTCCTCATATTTTTCATTCTTTTTTCTGTTCTGTAGCAGTGGCTTCCACCACTGTGTCTTTCTAATCTAATTTTGCAGCCCCATGGTAGGTCGATGGGTCTGAACTTTTAAAAGCAACCTATATGATTCTGAAAATAAGTGGTCTCAAGACCAAACTATTAATGGAGCACATAAGGAATACTAATGGTGAAATTTTGAGGAAAATAATTTTAGTGCAATGAAAAAGAAAAGGAGACAGCAAAGGAAATAAGGGTACAATGAAGTAAGAGAAAGTACAAGAAGAAAAGAGTAGAATTTTAAGGAGAGTTGGCAAATGCTGCAGAGTATCAGTGAAATGAGGAGGGAGAGGAAGCTGAGTAACACTTGAAAGAGTCTGTAAGAGGCTTGAAATATCCAGTAGGCCATGAGGAATCACTGAAGCCTTTTAAGAATAAGAAACACAAGATGGCAGAGTAGAAGGACCTTGAGTTCACCTCCTCTCACGAGCACACCAAAATCACAACTAACTGCTGAACCACCATCGATAAAAGACTGGAACCTACCAAAAATGACATTCTACATCCAAGGAGTTAAAGAAGAAATCATGATGAGATGGTATGAGGGGCACACTCGCAATATAATCAAATCCCATACCACCCAGGTGGGCAACCCACAAACTGGAAAATAATTATACTGCAGAAGTTCTCCCACAGGCATGAGAGCTCTGAGCCCTACATCAGGCTCCCTCACCTAGGAGTCTGGCATCAGGAGGAAGAACCCTCAGATCATTTGGCTTTGAAGGCCCATGGGGCTTCACTGCAGGAGCTCCACAGGACTGGGGGAAAGAGATTCCACTCTTGGAGGGCACACAAGGTCTTGTGCACACCAAAACCCAAGGCAAAAGCAGTGACTACATAGGAGTCATTACCTGCTGGTTTGGAGGGTCTGCTGGGCAGGCAGCAACTGTGGCTCTCTCTGGGATCATAAAAGCCGGTGGCAGACATATCTGGGAGTGTTCATCTACGTGAACTCTTGATAGAGGCAGATATCCTGCTTGGGTCTTTGGCACCAAGACCTGGCCTCTTGCAACAGCCTGTAGGCTCCAGTGCTGAGATGCATCAGGCCAAAAGACCACCCAGGGCAGGAACACAGCCCCACCCATCATCAGACAGGCTGCCTAAAGACTTCCTGAGCCCACAGCCAGCTCTAGATGTTCCCCTTGACACGGCCCTGCTCCCCAGAGGGCCAAGCCCCAGTGGCACCCACCAGTGGTCAGGCACGGGCCCCTCCTGCCAGGAAGCCTGCATGAGCCCCTAAACCAGCCTCACCCACCAGAAGCAAGAAAACTATCATCCCACAGCCTGTGGAACTGAGTACACAAACAGGTCAGAAGCTACCCTGGGACCAGCTGGTCCCAGGCCATTGGGTAGCAAGAGGGGAGTGTACTGACATCGGACATCCCCTACAGAGGGCCACTTCTCCAAGACCAAGAAACGTAACTAATCTTCCATATACATAAAAATCCAAATAGAAAGTTAACAAAATGAGACAGCAAAGGAATACATTCCAGACGAAGGAACAAGATAAAACCCCAGAAAAACAACTAAATGAAGTGGAGATAGATAGGCAATCTACCCAAGAAAGAGTTCAACATAATGATCGTAAAGATGATCCAAGAACTTGGGAAAAGAATGGATGCACAGAGGAAAAAGCTATAAGAAGTTTTTAACACAAAGTTAGAAAATATAGAGGCAACCAGAGTTGAAGAATACCATAACTTAAATGAAAACTACACTAGAAGGGATCAATGGCAGAATAAATGAGGCAGAAAAATGAATCAGTGAGCAGGAAAACAAATACTGCCAATATTGTGTTTGATTACAGAATTCATGAAAACCAGTAACTTCTAACATCCTGTCTGGAAAGTGGATATTTAGGCTTCCCCTGTGCATTCATCATGTAGTTGTTTACCTAAAAATATTCATTAGGTACCGAGGATGACAAGACTTAAGTTGCTATTAGCTCTGGAAATAGAATGATTAGTAATTATCTGCAACATCACAGAATTCATATTCAAGTAAAGAAAACTAAGATAGATATGGACATGCATAGCAGAGGCCCTAACACCTCATCTGTTTGGGCGGAGAGATGGGTTAAGAGTAGGCAGCAGGACAGAAAAACCTCCTAGTAGAAGATAGATATAGTTCAGCTGAGAAGTAAAAAAGGAATGGCAGTCCCCAGGTTAAGAGGAATCTAAGAGCATTCTGGGCAGAGGAAATAGCATTGTAAACCTCAAGGTCATGAAATCTTACTACAGGAAAACAAAATTGCACTTCAAATAAACAGCTGTGTTGTTTACCTGGATGCATTAATTGGATATATGCTGTACTCCTTCCTTCTGTATTCTTGGCTAAACAGATAAATGGATGTAGAAAAAATTTACTTTCCACTGCTGTAATATTAAGCCGTGCGATGACTGTACTCCTTCTCTTGTTTAAAGGATTCTGCACGCTGTTCAAAAGAGTAATAAAATTGTATAAATGGCATCAATTATAAAGATACGATAAGCATCCCTGGTTTATCGTTACAGCAGAAATAATCACCAGCCCTAAGCACAGGTATAAGAATCAGGCTGTTAGCAAGACTGATCTGATGTTTCATAGCCCTAAGACCACTGTTAGTAAAAGACTCAGTAGCACAGAGAAATAAAATTAAAATTACCAGCTTCTGAGAAGGAAAATGGGGACATAGGCATTCTGGTCTCCATGGGGCACAAAGAATATATGAAACAAGAGTAGATTGGGACAGATGGGAAAGGGTTTGCAAGTCATGCTGAGAAGTAATAGGGCGCCATGAGAGACCTGAGCAGGGGAGTGCCTGATTTTCGGCCACAATTAATGAGTCTTTTCTAAACCACTTTAAAAATGGAATGACATGAAGGATAATTCAGGACAATTGCTTCATGGGAATGCTGCAACATTTTTAACTGAATTTAAGAGAGAGCCTTCCAAGTGGTCTGGAATTTGTACCATAATGACATGTATTGTCTCCTTCATTGGACAAGATCTTATGAATCCTGCTGAGCTTAGCAAAACTCAATATGGGCAGCAAAGGGTTAAGGACCAATCAATCAATGACCAACTTGATCACTGCCACTAGATTCAATCATAATGGTTATATAACGTATGACATGGAATTTAATACCAAAATGTCTCTATGGCATGTCTGGCTCTTAGCATACTTACTATGTAAACTCTTCCATCATCATAGGTTCATATTCCTTAATTGCTGACCCATTCCACCTCCAGTAGACAAAGTTACTCAACTGGCCGGTAACATTGCAGATCAACTGGAGCCAGGATCCTGCAAAAGAATGTATTTTTAATCATAACATTAATGGACTTTTACCTGATCTATCTAGATTAATAAATGACTGTTGAACAAAAATTTTAAATTATAGGAAAGCAAAAAGAAGAAGGAAATTGCCCTTATATCCACCACCGAGAGATAAGCACTATTAGTAACTTTACGTATCTCATTCCTTACCTTTCTGTGCACGTATGCAATTTTTAAAATGGGGTGTCATTTTCCACTATTTGTAATTATTGTACATTGAGAATTTCGGCTCACGTGATTAGCCTTCCAAAATAGGCTATTTCATGGCAGTTTACTATTCCATCATACAGACATACTATGATGAATTCCTTTCCTATTGCTAAACATAATTTGTTTCTAATTTTCCATTATTATGATTAACATTCCAGTGAATGTTCCTGTACATGAACATTGTACATATCCTGAAGTATTACTCTGAATAAAAATCTGGAAGAATTGAGTTAAAAGAGATACATATTTTTAAAAGCCAAATGCCCTGTCCCAAGGGAGACTATACCAGTCTGCACTCTGTCCAGCAGTGTATGCAAGAGTCATTTATCCCAAAAAGCCCCAGATACCAAGTGTTTTTGGTTAGTCATTGCCAACTGAGAGAAGAAAAAAATTCTATTTAAATTTTCATCTGCATTTCTTGAGCTCATGGTGAATTAACATGTTTTTCATAAGCTTAGTATTCATTTGCCTTTCTTTTAAGAATTGCTTGTTATGGGCTTCCCTGGTGGCACAGTAGTTAAGAATCCGCCTGCCAATGCAGGGGACGTGGGTTCGAGCCCCGGTCCGGGAAGATCCCACATGCTGCGGAGCAACTAAGCCTGTGCGCCACAACTACTGAAGCCTGCGTGCCTAGAGCCGGTGCTCCGCAACAAGAGAAGCCAACACAGTGAGAAGCCTGTGCACCATAAGGAAGAGTAGCCCCTGCTCTCTGCAACTAGAGAAAAGCCCACGTGAAGCAACAGAGACCCAACACAGCCAAAAATAAATAAATAGAACAAATAAAAAAGAATTGCTTGTTGTTCCTAATGGCCATTACTAAACTGCATTCTCATATTATTAACCTTATGATGCATGGAAGCTCTTTATTTATCAAGGATAGTAACTCTTTATCATACATGAAAACTACTGCAAATATCTTTCAGAGTTTGTTTTCATTTTGTTATTGTTTATGGAAATTCTTTAGTGTATATATTTTTATTATTTGGCCAAATTTACAATTGTTTTATACTATCTGTTTTCACTATTTTTTTTTTGTTGAAAAGCTCTCTCTACCATCAAATCAGGAAAATATTCCATGTAGTTTTTTCTTTCAGGTATATATGATGTTTGTATTGTTGTGTTTTTTTGACTGTTTTAGTTCTTTAATCGGTCTAGAATATAACTTGGGTATGGTATGAGAGAAAGCTTTAACTTAATGTTTTTATCCAGATAGTTGACTGATAATTCCAGAATCTCTTAGTGAATAATAAATCTCTTCCTCACTAATCTGTTATGTAATGTATGAATTATAAAATATTTTATTTGGGACTTTCTAGGTTGATCTGAATGTGTATACTGACGCCAGGGGTACCACACTCTTAATTATTGCAGTTTTAGGGTAAATATTCATATCATTTAGCTTTTCTTCCCAGTGTTATCATAATAATCTCAGCATTTTATTCTCCCAGGTGAATTTCAGTATCACTTGCCAACTTTTAAGCCCATTCATATTTTTATTGGAATTCCATTAAATCTGTAACTTACTGTTGAAAGTCCATATCTTTACAATTTCCAGTTTTTCATATAGGAAAAACACACATCCTTATTACAGTTTTTCTTAAATTTGTGTTTCTCGAGATTGTTTTTATCATTGCTCCCTTTGGAGCTTTTTTGCATCTTTTTTATCCCAGTTGCCTAACTCTCCAAGAACTTTTAATACCACAGATATACACTATATCTATTGATTTAGATTTTTTCACCTCCTAAGAACCAATTTTCTCCCCATTGCAGACAACATCCCCCCATCCCTTTAAGAATGTATGCTTTAAATCTCCCAGTTTTTTGAGATTTATAGGTCAGAGTTTGTGGGGTTTTTGTTTGGTTGGTTTTTTCTTCCTTATAAATCCAATATAATTTTTAAAGGTTTTGCTAAGCTATCTTATAGACATCGCTATGGCATTTACTGTTGCAAATAGGATCTCTTTTCCCATTGTTTTCTTGGTTTTTGCTAAATAAGTCTAATATTTTAGAATATTAATTTTATATCTGGCCAATACAATATTTGTAAGTACATAATTATATGATCTGAAAATAATACAGTTCTTTTCTCCCCTACAGTCAGCATGCCTTGGTTCTTTTATCTTTGCATTAGTGGGTACTTCTGGAACATGTTAAGTAAACGGGTTATATGGGCATCTTTGTCTTGTTCTTGACTTCAATGAGAAGGCCTAGACCTGTAGAAGGTTTAACACTATATAGTGTTTCACCATTAAAAATGTTGGTGACAACTGGTTTGAACTGATGTTATTAAGTGCAGAAAGTATCCCTCAATTCCTATTTTTCTAAGTCATTTTACTGGTAATTAATATGAAATCTTATCAAATAAATGCCTGATTATAGGATAAACATATGCCATGGTGATCAGGCCTCTGATCAATGTGATATATTAAAATTATTGTTTCCTAATGTAAACTTATTTTTAGATCTGTAGATCAAATCTAGGCTTTAGAGCTCTGAAGTATACATTCCTCGAGCATGCCTTCTCAACAGGGCAAAATGTGTTTCTTGGAGAGGACAGCAAGAAAAGCTTAGCTATTGCAATGGTTTGTGGCCTTTCAAAGTGCCATAGTGCATATCTGGGTATTAAATATCTGAGAAAGTAAAGAGGATTAGGGAACAAATGGCTTGTTAGGTGCTACAGGGGAGCAATAATGGGGGAAAAAAGGGTTGAAACACTGCTCTGGATTCTATGGGACAATATTTAAAGTTTTCACATCTTTGTTTACATCTATGAATGAATGTCTTTATATTACTTTCCACCATGAAGAACAACTTGGCCAAGTACAGAATTCAGAGGTCACAAATTTGACCTTCTAATCTCTGTACAATTGTTCTTTGTCTTCACGCAGTTACTATTACAGAATTCTATAGGCCAGCCTGATTTTTGATCCTCTGATACAAAAAAATCTGTTTTTATGTTGGGACCAGTGGTTTCCAACAGAACTTTCGGCGTTGGCAAAAAATGTTCTATGGTTGTGCTGTCTCATACGTAGTCACTAATCACATGTCGCTCTTCAGCCCTTGACTGAGGGACTAATTTTTAATTAAACTAAATAAATTTACTTAATTTAAATTTGCATGTACATAACCACACACGCCTAGTGGCTATCGTGTTGCATAGCTTAGATCTGAATGCTTATCGTGTTACATCTTTATTCTTGAAATGAACATTATCACTAACTTGGAAAAATAATTCTCTAGAATAACTGTCTTTTTGGCCTGTAGTTCTACTCTTTTCTACCTAAAAGCTTAACTCTGATCGTAAGAAATCCATCCTGCACCAAATAAATTACATTTCTTATTCCTAGGCCTATTGAACTTGGTCTCTGTTTTTCTTTTTTTTTTTTAAGATTTTTTTTGATGTGGACCACTTTTAAAGTCTATTGAAGTTGCTTCTGTTTTATGTTTTGGTTTTCTGGCTGCGAGGCATGTAGGATCTTAGTTCCCCAACCCGGGATCGAACCCGCACCCCCTGCATTAGAAGGTAAAGTCTTAACCACTGGACTGCCAGGGAAGTCCCTGAACTTGGTCTTTGGCTGATGTCTTCACGAGTAATAAGTGTCCATAGGAAAGTAAGGGTGGGCCAATCAGACATGGCTAGATGTTTGCCATAAGAGGCAAGAAATCCAAAGAAACATTTAAGACATAATCTGTGCCACTTCCCCTCTAACTTTAGATATATCCACTAAACAGCTTAGGTTGTGTGCAGTAAAGGTACAGTTTATCTTAATCTCGAGTTCAAAGAATCCTGATTTCAGCATATCCTGATTGTAGCCCACTTACCCAAGACCACTTCTATCGTCTCATTAGCTGGACTCACGATCTCAGGTCTCTTCTTCCTGGATTTCACTGAAAGAAAAACATCCATAAGGTCTCTTATAGACCAGAATCTCAAGTGATGACCACACTTAGCAAAATATACCAACAATATACTACAAGGCATCTGCCTGATATTCCCTCTACTGGCCAAAGCATATATAGCAGGAGACAGAAGGCCAGAGGTGAAGGTAGGAGGCTGACACAGAGACCACAGCAAAACCCAGAGTTGGCCCTTCTGAACCCAGAGTTCGGTGCTGCAAAAAAAAAAAACACCCATCACCAGGCCCTGGGTCTCCAGACAAGTGCCCCTCTTCATGCAAATCAGGAAAAACGAGTCGTTGTGGAAAGGGCCTTCCCTGGATGGAGCATTATTAACCAGAAGGCCACCTATTGCTAGACCTGCTTGTATTTAGTAATTTTCACAACGACCCAAGAGTGAAAGCCACAATTATTGAAGAACGCCAAACATTTTGGCATAATTTATTAAAATAAGCAGAAAAATACTAAGGAGCTCCAGAAATTAATCTGACTTTTATTTACAAGATGATTGGCTTCAAGAGTTGATCTGGGGCCAAGCCTGAGAAACTATGAATTTGAATGCCCAGTATTCATTCTGCCACAGTCAAAAGAAAAAAAAAAATGTTAGCTCCATCAGGGCAGGATACTGTGCCCTTTGTTCCCTAATGTATACCTAGAACAGTGCCTGAAACATAGTAGATGCCCAATAAATATTTATAAATCCACCTTTAGAAGAAAACAAAATACAACCTCACATCTGATTAAGTATATTATTTCTACGTAAGGGATCAGAAAGGATGGCAGAAAGTATTTAAAACCCATTTGACCTATTTTTGAAATTCTGTAGTGCCCTGTTTTCCCTAAAATTTGGTCTGCTGGTCTGGTTGCAGTATCCCAAGAAAAACAAATCAGAGCTACACAATGACCAGAGAGGGGCTGCTCAGGACCTCAGGATGCTTGTGATCCAAGGACTCCTGAAATGTACGAGTTACTGACGCTTGTAGGATGTAGGGGAGGAATTGATTCTGAGACAATAAAATTAACCTTTGAAAAAAAAATGAATTATTGTAGAATTGAGAAAACAGCTCTCTGAAAAGTGATCATAATCTGGGTTTACCTGGGATAGTCCCTGTTTATGCCTGTTGTTCCAGAGTAATTACTGATAGAGACTGCTGTGACTTTGAAAGTCCTGGTTAAACTAACTCTATTCTTATCTTACTGAAAGCTTAGAAAACCCTGGTATTTACAGAAAGGTTGAGCATTCTGCCCATCCCCGGGTAACTTGTAGGAGTGCCTTGGTTTTATTTTGTTGTAGTTTTTAATATGAAATATGGTTAATAGAAGCCTCAGGAAAACTAACAAGAATAATCATCATGCACCTACTCATTTCTCATCTGTTTGGCCCCAGGCACAGGACCACAAGCTGAGCACACTTGATCTCTCACTTTTGCAAGAAGCTTGGAAGCGTGAATTTTCTTACAGAGGAGGAAACAGCCTTAGAGAAGTTAAGTGACTGGACTAACAGAGATCTAACAAGAGTGTAACTTGTTCCAAAGTTCATTAGCATCCATCCATCACGCCAATGACTGCTAGACACTCAGACTGCCCAAGTGAGGGATCTCAGAACTGTCATTCCTCCAATGCTTCTCCAGAGAACCCTCTAGAGAAGCAGCTCTAGCCAGGCCAAAGAACGTGCCTCCTAGTTCAGCTGGAACACATAGCTCATCCTTGTCTGTTTGATCAGCACTGCCTCTGAAGTAGGAATGAGAAACACATACATAGCACGTAACAACAAAATCTAAACTAAAGCCAGGCAACCTCTGGCAAGTCATCAAGCTTCTCTTGGATTTAGTCCCTCCATAGACAATGAAGGTGATATTAGAGTTATGGTCTCTGGGCCTTCCTGGATTTAAAATCCTAGGATTGGAGCTCTGACTCACCTAGAGTAATGAGTTCTATCACCCGGCTGACACGATACTGCTTTCCCAAGTGTGTGTAGGATGCATGACACGTATAGTGCCCGTTATGCGCCGTAGTCACATTCGTGATGATGAGTTTATTTGCTATTCCAACAAAGTTTATATTGTCAAGAAGTAGAGGTTTGCAATCCTAGACAGAGGGAGAGGAAGAAGTATTGAAAACCAATTATTCATATTTATATTCGTACGTATAGGAATAGAAAGGTTCCTTGCATACAAGTTTTAATATTGCATTTTTTTGCAAAGTCATAATTACATTCCCAGGACTTACATTTTTATGCCTATGAGGCTTGCACTTTGAAGACAAGTGAAGACAAACTTACTTTGCAAGAGAAACACATTTGAGGAAAGAATGCTAACACTATAGTTGCTTAGTAATGCTATACTTCCATTCTTCACTGATATTATTTATTTTGTATTTTTTAACCTCTACAAGATGATTCTCCATGTAAGCTCCAACAAGCCGGGTAGATCAAAGATACCAGAATATGATGTATTCCATGGAGTGCTGGCCAATCGCCTTTCAGACAGTTAGAGAAACCACTAGGTTATCCAAGGACCACTTAATGTTTGTAATAAAACACAAAATAATATACTTTGTAACAAATAGTTATTTCTTAAAAACCCTAAATTTATATTCATCCTTATCTTTAAACATCTTTTATGCCTACTATACTTTTCTCAACTCTACCTTATTAAACAAAAATGACATATTTTTAGTTAAGCTGCAAATTAAATGTGTACAGTCTTAAAACCTTTTAAAAACATCCTATTAAATTTCACCACTCAAAAGCAAAATAATATGCCAAATGAAAAAGTGCTTTGCAGATTCATCCTATTGTCTGTGATAGAAAACTATTTTATTTGCTAGGTGAGTAGAATGCCATATGTAATATAAAATTACCTTATACCACTGTATTTGGGGTAACTCATTGTTTTCATCTTTGAAAAAATCCAAATAAGGACATACAAGTTGTCCATCTCCTGGAATCAGTAGTCTCTGTGTAAATACGGCTTGTGAATTGTAACACAAGTTAGGCTCATGCTGTACAAACTCTGCAGCTATTTTAGTTTTGAGGCAGTAAGTTGAATTGCTAAAATAAATCAAAATAGTTTATTAAAATATTTTTCTGTCCTTAACTATTGCAGGTACATACAACACATGTTTGTAACATATTAATTCCTTTCTTACCTCACTGCACAGTAGTAATATCCTGAATCCTCTACTTCAGCAGGAACAAACCAAAGTTTATCTTTGTGTTGATGAATCCTGGAGTCTCTTTCCGTAGATACAGGTGTCTTGCCGTCATTTTTATACCAAATTATAGGGCCTTTGTGTTCACTTAGGATAAGAGGACATGAACGAGCATCAATTTCATGTGCAGACGAAACTAAAATAACTTCCTCTTCACGTTCCTCACATTTATCTTTAAAAGGGAGAAAGGGAAAGTCATTTCTATAAGAAATTTGTCAATGTTTCTTAATGTAATATCTAAGTATAAACACACCAATTATTAAATACATTAATTTGTGTTATACGTGAGAGTGTTAGTAGCCTTATGATTAAGAGAATCATCTTGGAAGTCTAAAAGATTTCTAGTCAAATCCGGGATGTCACTTACTACTTGTGTCCTTGAGCAAGTTATTTAACCTCTCTCCTCCCCTCTTTACTCAGCTAAAAATTGGGGATAAGGTAGCAGGAAAAGATGGCTGCTTCAGTAAAAAGATGGAATAACCGTCATTTACCCTCCCACCTGAACAACTAAAAAATGCACAAAGTATATGAAATAACAATGTTCAAGACATCGAACATCAGGGAATGAAGGACACAAAGGAGGCGAGCCTTAGGGTTTTCCCAAATTACTGTGTAGAGAGTGATTCTAGGCCATGACATTGCTGGGAGGAAATGCAGGCAAAATCCAGTGTTCTCTCTTGAGTTGAGGAGATGGAGCAGGGAATCCAGGTAAACCAAGAGAGTGGAGGGCAGAGTACCAAAGAGATTACAGCTCTACACAGAGAGTAAGCAAGCTTTGGAGGTCTATAGAATCTCCCTCAAGTTTTCAGCTGAGTATCGATTAGCAGAAGCATGAAAGAAAGCTACCCAAGGCCAGAGTGAAAATTGCCAAAAGAATTAGAGTGGATAATACCCGGAGCACACACATGCTGGGAATAGTGGCTGTTCTCAACAGCCAGAATGGACAATCTTATCAGTCATGGGGCATCAGGTAGAGAACCCAGAAGGGTTTTGTCTCAGTAGATGGAGCAAGTTAGGCCTAGAATAAACCTTGTTCTGCTCCTGACTTACAAAGCTTAAAAGCAAGACCTAAAAGGATCAACTATTTCCAAGTAACACCCTTGTAAAAGAACAAAGCTCAAGAACATTTTTAGCAATAAAAAAATATCCAATGCCCAACATGGTAAAATCTACAATATCTAGCATCCAATCAAAGATTACTAGGCATGCAAAGAGGCAGCATAATAAAACCAATATAAAGAGAAAAAAAATCAGTCATATCAAAACTGACCCATAAATGACACAGATAATAGAATAGATGGAAAAAATTAAAATAGTTATTATCACTGTGTTCCACTTGTTCAAGGGGCCAGATCAAGCATGTTGAGTAGAGAAATGAAAGAGATTATTTTTAAAAACCTAAATCAAACCCCTAGAGATGAAAACTACAATGTTGACTTTTAAAAAAAAATGGATGTGATTAATGGCAGGTTTGACACTGCAGGAAGAAAAGCTTAGTGAACTCCAAGATATAGCATTAGAAACTCTTCAAAACTAAACACAGAGAGAAAAATAACAGAACGAAATAAACAGGATTCTAGTTAGCTGCAGGACAACTTCAATACATGTAATAAGAATCCCTGAAGAACAGGAGAGATGGGTTGAACAGGAAAAATATTTGAAGAAATACAAGTTGACATTTTTCACAGTTTTATGAAAATGATGTAGTCACAGACCCCAAAATCACAATAAACCCCAAGCATAAGAAGCATGAAGAAAAGCACACCAAACAAAGACAAAAATGATGCAGCCTTCTTGCCAGAAACAATACAAGCCAGAAGAGGGCAGAATAAAGATAAGTACTAAAAGAAAAAAAATCATCTACCTAGAATTCTATATCCAGGGAAAGTACCTTTCAGAAATAGAGGCAAAATAAAGACCTTTTCATATTTATAAAAGCTATAAAAATTATCACCAATACACCTGTACTGCCAAAAAATGTAAGGAAGTCCTAATAGAAAGAAAATAGTATCAGATGAAAAATGAATCTACAGAAAGGAATAAATAGCACCAGGAATGTTTACTACATGGGTAATCATAATTTTTCTTATTATTTAAATCTCTTTAAAAACAACTGAATGTTTAAAGCAAAAATAATGTATTTTGAGATTTATAACACATAAAGAAGTAAAATGTATGGAAACAATAAGGCAAAGTTCAGGAAGGGAGAAGCGGATATATACTGTTTTAAGTTTTTTATACTATTTGTGAATTGGTATAGTATCACCTGAAGGTAAACAGTGATAAGTCACAGATGGATACCATAAGCACTAGAGTAGTTATTTTTTAAGTTATTAATATAAGCCAACCCAGAAGACAAAATAAATCATGAAAGTTCTCAATTAATCCAAAAGGCAGCAAAAAAGAGAAAACACATAACAAAGAATTAATGGTACAAGGTAAAAATAAAACAAGATCCTAAAATAAAACCCAAACATATTAACAATCATATTATATTTTTTTCATGGTCTAAACAACCCAGTTGAAAGGCAGAGATAGTCAGACTGGATAAAGAAAGAAGGATTCAACTATATGCTAACATACACACGAACTCACACATAAACACACTTTAAGTGTAAAGACACAAATATGTTAAAAGTAAAAACGGGGAGAGGAGAGAAATATCATGTTAACACTAATCAAAAGAAAGTTTGAATGTTTATTATTATCAGTCAAAGTAGATTTTACAGTGAAAAATATTAACAGGGATTAAAAAGAGTCATGTAATTATGATAAAGGAGTAATTTGTCAAGAGGTACATAGTAATCCTAGACATTTACTCACCTACTGACAGGGCTTCAAAATACATGAAGCAAAAACTGATAGAATTGCAAAAAGAAATAGAGAAACCCACAATTACAGTCTGAGATTTCAACAGTCTCCTCATAATAATTGGTAGAACAAGTACAACAATTAGACAGAAAATAAGTAATGATATAGAAGATTTGAACAACACTATCAACCAATTTGGCATGATCAATATTTACAAAAAATCCCACCCAACAACAGCAGAATACACATTCTTTTTAACTGCACACAAAAGAACTTACCAAGATATACCATATTCTTGCTCATAACGCAATAGTCAACAAATTTAAAAGAATTCAAAGTATGTTCTCTGGTGACCATGAAATTAAATTAGAAATCAGTAACAGAAAAATATCTAGTAATTCACCCATGTATTTAAAAGCTGAAAAACAACCAACCAACCAACAAACAAAAAAATCACCCATGCATCAAAGAAGAAATAAAGGGGACTTCCCTGGTGGTGCAGCAGTTGAGAATCCGCCTGCCAATGCAGGGGACACGGGTTCGAGCCCTGGTCTGGGAAGATCCCACATGCCACGGAGCAACTAGGCCTGTGAGCCACAACTACTGAGCCTGCGCTCTAGAGCCTGTGAGCCACAACTACTGAGCCCACGTGCCACAACTACTGAAGCCCACATGCCTAAATCCTGTGCTCCGCAACAAGAGAAGCCACTGCAATGAGAAGCCCGTGCACCACAGTGAAGAATAGTCCCTGCTCGCCACAACTAGAGAAAGCCCAAGCACAGCAACGAAGACCCAACGCAGCCAAAAATAAATAAATTAATCAATTTAAAGAAAAATGAAGAAGAAATAAAGGAGGAGATTAGGAGATAAGTCTTTTGACCTGAATGATAAAGAAAACACAACATATCAAAACGTATGGCATGAAAAGGAAACAATACTTAGAGGAAAATTGATAGCACTAAATGTCTGTATAAGAAAAAAAGATCTCAAATTATGACTTCTGATTCCATTTAAGAAATTAGAAACACAATTACACCTTAAGTAAGCAGAGGATAGTGAGAGATCCAGGAGAAAAATCAATGAAATGGAAAACAAAAACAACAGAGAAAAAAATCAAAGATACCAAAAATCTAGTTCTTTCAGAAAAATCAATAAAATGGATAAGTCTCCTGCCAGACTGATCAGGAAAAAAAGAGAGGTGACATCTCTCATTAAAATGATTTTACAAGAGTAATGAGGAAATATTATGAACAGCCTAATGCCAATAAATTCAACAACTTAAATGAAATGGGCAAATTCCTTGAAAGTACAGACTATAAAATCTGCCTGAAGAAGAAATAGATAACCTGAATAGCCCTACAGATATTAAAGAAACGGAAAGTGTAGTTAAAAACCTCCCAACAACAAAAAAAATTTCAGGCCTAGATGGCTTCACTGGTGTATTCATAGAAGGACCAACACCAATTTTACACACACTCTTCCAGAAAATTGAAGAGTCAGTAACACTTCCCAATTCACTCTATGAGGTCAGTATTATTCTAATTCCAAAACCAAACAAAGACATTCCAAGAAAAGAAAACCACAAAACAGTCTTCATCATGAACACAGATGCAAAATTTCTTTAAAATATCTTAGCAAATTGAATGCTACAATATATCAAAAAAGGACAATGCATTATGATGTACACAACATCCAAAAAAAAAGAAACAACAACAAAACAAAACTAGGAATAGAAGGGAACTTCCTAAAGCTAATAAAGGACAGCTATAAAAACCTTACAGCTATCATATACAAGATTAGAAACAAGGTAAGAATGTCCACTCTAACCACGTCTATTCAACATTGTATTGGAAGATCTAATTCAGTGCATTAAGGCAAGAAAAAGAAATGGCATACGGATTGAAGAGAAAAGTAAAATGTCTTTATTTGCAGACAACATGATTATCTATACAGAATATGCTATGAAATCTACCGAAGACCTAGAGGGTTTGTAAGTTGTAGGATACAATATGAATATGCAAATTTGAATGTGTGTGTATATATTACCAAAGAACAATTAGAAACGATTTTTTTAAATGCCTTTTACAATAGCATCAAGATATGAATAATTTAGGATAAATGTGACAAAAGATGCATCAGACTGATCCAATGAAAATTACAAAATAAATTTATTTAAATAAATTTTAAGAGATCTAAAAAAATGAAGACGTCTATACTTTGTTCATTGATCAGAAGACTTGATATTGTTGACCTGCCCAGTTCTCTCCAAACCAATTAATACTCAATTCAATATTATCTTGATTGTGATGATGGTTTCAGGGGTGGATATGTATGTCAACACATCAAATTGTATACCTTAAACATGTGTGGTTTATTGTATGTCTATTATAACCTCAATAAAGCTATTTTAAAACAGAATGGAAATAAAAGTGTCTAGGCACTCAGCAAGGTACCTGCACTGATGGAGGACTGGTAAGTATTTAGCTCCTAGGAGTAACAGTAGTAACAATAACAGTGATAAAAGAGTAAACCTTAAGGTCTCAGCTCAACACACTCTCCTGTTTATCTGGGGTTTGCTCCACCACTCCATCAAAACTGTTCTGATCAAAGTCACCTGTGACTTTTAAGTTGCTAAATCAAATCGACAACTCTCGGACGTCATCTTACTTAGCACATCCGCATTGGACACGTGTTATTCTCATCCTTGAAACACGTTCTTCACTTGGCTTTCAGGACATTTGTCTGGTTCTCCTCCTACATTTCAGGCCAGTCTTTCACTGGTTCTTGGATGAATGGAAGCCTGACCACCCATCCCTGGAGGGCTGCAGGGTTCACTCCTTGAAGTTCTGTTCTTTTCTAACCACACTCGCTCCCCAGGTAGACCCATCTAGTCTCAGGGTTCTAATAGCAGCTGCTTGCCAAGGTCTCCAATTTTATACTTCCAACCCCTGGCTCCAGACTGCTTAGTCAACATCTCTATTTAGACATCTAATGGACAGCTAACTTTAACATGTCCAGTCTGAACATGTGACCTTCCCCCCTCCCATCAACAGCAACTCCACTTTGCATGTGCTTGGGCTGAAACCCTTAGTCATCCTTGATTCTTCTCTGTTTCTCACACCCACATCCAATCTGTCTGCAAATCCTGCTGGCTCTGTCCTCAAAGTATATCCAAACTCTGACGACTCACTTCTCCTTGTCACCCTTGAATAAGTTACCATCATAGCTTGCCTGGATTGCCGTAATGGCCTCCTAACTAACTGGCCTGTTTCTCCCTTTGCCTCCCTATGATCTGTTCACAGTATAAGAACCAGAATGAGCCTTTAAAATATGGAAACTCCCTGGCAGTCCAGTGGTTAGGACTGCGCACTTTCACTGCTGAGGGCCCGATCGGGTACGATCCCTGGTCGGGGAACTAAGATCCCACAAGCCACACGGCGTGACCGAAAAAAAAAGAAAGAAAAGTTAGATCACCTCTCCGGTTTTAAACAGGGAACCTACACAGTCTTCCCACCTCAGAGTGCAAGCCAAGATCCTTAGAAAGGTCTACAAGGTTCTCTACACAGTCAACCCTCCACCGCCCCCCATTACCTGAATGACCTCACCCCGTATCACATCCCTCAGCACTCCCTCTGCTCCAGCCACAGCAGATTTCAGACCCTGGAACAGGCCAGTACTCCTGACCTCAGGGCCTTGGCATATGCTGCCTAGAATATTCCCCCACCCCCAACCTGATCTCTATATAGCTCTCTCCTCCCACTCCTTCAGGTTCAACTCAAGAGTCAACTTCTCAGTGAGGCCTTTTCTGGCCACACTATCAAAAAAATTTCACCTTCTGCCCACCCCAATCCTCAAAGTGTATACCTCCCTTTTCTGCTTCTTTTCCTCTCCACACTTATCGCCATGTGACATAATGTATATTTACTTATGTAATAATATTGTCTCTCTCCGCTACTGGAATGTAAACCCCAGGCAGATATTTCCGTCTGGATTATTCACCACTGTAGCCCCAGCAGCTAGTGCCTGGCGCACGGCCGGAGCTAAATGCGTTTGCAGCGAGAGAGGGAGAGGGGAAGAGAAAGAATGAACAAATGGAGAAAACAAAGAACTGCCAGCTGTGGTTCATAAAGACTACATTTAACACCTCTTCTGAATGAAAGCCAGGATTTCCCATAGTACACTCTTCAAGCAGCAACAAAGTGGGAAGAGGCCTAGACTAGACATTGGGGATGTGGATTATAGCTTTTGCTCTGAAACTAGCTGCATGACCTTGGGCTCTTAACCTCACTGGGCTTCAGTTTCCCAATGTATAAATGAGAGAATGAAAAGTAAAGATCTTGAAAGGACATCCAGCAATACAGTTCTGTGACTTGGGCGTCCACAGACACATGTAAGAAAAATGACTCCGTTAAGCAAGGTACTTCATGTATTCTAAATAACAGATTTTCTTAGCAGACAGGAACACAAGGAAATGCTTAACTCACCAGCCTCCAGAGAAGAAGTCAGTAGAGCTATGAAACAAACAAGCCTGAATAATACTTTCATATTCTCCTGGAGAAACAGAGGAATGAAAGAAAAATTTTAAATGTTACTATTCCCAAAAACATGTCTAAAACTACATACACGGACTCTCCTCCCCCCGGTCCCACCCTTACCCGCAAGTCACACTGATGGGTTAGTCTCCCTACATCATTTATGTGATCATGCTTCTGGATGCAAACTGGGGAAAAGGGGAATGAAGATTTTTAACAGAACTGGGGACAAACTCACACAACTTAAGATTAACAAAACTTCCATCATCTGTTCCAACGTTCATTTCCATTTAAATTTCCCCCAAATCTAATCTATGCTACACCCAAAATAGACTACCCACTAGACCCTAAACCATCTTGCCTCTACTTACATGGATGTGTTCCCCACCTGGAATGTACCCACTGCCAGGACCCACTTGCAAAGTCTCCCCATACTTCCAGATCCCGCTAAAGCTCACACCTTCACTTTATAAGGTAAGACACTAAACCTTTTGTACGAAATGGTATATAGCTGCATAGAAATGCACCAGAAAGACTAAAAGAAATAATAACAATATATCAAAATTGGGTTGCTTCTTCTGGTTGGTTGGTTTGCCCCTTCTCTGGGGCTTGCTGGGGCTTTTTATCTAAAATTTCTATAATAAGCATATATTAATCTTATCACAAAGAAAAACAAAAATATAAACAAAACCTCCACAGCTCCCCTGAGTGGTTTAGAAGCAACACTAACATAGCAGCAGCTACAACAGGTATTGATCAGCCATAGGGCTACACGTTAAACTGAGGTCCTGGTAACCTAGCATTTCAATTTCCTAACACTCTGTCCATATACTTGGCAGGGGGCGTAATCAGATTAGGCACTTGATTGATGCTGGAAGGAAAGCACGCCCATGGCCTTATCCATAAAACATCCCTAAAATAATATCAATTGAAAAAGGAAAAGAACACTCCATTTTGCCTACCTTTCTAAACTTCTCAAGCCCAAATTAAGTTAATGTTCAGTACGGCCCCCTTTACCTTTTTGAACGTTCCTGTTCAGTGCTCCTGAAGGGGGACCTTACAACTACATGCAATAAATTCCAATCTCGTGCTTCCAGTGAACTTATGCACAAGTCTATTCAACAACCTATGAATTCCTAATATTCCACAGGCCTCAAACCAAACTCATTCTCCCCACCAGCCATGCTCCCCACCTTAGTGACAGGCATAGCACTGCCACCCTCCCACCCACCCAACGAGAGACCCGGGCTCAGTGACCCCGACACCCGCCATCCCCAGAGCTGTTCTCACCAGCCCTCAACAGTCCGGCTCCGGAGATCACCAAACCAGCCCGGTTCACTCATACCCACTGCTGATGCCTCTTTAGCTCAACAATCACCAGCTCCTTCCTGGATTAATTATGCCAACTAGCTCCTTATCAGTCTCTCTGCCTATGGACTTACTGCTTCTATTCAATCCAGGGATCTTACAAACTCATAGTTACCAAGTGATCGGTTCAAAGCGCCTTCACCGGCTCCCCAGTGCACCCCAAACAGTCCGCACCCCTCAGCAAAGCACACAGGTCCTCTGTGCTGAGGCTCTGACTCCCTCCAGACTCAACCCTCTGCCTTCCTCTCCCCCTGCCCAGTCCATACGTCAGCCTTCACCTTGCCCGGTTCTCCAACCTCACAGCCCTTGCCTTTGCTATTCCCTCCACCCTTCACCTGGTGGTGAAGGTACCTCCCCACCCATCAGGTCTCAGCCGGGGTCACCCTCCTCCCACCAGCTCCAGGGAGCCCCCAGAACCCTTGCCTGGCCAGACCGTCTGTCTCTGGGCCCCTGCAGCAACCTGTGTGAATGCCTTAGCACTTTTCACTGCAGTTACCCCAGGAAAAGGAGACTCATGGGGGCAGGAACCACGACCCGCTTATCACTGCACCCACAGCTTCCAGCGCTGTGCTGGGAACTCAGAAGCCCTTGATGAGTGCTCATAGAATGAGTGAAAAAATGAACTAAAGAAATAGCTATCCCCTCTACCCGACCTCAGGGGCAATGTCCAGGGCAGACCGCATAACTTCATGCTTCAAAAAAAGCTGTCCTTTTCATTTTACAGAGGATGAAATTTGCCCGTATTCTTTTCTGTAGCCGTAAGTTAACTGCAAACACAAAATATTTTAACTAAGACATCACGAACCCAGATTCTAATAACATGCAATCATTTGAATATTAGCTGGACAATGTTCTACTTAAGAAGTGGTATTAAAAGGTATAAAAAAAGGGACAATGTGCTTTTTAAATGCAGGCATACCTCGTTTTACTGCGCTTTGCTTAACTGCACTTTGCAAATACTGTGTTTTTTAACAAATGGAAGACTTGTGGCAGCCCTGCATCGAGCAGGTCTGTCGGCACCATTTTTCCAACAGCGCCCGCTCGCTTCATGTCTCTGTGTCACATTTTGGTAATTCTCACAGTATTTCAAACTTTTTCCTTACTATTACGTTTGCGTTCATCTGTGATGAGGGCTCTTTGATGTTACGGCTGTAATTTGTTTTGGGGGCACCACGAACCACAACCATATGAGACAGCAAACTTAATTGATAAATATTGTGTGTGTTCTGACTGCTCTACCATCTGGCTGTCCCCCCAACTCTCTCCTTGGGCCTCCCTAGTCCCTGAGACACAACAATATTGAAATCAGGCCAACTAATAACCCTACAATGGCCTCTAAGTGTCCAAGCAAAAGGAAGAGTCAATCAATGTGGCAAATTTCAGTGTCGTCTTATGTTGAGATTGCCGTGGCCACCTTGACCTTCAGCAACACCCCCCCTGAGCAGTCAGCAGCCACCAACCTCCAGGCCAGACCCTCCACCAGCACAAAGATGATGACTTCACTGAAGGCTCAGATGACGGTGAGCATTTTTTAGCAATAAAGTATTTTTTAGTGAAGGTATGTACCTTGCTTTCTTGGACATAACGTTATTGCTCATTTAATACACCACAGTATAGTGTAAACATAACTTTTATATGTACTGGGAAACAAAAATTTCGTGTGACTCACTTTATTGTGATATAAGCTTTATTGTGGTGATCTGGAACCAAAACCACAATATCTCCAAGGTGTGCCTGCAAATGCAGGGAGAAAGAAGGCAATCTAAGCGTGAGAGACACCCCCATTCGCATTCTCCTCAGTTTACCCCCAGCAGGAGGACAGTAATCCCCGTACCTGATTCAAGCCTTGAAACCTGCCTCAGAGCCATGAGACCACATTCCTTTAATATCCTGTAATTCTGACATTTTACTCACATAAATTAGCCTTCTCCCAAATTAGTCTAGATTAAGAGTATTATTATCATATTTACCTTGAACCTGTATTCAGATTATTAAATAAGATAGGAGGCTTTGACGTCTTGCAGTCTGGCTTATTAACTATTTCTGTAACCCTGAGGAAGTGTGTTCTAAATTTCTAGAAGGAAGTAAATAAAGGGTTAAAACATTTCCCAATTACCTGTTCCAGGCCAATCCATTACTCACATTAATTTATTAAAGACACCACAAAATCAACTGGACTCTGCCAGGTGTTAGTTCATTTAGTCACAAGCTCTGGCTTGTTCGATGAGTGGGCAGGGGAGAAGACAAGGAAGGTGCCAGGCTAAATGCATACAGAGTGTGTCTGGAGATATAATTCCAGATTAACTGTGGGCAAACAACGTTTAATAATTGCAAGTCCAAGGACAGTGTGATCTTGGACACAACTCTTCCTGAGCCTCAGTTTCCTCGTCTGCACAGTTGGCAATGAGCTGGATGACTTCAGACCCCTTCCTATCTAATAGTCCATAAAATGCAGGAGCCTGGCCCCAGGGGTCCAGGTTTTACTTCGCCTGCCCTGGAACTGCTCTGGGAAAAAGCAGGCGGGTGAGAGAAGCCCCTTCCCCTCAGTAGGGGACCTTCTGAATCCCTGTCAGTCTCCAGGATCCTAGGGCAAGGGGGTCGGCTCCAGGCCACGGGATGGGGGTTAAGAGTGCCATGACTGCGGACAGTGTAGAGGAAGCAGGTAAAGACGTACCATCCAAGGCCAAACTAAACAAAAAAATGAACAAAAACCCCCGTATGTCCCCAAACAATACAAAATTCCAAGGGTGAAGCCAAACCTGACTAGCCTTCACCCTGCTAGTCCTTGAAAGGCTGGCCAAATCAGAAAATCCCTCAACAACATTTGCGTTCTGCTATATACCAGCATATACAGCCTGTATACCAGGCTGTATATGCTAGTGCCAGGGACAAAAATAATTTTAAAAATTCAAAATAAATAAAGTGAAAATGTAAAACAAGAACCTGCTCTTCAAGATGGTCACAATTTAGCCGTCAGCCACGTGCGATCACGCACCACATCCCACATACCCACCACTGGCACACTGGATAAAAGTTCAGCCTCTGTGTCGCAGTTCCCCCTTTGGACAAAATGGGGATGACGATAACAGTATTTGTCCTTGAAGGCTGTTGCGGGGACTAAGTGAGTTGTCACACATGAAGGGTTTAGAACATTGTCTGGCAAATGGTCACACTCTGAATTAGCTACTATAAGTCACCCCATGCTCTGATGACAGATGTAAGTTTTGGTAAAATGTCCTCAGATATCCATTCATTTCTTTATTCATTTGCTACCAAATCAACAACTGTATATGGAAGATCTACTACATGCCTGTGTGTACACTTGGTCCTGGGAACAAAACTAGGAATAATGACCTAGGGGCTCGAGGAGCTCACCAGCCAGCAGGGAGGGTGGACATGTCTGTGGAGTTACACCACAATGCGGGACTGACTGTCCACGGGGAGAGAGATGCCCCAGGTAGGAGGGGAGACAGGGCCTAACGCGCCCTGAAGGAGGGCTTCTGGACCAGGTGAGCCTCACGGTGGGGAGAGCATGGGGGAGATTCATCATGTTCCGGAGCATAAGTCAAAGGTGAGGCGCCGGGACTTCCCTGGCGGCCCAGTGGTTAAGACTCCGCGCTTCCACTGCAGGGAGCGCAGGTTCAATCCCTGGTCGGGGAACCAAGATCCCACGTGCCGTGCCGGGTGCAGCCAAAAAAAAAAACAAAGGTGAGGTGCCAAGAGGCAAAGCTGGAGAGACGGAAGGTGCCCAGGACACGAAGAGCCTTGCTGAGCAACTGGGACTGCCATTTGTAGGTGGCAAAACAATCACTTAATGGTTTTAAGCCACAGAGTGGTATACGATCAGATTTTCATTTTTTAAGGAAATTTTGGCAGCCATGTGGAATATAAACGGGAGAGCAGGTGTCTGGGGAAGGGCTGTAGATGAGCAGGGATGCAGGCATGAGCGGCCAGCAGTGACAGACAGACGGAAGGGGGCAAATCTGAGACCCACTCAGAGGCAAGCCAGAGAAAGGGTCTGGGACCCACCGGCCCTGATTCCCTCAGGTGGGACCAGCAAGGGCAGGGCAGGTGAGGAGGGCAGGTTCCGGCACCCACACAGCCGAGGAGATGCCTGGGGGTGTCCCTCACTGCACCACCGGCCTGGGTCTCCTGAGACCATGTAACAGAAATCAAGAATTCGATTGTGAGGTGGAAATTCAGTGAAATGGACATGGACCCCGGGATGATCTGGAATTGAGGCAGCTCAGACCTGCCCTGGGAGCCACCGTCACGTGGTCACAGCTGAAGCTGAAGGGGAGGCGACCCTGAGAAAGCAGGTGAGCAGTGCTTCTTAATGGGTTCACAGACCCCTTCAGAAATCAGGTAAAACCACGGAGATGTCCCAAAGAAAAATGTACCGCCAAAACCAAAATATTTTGTATACAATGGGAAATAGTCCAGAACTACCTGAAACAGGGTGGAGGACTTCAGCTGTTGACGAGAAAAGGCCGGCGGGCCCCTGAGGTGAATCAGCCCAGTAACTGTGGAGAAGGCCTTGTCTCGTAGGAAGTGACCTGCTCCTTAGGAAGGAGTCACCATCTTCCGGGGGTACATCTACCTGGGGAGGGAAAAGCACACACAAGCATGAGCTGGAACAAAGAACATCACGTCCCCGACCACCACACAGATCTCAAGGGGTCCAAAAAAACAAAACAAGCTTACAAAGATGAGTCACCTGTTTAAAGGGCACGTGTTCCACAGTCCTTTGAGAAAACAGTTTCAGAAAATCCAGTCAGGGGTGAAGAATACAGAGGCTGACAACCCCTAGTTTTTTATTAATTTTTATTGGCGTAAAGTTGCTTTACAATGTTGTGTTAGTTTCTGCTGTACAGCAAAGTGCATCAGCTCTACGTATACAGAGATCCCCTCTTTTGGATTTACTTTCCATGTAGGTCACCACAGAGCACTAAGTAGAGTTCCCTGTGCTATCCAGTAGGTTCTCATTAGTTATCTAATTTATACATAGTATCTACAGTGTATATATGACAACCTCTAGTTTGTTTTGATTAAATGCACACACCTGGCACCTTGCCGCACACAGGGATGAGTTAAACCACCTCGGGGAGCCCACCACTTAAAGCACCTGGCCACTTAACGCACCTGGAGAATAATGCTCAGGGAAACACACCAGATGCCAGGAAAACCTTCCAGGCCCTGTTTAATAACAGTCACACCCTCAGAATCTTCACTCTTCCTTTGCACCAAGCATATTAACACACTGGCATTCCAAATGACATAACTTTAGATAACTTCTAAAAAGCTGAGCTGGGAATGCCCTACTGTGACGTCCTCAAGACATTTCACCATTCATTCCCTGGTTTTGAAGTTCCCTTTTAGTGTTTTGGAGTGTAATATTTTTTTCTCAGGTCTGAATCATATCCTTCGGCCTCTGAGAAGCTTGTAAGGCCTCAGCATAAGGCCTTTTAATGCCCAGTGGATAAAACAGCCTAATTCAACGCCAAACGTTCTGCTTAGAGTAAATGTGCTAAATGCCACCCTTGTTATTCACTTTGGACTTAAGAGAAAGTACAGGGCATCCCATCAAGGTGTCAGAGCTCGTCATCATGAATCATAACAGGACACGAGATCAAAGACAAGCCTCCCAGATAGTCCCGTCTGCAGGCCCAGCAAAGAGCCCTCCCCACCTCCAGTCGTGTGGCCCAGAATGACCGCAGCTGATGGTGGTCCCATGTCCCGTGGATGACGTCTGGGAGAAATTAACGGACTGGGGGAGGGGTGGACGGGCAAGAGGACCGGATTTGTTTGGAAGGCCCAGGAAACCTTCTGCAGGGAAGGACACCCCACAGCCCTCTAACCACTTCGCTTTCCCTCTTCCTCTTTGCTCCAGAAACTTCTTAAGAGGATTTTCATATCCACTGCGGAATGGCCTGCCCTCTGCGCCCCCCAGTCTCACGGCCCCTGTGAAATGGACAGCCCAGGCCACCACACGCTCCTGGTCGCTCCATGCAAAGGGCCCCCCCGTCCCCATCTTACTGGAAGGCTCTGCAGCACGTGGCCGCACCCACCGCCCCTCCTTCCAGACTCCCAGGGATGAGGGTCCACCCCCCCCCCCATCACCTTCCTGGCAGTCTCCTCTCTGGTGCATCTGTAAGGCCTGTGCCCTCCTGCGTCCTCAGTGCCTGCACAATGCCTCCCAGGACTGCCATTCGATGCGACCCTTCCTAGTTGGCCGGCTTCTCCTGTGACTTCTGACCAGCTCTGAGCGGATTCTGATCAAGAGCCTCTCCCAGGGGCCCCCGCACGCCCCCCTTCCTCCACAGCCAAGAGCACCAAGTCACACGGGTTCTCCCTGGCACTCTGCACCGGGTGTCTCAGACGTGGGCCCGGGGACGCAGGGCTCTGGCCGCGCCGGATGGCTCCCCTGGCCGCTGGACTGTCCTACCCGGCCAGGAGAGAAGGGTACAGGGCGCACCCACTCCTCTCCCGAACTCCTGGGAGCAGGGCCCACTCCTACACATCCTGCACGAGGGAAGAGCTCAAGAAATACTTGTGGGAGAAAGGGCAGAAGGAAAGAGAAAGGGAGGGAGCGAAGGAAGGAACCCGCCCACCATCTTTGCACTAGACCAAAGAGAGACCAAAACCCGCCTGGAATCGAGGTGGGGGCGGATGGGATACGGGTACACGTGTGAGTCAGCGAAGAGAAATTCGAAGGGAACCGTCACTGGGGGCTGGAGCCGGCCGAGACTCATGCTGGAGACGGTGGACCACTTCGTAAGGCATGGGACAAAGGCTTACAGCTGGAAGGCAGGGCGGCTCTGCGGAAAAGGGCAGCAGAAGCAGGACTGCGGGAGGAGCACTTCAATGCCAGAAGGGATACTGGGTGAGCCTCACCCCCCGCCCGCATCCAGAAGCAACAACCTAGCAACGTCCACGGTGAGTTTTGAAATCGATTTGTAATAAAATTCAAACTGTCCCTTTAGAAAATGTCGACAACAAAGAGTCACCGAATTATTCCACTGTGTTATTTTTCAGGTGAACTGTCCACATAAAACGATTAATTCCCCCAATCAATGAACAAGCCCTGAGACACCGCCCGGCCTCCTTTCCTGCCTCGATGCAGAATGCCTATACTACATACGAAGTTTCCCAGACCTGCTAACATCCCCTCCACAGCAGCTTCCAGCTGACGTGCAGGGGTGCAGCAGTGCACTGAGGTACCCCACTGCCCGACCCAGGGCCGTCGTGGGGGGACCTGGGTCCACAGGCCTCGGCTACTCGCCCCACCTCCAGCAGCCCGGCCCGCTCACGACACTGCACCATGGAGTGGAAACACAAGGCGCGACTTTCTACGACGCTCGCTGCAAAAGCCAGCCCTGCTGAGCTCCCCAAGCACAGCTCCCATTGCTTTTTGGTGATACCGTTTGGAAACTAGTAATCACAGCATGCCTACGTGGCACATGGAACATACATAGAAGGCTAGTGGCTTATTAAAGACAAAGTGAAAGTACAAATGTGAGGCACAGAGCAATTTCCTCCTAGACCCAGAATGAGAAACTTCAACGTGAGCTAATTTATAAGAACAGAGATTAAGCATGAGAATTTACAGTGAGCGTACTGGCCCCAACCAAAGCCCCCCCCTTCCGGGAAGGACTGACTTTATCCGTAGTGCCTCGCTGTCACTGCAAGAAGTTCCACACCCAGTGCAGACAAAGGAAAAGAGACATGGGGGTGGGGTGCTGTCATGAGAACCCAAGGGGTTTCCTCAAGTCCCAGAGCCACAGTGAAGGGCGGGGCAGGGCATTTGCTCCTACTTTGTGGCCACAGAGCATCTATTAAGGCCTTCTTATTCTTGAGGAATTTCCTTCTTGCTTCTAAGGAATTTCCTTCTTGTTTCTGAGGAATTCCCCCGCTCTGTGACTCTTGCCTTCCAGGACAAAAGCCAGGCAGAGGACTGAGGTGGCGCACAGCAGATGCACCCCAGATGCATGAAGACACACTGTTGCGTGGGCCCAGGGTCCGGGCTGCACCCTCCCACACGGGGTCTACAGGGGGCAGTGCCCAGTGGGGCTTGAGCAGTTTCTATCTACAGTAAACTCCAAGCCTGACTCCCTGGCCTGCCCCCAGCTCCATCCCATGTTGTGAGGGTCCTGAGTGTGCGTGCGGGCACACATCCTCCCGACTGGCCCTGGCCACTCTGCAGACCAGGGAGGCCCTCAGGCGGTGGAGTCCCCAGTGGACAACCCAGGAAAGAGGGTTGCACACGGCCTGGAATCCAAGTCCAGGTTATCTGGGCAGGGAATTCCAGGGCTCTTGGGCCCCTGGACCATCCTCTTGGCCCTACAGACTCCTAGCCATGCCGAGGCCAGCAGCCGGCTCTGAGAAACAGAACAGAACCCTCCAAAGTACAGGGCCTGGGTGGGATCTCTCCTGCCAGGTCTAAGGGAAGTTTCTGGAGAAACCCAAGGAGAGACATGACAGCACTATGGGGCCCCATCCTCTTCCAGGGAACTTAAGTAGCAGAGCCCCGCCTCCTAAATATAAAAGGAAATCCGAACGGTACTTTCCACATTTCCACCTCATGCCTACTCACTCTCCACACTGAGCGCCGCGTAAAGACACGGACGGCATTATTCACTACAACTTCTCATCCCAAACGTTAATCAACGTGGCCTCCACGTGTATCGGACATCATGGGAAAATATTCAGAGAATGACGCTCCAACTAATTCACCTATAACTAAGCAGGTACAGTGGATGAGCCCCTGGGGAAAGCAAGGACTATAAGGCAGGTTCTTCAGCTCATGAAAAGTCACCACCCACGTGTTCTATTGAAAATCAGCAGAAACATGCATGGGGAATGGATGACGGTTTTAAAATGAAGCTCATAATTATGATGTTCACCTGTTACCAGCATTCAACCAGCTATTAAACAGTGGATATTGTTCAGACCAAAAATGTCAGTTTTGGGAACTTATAAAGCCAGGGAACTACACGATGGTGGGAAATACTTTAGAATTCTGTGTTTACACAAGTCCTTGTTTTCTTAAACTAGAGCCACAAATCCCCCCCAGAGAAGCTGCAGACGGCCAGGGAACTCAGAGCCCGTCTTCCAGGGGTCAGGATTCTCCCTGAAGCTTTTCTAGGGGAAGTTATCATTTTTATATTACAGGATACAGGGCTATGTCATGAAGAGGAAAGAAAAGTCTCCAAGAGATAAAACATGAGGCAAAGACTGTTGGTGGGAATGTAAATTGATACAGCCACTATGGAGAACAATATGCAGGTTCCTTAAAAAACTAAAAATAGAACTACCATATGATCCAGCAATCCCACTACTGGGCGTATACCCAGAGAAAAACATAATTAAAAAAGACACATGCACCCCAATGTTCATTGCAGCACTATTTACAATAGCCAAGTCACGGAAGCAACCTAAATGCCCATCGACAGACGAATGGATAAAGAAGATGTGGTACATATAGACAATGGAATATTACTCATCCATAAAAAGGAACGAAATTGAGTCATTTGTTGAGACGTGGATGGATCTAGAGACTGTCATACAGAGTGAAGTAAGTCAGAAAGAGAAAAACAAATATCGTATATTAACGCATGTATGTGGAACCTAGAAAAATGGTACAGATGAACCAGTTTGCAGGGAAGACGTTGAGACACAGATGTAGAGAACAGACATATGGACACCAAGGGGGGAAAACTGCGGTGGGGTGGGGATGGTGGTGTGCTGAATTGGGTGATTGGGATTGACATGTATACACTGATGTGTATAAAACTGATGACTAATAAGAACCTACAGTATAAAAAAACAAACAAAACAACTAATACTAAACTTTCATTGGGTTATTTGTATGGAAATATGTTAATATGTTTCAGACATTACATGAAATTTCTAAAAATCTTATATGTTCTGGTATAATGTTATAAGTCATAATTCTAGTTATTACTTTAAAATGTATATCTCAGAAATAACTAAATTTCCTTGTCAATTGCATTATTATGAACTTTCATCAAATCTTTAACCGTGGTCATTTTTAAGTCTTTTGTCATTTACAGACAGTTCTGGGTGTACTCTGAAGCTTTTGCAAATGTGTTCCTATAAAAGGGTTTCATCTTCAAGGAATTCATGGAAAAGACTCTGACAAGTACAGGTTTCTGGTAACTGACTGTACTGCTGAACTGAATGAATAAGCATTTTCAGAACTCTAATGAAAAACTGATGAACTCATAAAAGTGCTAACAAAAGATCAAGATGAAAAAAAAAATTAATTACATGGGACTGAGTGAACCGCTGAGGATGATTATAATTTTTGTGACTTTCTGTTTGAACAAAAAAAAAAAAAATCCCACAAGGACTGAGAGACAAAAAATATACGAATCAATTTTCAGTGCAAAGTAAAGGCGCTGTTACAGTGGAGGATTACTGGACTGAATGTCAATATTATGACATAGTATGAGTGTGTTTCATGTTTGGTAATTGCAATCATTGTTGCTTTTGTTGTGGTCATCCATGTACAATGCTTGGTGTCAGTCAAAAAAAAAAAAAAAAAACATGAGGCAAAGAACTATCCCTTAAGGTGATACCGTGGAGTGCTGGGTTGAGCATCTACTCTTCACTCCCCAAGAGGAGCATTTTGGAGGTAAGATCGGAGAGGCACTATCCTGCGTAAGCACTGAGGTCATCTCTATTCCGTCCCAACCATGAGAAACGGATGCACTGGGGTCCCACAGACTCACACCCACCAGGCCAGGCACACAGAGCAGCCCAGCCCCAAGGATGGAAGGGGCCCCAGGACAGCTCCGTACGGGGAAGGAGAACGTGAACGTGACCGCCTGGGGGTCGCCACGGTATGCCCCCGACGTGACATGATGACTGTTCCCATTCTGCAGAGATGAACAACACACAGACATCCTGAACCCCGACTATGTGGTCGGCATGGCTGTCACGGATCTCCCCCCAAGAAAGAGCTTTCCACACCTCTGAGCAAACAAAACCACTCCCACCACAGAGGTAAAAGGAACACTTATCCTCTCAGAAAATCCAAAAATCCCTGAAATGTTGGTGGTCTTCCTCTCAGGGGACAGATCCAAAAGGCTAGCTCACAGAACTATTTGACTTATCTACCCAAACAGGACAAGGAAAGTTGCTTTTTCTTCTTATATCATAAGGGTATCATGTACAGGACATGAAGATAAAATAAAAATAGCCACAGAGATTTCCGGTGTTGCTAGGAAATCTAAGTTATTCAGCTCTCACACGGCTCAAAGCCACCGGATTGGTGGTGTCATGTGGGTTTTAAGGGCAAAGGGGAAAATGAGGCACAGAGGGAGTAATTACCGTCACAAGAGGGCTACAGACAGGAGTGGGCTTGACCGCTAGGCTGGAGTTTGGCAAGGTCTCCACCTTGCCTTCCTTGGGCTCCTGGACAAGAGAAACCAGACCTGGTGATGGGGGTGACTCTGGTCTCCATCCCTGGGGACCTTCTAAGCGCACCGCCTTGCTCCTTCCAGAATCTCATCCTGAAGCATAGCCCCAACCCCAGACACTTGCCAAAGGCTCTGAACTGAGTCCGGCCACACAGGACTTGCAAAAAGTCAACTGTGAGAGACAGAATGCCCCGAGCACTGCCTTCTGGTCAGCTGAGAACAGAGTGGCAACTACAGGTGAGTCTCAGAGGACCAGACAGTCTCTACAAGAATCTTCCAGTGTCTTCACTCCTGTGGGTTTTTTTTTTAATTTATTTATTTATTTATGGCTGTGTTGTGTCTTCGTTTCTGTGCAACTGTGGGTTTTTTTAATTGAAGTAAAACATGCATATGATGAAACACACAACAAATCTTAAGTGTACAATTCCATAAACTGTGCCAACTGTATATACCAGGAACACCTCCATTGGGATATAGACTGTTTCCATCCCCCCTAAAGTTCCCAGGTACCTCTGAGCACTCAACCCCCCCCCCCCACAACCCTGCTGCATGCGGCCCTCACCGGTCTGATTTCTATCACCTCCTCTGCGACCCTCTGACAGTTCACGCGCACGCACCCCGCCGGCCAGCTCACACCTGCTACTATGAGTGCCCTGCTATTTCAGGGCACACACCCGCGTTGGCGCTTTCATCACTTATCACCTAGTGATGCAGTGAAAGCAGTGGTTCTCCACGGGGCCAGCATTTCCCCTGAGGGAGCACATTTTGGAAACTGTGGGGAAGGGGACCCTTTGGGTAGCCATTTAGTGGCGGAGACAATGGACGCTACACATCGGGAACGGCCCTACCCAGCGAAGACCTGTCCCTCATCCTCCTTGACTTCCAGGGTCCTGCAGACATTCATGGCGACAGAAGCATCGTTTACCACTTTGGGAGCCTAGCACCCCACTCCACGCTCCACTTAGATAAAATATATTTTGTTGGCACAGTTTCATCCCCCTGAATTTTCCGGGGGATGCAACCACTGTGATAACAGAGGGAGGACTGGCCCTGGACCACCACTTAGACCTTAGACCTTGATCAGGAGTCAGTCCTCATCACGGGCAGTGCCCCATGTCCTCACACTCGGTCTGCATAAAGCACCGCTGACCTCACAGGTCCTGGTGTGGCTCTGCCCAAGCATTCACACACCAGAATACACCACTTTAACCCAAATTACTTTACTTATTCTTTACATCTACTATTATATTGATTATTTGGAAATTATGTTGTAGGTAAGTTCTATTATATCATTTTGGAATTGTAAAAGGGTGTTTACCATATTCGCATTCAAAGGGGGTATTGGGTTTCGAATGAGGCGAGAAGCACTGGTCTGAAGTGACAGCATCTAACTCTTAATTTAACTCTTGGTCAGGAGCCATCGGCTGTACTTTCAGGGATCCATGAGTCCTCTGGTTTGGGAAGCCAGAGGTGCAGAGCCCGGCGTGCCAAGATGCTCCTCCACCCCCATCAACAGCACCCTGAGTCCCGCTGAAATGCACCAAACGGCACTTTTAGCGGGGGTCGCTTAAGAGATGCCCTGAAACTCGCTCTTTGTACCTCTTAAATGGGGACCTTCAGGAGAGAGTTCCCGCTTCTCTCTACCAGGAATGCTTTTGCATCTCCTGAGGACTTCCTTTTCATCTCGAAGACACGGGCAGCTGTGCTCTGCCAGGTGTCCCCTCTCCCACTGCCTGCAGGAAAGTGTGTTGTTGCTGTTGGCCTTGACTACTCATTAGAACCACCCTGGGGGCTTTAGAAACACCAGGGCCCGGGCACACCCTGAGATGCTCGTTAGGTTGCTCTGCCTTCCGGTCCAGCAGCGCTGGGAGGGCCCCGGGGCGGTGCAGAGGAGCCAGCACGGCCGGGCACTGTGCTTTCCTCCGCCCCTGCAGCCCGGCTTGGGTCACCTTACAAGATACACACTACTATGTATAAGATAGTTAAACAACAAGGACAGGGGACAATATTCAATATCTTGTAATAACCCATAATGGGAACTAATATGAAAAAGAATATCTATATAGATGAATAACGGAACCACTTTGCTATACACCTGAATTATTGTAAGTCAACTCTACGTCAATAAAAACAAGGACATAGTTCATCAAGCTTTACCTTTTATACATTTCTAGACTCCTCTTTGTCTCCATTCTTGTTTTACTTTCTTCCCATTGTTAATTCATAGCATCTTACAAATCCTTTCCAGAACAGGTAGGAATGAAAAAATTGTCTCTGTTACTCTGTCGCATGCGTAAAAGAGGGGACAGCGCCGAATCCAAAGGTGGGCCGACAGGAAGACGCAAGCAAGTGCCTGCTTGACAGCAGCAGATGGGGAGCATCGTGGGGCAGAGCCCCTGATGACTTCTGTCCTTCAAAGCGGCAAGTTCACATTGAGTCTATCATGTACCATCATAATAACAACCTCTGCACTCTCCTACCCGCTATGCTATGGTAGCTTCCCTGCGATTGTCCAGCTCTGCCACTTTGATCAATGACATGTTCTCTCCACAACCTCTCTACCTACTTCCAGGAGGACACACCTCCCACCGATGCATCCCCGTCACGGGCTCTCCATCTGTCCTGGTCCAAGGCCATGGCTGAGCCAGAGTATATCCAGTGATGTCCTGCCTGAGGGCAGTCCGTTTCCCCACACCTTGTCCAAGGGGGCAAATTTCCAAGAACCGCATTATGCAGAGAGACCGCCAATGTCCTGTGACTTCATCCAGAGGACTCCCATCCATTAGAGGACAGGAATTTGCACCTATCTTGTTCACTGCTCTATCCTCAGTACATGGAACAGTCCCCGGCACACAGTAGACACCCAATAAACATTTGTTAAGTGAATCTAAAATTAAATAGTGTTTCACCAACAGTGAAGGAATTACTCAAGATGCTACGTGTTTCAGAGCCATAAAAGAAAGCCCACAAAGGGCCCCGCAGAGCCTATTAGAAACGAGGAGGGTTTTTCCTGCCTCTGCCAAATTCATGTGAGAATTCAGGTCAAGTATCCTTTCTGGAACCGCAGGGAGGCCCCCTGAGGACATTCAGGTGCGGGAGATGCTCCACACACAGCAGAATGGTACCCAGCCAAACAAGACACAATAAATCAGGGCTCCCACACAACTGCCACACCCCTTCTCCATCAAATCCCATCCCAAAGGCCCCACGTTTTTGTCTAGCACAAAACTTAAGGTAGGATACGAATACAGAATATTAAATGAAATACTAAATAGGATATACTAGATAAGAAACTAAAAGGAGTCCAGAGAGAAAACGATGCCTGTAGCTGCATAGCAGATTGGGTGGGGAAATGGTAGCCACCTTCCCCAGCACCACCCGTAGTTCTCATTTTCTTAACGGTCCCAGAGTCCCATTTTGCACATTCACCTTCCAACAGCTCTGGAAGGCAGGACCACTGGGAACTATCATGTCATAAAGTAGAAGCCAGAGGGTGTGGAGTCCAGAGGTCTCTGTCTCCTTCTAGATGCCAGCCCTCCAACAAGTTAACCACCCTGTTTAAGCTTCTGCTTCCTCCGCTGGAGCAGAAGGGTGATAATTGCATGTCTCTCACAAGACTGCTGGGAGGATAAGAGAGCAGTAAGTGTAAAGGGCCTTCGAGGCTCGTGTCAAAAGCACAAACCCAGAGGCTCCTAGCAGAGGGCGGACCTGCAGGCCCCAGATGTGCTGGTTTCTGCTTCAGGCAGAGCAGCCAAGTCCCCTGGGGGCTGCAGCCGGGTGTCCCCCCAATTCTATCCTCTAGGTCAGGCGAGGCCACACTGGATTGCCAGCCACTGGCTAGATGTGAGCTCAGAAATGGGATCTCCCTATTCACCAGTTAGACCCCAGTTCTACCTATTTCCACATCTGTCTTTCAAGCAAATCTAAAAGAACTGTACAGTGTTTGACCACATTGAATGGATGTGACCCCCAGGCATGGCAGAAGAAAGTGGTGCGGTTTAGTAGATTCTGGATTCCCGCAGACCTCGACTGGAATCGTTATTCTGTAGCACCGTATTCTCTCCAAGCCCCGGGTTCTTCCTGTTTAAAAAGTGGAGCGTTGACACCTAGAATTCAGGTTTGTGTCAGGAGTTGTATATATGTATATATACATATAATATTTCCAGACACATGCAGATGTGCAAATGTACCTAAACACATACAAAGACATCTAACGTAGCTACTTTTCAATTAAATTCGAAATATTAAAACAAATAATCACTAACCTAATTTTAAACCTTCTAATTTGGGCACCTTATAAATAATATATATGAATAAAATGGACAAAGTGCTAATCTATGTAGTGTCAAATAACTATTCTATGCCAAGCTGCTTTCAGGATTGGTCCATATCTTTTTAAAGCTCCCTTCCTATGTAATAATGTACCTTTTCAAACTTGTCTTTACATTAGAAAATTACTTAGGGTGTTGGTAACACAAATCAAATACAAAATACTTTCAAATAAAAAGATTTGAAGTCAAAAAAAAATTGTAAAGGGCCTTATAAACTGTAAAGTGCTGAACATGCCTGTTGTGAATGAGTGTCTTCCTGGTGTCCGTAGCTTCACCACCCAGCATCATCCTTCATCTGAAGGGGCCACAAGCTACCCTTCCCCACTGTGTTTAGGGAATTCACACCTTATCTTCTCGAGAAGACAACACTTTTGACCCTAAACCCCAAAGACGGCCACTCCCAAATCAGTTGAATTTGGCCAGATTAAACCACCTGGAAGCAATTTACAGACACACCCTAGAACAACCCTCCAGAAAGATTGCCAAGTTCCCCAAAGACAGATTTGAACAACTTTTACTCCTGCTTCACACAGGAATAAAACCCCACCCCCGCCAAAAAAAAAATAAAGCCACAAATCAAACCACCATCACCTTCTTACACAACAAACTGACAACCAAGGGTAACAGAAAGGACGCTTTCTGCGCGCTGCACAGGGAAAGGGGACTCTGCGAAGGTGCCAAAGCCACAGTCGCCCCCCCGCCCCCCCTCCCCCCCCAAACCCTACCCGCCTGAACCCCGGCCCCGCGCCCCAGCGTCCTCCTACCTGGGCGCCCCAAGGGCGGCGAGCGGGGAGGCCGGCCGGGCGGGGGCGCCCTGGGAGCCGGGCGAGAATCACATCCCCGCGCTCGGGCCCGGGCTGTGCGCTCCCAGCCGGCTCCGCCCTCGCGCCCGGGAAGCGCTGGCGCGGCTCGGGCTCCGGCTCGGGCTCCGCGGGGCGGGGACGGCTCCCACCCCGCCCAACTCGGGAGACTGGGAGACGGCCAGCCCTTTCCGGTGCCGCCCTCCCCGGGCATCCCCGCGGGGGACCCCGGACGGCTGCCGCGCGCGCTCCCCCCGGACTGAGATGGAGCGACTCACCGAGACCTCGCCAGTCGGTTGCCCCCCTCCACGGCGGGGTCCCTGGGCACGATTTCTAACAGAGCTCCCGGCTCCCAGGCTCCAGCGACACTCACCCTTCTGTCCCCGAGCCTGACCGGCGGCCGGCCTCCGGAGCTTTGTGAACTTGGACGAGTCGGAACTTCTGCGAACCTCCCTTTCCTCTTCTGCGAAAAGGGATCGTAACAGCACCCACCTCGTGGAGCGGTTGGGGCGATTAAAGGATTTAATGTTGTAAACCTGGGCCAGGTGCGGAGTTGATACTACACGAATCACCTGCTACTTTTATTGTTACAGTTAAGCGCCTGAATGGAAAAGCAGCAGTGCAAGTGGTACAGTCTTGATACCAGACTTCTTGGCCAGACCTCGTGTGCTTTTAAGCTTAAAACCTACTTACCCAACCGGTTCGGGTTTTTTTGTTGTTTTTTTTTAAACATCTTTATTGGAGTATAATTGCTTTACAATGGTGTGTTAGTTTCTGCTCTATAACAAAGTGAATCAGTCATACATATACATATGTTCCCACATCTCCTCCCTCCTGCATCTCCCTCCCTCCCACCCTCCCCATCCCACCCCCGCCCAGGGGGTCACAAAGCACAGAGCTGATCTCCCTGCGCTATGCGGTTGCTTCCCACTAGCTATCTATTTGACGTTTGGTAGTTCGTTTTGAACTCAGAGGAATGCAATGAATGGGTCACACCTAGACCTCTGTGGGGGGGAGGGGAGGATGCTGGGGTCCTGGCAGCGCGCGCTTGGCTCCAAGACGCCCTTCCCCGTCCAATCCGTGCCTCCAGCAAGTGACTGGACCCCAGCTTGTTTTGAGAGCCACCCAGGCCATCCTTCCAGGAGACACTGAGTAAATGATGATTGTTTCCTTCCTAATAGAACACACCACCCCTTCCTGTATCCCTTCCAGGCTGGGCAGGCACTCCTTTCCCTAGCCCATCCCTTGATATCCACATCAGAAACTCAAGAATTGAAATAACCTGGGCCTCAGCTGCTCCAGATCATTCTGCGATGGAAAAAAGCATAAACGGTACAGCAGCAGCAGCACCTCTGCCCTAATGCTGCCTTGTGACCTCGAATGATGACATTTTCTCACTTTTTATTTTAGCTGGTTCTAGAACATGTATGGTTCCTCTTTCTCAGAGGAACTGGCTCACATCTGGGGCTGGTGACATAGTATTATGAGAACTCATCACGTGTCCCATCTCTTAGTTTATTCCTGCTTAGGTGGCCGTTCTCTAAACCTGGCCCACATATTAGAATCACCGAGGGCATCTGGACCACCCAACGCTCAGATCAGTCCTATCAGAAACTCTGCAGCTGAGGCCCAAACCTCAGGGTTTTTAAACCTCCCAGATGATTCCAACGTGCACGCAGGATTGTGAACAAGTGTGCATCCAAGCTCCTACACTGATGCCCTCCCTCTGTATCCTCCACCTGAAAATACTTCAGTGAGTGTGTCCAAGTGGCAGTGAATGAAACTATCACATTTCGACACCACAGAACTATCCCACGAGCGATAAACTATCTTACTACTTATACAATGAAGATTTTTGAACAGTGCACAAGTAGAAAGAAAAATTGATTTGTGCAATAATGTAGAAGTAAAAAATTATACTTTCCTTTTATTTTTCTTTTATGTTCTCGATGCTTCCCATCCACCCCTACCCCAGCTGTTCCACTAGACACCGGGGCCCCTAAACCCAAGTGGGACCCTCAAACACCCCCATTATAGGGATGGGATCTGAAGACCTGACCTTCTCACCTATAGCCATTGCTCTACTGGGACCATGAATTCATCTCCTCCCTCACAAAGCCATGCTGACCACTTTCCCTGGATTCTCCTCCCTCTGTTTCCTCTCCTGGGTAACAGGTGTGTCCACCTGCCTCATTCCACCCTGGGTTGGAGGCTTCCCGAGGTGGAGACTGTCACCCTACCTCACCCTCTGCTCTGGTCTCAGCACCGCACAGATGCTCTGGATGCGGGCGTGTGCTTCAGTTCAGAGACCACTTCATGAAAATGATGACAGGTGTGCTTGAGAAAACCGTACGAGGAACAGAAATAACATCCAGAGCCTCGGGACCCCTCCTGGAGTGTGTGTCCCTCACTACCCTCCCACCTCTGAAACTTATCCTTTGGGAGACCTGACTGTCTGCCACCCCGGGCCACCTTCCTTAAGAGAGACCATATCCCTGAGGATTTTCAGCCCCTCCCCGACCTGTCAAGCTGCTCAGATCACATGACCCCCTTTGGAGGAATATCTAATAATGCACACGAAATAGCACCCCACTGACCAGTACAGCATGCTCTGGTGATCTGAAACACAAGACATTCCCCATGGCCTGTGAGGCATGACACTTTGAAGGATTGTCCATTATAAACATTCACACTAGCCTTGACGGCTTTAAAGAGGGAGCATTTGTGTGCTTGTTTCCTTGAATCCCCAAAGCCAAAGTGTTGGAGGACTCTGAGCCTTGACTTTATATCATAAACCATCGAGTTCAGAAGGATGTACGGTCATGTAAAGAATGAAAGGTATTTTTCCCACCCAAAGGAGCAGAGTTAACCAGCATGTGAGAAGGAAAGCAGAGGGGAGACGCCTGGTGTTTACTGACCCTGGACGGTCGCTGAGAGGGGGCCCAGCACCCCCATTCTCCGCCACCACCAAACAAGAGACATCCTGGCCTCCTCCCAAGAGAAGAGACTGAGGGGACCCTGGAAGAGAAAGGCACCCCTGGGCTCCCATTGGTGTAGCCCTGTGTCCAGGCAAAGGACACAGGACAAAGGACACATGCCACCCATGTCATGGCAAAGTCTGGGGTCCAGCATGGCCTGTTCCGAGGGGCAGCCCAACAGCAGAACTGCCTGGACCTGGGGCCAGGCTGCCTCACTAAAGTCCAGTGTATCCTCGAGTGTTCAGCGTCCCAGACCCTCCAAGGGGGCTTCAGAGGGACTGAGATGAGCCATTGCAGTTGGGGACCAGTAGGGGCAAGCAGGAGCTCAGCTGAGGGCTGTAAGTCCAGAGGGCTGACCAGCAGGCAGAAGCCCTACCCAGGTGCCAGGACAGGCCTCAAGCAGTCCATACCTCCACCCCCACCACCCCTGAAGAACCCCAGTTACCGTCCAGGGAAAAAAAGCCACTTGAAGAGGGAAAATTCTGAATAGATTGTGCTGTTTCCCCAAAGAGACAGAGCCTTGACCCAGCAGAGACTAAACAACTCTGCAACTTGGCAAGATTTTCTTCTGGCCTCGGATGGAAATGAGGATTCATGAGCTAAGTTGACTTCAGTTGTGGAAAGTTTTTTTTTTTAATTACACTTGCGCCTCTGTGACTCTAGCTACGCCTATTTTTTGTTATTTATGGAACTGCCAGTAACTGCTCACAGAACCACAGCGTTCCCTGAGATAGATTTAAAAACCACTGTCCTAGATGGACTTCCTTCTATGGCCTAGTTTTTTGCTCCTTTCACATATTTTCCATCCACTGAGCTCCAAATAATCACTTTTTAAACCTATGTCTCTTTCCATGTAATACTTCGCAGTTTTAATTGGCTGAGGGCTCCCGTTCTCTATGCAGTCGTGTGTGGGCTTCTGTGACCACCTTTCTGCTCAAGTTCCTCTGATTTTGTAAGACCTTTAACCAATCAGACAGCCACGTGTGAACTAGAGAGGAGAGCTGGGGAGAAAGTATAAAATATCGTAAGACTTCCACGGACAATAAACTATTTCTTAACCTCCTTTATGAAGAAGGAAAGATAGACATTGCCCTGCCAACTCTTAGTTCTAATTGTAGCTTTCATCTTGTTCAATGAAGGCAAATGACCACAGAGGCTCCTTGTACCTGGTTTTTCCCATGTTAACACAGAAAGTGCGCAGCAAGTTCCAGAGGCCGAGAGACTTAGTAACTTCCAAGAACTGTTAGTAACCTAACAGAACCAGGCTGGCAGCCCTTCTCTTTTATACCAGCTGTCTTTGATTTGATGATTGCTTCAACACATAATAAAAGCACCAATGACCAAATCATCCATCACCATCCAAAAGGCAGCCATTACCAGCTTTCCCACGTCATCCAAGCAGGGCCAATTGGAACCTTTGTGCTTAGTCATATGCAAGCTATGTTAACAAAAGTACTGCTTTCCTTAAACACAGTTTTAAATCTAACAGTCTTTCCTGGTAATTCTACGTGGTCCCACCACCATTGGTTCTCTGCAAGTTTCTGTAATTCATCCCTAAACTTTGTCACTTTCCCTTTTCCCCAAGCACCTTCCAAAAATCCAGATTTTCATGTTGCAGCCTCTCAACTCTTTGATACTTCCTGAATATAACTGCCAATTTAATTTCTCTAAATGGTTTCCTTTTAATATGATCACTCTAGTACATTAAAGATGGCTGCAAATTCTTCATTCCTCCTCTAATTAAGGGGTGAAGTCAGATTCCCTCCCCTTGAATCTGGCCCCCCCCGAAGCAGTGACTTAACCAACACCCACCAATAGGATAAGGTGGAATTGAAATTTCTGGAACTTCTGAGGCAAGATCATCAAAAACCTTTCAGCTTCTTTCTGGGTCTCTTGGAACACTCACTCCTGGTGCCCAAAGCTACCTGGTAGGAAGTACCACTCTCCTGAGACTGCCACACTATTAGAAGCACTAAGCCTCATAAAGGCCACATGGATGCACCCCAGTCCAGAGCCCCAGCTGACAGCCAGAACCTACCCCAGCCATGGGAGCGCCATCTTGGATGTGAAGCCAGTAACCCTAGTCAGCTGCTTTCTGACTACACCCACAGGAAAGGCCCCAAAGGAGAACCACCCAGCTGAGTCCCATCAACCCACAGCACCATGAGAGATAATAACACACTGTTGTTTAAGTCACTGAGTTTGTAGCGCAATAACAGACAGGCAAAGCAATGGCCACACTGAGGAATGTGTTCTGATTCTCCATGGCCCTTCCTGCATCATGTAGTCAGCCCAGCATGCAAAGTCTCTATGAATTAAAATGACGCCTATCTCCCTTCTCCAGCATCACCTCTGAACACTACCCAGTTACAGAGTTCCTTAAGATTATGACTGTCTCACCAGCAAATAAAGGAAAAATGAGAGTTATGAGATAGTCAAATAGGTTTAGCTTTACATATACTATTTTGAGTAAAAGAAGTAACCTTGTACTTTGCAAATGTTAACTGCAAGAATGATTTAGCTTCTAGTCTTGTTCTTTAATGGTTTTCCAAGAAATAGTGTGACCCGTGGGAAGTAAGCCTCTGCCAGCAAAGGTACTTGGAAGAGTAAGAGCAGGCCACGACTTCTGACAGTAGAAGCAGAAAGAAAATCTGGGCAGACTCAGGAGTGCCAGAGCTGTTGAATCGCTTCTCTAATGTCCAAAGATTATATTAACACTCACCTATTCGTTTCTCTTGTCTTTCCTCAGAACAAACAATTTGGCAATAACTCAGCGGCTGGTGAACTACTCCAATAATAATCACTGTTCTCCTGAGGCAGGAGGAGAGCTGTGTCCAAGGGGTGGGAGAAGAGGCCCTGGTACGGCTGATTCCTTCTTTGCCTCTTGCATCCTTACTAGTAAGTCAATGGATTGAGAGCCTTGATGGCGGATGCTGAGCTATCCCAACTCTGGGACGGTTAGACCCGCTGATGAGCTCAGCCTGTGGTCAAGAACGTAGCTGGTACTGAACTCAGCGGAGGCCAGCGCCACTGGGCCTTGAGTCCTCCTGAGAGTGACAGTAGTAGAAGCCTATGATCCCAATTTCCCAATAACGGCATAAAAGATTCAGGATCCAGAGTTGGTACCAGTTTTGGGCAGGAGACACAGAAGATCCCTTGAGTGTGACTTCTGCATGGGCTCTCAGGACTAAAGATTCCCTCTCGTATTCCTCTAGATCCGTGCTATCCGATACGTGTAGCCTCTAGAAACATGAAGCTGTTTTAATAGTTAAAAATTGAATAATATTAAAAATCCAGTTGTCCAGTTGCACTAGCCACATTTCAGGAGCTCAGTAGTCACACATCATTAGTGGCTGCCATATCAAACAGCACAGTCATAGAATGTTCCCATCTCTGCAAAATATTCCATTGGACATTGCTGCTCTAAAGCCTAGATGATTCAGGGCCTCTGGAATAGGGGGTCCTTCTCTGGCCAGCTGGTTTTCATCCAAAATAGACAATCTGCTCATTTTCAACCTATACCTGAGCAAGAAACCTCTTCATACCTCCCTCTTTCCTCTCAATCAACCAGGTCATCATTTAGGCTGCCTTTCACGGCTCAGCTCAACCATACCTCTCCACACCTTCCCTTTATATTTTATGTTCTCAGTTTGTATACTGTTATAACTACTTGACATTCATCAATATAATGCTTTGCCCATAATCATTTCACGTCTATATTTTTTTATTTCTCTAGTAAATATAAGTATTTTTTTATTTCTCTAGTAAATATAAGATTTTATATTTACTAGAGAAATAAAAAAATACAAAACCATGTATTTTGTGGGGGAGGAAGGGGAATCCCTCCATACTCTGTCCCAAAACACTCATATCAACCATAGCAATACCCTGAATGTCAGAAGTAGTCAACAGACCAGCTAAGGAGGAGGGTGTAGAGGAGTTTTTATAGCAAGTATCACCCCATACTTGGACTGCCCCGCAATGAATTCTAGAAGAGACAACCCTGTAGTCCCTAGTCACAGGATCATAAAATCAGAAGCAGAACATTTATTACCTTTCAATTTAAAAAAAAAAAAGACCAAAGATTTTAAATACAAGTATGCTAGTAAATGAAATTGAAAAATCTTACCACACTCTATGTTTTTGTCATTCCTTTCTGTTATTCTCTAAGAAATAATAATCACTTACAGTGCTTTCCTGTTGCTTTGACATATTAACCATGTGTTTATCAAGTAACTTGGTGTTGCCCAACTCAACCTGGCCATGGGAATAATGACACAGAGAAACGGTCTCAGAGAGAAGGTGCCCACCTAGAACCCAGGCTTTCCTAAGAGCAGGAAGAAGGGGTCCCAGTGCATACTGTTTTGAATGCAGAGGAAAGCCCTAAGTTTCCTGGGATGAGAGTTTTCTTTCCCTATGCTGTTTCATGAAAAGGAAAGCATCTCAGGAATGAATTGGTGATGGCTGAAAAAGGATTAAGTGCTTTTCTCTGCTTTCCCTTCTCCTTGTATAAAAGAAGTGAGCTAGGTATCTGAAAGACCCGGTAAAAGCCAGTAATTTGGGAAAGATCTTGAAAAAGTCTCTGCGGAGAGAGCGGCATAAGCCAGGGAGGGCAGGGAGCAGAGACAGCAGACAAGAGCAGTGCCTCGCCCACCATGGGCTCAAGGGAAGGACAGTCTCCCATAGCTACCACCTCACATGCTGATCTTGTAAGTCTTTTTTTTTTTTTTTTTTTTTTAATAAGTACTTGATGTTTTTTTTTTTAATATTTATTTATTTATTTATTTATTTATTTATGGCTGTGTTGGGTCTTCGTTTCTGTGCGAGGGCTTTCTCTAGTTGTGGCAAGCGGGGGCCACTCTTCATCGCGGTGCGCGGGCCTCTCACTATCGTGGCCTCTCTTGTTGCGGAGCACAGGCTCCAGATGCGCAGGCTCAGTAATTGTGGCTCACGGGCCTAGTTGCTCCGTGGCATGTGGGATCCTCCCAGACCAGGGCTCGAACCCGTGTCCCCTGCATTGGCAGGCGGATTCTCAACCACTGCGCCACCAGGGAAGCCCTGATCTTGTAAGTCTTTTGTCTAATTTATCCCTAAGTTTTCATACTGTTGATCCTACTGTAAAGGGTATTGCTTTTAAATTCCAATCCTGGATCTTCATCGCTAGTGTATGGAAATACAACTGATATTTGTACATTGATCTTGTGGCCCACAAAACTCACTAATTAGTTCTAGTAGCTTTTTAAAATAGATTCCCTAGACTTTTCTATATAGACCACCATCGTATCTGCAAATATAGTTTTACTTCTTCTTTTCCAATCTGGATGCCTTTTATTTCTTTTACTTGACTTTTTAGATCCTTTAGTACAATGCTGAATAGAAATGAGAAAAGTGGATATTCTTGCCTTGTTCCTGATCTTAGGGGAAAGCTTTCAGTATTCTACCATCAGGTATGATGTTAACTATAGATCTTTCATGGATGCTCTTTATCAGGTTGAGGAAGTATACTTGTATTCCTAATTTTCGGATAATTTTTTATCAGGAATAGACATTGGATTTTGTTAAATGCTTTTTATGCATCTGTTGAGATGATATATGGTTTTTCTTTTTTAGTTTTATTAATATGGTGAATTACATTTCTTGATTTTCCAATACTAAGCCAACCTTGCATTCCTGGGATAAAGCCTGTTTGGCCATGACGTATTAGCCTTTTTATACATTGTTGGATTCAATTTTATTTTGTTTAAAACTTTTATATCTGTGTTCATGAGGAATATTGACCTATAGCTCTCTTTTCTTGTGCTGGTTTTTTTTTTAAGATGTTTTTATTTTTATTTTTTAACATCTTTATTGGCATATAATTGCTTTACAATGTTGTGTTAGTTTCTGCTGTATAACAAAGTGAATCAGCTATACATATACATATATCCCCAGATCCCCTCCCTCTTCAGTCTCCCTCCCACCCTCCGTATCCCACCCCTCTAGGTGATCTCACCGAGCTGATCTCCCTGTGCGATGCAGCTGCTTCCCACTAGCTATCTATTTTACATTTGGTAGTGTATATATGTCAATGCTACTCTCTCACTTCGGTTTTGATTCCAAAGTAATACTAGCTTCTTAGAGTTGGGACGAACTTGTGAGTTGGGAAATATTTACTCTCCTTCAATTTTTTGGAAGAGTTTATGCAGAACTGATATTATTTCTTCCTAACGTGTTTGGTAGAATTTACCAGGGAAATTATTTAAACCTCAAGTTTTCTACGTGGAAAGATTTCTAACTGCAAATTCAATTTCTTTAATAGATAGAGGGCTATTCAAGTTATCTCTTGCTTCTTGAGTGAGGTTGGTAGTTTGTATCATTCAAAGAATTAGTCCAGTTCATCTAAGTGTCAATATTTTTTGCATAATTTTGTTCCTAATATTTTGTTATTATCATTTTAATATTTGTACTGTAGTGCAGTGATATCACCTAATTCCTGCTATTGATATTTGTCTTCTATCTTTTATTCTTAATCATTCTGGCTAGAGGTTTATCAGTTTTACTGATCTCAAAGAAGTAGCTTTTAGTGTCATTGATTTTCTCTATTGTATTTCTGTTTTCTACTTAATTGCTTTCTGCTTTGATCTTTATTATTTCTTATCTTCTGCTTGCTTTGGGTGTGATGTTTCTTCTTCTAGTTCCTGAAAGTGGAGGCTGAAGTTATTGATTTGACACTACTCTGCTTTTTTAAATAGACATTTTGTGATGAAAATTTCTCTTTACAATACTACATTTCCATTTCTCCCTGCCTGGCCTTTGTGCTATTTTTGTCACTCATTTTACTTTTACCTATGTTATAAACCTTGCACTGTACCATTATTATTTTGTTTAAACAGTCAGTTTTCTTTTAAAGAAGTTTAAGTAATAATTCCATTGCCATTTCTCATGGTCTTTATTCCTCTGAATAGATCCATGTCTCTATCTATCATCATTTTCCTTCTGCCTAAAGGATTTCCTTTAATGTTTCTGTAGTTCAGATCTTCTGGTGATGAATTCAGCCTTTTATGTTCAAAACAGTTTAACTTTGTTTTTGAAAGATATTTTCACTGTGTATAGAATTCTACGTTGACAGGGTTTTTGTTCTTTTTTCCTTTCAGTACTTTATAAATAAGGCTCCAAAGTCTGCTAGTCTGCATTGTTTCTGTAAGAAATCTGCCATTGTGTCGTCCTCATTCCTCGGCAGGTGTGTTTATTCTCTGGCTGCTTTAAGATTTTATTCTTTATCACTGGCTTTAAGCAATTTGGTTACGATGAAACTTGGTATTTGTGTTTGTTGGGGTTCTTGGATCTATGGGTTTATCATTTTCATCTAATTTGGGAACATTCTGGTCACTAATTTCAAATATTTCGGCTGTCACTCCCTTCCTTTGGGGGGACTTCAGTTACATGTGTATTTGGCTGCTTGAAATTGTCCCAAGTACACTGATGCTCTGTTCTTTTGTTTGTTTGTTTCCCCTCTGTTTCATTTTGATAATTTCTATTGCTGTGTCTTTAAATGTATTCATCTATTCTCTTCAGTGTCTAACCTGCAGTTAATCTCATCCAGTATATTTTCATCTCAGACATGGTAGCTTTCATCTCCAGAAGTTAGAGGCGGGTCTTTCTTTCTCATATCTTCCATTCCACTACTTACTTCTTCGAACATATGGAATACGGTTATAAAAAAACTGCTTTAAGGTCCTCGTCTGCTAATTCTAATACCTGTGTTAGTTCTTAGCTGGTTTTGACTGATTGACCTCTCTCCTCATTATTTTCCTACTTCTTTGTATAGGTGATTTTTTTTTTTTATTGGATGCCAAACATTCTGGATTTTGACTTGTTGGATGCTGGGTATTTTTGTGTTCTGGGATGCATTTGAGTTCTTGGAAATGTTTGATGATTTTGGGTGCTGCTTTGTGCCTTGTTAGGCAGGGGCACAGCAGCTTTGGGTCTAGGGTTCATTTTGCCCCACTGCTGAAGCATGATCCTTCTTAGTCCTCTACCAAATGCCTGCAAATTAGGTTTTCCAGCCTGGCTGGTAGGAATAGAAATTACTCCTGGCCTTCTGCACCATCTAATCCTTTCAGGATACTTTTTCTGGCCTCAGGTAATTTCCTCACATACATGTGCAGATTGGTACTCTGCTGATTCTTAAAGGGGGCCCTCTACAGATCTGAAGTTCTCTCTTGTTCCAGCTCCCTCTCCTCTGGCATCCTTTCTGTGAACTGTAGCCGCCTTGGTCTCCCTTGGCGCTCAGCTTCATCTTACCCATTCAGGAAGTTGGCTGAACTCTGCCTGGATCCCCCTTCCCCAGGGAATTGGCTGGACACCCTCCCATGGCCTGAAAATTCTCTCAGTTGGTGACCAAGGGCATTCGTAAGGTCCACCTCATTTGTTTTCCTCTCAGGGATCACTGTCCTTCACTGGCTGATGTCCAGTATTTTAAAACCTCTGGTTTCATGTATTTTATATAGTGCTTTTTGTTGTTGTCTCTGGTGAGAAAGTAAATCCAGGCCCAGTGACTCAGTCTTGGCTGGCAGCAGAATTCTGCTGCATAGTTTCTGAAGTTCGCAGATATTACCCTCAGCCATGAACATGCCACAAATTCTTTACACATCTCAAAAAAATTTTTGGTTGGAAACATTTTTGAAATATTTATAAAACATAAGCCAGAATTAATAAATGTCAGCCAAGACCAAAAATTTTGAGGAAGGAAGCAGATTGTGAATGATGTCAAGCAAAACACAGCCTGGCAACTGTCAGGTTCTAGAGGCACAGAGACCAGTCGGGAGGCACCAGAAAAACTCCCCAGGTTGTGAAGGAAGGAAGGAGGGTAGGAAGGGAAGAGAAGAGGAAAGGAGAGAGGGAAGGAGGGAGACCTCTGAATCCACTATCTCCAGGCATGCCAAACCCAAGAATGCTGAAGGAAAAATTATTATCAATCATGATCACTTGAATACAGGCATCAGGAGGGAGGCGTTGAGAAGAAATTGTAAGAACGTTGAAGAAAGATGTTTAAAGAGAAAAAGATATTCTACATTAGTGGTTCTCAAAGGTCCCTGAGACCCTTCCAGGGGTTCCGTAAGGTCAAAACTACTTTGATACTAATTCAAAGATGGTCTGTGCCTTTTCCACACACATTCTCTGGCAAAAACCTATGTGATGTATAATATCTCAAAGACTGAATGCAGATGCAGACATGAGAATTCATCTGTCTCCTGTTGAGCCAGATATTAAAGAGATTTCCAGAACAATGTAAACAATGTAAAATAATGCCAGAAAAAAGTCTATTTTTTCTATTTGTTTTAAAAATCTAATCATTTTATAAAAGAGATGTTACTTATGTTAACAGGTAATGAAGTTATTATTTTTGAATGATCAATAAAAATTCATTTTAAAATTTGTGTTCACTTCTAAAACTGTCAATATCAATAGCTAACCCATGTAAATAAATCTCTTTAGAGTTCGCAATAATTTTGAAGAGTGAAAGGGGTCCTTAAATCAAAAGTTGAGAACTTCTGTTCTACCTAAAGCTTGGGAAGCCCTATGGAGACCACTATGTAGTTGAGGGACGTATCTTCCCAGAAGCAAGGACCAAGGGCAGATCAAGAGGTCAGAAGGGAGAATTACCCCCGCACCAGCTGCTTCACCTGTTACCCAGACTTTGAAATGATATTTCACTGAACAGCAGCCCCTCTAAGCCTCACCCATGAGGAACCGTGCCCTTGCTCACCACCACAATCTGAGCTGCTCTCTTAGGTTACACAAGTCCCACCCTGAGTTTCTCAAAGGGTATGCAAAACAGCCAGTGCCATTTACAGTTTACTTCACTACCGTGTCCCTAACTGTTCCTCTGACCCAAGCCTAGTGATGGTCCTTTATGTAGGGAGGAAATGTACAAGCCACAAGCACCTATTACATGCCCGACAGTAAGTTAGATGCTTTAATAGGACATCCATTTAATGCTCACCACGCTGTAAGCGGTATCACTATCCCCTTATTTTATAGACAGAATCAGACATTCTAGGGAGCTTAAGGAACTCACCCAACTGCGAAATAACCAAAGGAACTGGAACTCAGGTCACTCTCCAAAATTGATGGTCTTTCCCATCCACACTGCTGCCCTTTACTGCTCCAACATTTGTCACCGTTGTGGTGATATTGTTTGTGAAGTTAAAAACTCCCAAGTATAGCTAGGAGCTGGGAGATCTGCTTTCCAGAACAAGAGTAGTATAGCCTGGTGGTTCACCATATCCGAGCTGTGTGGGGCTGAGCAAGTCATAGCTTCTCTGTGTCTGTTTCCTTGATGGTAAAATGATGTTATAAATAGTCTCCACTTTACTGAGCTGTTGTGAGGACTGAATAAGTTAATATGTAAAAAGCATTTAAACACTGTCTGACACATACATAGTCAACAGTAGAGAGGATCATTATTTGCCATACATTACCTGTACTTGGGTAACTCGCTCAGCTTCTTTGAATTTATGGAAAGGGTATAACATTCCTGCCCTGATAACCACAGAGTTACTGAGAGACTTACAGATAATGAATATGCCTGAGAGTGTTTTTAACTGAATAATATATTATACAAATAAGCAAATATTACTGAAACATTATTAGCCATAAACTCTTAATGTGATATCATTTTGGAATAGGGATATTTCTGGTAAAGAGTGGGTCAATATTTCTGGCAAAAAGACTACATACACTAGTATATACACCACAGCTGATAAGGTCCTCATTCCAAAAACACCAATCAAAACCACATCTAAGAAGCAGGGTTTTTCTGCACAAATACTCCAGGCTAAAGTAATCAGGTGTGAGATGTACAAATAGCTTGGTCTCCATGTGATAGGACAGTGAATTTAGTCAATATCACGAAGAATTCTAAGGAACCGAAATCTAAACAGTACTCAAAGACCGCGAAGGGCTTCAGGGAAACAAAATGTTGGTTTGCAACCAGAAGTTTCTCAACATTCCTTACGCAAACCCAGAAATGTAATTATTGCCATGCTAAAGTGGTTCTGCTTCTCTTCATTTCTCATTGTTAAAAAGCTTTACCCAAACCTGAATCATTTCCTGTCTTAACAACTGCAATCTCTCTTTCCCGTTCTTCCTACCCAACTAAACTCCCAATCACCGCTGTCAAAGAAATTCCCCTCCTCATTGCCAAATAGATATCCCAAGCCATAAGATGTCACGTGCACACATGTGCACGCACACACACACACACACACACACACACACACACATGCACACACATTCCTACCCTACTGAAGTCCCTACTGGTGCTTCACAGCATGTCACCATCTAACTTACTGTACATATTCCGTCATGATCTTGTTTATTAACCATCTATTTCTACTAGTACGTGGGCACCCGGAGGATAGGATTTTGGTCTGTTTTATTCACTGTCCTATTATCATTATCTAGAAGAAAGCCTGATATGTAGTAGATGCATTTTACATTATGTAAGATGAATAAAGGAACCAATCATTTAACTCTGCACTTTGAAAGCTCTTGTGCTTGATTTCAGTGTTTTTCATCCCTTCCATTTAACAATACTTTGTCTTCCTTGCCCAGCTCTTTTTCACAGCCCTGATAGGACTCTTCAGCCGTCTTTGTTTTGTCTCACCGGGCACTGTCCATGAATGTACAGGTCTTGAGTGTTAGGACAACTTTTCTGTATCGGATCCTTCTAAAGGCAGGCGGGGAGCTGACTCAGCCAATGGGACTTCAAAGGATGGAGACCTGGAGCAAAGTGTTTCTCACCCTTGACTCAGTGGGGGAATGAGCAGAGCAGAGAAAGCTGAAGTCTGAATCACCAGTCATCCAATCCTGCTCCCAATCCTGGCTTGCCTCCTGGGCTGACAAGCGGGCTAGGAAGAGAACTGACTCTGTTGATGCTATTCACTGAAGCATGGTACCTTCAAACCCACGCTGGACAGCCACTGGCCCCAGATATGGGAAGTGGACCCCGTGAGTAAGAGCGAGGGATACCTGGGTCAGGAGGCCCCATACCTGGCTGGGCACCAGAGTCTCCTGGACATTCTAGAGTCCTGCCTCCTGGGAATGGTGGTACCTGGGAATCTGTATGTCTTAAGAGCTACCAACTGCTCCTCAGACCAACCCTTGGTAACCAACAAGCCGAGAAGACCACTAAGGACCCTTCCGACCCATGACTACGAGACTCTGAGACCTCCAGAGAGGTAGGACATGGCCCAGGGGAGTTTTAAGTGGAGGTGGAGGTACTTTGGTTCACCTGTGTTGGGGAGGGTGCCTTGTTTAGTGGACAGAAGCTGGGGCTTCTAGAGGTTCCGCAACACCCAGGACAGCACTACACAACAAATTGCCCCCCATCCTACCAAATTTTCAAACACCCCACACACCTGAATGTAGGTAAAATCCGAGCCTGGAACCTAACTCTGTTTTTCATAGAAACAGGAAGTATTTTTGTGCAGATTTACTACATATTGAATTTTGCAGAAATGCAGTTACCATGAAAATTGAGGGGAAGTAGAATTTTTCTTCCTGAAATTTAAAAAAATATTTTTCACCATGGGAAAAGTCACTGATGGCTCCGCCACGCATGATATCTGAAGCTCCAGAGAGGAACAGACTATTTCCATCTGCCTTTGCAGTTGCCACGTGACAGACTTGTCTGTGCGTATCTGCACACCTGACGGCTTCTGTCTCCCTGTTCAGTGGTGCTCACAAATGTCCATGTTGAACTGAACATGGAATAGCTTTCATTTCTCCTTCACATTATGCTTAGTGTAATATAGTTACATGTTTAATGTCATGTATAGGTAGAATATGTTATCAGTGAATTTCATTATAAGTTAGTAAAGAGAATGTTATAAAATACGCATTAAGAAAAAGAGAATTAAGTCTGCTGAAGCCAAGAACCACTGATCCAAACCTCTTAACTCATCCCTCAAAACAAAGCCACCACTCAGCCATAAAAAAGGAATGAAATAATGCCACTTTCAGCAATATGGACGGACCTAGAGATTACCGTACTAAGTGAAGTAAGACAAAGACAAAAATCATGTGATATCATTTATATGTGGAATCTAAAAAAACTGATACAAATAAACTTATTTACAAAATAGAAATAGACTCAGACATAGAAAACAAACTCATGGTTTCCAAAGGGGATAGTGGGAAGGGGTTGGGGGATAAATTAGGAGGTTGGGATTAACATATACACACTTCTATATATAAAATAGATAAACAACAAGGTCCTACTGTATAGCCCAGGGAACTATATTCAGTACCTTCTAATAACACATAATGGAAAAGAATCTGGAAAGAAGAGATATATATGTATAAATGAATCACTTTGCTGTATACCTGAAACTAACACAACATTGTAAATTAATGATACTTCAATTTTAAAAAATGGTTATAAACATCTTAATTCACCCTTCAGAACAAAGCTACTAGTTGGAGGAGAAAACACTATTTTCCTTGGCTCGTCCTTGTCGTTGGCTTGTTTACCCTTGACTTGATCCCATTCGTCATCCAGGTTTGTGACCTATTCAGTAATAAGTCTTCCAGTAGAACCAGTTCAAATTCAAACCAGTCTTCCAGTACAAACCAGATGCTTGTAGCATCTCAAGCATCACAAAAGAGGTCTTTTTTCATGGATGGGCCCCCAGGAGACCCTCTCAGCTTTGCTCAGCTTTCCTTTTGAAGCACAGATAGTGTGAGCTTTCTTTTTAGAACTTGGTTTTATTAATGGGAACTCTACTTTGACAGTTTACAGTCAAGACCACAAGGAGGGCTTGACATAACCACACTGCCTGACCCTGCTGGGCAGTAAGTGCCACAGTGGGGCTAGAAGCTCTTAACTTTTAGTGCTTCTCCTTTTTAAGCATCTCCCTTCCTCCTACCCCTCACCTGTGTGCCACAGTGTACACTCTGGCTGCTAAATGTGACTGCTCTCAACGCACCTCAGAAACTCTTCCCTTCAATTCCTGGGGAGGCCCTCGGTCCAAGAAACAACAATAAGGTTACCAAGACCTGTGACCAAGGGGGAAAGGAGATATTGTTTGTACCAGACTAGATCCCAGCTGAGAATTATTCTTCATGCAGAGGTAATGAGGGAAGTTGCAAGAGAAAATCCTCTAGTGTGGTTTTCCTACCAAGTTATTCTGCAGAGAAAAGATGGTACCTGCTAAAGATGGTCAGTGGGTTCTAAATGGCTGGAGTGGGAGTAGCCGAGAACAAGCCTCCAGGAGATCGTCCCAGCCATCATCCTCCAAAGCTGTAAGGGTGGCCATTCCGCCATCTTCCTCTCCATCCTCAGCTAAACCTCTCCTGCCTCAGCTGTGGGCGTTGCATCTGAGTGCTTTACTTAGATGGACTTTCCTCTCCCCCTTCCTCTTTCCATCCTTTGCCCCCTTTTCCTCTCCTTCTTATTCTTCATCTCCCTCTACAGTCTCTTCCAAGTCTCATTCCTTGCTCTCCATCCACCAAGAAAGACCCATATGAGATACTACCTGTATTTTTATATTTTCTTGGAATTGTATCAACGTACCTTATTTTAAACTGTAACATTTTATCATTGTATATACGTAAAGTATTGATATAATTCATAACTATTCCCCCTGGCCTTTTCATTTACCATTAATATTTATGGTATCTTCTGCTCTGATTTACTCAAATTTGTTTTAAGCCTAGAATTCTGGGAATACTTCATTCCGAAAAAGCTAAATGCATTTATGAGAAAACTCAGCTTGCTTCTCAAAGTGGGGCTGATGATGCTTTTCCCAATAAGATATAAATACAATTTTACGTATAATAAGAATAGCATGGCACTGGAACGTCTGAGGTTAAATGTCTTTGATTGATGGAATTTGGCATTTTACTAGGTAATCCTCTGAATCAACACGGCTTGGCTTGGAATGCAATGTCACCTTAAGGAAAAAGACTGAATGTACTTGAATACTTAACTCAAGGCCGCATTCAGCCTTGCTCCATTTATATAATGTCTTTGGGTTGGTGTCTACTCAGTGTACAGTGTACCCCTATTTCTCATGAAAGGGAACCAACTTCCCTGTTCCCCCACTTCCCATCTATAGATGTGGGCCTAGGGGTGATACCCTGGGCCATGGCTGGCTGGGCCAAGAGCGTTTGCTAGGCCCAAAGCTAGAGCATTCACCTTCTCTCTCCCCAGAATTTTGCATCCAACCTGAAACACACATCCTATGACTCATGGTTGGAGTCAAAACAAAGGAGGTGCTATTCTGCTTAGAAACTCATCTGGGACATGTGGGGCGGCTATGTTTTCCTCTGTATGAACCAGAGATGCAAAGAAAGGCAGTTTTCATAGAAAGAGAGAAGCAAGAAGTGGAGATAAGAAGAGAGAAAGACCCCTCAGGCTCTGCCAGGCAACCTCCCAGGCTGTTGCGGAAGCTAGGTGGCACCCCTGAAGGTTGCCTACAATTTCTCTTCTTTTTTTTTTTTTTTTTTTTGCTTGAGCAAAGGCAGCTCATTTCAACAAGCTCATGGTTCTTGCCATTGCCAAATCCTATTGCTTGTAATCACCAACATCTACCTGAGTGCATCTCACTCTTCATAGTGAATTTTTTCTCAGATTTGGTTGTTATTACACAATATGGTCCCTCTCTACTTCATGTCCACTGATTCGTTATTGTGTGTGTGTGAGTTTGTGTGTGTGTGAGAGACAGAGACAGAGAGAGAACTGACATAGAAAGCTCTGACCTAAGTATAGAAGTTTTCAAAGAAAGGCACTGTTTGAGGTTAACCTGTTCCTAAAAAGGACGTCCAGCTAACCCCAAAGTGTCCTGAAAGATGGTCTTCACCTCTGGATCCACTGGGCCCTCGGGCCTGGCTCTCATTGTACAGACTCAGGAATTCAGGTTTTGTGGTGTTTCACATGCATACTGTTCTTGTGAGGCAGATGTGTCAGTCCAGAAAGGAACTCTGACTATTTAGCTAAAATAAAAGCTATAACTTCCAAAGGGACAAGCTACTATTATTTACCGACAGCACGTTTTCTTCTTCCAGGAAGGACACATTGGGAAACCACAATAGCATCAGAAGTGTTCTTAATGATCAAGGAATCAGACAGAAGGATGGGTCCAGTGTTTAATGGCATCCGTCTCGGGGACCTTCGTCCCCACTCTGCATCAGCACCTCTCAGCAGCTGTGACTGGTACATAGCCGGGGTGGGAACTGTCGCATTTGTCCAGGAGTCCATATGTCTTGCTTCCTGGCAGCCTCAGGCTCTTTTTTCTCTCTAGCTGTATTCCAGGATATAGCATGGAAGCCAGCCTATTGCATGAAGGTGGTCTAATGCCATTTACACTGATTAAAAGGGTGATCTTATGTACTGGGAATTATATTTCTTGAAAGTATTAAACAATGTATATTCTTTCTGGGTCACCCTTTAATTGTCTCTGGTTGCCTGGTAGCTTCCTACCTTTGAAGGAGAGGTATCCATTACCTTGGGGAGAAGACGACGGAGGCTAGAACAAAGAAGGTATCGCTTGTCTTAAAACTCCAGAGTAGAGTTTAAGGCCATGGCCAGACAATAGCCTAAGCCAAGTGTCCTTAATTGTAATAGGTGCAGTAGGAAAGGAAAAAAAAAAATGCTGACAAGTAACTATGACCTATCATCTATTGCAAGATGTATCTTAAAATGTGGTGGAAAATGTGCCAGGCTTTGCCAAGAGACAAGAGGGATTTATTTGGAACTCCTCAAACTGGGCTTTACTTCTCAAGAATCAGGGAGGAAGAGTGGACCCACACACCAGAGAGTGACCTGGGCTGCACTAGGTCAGGGAGGCCTTCCACCCAGCCCGGGAGGGCATGGCCTGCGGCTGATGGGAAGAGCCCACAGAAAGAGAAAAAGGAGGAAGCAAGAGCTCAGCTCTGACGGTCAAGTCTGGAAGCGGGGGTAGAAACCTATGGTCACTGGGCTCGTGGCTTCCTCCCCCGGGGGAGCCCGGGAGGTGGCAATTGCCCCAGAAAGGTGGGCACAGAGTGAGACCCAGCTTCCAGCCAGGCACAGAAGGATCCCAGAGCCCAGGGGCACCAGCAGAGTGGGAGAAGCCACCAAGAGCTCCTGGGACCAGGAAGCTGGAGTCCAGGAACCTCACATCTGGGGCAATGGCAAGGCCCATGGCTGTTGGCACCGAGCAGCTTCACGGCCCACACCCGGTGAGACCTGTCACACCACAGCTGACACACAGGGCACAGGAGGCCACAAGGACCCAAGGACAGGGGCTACCACCTGACCCGGCAGGATGAGGCATCTCCCCTTGAGGGGGGCAGGCTGGGACCTCGCCACACCCCTGCAGATGCCACACCAACCTACGGGAGAGGACCAGACGGAGCCGGAGGGGTATGCCCTGAAAGGCCATTGCCCAAGAGTTACTGAGATTTAAGATAAACACAATGGCGGACATAGTCATGCCTGCACTGGGCTAAAAACCTTGACCTGGACCAAGCATGCTGGAACTCATTAACCCTGACATGTATTCATTCAGTAAATTATTTATGGAGCACATACTACCTGCCGGGCAATGTTCTAGGTACTTGGGATGGATCCGAGATCGAATCAGACAAAAGCCCTACCGTGCAGCCTACGTTCTGCAGGGGGTGAACCGACAGTAAACTGTGACCATAACAAAGAATGGACTTACATGGGATGTGAGACGCGAACCTGGAAAATAAATGTCTGCCTCAAGGAGTCTGGTCCTGAGAGCAAAACCGTGTCCAGTTACACAATATCCATCCCCACCGGCGCTCCTACACTTGTGTATGCCAGCTTCGCCTCCCTCTGAAGGACCCTGAGGACACAAAGATGAACACAAGGTAGGCTGTGTCCTCGAGGACCTGACAGCCCAGCCTGTGAGTTTGCACTATGGGCTTCACGGGGCAGGAACTGTGTCCCTTCCTTCATTTAATAAATGTTTACCGAGCACCCAGTGAAATGCATGCCTGGCACTGGGCACTCACACAACACACAAGACATTCACAAAGCACACACGACCTACACAGCACACAGAAAATATACACATACAACAAACAACACACGCTCAAACAATACCCCCTCACACAACACACACAGAAAAGTCACACAACATACCACATACACAAAACACACAAAACCACACACTCACACAACATACACAAAACATACACACAGCAAACACAACACCTGCCACACACAACACACACGCTGACCCAACACACGCATCCAAGTCTCCGTGCTGAAATGTTTTCACATTAAAGCCCCCAGGACAGAGATGCAGGCTGATGGAGCCAACCTACCAGACAAAATATGACCACATGGAGGTGGTGAACGGAACGAAAGCCTTAAGACCTGGGTGGGGTAGGGGGGGTGTCCCAGTTGAGACACTTCAGGACAACACTTGGGGGGTCCCAAGTTCCCACAGGCGCCCCCTGCAGCCTCTGAGGAGGGATTTATGACCATGAGAGTTGTTTACAATCAAGAGCTCGGGGTCCGCTCTCATGATGTAATTTCTTTAAGATGCTCTAGACTCTGTTCCTGCAGGGCCGAGAGGGCCACCTGGTACCAGGTGTACCTGTGTCTCTCTCAACACCTGGTGCTTCAGTAAAGGTTATAATCACATTGTGTAACTGTGTCATCGGGGTTTCCTTTCCAGAAGTTAGCCTGATGCAGTGAAGTTTAAAACAATAACCTGCCGACAGCATGAAATTTATTTTCTAACTTTCAGCGGATCAAAGGAAGTGCAATTTGGCTTCCATAGTGAATATCCCAGCTTTGCATGACAGCACAAAGTGTTTTGAGAGGAAAAACCCTCTGTGGTCAAAGGCATATCTTTGAAGTGCAGTAAGGAGCTTATGTTTTAACTGATATTCTTGAATTATTGAAAGAAAGTTCCAATCTCACTATGGCACGAAGTTACAGCTTTTACCATTACCCTCTGATAAACGCTTCTTTGGTCCCAGCTGAGCCGTATACTTATTTTGAGCAATTTTAAAAGAACGTATGTGTGTGTGCGTGTGTGTGTGTGTGTATACACACATATATAGTATATATTGCATAGTTTTAAAAGAATATATATATATATATATATATGTTTCTTTTCTTGATACTTTCCAAACATATTCTTTACCATGACTGTAATGAAAAACTCCCAGGAGGTAGCAGTTTTAACACTTTTTCAAGGTCTGAATAAATGAGATTAACTCTTGAAACTCAAGTGCTCAGAGTAAATGTTTTCTGCCCAGTAGTGTCCCCCGCACACAAGCATTATTTCCTAGAAACCCATATCACACATCCCCAAGGGGCCATACAGACTTGGACAAACATTTAAACAAGCAACAAGCTGCCTCAAGTCCTTTTTAGAACAAGCTGAGATTCACCTAAAGAAAGAAAGAAGCAGGGAACATGCCAGGTGAAAGTTAGGATGGAGAATCGAAGGCGGCTCTGTGAGTGCAGAAGTGACTCAAGGGAAACATTGACAGCTGTTCAAAGATCTGAGAGTTGGAGGTAACTAACAGTAACATATGCAGGCACTTTACTTTGCGATGTCAACAGGAAAGCTAAGCCACAAATGTGTGTGCCGGGGAGAGGAACCAATATGGCGGAGTAGAAGGACGTGCTCTCACTCCCTCTTCCGAGAACACCAGAATCACAACTAGCTGCTGGACAATCATTGACAGGAAGACACTGGAACGCACCAAAGAAGATACCCCACATCCAAAGACAAAGGAGAAGCCACAATGAGACGGTAGGAGGGGCGCAATCAGAGTAAAATCAAATCCCATAACTGGTGGGTGGGTGACTCACAGACTGGTGAACAATTATACCACAGAAGTCCACCCACTGGAGTGAAGGTTCTGAGCCCCACCTCAGGCTTCCCAACCTGGGGGTTCGGCAATGGGAGGAGGAATTCCTAGAGAATCAGACTTTGAAGCCTAGTGGGAATTGACTGCAGGACTTCAACAGGACTGGAGGAAACAGAGACCCCACTCTTGGAGGGCGCACACAAAATATTGGTGCATCGGGGCCCAGGGGAAGGAGCAGTGACCCCGGGGGAGACTGAACCAGACCTACCTGCTAGTGTTGGAAGGTCTCCTGCAGAGGCAGGGGTGGCTCTGTTTCACCATGGGGACAAGGACACTGGCAGCAGAAGTTCTGGGAAGTACTCCTTGGCATGAGCCCTCCCAGAGTCTGCCATTAACCCCACCAAAGAGCCCAGGTAGGCTCCAGTGTTGGGTTGCCTCAGGCAAAACAACCAAAGGGAGGGAACCCAGCCCCACCCATCAACAGCCAAGTGGATTAAACTTTTACTGAGCTTTGACCACCACAGCAACAGTCAGCTCTACCCACCACCAGAGCCTCCCATCAAACCTCTTAGATAGCCTCAACCACCAGAGGGCAGACAGCAGAAGCAAGAAAAACTATAATCCTGCAGCCGGTGGAACAAAAACCACATCACAGAAAGACAGACAAGATGAAAAGGCAGAGGGCTATATACCAGATGAAGGAACTAGATAAAACCCCAGAAAAACAAGTAAATGAAGTGGAGATAGGCAACCTTCCAGAAAAAGAATTCAGAATAATGATGGTGAAGATGATACAGGACTTCGGAATAAGAATGGAGGCAAAGATCGAGAAGATGCAAGAAAAGTTTAACAAAGACCTAGAAGAATTAAAGAACAAACACACAGAGATGAACAATACAATAACAGAAATGAAAACTACACTAGAAGGAATCAATAGCAGAATAACTGAGGCAGAAGAATGGATAAGTGACCTGGAAGACAGAAAGGTGGAATTCACTGCTGCAGAACAGAATAAAGAAAAAAGAATGAAAAGAAATGAAGACAGCTAAGAGACCTCTGGGACAACATTAAACGCAACAACATTCGCATTATAGGGGTCCCAGAAGGAGAAGAGAGAGAGAAAGGACCAGAGAAAATATTTGAAGAGATTATACTCAAAAACTCCCCTAACATGGGAAAGGAAATAGCCACCCAAGTCCAGGAAGCACAGCGAGTCCCATACAGGAGAAACCCAAGGAGAAACACGCCGAGACACATAGTAATCAAAGTGGCAAAAATTAAAGACAAAGAAAAATTATTGAAAACAGCAAGGGAAAAACGAAAAATAACATACAAGGGAACTCCCATAATGTTAACAGCTGATTTCTCAGCTGAAACTCTACAAGCCAGAAGGGAGTGGCATGATATACTTAAAGTGATGAAAGGGAAGAACCTACTACCAAGATTACTCTACCTGGCAAGGATCTCATTCAGATTTGATGGAGAAATCAAAAGCTTTACAGACAAGCAAAAGCTAAGAGAATTCAGCACCACCAAACCAGCTCTACAACAAATGCTAAAGGAACTTCTCTAAGTGGGAAACACAAGAGAAGAAAAGGACCTACAAAAACAAACCCAAAACAATGAAGAAAATGGTCATAGGAACATACATATCGATAATTACCGTAAACGTGAATGGATTAAATGCTCCAACCAAAAGACACAGGCTTGCTGAATGGATACAAAAACAAGACCCATATATATGTTGTCTACAAGAGACCCACTCCAGACCTAGGGACACATACAGACTGAAAGTGAGGGGATGGAAAAAGATATTCCATGCAAATGGAAATCAAAAGAAAGCTGGAGTAGCTATATTCATATCTGATAAAATAGACTTTAAAATAAAGAATGTTACAAGAGACAAGGAAGGGCACTACATAATGATCAAGGGATCAATCCAAGAAGAAGATATAACAATTATAAATATATATGCACCCAACATAGGAGCACCTCAATATATAAGGCAACTGCTAACAGCTATAAAACAGGAAATCGACAGTAACACAATAATAGTGGGGGACTTTAACACCTCACTGACACCAATGGACAGATCATCCAAAATGAAAATAAATAAGGAAACAGAAACTTTAAATGACACACTAGACCAGATAGATTTAATTGATATTTATAGGACATTCCATCCCAAAACAGCAGATTACACTTTCTTCTCAAGTGCACACGGAACATTCTCCAGGATAGATCACATCTTGGGTCACAAATAAAGCCTCAGTAAATTTAAGAAAATTGAAATCATATCAAGCATCTTTTCTGACCACAACGCTATGAGATTAGAAATGAATTACAGGGAAAAAAACGTGAAAAACACAAACACATGGAGGCTAAACAACACGTTACTAAATAACCAAGAGATCACTGAAAAAATCAAAGAGGAAATCAAAAAATACCTACAGACAAATGACAATGAAAACACGACGATCCAAAAGCTATGGGATGCAGCAAAAGCAGTTCTAAGAGGGAAGTTTATAGCTATACAAGCCTACCTCAAGAAACAAGAAAAATCTCAAGTAAACAATCTAACCTTACACCTAAAGGAACTAGAGAAAGAAGAACAAAAAAACCCAAAGTTAGGAGAAGGAAAGAAATCATAAAGATCAGAGCGGATATAAATGAAATAGAAACAAAGAAAACAATAGCAAAGATCAATAAAACTAAAAGCTGGTTCTCTGAGAAGATAAACAAAATTGATAAACCATTAGCCAGACTCATCAAGAAAAAGAGGGAGAGGACTCAAATCAATAAAATTAAAAATGAAAAAGGAGAAGTTACAACAGACACCGCAGAAATACAAAGCATCCTAAGAGACTACTACAAGCAACTCTATGCCAATAAAATGGACAACCTGGAAGAAATGGATAAATTCTTAGAAAGGTATAACCTTCCAAGACTGAACCAGGAAGAAACAGAAAATATGAACAGACCAATCACAAGTAATGAAATTGAAACTGTGATTAAAAATCTTCCAACAAACAAAAGCCCAGGACCAGATGGCTTCACAGGTGAATTCTATCAAACATTTAGAGAAGAGCTAACACCCATCCTTCTCAAACTCTTCCAAAAATTTGCAGAGGAAGGAACACTCCCAAACTCATTCTATGAGGCCACCATAAACCTGATACCAAAACCAGACAAAGATACTACCAAAAAAGAAAATTCAGACCAATATCACTGATGAATATAGATGCAAAAATTCTCAACAAAATACTAGCAAACAGAATCCAACAACACATTAAAAGCGTCATACACCACGATTAAGTGGGATTTATCCCAGGGATGCAAGGATTCTTCCATATACGCAAATCAATCAATGTGATACACCATATTAACAAATTGAAGAATAAAAACCATATGATCATCTCAATAGATGCAGATAAAGCTTTTGACAAAATTCAACACCCATTTATGATAAAAACTCTCCAGAAAGTGGGCATAGAGGGAACCTACCTCAACATAATAAAGGCCATATACGACAAACCCACAGCAAACCTCATTCTCAATGGTGAAAAACTGAAAGCATTTCCTCTAAGATCAGGAACGAGACAAGGATGTCCACTCTCACCACTATTATTCAACATAGTTTTGGAAGTCCTAGCCATGGCAATCAGAGAAGAAAAAGAAATAAAAGGAATACAAATTGGGAAAGAAGAAGTAAAACTGTCACTGTTTGCAGATGACATGATATTATACATAGGGAATCCTAAAGATGCCACCAGAAAACTACTAGAGCTAATCAATGAATTTGGTAAAGTTGCAGGATACAAAATTAATGCACAGAAATCTCTTGCATTCCTATACACTAATGATGAAAAATCTGAAAGAGAAATTATGGAAACACTCTCATTTACCATTGCAACAAAAAGAATAAAATACCTAGGAATAAACCTACCTAGGGAGACAAAAGACCTGTATGCAGAAAACTATAAGACACTGATGAAAGAAATTAAAGATGATACCAACAGGTGGAGAGATATACCATGTTTTTGGATTGGAAGAATCGATATTGTGAAAATGACTCTACTACCCAAAGCAATCTACAGATTCAATGCAATCCCTATCAAATTACCAATGGCATTTTTTATGGAACTAGAACAAATCATCTTAAAATTTGTATGGAGACACAAAAGACCCCGAATCGCCAAAGCAGTCTTGAGGGAAAACAACGGAGCTGGAGGAATCAGACTCCCTGACTTCAGACTATACTACAAAGCTACAGTAATCAAGACAATATGGTACTGGCACAAAAACAGAAACATAGATCAATGGAACAACATAGAAAGCCCAGAGATAAACCCACGCACCTATGGTCAACTAATCTATGACAAAGGAGGCAAAGATATACAATGGAGAAAAGACAGTCTCTTCAATAAGTGATGCTGGGAAAATTGGACAGCTACATGTAAAAGAATGAAATTAGAACACTCCCTAACACCATACACAAAAATAAACTCAAAATGGATTCGAGACCTAAATGTAAGACTGGACACTATAAAGCTCTTAGAGGAAAACATAGGAAGAACACTCTTTGACATAAATCACAGCAAGATCTTTTTTGATCCACCTCCTAGAGTAATGGAAATAAAAACAAAAATAAACAAATGGGATCTAATGAAACTTCAAAGCTTTTGCACAGTAAAGGAAACCATAAACAAGACGACAAGACAACGCTCGGAATGGGAGAAAATATTTGCAAACGAATCAACGGACAAAGGATTAATCTCCAAAATATATAAACAGCTCATTCAGCTCAATATTAAAGAAATAAACAACCCAATCCAAAAATGGGCAGAAGACCTAAATACACATTTCTCCAAAGAAGACATACACATGGCCAAGAAGCACATGAAAAGATGCTCAACATCACTAATTATTAGAGAAATGCAAATCAAAACTACAATGAGGTATCACCTCACACCAGTTAGAATGGGCATCATCAGAAAATCTACAAACAACAAATGCTGGAGAGGGTGTGGAGAAAAGGGAACCCTCTTGCACTGTTGACAGGAATGTAAATTGATACAGCCACTATGGAGAACAGCATGGAGGTTCCTTAAAAAATTAAAAATAGATTTCCCATATGATCCAGCAATCCCACTACTGGGCGTATACCCAGAGAAAACCATAATTCAAAAAGACACATGCACCCCAATGTTCATTGCAGCACTATTTACAATAGCCAGGTCACGGAAGCAACCTAAATGCCCATTGACAGATGAATGGATAAAGAAGTTGTGGTACATATATACAATGGAATATTACTCAGCCATAAAAAGGAACAAAATTGAGTCATTTGTTGAGACTTGGATGGATCTAGAGGCTGCCATACAGAGTGAAGTAAGTCAGAAAGAGAAAAACAAATATCATATATTAATGCATGTATGTGGAAACTAGAAAAATGGTACAGATGAGCCGGTTTGCAGGGCAGAAGTTGAGACACAGATGTAGAGAACAGACATATGGACACCAAGGGGGGAAAACTACGGTGGGGTGGGGATGGTGGTGTGCTGAATTGGGCGATTGGGATTGACATGTATACACTGATGTGTATAAAATTGATGACTAATAAGAACCTGCAGTATAAAAAAACGAACAAACAAAACAACTAATACTAAACTTTCATTGGGTTATTTGTATGGAAATATGTTAATATAAATGTTTCAGACATTACGTGAAATTTCTAAAAATCTTATATGTTCTGGTATAACATTATAAGTCATAATTCTAGTTATTATTTTAAAATGTATATCTCAGAAATAACTAAATTTCCTTGTCAATGCACTATTATGAACTTTCATCAAATCTTTAACTGTGGTCATTTTTAAGTCTTTTGTCATTTACAGACAGTTCTGGGTGTACTCTGATGCTTTTGCAAAAATCTTCCTATAAAAGGGTTTTATCCTCAAGGAATTCATGGAAAAGACTCTGACAAGTACAGGTTTCTGGTAACTGACTATACTGCTGAACTGAATGAATAAGCATTTTCAGAACTCTAATGGAAAACTGATGAATTCATAAAAGTGCTAACAAAAGATCAAGATGAAAAAAAAATTAATTACATGGGACTGAGTGAACTGATGAGGATGAGTATAATTTTTGTGACTTTCTGTTTGAATTAAAAAAAAGAAAATCCCACAAGGACTCAGAGGCAAAGAATATACAAATCAATTTTCACTGCAAAGTAAAGGAGCTGTTACAGTGGAGGATTACTGGACTGAATGTCAATATTATGACATAGTAGGAGTGTGTTTCGTGTTTGGTAATTGCAATCATTGTTGTTTTGTTGTGGTCATCCATGTACAATGCTTGGTGTCAGTCTATTTATCTCTTGTGAAAATAAAATAGAGTGTGTGTGTGTGTGAAAAAAAAAAATGTGTGTGCCGGGGATGCCACGAGCAGCATTAACTCATAGACAGGAGAGGCTCAAGGTGCCTCCAGCTCTACCCATTCCAACTGTGCTTCGTCAGCCTCAGTTCCCCATCTGTCACATGGGGAAACCAGAGCCCACCTGGCCAGGATGGTGAACATACAGGTAAAGTGCTTATTGCTGTAGTTGGCACATAGTAGGTGCTTTGTGCTGCTATTTTTGGTCCCCCAAGATAGGTAGGGGACGCGTTACAGTTTCAAGCCTGGAGTAAGGATGCCTTCCCAGTCCAAAACTGGACCTGTGGTTTGATGAGAAAAGGTGCAGATATGAAACAACACTGCCCAGCATTGAAAACTAAGACCTTTCAATATTTTATCTCCCGACTATGTCACACATCTAAGATTCACACATAAATAAGCCTTACCTTTAAGAAGTGGCTTTTTCCTTCTTCCTTTACGACCAGACTCTTTCAAACTAGGTCAAACACTTATTGCATTGGGGTTATGAATTAATGTGAGAACAGTAAGAAGCAGAAGTGAGAAACTATAGACATGCAAAGTTTATCTAGAAAAATGTTAGCCTTGTCATACAGAAAACACTAGGACCCAGCATAGAAAGTCTGCTAACGTGATTTCACCCTTTTCTGCCAATGGGAGAAAAAGTGAACCCGAGAGTTTTCAGGACCATAAACATCCTCCTTCTGTGTGTGTGTGTGTGTGTGTGTGTGTGTGTTGGAGGGGAGGGGAGGAATCCTCTAATGTGTCCAACACAATGCAAATAAATACCTCTTAAACTGAAATATGATTGACATGTTAGTTTCATGTGTACAACATAATGATTGGACATTTGTATATACTTTGAAATGATCACAATAAGTCTAGTGAACAACCATCACCACCCACAGTTACAAATGTCTTTTCCTGTGATAAGAACTTACAAGATCTAACCTCTTGGCAACTTTCATATATACAAGGCAATATTCTTAACTATGGTTATCATGCTGTATATTACCTCCTAGGACTTATTTATTTTATAACTGGAACTTTGCACATTTTGACCCCTTCACCCATTTCACCCCTCCCCACCCCCTGCCTCTGGTAACCACCAATCTGTTCTATCTCTGAGATAATTCAAAATCAGACTTAGACAAAGTGATCTCAATTATAGGGAAATCGCTCTCTCTCCTCTCCCCTTTTAGACAGAACCACTAACAGCACTTTCTTATAAATAAAATTCTCAAAATGCATTGAAGAACATTTAGAAGCAATAAAATTAATCCAGAAACATCATTGGCAGAAGCATGTTGGCCATTTGTGCCAAAACCTGGCTGACCTTTCAATGTTATTATTGTATTGTGAAAAGAATTTTTAAACAAGCAGTTACCATATTTACTTAAGAGTCAATGTAGCCAAGAATGAAGTAAATACCGTGTGAACCATCAGGCCTCTTAATGACCAGAGACTCTTTCTATACTCAGAGTTTCACTGTCACTACTTGAGACAACAAGATTATATGTGTGGGAGGCTCTTCAATTTCCCCCTCAGAAGGAGGCCTGGGGAAGAATAAAGGAAGTTGTGCTCAAAGCTAGAGAAAAGGAGAGATGAATAAGGCAGCAATCAGGAAAAGTCTGAACCACCCTAATGCAACAACCCACCCACCCTGTGGACATAAAACTGACGTGTGGAACCTACGTGGGTGTTTTTCCCACTTTGTCAAATGAGATGGTTAGACCAACACAGGCTTTTCTTCTAAAGCATCCAGATTAGCTGGATAAATAGTGCTAGGCGAACCCCCACTTGCCCTTTGCTTGGGCTTTGGCAGTCAGAACCCACCCCCGCAGGGCTCCCACTCCCCTGGATGAAGCCCAGACCACTGGCTCTCATTCCAGACCTGCCTTGCCCCCCTGACCCCATCTTTCTGACAAGTTCCCCTCCTTGCCTTGATGCTTCTCGGCTGAGGTCAAATCACATACCAGCCTCCTTGCCGGTTTCTCCATTGTTCCCTCATTCCCTCTGCCCAGACCGTTATCCTTCTTCCTCCTCCTTCCAGGCCCATCCTCAATACTGCATGCTCCTTTCAGAGGGCATTCTAGGGTTTTCCCAGCCCTCCAACCAGGGGAGACGGGTGACTGTCTCCACCTCCTCTGAGCCCTTGGCTTCACCTCCCCGTCCCGGGTGGCACCCGCACCCGGGACTCCGTATGGCTGAGCTCTTCTCTCCTTGGTACTCATCAGAGGCTGCAAGGTAAGCTCTTTCCCTGACTGACCACAGCTTGAGCAGAGCCCATGTTTAAATCTTTGCCGAATAAATGAAAGCAGCTCCATTTACACTACTTACACCCACCGTCCCTTAGAAAATTCAGACCACACGGACGGCACAGAGAACCTGTGATCATGTTCAAGAACAAAGTTTTCTGGGAAATGGACCTCAATTCCCCCAGCAGAGGGATTTGGCAGTCACTCAGGACAGCCTTGTTCTAGCCGGCTTCTTGTTGACTTGGGGAAATTACGGAAACTACGGCTGTCTATTTCCTGGGTCAGTGATTCTCAAGCCACATTACCCCAACTGCACCCGGAGAGTTTTTTAAAAATCCCTCTGCCCAGGTCTGCTGCATCTCAGACCTATGCCACCAGAACGTCTGGGGGGTGGGGCCCAGGTACCGGTAGTGCGTAAGGCTCCCCAGGTGATTCCAACATGCAATCAAGATGGACAAAGGCTGGCCTAGATCACAGAGGGCGATCATAGTCAGTAGACGTTTGTTCTATTTGTACGTAGCTGAGTGGGTCCCCTAATGCAGCAACACCATTTTCTACACCGACTGGGCCGACAGGGGCCAGGCAGAGGAAGGGAGTCCAACTTCAGGGGTTTATTCACACACAGCAGGTTTCCCTGGAACCATAATTCATGACCCAGACATCAGTTCCAGACTAAAGGAAGTGTCTGTCTCCACCACCCCTCCTCCGCCACCCTCCCAGCATTTTTCACTTTCCTATGAACCTAGTTTTTATATACTATGCCACATTACCTAAATCTCTTAAACATTTCAACTGGGAAAGAAAATCTAGAACTCTGATCTTGCAGTTAAATAAATCTCAGAATTCGAGGTTGATGAGGAATATTCAAGTGTGCTGAGTGATGTGGGGTGTAATTTCCCACATTATTACAATAGCAAAAATGTAACCTCTCCTTCTCCCTATGAGTCAGCTCAGTAACCCACTGCGATAATCTAGAGAAATGCTTAAACCTTGAGGGAAATTTGTTCAAAAGAGGTTGTCATGGCAAGTATCACATGAGATTTTTTAAATCAACAAGTCAAAGTACCCATTCTAACACCTCTGACTAGAATCATATATTTTCTCCCCAGGAAAGAAATGCTGTGATTTTTTGCATATTGTTTAACAGGTTATTATTTTGTTTGTTTGTTTCCCAGCTTAAATGAAATATAATTGACATATAACATTGTGCAAGTTTAAGGTGTACAATGTGTTGATTTGATACATTTTTATACTGTCAGATATGACCACCATAGTGTTAGCTAACACCTCCATCCCATCACATAATTACCACTTCTTTTTTTGTGGTGAGAACGTTTAAGATCTACTCTCTTAGTGACTTTCAAGTATGTAATACAATATATTAGCTACAATCACCATGCTGAACATTAGATCCCCAAACTTGTTATTCTTATAACTGGAAGTTTGTACCTTTTGACCAACATCTCCCCATTTCCCTCACTCCCCAGCCCCTGCAAATGCCACTCTACTCTCTGTTTCTCTGAGTTCAGCTTTTTTTGATTCCACATATAAGTGATATCGTACAGTATTTGTCTTCCTCTGTCTGTCTTATCTCACTTAGCTTAATACCCTGAAGCTTCTTCCATGTTCTTGCAAAAGGCAGGGTTTCCTTTCTCATGGCTGAATAGTATTCTATTGTATGTCCAGTATGTACCACATCTTCTTTATCCACTCATCTGTTGACAAACACTTAGATTATTTCCATATCTTGGCTATTATGAATAATGCTGCAATGAACATGGAAGTGTAGGTATCTCTTTAAGATACTGATTTCATTTCCTTTGGATATATATCTAGTAGTGGAATTGCTGGATCATATGGTAGTTCTATTTTTAATTTTTTGAGGAACCTCCATACTGTTTTCCAAAGTGGCTACACCAATTTACTTTCCCACCAACAGTGCACAAATGTTCCCTTTTCTCCACATACTCATTAACATTTGTCATCTGTTCTTTTATTGATGTACAGATTATTCATTAACAGATAGATGATACAATCTGTGAAACTAGGTTTCTCCCACCTATTTCAGGCAGGGTATGTTTAATCCTTCCAGAGAAATATCTGTTGAGTTCCTATTATAGTTGAATTTTTACTTTATAATATGTATTGTATTGGTTGTAGCTTAAATATTATCTACAGACCATTTCAGAGGCTAGAAAATAACCCTTGTACATAATGCCTTCTTTAAAAACTAGCTTACAGGTAACATGTGCCAGCTTGGACGATAAATTCCCATAAGAAATGGTAGAAGGGAGCCTTAATCATGTTCCTCACGTGAACGAACTCTGAAAGCTTCAGCACTCATACAAATATGAGTTCAAATACATCTCAAGAAGAATTATTCATCGACTAGCATTTCCCTTCTTTGGGTCCCGTTATCATATCAGCACAATGAAACGTGAAGAGGTTTGGGAGCCCAACTGACCCAGGTTCAAATCCTGACTCTGTCATTCATCTGCCACCATCTGGAGATGGTACCTGCCTAAATCTGCTAGCTCTGCCCCCCATCCTCCTTTGGGACAAATTGAAAACAGTAAAACCTGTGTACAGAGCACAGGTAATGTCTGTAAAGCACCCAGACGTCGCCAGGGGGAGCCAGATGACAGCTGAGCCTGGTTCATTCAGGACGGCGGCAGATCTGCCCAGAGCGAAGAGGTCGAAGAGCCAGCAGTTGAAATCCAGGTAATAAGTGGTCTGAGAAAAGTTGTCCCATGATTTCCAGTCAAGTTCTGCCCTCTCACTAAGTCCAGGAATTGAATGAGGGAGACCACATCAACCTCTGGGGTCATACTCATGGCTGTGGAATGTGTTGGGTTTTCAGCCATGTTGGAATATATTGTTGGCATAAGTGGCTGAGTGGATACAGTCAAAAAAACCAACACTGCTTACCTCAGCCAAGAAGTTCAGCATCTTCAGAAAAAAGAGGGTCACGTATAAGTGTGTCCACTTCCAGTAATTTCCCCTCAAATGATAAGAAAGGCAAACTTCCACAAAAGACAAAATCACGCCATCACCTAGTTCTATAGCAACATCACCGTTCATTTGTTCATTGATTCGGAGAATGTCTGAAGCCTTCAGACATCCAACTTGCTAATATTCTCACTGAAATGTTAGTCATTGTCATGAACAGATTGAACACAGATATTGGAAAACCAAGAGCCTGAAAATCTATGAATCCTAAAATATTTATTTTAATTGCAATTAGCATAGATGCCGTTCAAGTTTTATAAATATGTTTCTGGACTTCTCCTTTGTAAGTATTCCTTTGGCTGCCTTGTAAGTATTCCTTTGGCTGCCTCTTTTACCTCCTTATCATTATCACTGGACAAGTCCCAACCCCACCCCATGTTGTGTTGGATTGGGCCACTCTGTCTGAGTTGAGCATCTGGAACTCATCTGTGGAGTCCCTTCTCCTCTGGAGCAAACCCTGCCCTCTTCTCCCTGGACCAGGAAGCAAAGCTAGCTGAGGTGTTAACTGATCTCACAGCTGTCCCACTTCCTGCCCAGGTGGTCCTATCTCCATGGAAACCTGCATCCCTGAACACGTCTTCTGGGCCGGCAGGTCCTGAAGCCTTCATCCAGACACACCACCTGCACACACACACGCGCACGCGCTAATCCCCACTCTGCTCTGGCCACAAATGACCAGTTGTGCCCTAGATAGGGGCCTGAGAGCCCAACCAACAATACTTGACCTCGGTCCCCTATGTTTCTTCACAAGATAGAAGCACCTCTGGGCTTAGAGCCTTAACCATCAGGCACGTGAAGGTGTGGTCCAGCCCTTCTGCAGGGCCCTGCCAATGCTACAGGCTTGGAAGCCAAGCAGCCCCATAATAATGGAACCAGAGGGGCCAAAGTGAAAGAGGATGTGGGGCAGAGAGAGAGCCTCTCCTCCAGGCCTTCCCCAACGATGAGGCTGAGGAATTTTGCTCTTTTGGGGATGCTTGGAGAGCACCCTCAGAGAGCTCAGAATCAGGCGCTAGTCCCAGCTCCATCCTTGGCCCACCCCGTGGCGTTGAGGAAAGCTCTTGATTCTTCACCTCTAAAGATAGAAGGAACCCCCTACCTGCACCTCCAGAGAAGGATATAAGAGAAGCTCCAGCCCCAGGGACTCCCCAGCACCAAACAGGTCCCCGCAGTGGTCTGCAAGGCCCGAGTTCTCATCTGGAACCAGAAGCGGCTGGGCCTCTTTGCTGCCCCCTCCACCTACCTTTTGATCACTGACATTAATTCTGTCTCGAAATTGTAAGTAAGAAAGTAAGAAGCCGCTGCTCACTTTCTTCCTCTGTGTTTTCCCGTCCTCCTCCACCTCCTCCTCCTCTCAATACTGGAAGCACCGAGCACAGAGCTCAGCCCGGACTGGACACTCATGAATCATTTCTCAAAACCCTCAGTTAATTTAGCAAAGCTTGAGGGGATGAGCGAGAATGCCCTTTGTACACCTAGTTTCATGCCTGGGAGAGGCAGAGTGTGTGCCTGTGGAATGTCTCCACAACCACGTTCAGGCAAAGCACCTGTCGCTTGTCACACACCCAGGAATTCAGGGCTGGGCGAGACAGCACAGTGTCCTGCGTGCCAGCCCTGTGGAAATGTCCGCCCTGCCACCATCTCTCATGGTAAATACAACGACGTCCCACAGTGCTTGGGCACAGGGATTGGGCTTCCCTAATATCACATAGGTGAGCACGCGTGGTCTGGGAGGTAAGACTGTACACACTCTGGCACCATTGCCCCAGCCTGTGACTGGGAAGTTCAGAATAAAACCCAAGCTCCTTACCATGGCCCCATCTCTGTCTACACCACCGTGATCTGGCCCCATCTCTGTCTACACCACCGTGATCTGGCCCCATCTCTGTCTATACCACTGTGATCTGGCCCCATCTCTGTCTACACCACCGTGATCTGGCCCCATCTCTGTCTATACCACTGTGATCTGGCCCCATCTCTGTCTACACCACTGTGATCTGGCCCCATCTCTGTCTACACCACCGTGATCTGGCCCCATCTCCATCTCCAAGCTCCCTCTCACTCACTCGGCCCCCCACATACAGACCTTCTCCTGACCCCCTGCAGGGCTCAAATGCCGCTATTCCCTGTGCCTCAGACCTCACGCCTCCTCACAAGGACCCCCCATCACCAGGTAACATAGACCCAGCCCCTTAGCCACTGTCTCAGCAGCTGTCTGTGTCTTTCACGACGCTCATCACACACTCGACTCGGGCTACTGCCCGGCCCCTCTGTGTGCCCTGCCCTACTGCAGCGTCCCATGGCTGGACACCCACGAGGCTTAAAAAACAATCGTTATGATCACAGCCGGTTTTAAAACAATCTCAATGCCACTACACACCTATTAGAACGGCCAAAATCCACAGCACTGATGGCAGATGCTGTCAAGGACGTGGAGCACCCGGGACCCTCATTCACTGCTGGACGGGGTGCAAAACAGTGCAGCCACTTTGGAAGACAGTCTGACAGTTTCTCACCAAACTAAACATACTCTTACAGTACGATCCTGCAATCACTTTCCTTGGTATTTGCCCAAAGGAGTCGAAAACTTATATCCACACAAAAACCTGCACATGGATGTTTATAGAAGCTTTATTAATAACTGTCAAAACTTGGAAGCAACCAAGATATCATTCAGTAGGGGAATGGATAAATCACCAGTGGTCCATCCAGACAATGGAATATTATTCAGTGCTAAAGAGAAATGAGCTATCAAGCCACGATAAGACATGATGAAACCTTCAATGCATAATACTAAGCAAAAGAAGCCAATCTGAAAAGGCTGCATAATGTGTGATTCTAATTATATGACATTCTGAAGAGGTGAAATTATAGAGACAATAAAAAGATCGGTAGTTGCCAGGGGGCGGGTGGGAGGAGGGACGAACAGGCAGAGCACAGAGGACTTTTAGGGCAGTGAAAATACTCTGTATGATACTATAATGATGCATACACGTCATTCTATATTTGTCTAAACACATAGAATGTACCACACCAAGAGTGAACCCTAAGGTAAACTATGGACTTCGGGTGATAATGATGTGTCAGTGTAGGTTCATCAGTTGTACCGAATGTATCCCTCTGGGGAGGGGGGCATACTGATAATGGAGCAGGTTATACACGTGTGGGGCAGGGGGTATATGGGAAATCTCCGTACCTGCCTCTCAATTTTGCAGTAAACTTAAAACTGCTCTTAAAAAATAAAGTCTAAATAGAACTACCATATGATCCAGCAATCCCACTCCTGGGCATATACCAGGAGAAAACCATAATTCAAAAAGATACATGCACCCCAGTGTTCATTGAAGCACTATTTACAATAGCCAGGACATGGAAGCAACCTAAATGTCCATCAATGGAATGGATAAAGAAGATGTGGTACACGTATACAACGGAATATTACTCAGCCATAAAAAAGAATGGAATATTGCCATTTGCAGTGACATGGATGGACCTGGAGATTGTCATACTGAGTGAAGTAAGTCAGACACAGAAAGACAAACATATGATATCGTTTATATGTGGAATCTTAAAAAAAGGGTACAAATGAACTTATTTACAGAACAGAAGTAGTGTCACGGATGTAGAAAACAAACTTATGGTTACCAGGAGATAAGAGGGAGTGGATAAATTAGGAGATTGGGCTTGACATATACATATTACTATATATAAAATAGATAACTAATAAGGACCTACTTTATAGCACAGGGAACTCATCTCAATACTCTGCAATGACCTATATGGGCAAAGAATCTAAAAAAGAGTGGATATATGTATATGTATAACTGATTCACTTTGCTGTACACCTGAAACTAACACAACATCATAAATCAACTACATTCCAATAAAAATTTTAAAAAATAAAAAAATAGTCTAAAAAAACCCCTCAGCTATGATGTGAGATATGAAAAATTCGAAAACACACTGAGTTAACCTCTTCCCCCTATAAGATCACCAAAGCTAAAAAAAACAAAAAAACAAAAAACACAGTTTGCTAGCATACTGTGTCGGCAGACGTGTGGAGAAACATTTTCTCAAACATTCCTGGCAGAGGTGTTAACTGTTATAACCTGATGGGAGGTGGGTGGGCAAATCACAAATGCACACAAGCCTCTGACCCAGCAGTGCCACTTCTAGGAATTTAGCCAACAAATACGCTTGCTAGCACTTCTGCAAAATGACACAGGCATGGCTGTTTGTTATTCATTGCAACATTGGTTGTAATAGCAAAAGACTGCAAACAACTTATTAGTCAGCAAAAGGTTAAAAAGCAGCTCGTTAGATACAGATTTGGAACCAGGTACAGATGAGTGTACATCATTGGCATGTGTGATGATTAATTTTATGTGTCAACTGGACTGGACCATGGGATGCCCAGATAGCTGGTATGTCTGTGAGGGTGTTTCTGGAAGAGATTAGCACCTGAATTGGTGAACTGAGTAAAGCAAATGGCCCTCCCCAGTGTGGATCAGCTCCATCCAATCCTTTGGGGGCCTAAATAGAGCAAAAAGGCAGAGGAAGGTTGAATTAACTCTGCCTGACAACTTGAGTGAGGATGTCGATCTTCTCCTGCCCTTGGCACTCCTGGTTCTTAGGCCTTCAGACTAGACAGGTGTCTACACCATTGTTCTCTAACTCTCTACCTTCTAACTACACCATCTGCTTTCCTTGGTCTACAGCTTGTAGACGGCAGATCCTGGGACTTCTCAAGTCTCCATGATGGCATAAGCCAATCCACACCTTATAATAAGTCTATTCCTAGACAGATACATATAGACAGATAGACACATATACAACCAAGAGGAGACTGATATAGCTATATCGATACCTACATATCTACATATATATCAATCTCCTATTGGTTCTCCAGAGAGAGAACCCTGACTAATACAGGGTCAAAGAGGTGGAAGAAACTATTAACTATCAACCTACTGGTGAGAAAGAGGGAAAGACTTTGCTGAATAACCTTTTTAAAGCCTTTTAAACTGTGCTATCTATTCAAAAGCACACAAACTATGTGTTTTTATTCATTTATTCTCCCTAGAATGAGACCGTGTCATGAATCCCAGTTGTGCACTAAGTACTGATGTAACTTTAGGCAAATCACGTCCCTGCACTTACATTTCTTAGTCTGCAAAGTAAGATAATAATAAATACTGCCTCGTACACAGGGCACTTAGAACCAGGTCTCACACGTAGAAAGCGCTCTATTGGTTATTTGCCATCATCGTTACTTATTCAATACCAGGTTCAAACCATTGCTAAATGTTCATTTGATCCCAATTTTAACAACCGACCACTGAGCTGAGGGTCAGAGTGAAACCCTGTACCTCCTGCAAAGCTTTCCATACATGCCAAGTCCATGGGATTCACTTACAAAAGCTGCGATCTCCGTTTTCCTGATTCTACCCTGGGTTTGTATTCATTTGCTTAACATCCATTAAGAGCGTTAAAGTCTTACTCAGTAGAAACAGAAACCAACCCACACTAAACTAAACCAAGGAAACAATCAATATGCCCCAGATAAAGCTCCATTTTTAAATCCTCTGTAATTCCTTTTGGTGATATTCATTTCCCTGCAGAGTTGGGTAAAAAGGTTCCTAGCTCCCTTCCGCTGACTCATGCGAGAAACGTTCATCAAGCCCTCACAGGGTGTCAGACCCCAAACCAGGCCCAGGAGAGAGAGAAACACATAAAATCAGTCCCTACCTTTCAGAAGCTCTCACTGGGGATCAGAGTAAAGCAAGTGGATGGTGAAAACGCAATATGAGAAGAATGGCATATTATCCCATGTGCAGATGAGATAGATAGGCAACAAAATAAAACCTGTTTTTAATCTAAAGTATGTCCATGTGCTACTGAACCTGGGAACCAAGAAACATGTTGTAACACGCACAACTTTCCAAGTTTAGAATTAGAAGACATTGTCAAAATGCCAGCACCCAGCTCTCCCAAAACTAGATACTCTATAAGGTGAGGCTATAAATAAACTTCATATTAACACTAGTAATAGTACCATTTGGTATTTTTACTTTCTTTCTATTTAAAGAACATTCCTCTAGCTTTTCTCTTTATCTTCCCAGTCGGATCATGGGGTGGAGCGGAAAGTCAGTCCTTACCTCTAAATTGTAGAGATAAAAGGAGATAAAATCATAAAGACTGAGGTTTGCCCTCAGTTGCTCAAATGGTAAATTAAAAAGTCAGAGCAAAAGCATTCGACTCCCACACACTCTGGGCGGACTTGCTGAGACACATCAAATGAGGTCAAAGGCCTCAGAAATTAGGTTGGCAAAAGTTGCTGTGAGAGAGGATTGTTTTGATAATGTAACCAAAAAAAGACAAGAAGCGGAACCCAAAGGGGCAGAATGGGAAGCCAGCAGGTTTCACAAAAAGTGTCCTTGAAGCAAATTAAGACAACAAAACACTCTTGGCCAGTTATCAGATTAGTACACTTTAGAAAAAAAAAAAAAAAAGGTGAAAAACCCAGTGCTGGTGAAAGTGTGAGAAAAGGGTGTCCATACACTGCTGGCGGGAGTATACATGACTAGTACTTTCCTAGAAAAATTTAGTAACAGAAGTAAGAGCTTCAAATATGCTCGTGCCCTTTGACCTCTGGGAATTCATTCCAAGGAAGTAATCAGGAAGAGATGCATAGGCTTCCCTATAGGAACGTTAGTTTGGGGAATGTTAATAATAGAAAAGAAAAAAATCAAATATACCAACATGATTTAACAAATCATCTGTGTAATGTGATTAAAAAGCTTTTGTAGGAAGAAATTCATTAGCATGGCCAAACGCTCACAGCACATTGCTGAAAGGGAAAAGCAGGTGATAAAACATCATGCACAGTACAAGCATGTTTTTTCAAAAATGTAAATGTGTTCAGAGAAAACCATACCCACCAAAATGCTAACAGTATTTATCTCACAATGTTAGGTTTTTACGTTTCACCTTTTTCATTTATCTCTATGTATTCTTTTTTAATTTTATTTTTGACCATGAGCATGTGCTGTCTGTGTACGTTTTTTTGTTTTGTTTTGTTTTAATTAATTTATTTATTTATGACTGTGTTGAGTCTTCGTTTCTGTGCGAGGGCTCTCTCTAGTTGTGGCAAGTGGGGACCACTCTTCATCGCGGTGCGCGGGCCTCTCACCGTCGCGGCCTCTCTCGTTGCGGAGCACAGGCTCCAGACGCGCAGGCTCAGTAACCGTGGCTCACGGGCCTAGTTGCTCCGCGGCATGTGGGATCCTCCCAGACCAGGGCTCGAACCCGTGTCCCCTGCATTAGCAGGCAGACTCTCAACCACTGCGCCACCAGGGAAGCCCCTGTGTACGTTTTTAAAGGCTATATTTTAGAAGTGGATCATAGCCACTCCATGACCTCGCCTGTGGAATTTCTCTCCTCAGCATGTTAACAGTGCCCAAAAGGGTTTGTAGGTTAAAGATTAAAAACTGAATGTTGGGACTTCCCTGGTGGCGCAGTGGTTGGGAGTCCGCCTGCCAATGCAGGGGACACAGGTTCGAGCCCTGGTCCGGGAACATCCCACATGCCGCGGAGCAACCAAGCCTGTGCGCCACAGCTACTGAGCCTGCGCTCTAGAGCCCTCAAGCCACAACTACTGAAGCCCACGCGCCACAACTACTGAAGCCCACACGCCTAGAGCCCATGCTCCACAACAAGAGAAGCCACCGCAATGAGAAGCCTGCTCAGCGCACCAAAGAGTAGCCCCAGCTCGCCACAACTAGAGAAAGCCAGAGTGCAGCAACGAAGACCCAACGCAGCCAAAAATAATAAATAAATAAAATAAATTTTTTTAAAAAACAACTGAATGTTGAGTAGAGACAGGCCATAAGCATCTTTTAGAATTCATCACTACTCATCGACAGATGAATGGATAAAGAAGTTGTGGTATATTTATACAATGGAATATTACTTAGCCATAAGAAAAGAATGAAATAATGCCATTTGCAGCAACATGGATGGACCTAGAGATGATCATACTATGTGAAGTCAGACAGAGAAAGACAAATATCATATTATATCACTTATATGTGGAATCTTAAAAAAAATGATACAAATGAACTTATTTACAAAACAGTAATAGACTTACATAGAAAAAAAACTTATGGTTACCAAAGGGGAAAGGGGGGGGAAGAAATAAACTGGGAATTTGGGATTAACAGATACATACTACTATATATAAAATAGATAATCAACAATGTCCTACTGTATAGCACAGAGAACTATACTGGATATCTTGTAATAACCAATAGTGGAAAAGAATCTTAAAAAGAATAGATATATGTGTATAACTGAACCACTTTGCTGTACACCTGAAACATTCTAAATCAACAATACTTCAATAAAAAATACCTTTTTATCATATGATATCACTTATATGTGTAATCTAAAAAAAGGTTACAAATGAACTTATTTACAAAGCAGAAATAGAGCCACAGATGTAGAAAACAAACTTATAGTTACTGGGGAGAAGGAGGGGAGAGGGATAAGTTGGGAGATTGGGATTGACATATACACACAACTATATATAAAATAGATAATAAGAACCTACCGTATAGCACAGGGAACTCTACTCAACACTCTGTAATGACCTATATGGGAAAAGAATCTAAAAAAGAGTGGATATATGTATAACTGATTCACTCTGCTATACACCTGAAACTAACACAACATTAAATCAACTATACTCCAGTAAAAATTTTTTAAAAAATAAAATGCACTAATTTATAAGTTAACTTTTAAATTTAAATAACTGAAAAACTATTAGAAGTATAATAATATAAAGCAAATCGAAATAAATGTTGAAGAAACCCTAAAAAATACATTTTTAAATAAATAAATTAAAATAAAATAAAATTCATCACCACTATTAGGAAGATCAAATTCATCTCGAGAAGCGTCCCTACTCCTTCCAGATGGTATGTGTCCTCCCTTTCCCCAACTATCCACACGTTTCCCGTGAGCACAGATTTCCCCCCAGCCTCCAGCACACACATGGTGGCCTCCAGTCGCCTGTGGGTGGACATGGTGATTCACCAAACCAGTTAGTCACTCGCTGCACCTTTTGAAATGTCCTTCCCACCATCCAGCCCTTCACACCCTCACACCCACAGTGCAAAGTCACATTTGGCATAAGAGCAAGAGGAATTTTTAAGTTGAATTGAATTGAATGCTTAACCTCATTTTTGTTTTCTTCCTTCCTTGCTTTAATATCTCAGATTCTGTCCCATTTTCTTATTCTTTCACACAACAACATTATTATAGGACATAATGAGGTCAAGGGTGTCCAATAAGAGGACAAGGTCAGGGTGGTCAAGGGTGTCCAATAAGAAATACAAGGCAATGTTGACCAAACCCTGAGAGCCAACAGTCTTCCTTGCAACTCCAGATGTAACATTTTCAAAGCCTCTGAAAAAGCATGCTCAAAACAGTGCTGGCTGACCAGGGCTCCCTGAGCTATACAGGCCTCTGCTCTGGGGGTGATGGCCAGTCCTAGTGTCTGAGTGATTCCCTAGGCCCAGCAAAGGGACCAAGTTTTCAGAGCCCAATAAAAATAAAAACAAACAGCAACAACAACCATGCTCAAGCTTTTAAGATTCCATTGTATCTATTGAGATGATCATATGGTTTTTCTCCTTCAATTTGTTAATATGGTTTATCACATTGATTGATTTGCATATATTGAAGAATCCTTGCATTCCTGGGGTAAACGCCACTTGATCATGGTGTATGATCCTTTTAAAGTTGTTGGATTCTGTTTGCTAATATTTTGTTGAGGATTTTTGCATCTATGTTCATCAGTGATATTGGCCTGTAGTTTTCTTTCTTTGTGACATCTCTGTCCGGTTTTGGCATCAGGGTGATGGTGGCCTCGTAGAATGAGTTTGGGAGTGTTCCTCCCTCTGCTATATTTTGGAAGAGTTTGAGAAGGATAGGTGTTAGTTCTTGTCTAAATGTTTGATAGAATTCACCTCTGAAGCTCTGGTCCTGGGCTTTTGTTTGTTGGAAGATTTTTAATCACAGTCTCAATTTCAGTGCTTGTCATTGGTCTCTTTATACTTTCTATTTCTTCCTGGTTCAGTCTTGGAAGGTTGTGCTTTTCTAAGAATTTGTTCATTTCTTCCAGGTTGTCCATTTTACTGGCATATAGTTGCTTGTAGTAATCTCTCATGATCCTTTGTATTTCTGCAGTGTCAGTTGTTACTTCTCCTTTTTCATTTCTAATTCTATTGATTTGAGTCTACTCCCTTTTTTTCTTGATGAGTCTGGTTAATGGTTTAAGCTTTTGACAAAATTCAACACCCATTTATGATAAAAACCCTCCAGAAAGTAGGCATACAGGGAACTTACCTCAACATAATAAAGGCCATATATGACAAACCCACAGCCAACGTCATTCTCAGTGGTGAAAAACTGAAACCATTTCCTCTAAGATCAGGAACAAGACAAGGTTGTCCACTCTCACCACTACTATTCAACATAATTTTGGAAGTTTTAGCCACAGCAATCAGAGAAGAAAAATAAATAAAAGGAATTCAAATCAGAAAAGAAGAATTAAAGCTGTCACTGTTTGCAGATGACATGATACTATACACAGAGAATGCTAAAGATGCTACCAGAAAACTACTAGAGCTAATCAATGAATTTGGTAAAGTTGCAGTATACAAAATTAATGCACAGAAATCTCCTGCATTCCTATACACTAATGATGAAAAATCTGAACGAGAAATTAAGGAAACACTCCCATTTATCATTGCAACAAAAAGAATAAAATACCTAGGAATAAACCTACCCAAGGAGACAAAAGACCTGTATGCAGAAAACTATAAGCCACTGATGAAAGAAATTAAAGACGTTACAAACAGATGGAGAGATATACCATGTTCTTGGATTGGAAGAATCAACATTGTGAAAATGACTCTACTACCCAAAGCAATCTACAGATTCAATGCAATACCCATCAAACTACCAATGGCATTTTTCACAGAACTAGAACAAAAAATTTACAATTTGTATGGAAATACAAAAGACCCCGAATAGCCAAAGCAATCTTCAGAAAGAAAAATGGAGCTGGAGGAATCAAGCTCCTGGACTTCAGACTATACTACAAAGCTACAATAATCAAGACAGTATGGTACTGGCACAAAAACAGAAATAGAGATCAATGGAACAGGTTTGAAAGCCCAGAGATAAACCCATGCACATATGGTCACCTTATTTTTGATAAAGGAGGCAAGAATATACAATGGAGAAAAGACAGCCTCTTCAGTAAGTGGTGCTGGGAAAACTGGACAGCTACATGTAAAAGAATGAAATTAGAACACTCCCTAACACCATACACAAAAATAAACTCAAAATAGATTAAAGACCTAAATGTAAGGCCAGGCACTATAAAACTCTTAGAGGAAAACATAGGCAGAACACTCTGTGACGTAAATCACAGCAAGATCCTTTTTGACCCACCTCCTAGAGAAATGGAAATAAAAACAAAAATAAATGGGACCTAATGAAACTTAAAAGCTTTTGTACAGCAAAGGAAAACATAAACAAGATGAAAAGAAAACCCTCAGAATGGGAGAAAATATTTGCAAATGAAGCAATGGGCAAAGGATTAATCTCCAAAATATACAAGCAGGTCATGCAGCTTCAATATCAAAAAAACAAACAACCCAATCCAAAAATGGGCAGAAGACCTAAATAGACATTTCTCCAAAGAAGATATACAGATTGCCAACAAAAACATGAAAGGATGCTCAACATCACTAATCATTAGAGAAATGCAAATCAAAACCACAATGAGATATAATCTCACACCAGTCAGAATGGCCATCATCAAAAAATCTACAGACAATAAATGCTGGGGAGGGTGTGGAGAAAAGGGAACCCTCTTGCACTGTTGGTGGGAATGTAAATTGATACAGCCACTACGGACAACAGCATGGAGGGTCCTTAAAAAACTAAAAATAGAACTACCATATGACCCAGCAATCCCACTACTGGGCATATACCCTGAAAAAACCATAATTCAGAAAGAGTCATGTACCACAATGTTCATTGCAGCTCTATTTACAATAGCCAGGACATGGAAGCAACCTAAGTGTCCATCATCGGATGAATGGATGAAGAAGATGTGGCACATATATACAATGGAATATTACTCAGTCATAGAAAGAAATGAAATGGAGGTATTTGTAGTGAGCTGGATGGAGTTAGAGTCTGTCATACAGAGTGAAGTAAGTCAGAAAGAGAAAAACAAATACAGTATGCTAACACATATATATGGAATCTAAAAAAAAAAAAAAAGTTTCTGAAGAACCTAGGGGCAGGACAGGAATAAAGATACAGACATAGAGAATGGACTTGAGGACACGGGGAGGGGGAAGGGTAAGCTGGGACGAAGTGAGAGAGTGGCATGGACATATATACACTACCAAATGTAAAATAGCTAGCTAGTGGGAAGCAGCCGCATAGCACAGGGAGATCAGCTCTGTGCTTTGTGACCCCTAGAGGGGTGAGATAGGGAGGATGGGAGGGAGACGCAAGAGGGAGGAGATATGGGGATATATGTTATATGTATAGCTGATTCACTTTGTTATAAAGCAGAAACTAACACACCACTGTAAAGCAATTATACTCCAATAAAGATGTTAAAAAGAAAAAAGATTCCATTGTAAGCTCTTATGGAAGGAAGCATGCACAAATCTTGCTCATACAATATATTATAATTTTAAGTGCAATCGGTGATGTCTGTTTATAGCAATGCAATGCCTTCACCCAAACACGGGCCCAGGTTATGCCCCTCTAGAACTGTAGAAGCATAAAGGAAAGTCATAAAATGTCTTAATTCTAACATCTACTACAACATTTTAAAAGGCCTTTATAATATCCTTCAGTTAAACCTCATGATTTACCAAAAGACACATAACTATTGATGACTTATAGGTAGTATATACTCATAAAATATATGTCCCACATATTTCATAGTAAATCTTCCATGGAATAAAACATATGTAATCATAGGTGATCTTTTAATAGGGCTCACAGACACACTTAGGGTTAAATATGCCTACAGAGCCACATAACTCCAAGAAATCCTTCAGATCTTGTCCCAACACACAGCATGACATTGTCAGTTTTATCAGATTCCATTTGCCCCTCTTAAATACTTCATCAGTGTATAAGTAAACAAAGGGAAAAGGAGGGGAAAAAAAATACAGAAACGAAAACCAAAGTGCAAATCAATCATCTTACCGTTCCCTTTCCTTATGGTTGGAGGCTTTGGGAACGGCTGGCCCCAAGGGAGGTGGTAAGTCAGGGTCAGCCCGCAGGGTTTCTTTCCCTGGTTGGAGCCCGCTGAGTTTGACGGTGGTTATTAAAAACAAAAGTGCATTTAGAAGTCAGCCCGGGATGGAGTTGCTAATTGCGTTTTTCTTTCCCAAAGAGCTTTGGGTCTGGTCTGTACGTAGGAGAGGGACATCTCACAGCTTTGTCAGGAGACCCAGCTGCGCAGAGGCTGAGAGAAAGGAGAAAGTGGGCTCCGGTGATGCCTCTTAGGGCTTTAATCCTCAGCTGTGACACATGTGGGGAACTAGAAACAGGAAACTCTGAGGCCGGCAGGCAGCCAGAAGCATTCAGAAAACGTGCCAAGCCCTTTCGAAATACCACACTCTCCACGGAGTATTCACTCCGAACAGTTCACAGGCTGTGTCTCTCTTCTCAAATCACTGAGCCATAAACCTGGGCAAGGCTGGCCCACGGACGTCCCGTCTGTCACAGTTCCTGTCATCAGAATCTGGACCAGTCCAGTCCAGGCCAGGCCTGGGTTCTCCTATGCCCTCCATCTTCTGCCAACCTCCCAAGCCTCTTGTAATGACATCCACAGATGGGAGTTCCTGGCGATGCTGCAGGACCTTTCATTCAGGTCTTTGCATGTTTCAGACGTAGGGCCTCTTCCTACTGTGCCCACCGCCCCTGCCATGTGCCCTGGGGACACTGCAGGGATCTCTTCTCAGCATCCTGGAGGCGAGGAGACCCAAGGGTCACCCCTGGCCTCAAAACCCATCAGGGCAGGGAGGATTCGGGGAAATGTAGCCTCTGGCTTCCATTCGCAGCAGCCTGGTCCATCCCCGAGAGGACTGTGCCGCCGAATCCCTCTTCTGTTTTCTCTCACGGCCCCTCCTGCGCCCGGCATCCAGATTCATGTTCTCAACACAGCACGGGCCGCGCCTATCAGAACCGTACTCAAAGTCTGCAGCGCAAGGACCAAAATGGCCAAAGCTCCTCTCCTGGCATCCAAGGCCCTCCCGCAGCTACCTCCGCATACCTGTCCGCCTTTCCCCACCGCCCTTTAAAAGAAGCCCCCGCGCCAACCTGGATGGGCCACCACTCTCTCCAGAAGACAACGTTCAAACCTGTGTTTGCACGTGCCCTGCAGCCACCAGCCCGCCCCGTCTCCCCTTCTCCTCTTGAACGTGATGTCACAACACGCACAACGCTCCCCCTCCTCTTCGTCCCCCTCCCCGCACTTCCGGTCTTCACCACGGTTCACTCACGCATGCCCCCTACTGCACCCTGGGGCGACGCTGCCTGCTCTGAATCCAATCTTCTCTCCATGATAATAACAGAGAGACAGCAAGGGTGGGCACTTCTTATGTATCAGGCGTTTTTCTAGGAACTGTAAATTCTTTAAGCCCATTTTACAGATAAGGCAACTGAGGCATGGAAAAGGTAAGTACTTTCCCCAAGATTCCCTCAGCCAGGCAGGGTGGAGCCCAACCTGGCCTTGCTCTTTGAGTCTTTCCAGGGACCTGTGCTATTTATCAATATTTGTGAACAGAGAGTATGTACTCAGGGAGAGTGCAATTTCCTCACCCTTCTCCGTATCCTTTCCAGAGGGCCTCCCAGAATGTTTTCCCATGCTAAATGATTACAAGTAGCTGTGACTAATTGGTAGACTAATGAGCTTTAATTGAGAGATCAAATGTTTCCACCTGAGCGGTAGACAGGACTTTCAACGTTAAGAATAAGCAGAATGGTCTTGAGGTTAAGGTAACATTCCTGTAGAGGTTTTGCTGACATTTTTAGCCTACCTATCACGTGACTATTCAGGCCTAGGCCATCTGGTGCGTCAACCGACTGCTAAAGACATAACCTCACTGAAAAAGCGGAGATACCCTCAGATGTCGGGGGCTGGGGGAACTTTCCACCCTTCCTCCAATGTGGAGTAGCAGACGCTTTCGGGTGCCTAATCCACCCCCAGCTCCAGGGGCAGCCTTGCTGGTCTGGGCCGTTAGATCCTTAGAAACACACTAGCCCCTCCCACATTGCTGGCCAGGTGCTACTACGCTGGAAGGTGAATGATATTTCACTGAAGATGCTTCTGGCTTCCACTGAAGGCAAGACCCTCTCAATGCTCTTTGGAAGAAGAAGAACAACAACAAAAGATCAGGAAGACCCAGCTTTTGTCCCCAAGAAACTTACTACCCAGTTGATAGGGAGGCCATGGACAAGACACTAGCAGGCTTAACCCACCCTAGGTATTTGCCCCAAAATAGGAGTTTGTTTTCCCTAATCAGTTTATCTTTACTGAACATTTAGTGGAGAGGAAAGATTTTGTTTCCAGGATTTTTCTGACCCTCTTTTCCACTCCAGACAATGTCTCCCTTCCTCTTTCCCGCTTCTCAACAAGGAGACACACACGCACACACATGCACACACACACACACTCCTGCCTGGGTTTTGTCAGTTGCTTAGTCCTCCCCGGCAGAGTTCAGGGAAAACAAATTGTCACAGTTGGCAATAAAAATTCAGTACCAGAAGTTCATGGAAAATCTCCAAACTCCAATGTCCTTTACAAAGTCCGGAGCACAGCACTCACTGAGCCAAGCCCGCAGCTTTTACCATGGAAACTCTCAGCAGACGTCATTATGATGCGATTTTATGAGCGACATGGTCTTTGCAGAACTCCATCTGTATTTATACTTAATAGGTCAGAGATCTGTATTTATACTTAATAGGTCAGAAATAACTCATATATTTTCCCGCAATATTTTTATGGAAAAGTTTACACATTCCGAATGGATCTGCATTTAAGAATATCTTTAATGTGACTGTAACCCATTGCTCCATGTGTTTCCTTAATCCATGTGTTTCCTACACATCATAATCGATGAGAAAGGAGAATGCAAAGCACATACAACGTGTGTGTGCGTGTGTGTGCATGCATGTGCATATGTGTGCATGTGTGTGCCTTCAGGCAAGCATGTCCATACCTGGAATCTGACCTTGCCTGTCCTGCCACGTACTACGGGTCCTTAAGAAAGGGTGGTAAACCCTGCTTTACTAGGTCCAGCAATCTGGTAATTAATTTTGTAGTTAGACCTGGGCCCCAGGAGACCTGGATGAAAGCGCCTGCTCTCACTTCATGGACGTGGCTTTGGGGAAACCACTTTGCCTCTCTGCACTTCAGTTTCTACATATGGAAAAAAGTACAGTATAATCTAAATCCTTGCTACACAAAGTGTGCCCACAGGCCTGAGACATCATCAAGGAACGCACTAGAAATGTAGACTCTCAGGCCCCACCCCAGAACGACTGACTCAGAATCGGCATTTCAATAAGATTCCCCACGTGACACGTGTGAGCAGTAAAGTCTGAGGAGCACTGATCTAAATGTTCTCTGAAGTGCCTTCCAGGGGCACATTTTGTTAGTTTAACCCTTGTCCCTTTCAGCTAAAGAGTTAACGACGTGCTATACACAATGGCTGCCTTGTGACCTTTTGGTTATGCCCCGGGAGGATCTGGCTCATTTCACTCCTGTTCCAGGCAATGACACATAAACAGATCATCTCCATGACTCTCCCAGACCACTAAGTCACACTCTGTCTTCCAGCTTCCTACCAAGCCTCTTAGGAGAATACTTAATACTTAACCCTTAATACTGCCTACCTCCAGACAGCTCCTACATCCATCACAGGGTCTGAGGGGTTGTGCAAGCACAGATTAGTGAACAGGAAAGATTCTAGATGAATTATTACAGCGATCGTCTTTAGCACACAATGAAGCCATGATCACTAAGAGAAAGCATAAGTGACTAAGAATGAACCAAGTCTGGTGAAGCTCATTTAATCTTGTATTCGATGGGGTTAGAGAGGTGGAGATTAGGCAGAATACTGTGAATTTAATGAATCAGGATTTCATGAAAGCATTTCAAACCTCTTTCTTGTGAGCAAGATGAAGAATACACTTAGTAGAGTTGGACACTCTCCTAAACTCCCATACTCCATGACAAATGGGGTAATGTGAAGAGTGGTCACCAGTGGACAACCTCGGGTGCCGTACTTTGTCCCTCCCAGGAAAGAGGCAGCTAGGATGGGTGTGGACAAGTTCACGGTCACCCTCCAGCTGCAGCAAGTCAAGAATAGAGGAGGTAAGGGTGGTTGGAAGGGATATATTCCCCCCCTGCCAAAAAAAGCAAATTCAGGATTAAAAAGCAAAACTGAAATCTGAAGCCAAAAAAAATTACCAAGTGAGCATGGGCAAAAAACCCCCAGAGAGTGTGGAAGTGGTAATATTTCCAGGGGTCATGAGTGCAGGACAACAGAGGGCCACAAACCCAAGCCAGAGATTGGGAAGGGAATTGGGATCTGCAGAGTGAGTTCTACAACATGAGGGCCCAGCTCACCACGTGATGGGAGACCAGCACTTAAAATGGACTTTGAATTCACGGAGTGAGCAAATCAGGATCCCAAAAGATCCCATGAGGATGGAGCCATGGCCAAATCTAACAATAGGAAATGTAACAAGAGACAAATCTAAAGTCCTATTCTTACTTCCCAAACCTCATTTTGTAAGTACAGGACAAGGCACACAAAAAGCAAAAGCATGGGTGGAGGACAAAACCAAACAAATGTCAGGGTCTCAATTGACTAAGATGTCCTCTGTGAACCCTAAGTGTGATGGTAGACTGCGAATTCAGCTGCCCTGGTAGAAGCATAACTTCTCATACAAGGAGGGCGGTCACTCTCGAGATTGTCCTCCAGAGCAATGTTTTCCAAATGTTCTCCCACCATGGCACTCAGAGAAAGTGAGAACAAGGGCTGCTCTTGGCCCAGAAGAGCCAAGACCAGCCAAGAGAAGACCAGCCAAACCTTCCACCCTGCCCACAGGTCGAGGGGATTGATATCTGTACACCTGGAAGCCATCAGGCCGAGGGACCCTACCGTAGACTCTACCCCACAGATGCTGAAACAGGAAACCAGGGCCAGTAGGGACAAATCCAAAACTAGAATTCAGATCTGCAAACTTCAACACCTTTCTTGGTTACCCTATTCACAGAGCCTCACTGTATATATCTGTGAACTTTGGGTGTGGTTTTCAGCTCTTTCAGTGAATGTGGAAGTCACTGTTTTTTAATAAGGGAAGATGATATATTTACTATGTGTCAAGTTCTAAATATGAGTAACAGCCCAATAAATGTGCCCGACTTACTGTGCCGTTAAATTCTACATGAAAACACTGTCTTTGGTTGTTCTTTGACACAAGTTAACTAGTGTCACTAAGTTTGTAGGAAGGTTCAAAACATTCCAATGAGTACAGATTTTTTAAATATTTTGTTACGGAAAATATAACCATGATACAGAAGATAAGAAGGAAAAAAGAAAAGACTTAAACATTCTTCATGATCTTGCAGCCGAATTCCCATCACCGTTGGCATTTTGGAATATTTCCATCTACTCTTTTTTTCTAGGCACATATGTCTTTGTAATCTCTTCTGATTTAACATCACATCACAAGTGGTTTTTTATGCTATTCCATGGCTTTTATAACTATCATTTTTAGTGCCAGGTACTGCATATCACCTCCTATTCTGACACATTACCCCTTTTTCACAGTCTTGACTCTATTGCTTTCATTTTACATTTAAAAAGAGAAAATACTGTATCCACACACTACATTTTCAAAGTCTGGATGAGAGGAAATGGGGGGAGGGATAAATTATGAGTTTGGGATTAACATATACACACTACTATATATAAAATAGATAACCAAAAAGGACCTACTGTGTAGCACAGGGAACTCTACTCAATATTTTATAATAAACTATAATGGAAAAGAATCTGAAAAATAATATATATGTGTATATATATATATATATATATATATATATATATATATACACACACACACACACACACACACACATATAACTGAATCACTTTGCTGTACCTTTGAAACTAACACAACATTGTAAATTAACTATAATTAAATAAAAAATAAAGAAAAAATTTAAAAATAAAACATAAAAGTCTGAATGGCCAACACGTCCATGGCACTCACAGTGGTTGTTTGGAAAGGAAGGAACTGTTGATAATACAGGGTTGATGTCTTTGTTATATTTTTCTGCATGCTATAGATATTTTACCAAAGGTATGCATTCTTTCTAATAGAAACTCTAAAAATCTATAGAATATGACATTACAGACTCAGTGACTACAAACAGAACGCACAGGTGTTCCTGCCCCTTCTGTAGCTGACGCTCAAATGGCCCACAAACACCACTGCATCCAGTGCAAGGAAATCAACAGAGCATGTTGATTCACTTAAATTTAACAGCCTTTATCATCAAATGCGTTGGGAGGTGTGCGCACGCGTGCGTGTGTGTGTGCGTAGCCAGAAAGCATCATTTCCCATGTTTATTAGACCTATATCCTCCTAGATGAAGATTTCATGAGCAAAAAACACATTAATTTTCCTGCTTACTGCAAATATTGTTTCAATTATAGAAATCATAAAAATAAAAAGGTCTAAACATAGTTATGGGTTAACAAAGGGCTCGTGAGGCTGTACTCAGTTTTTTACTCCATGTCAAACCCTGTTCTTTTGTAAGAAATATTTCTCCTTAAAAGTCAGTTCAGTCTCCTTACTTCATCCCCAAACCCCTCACTGTGGAGAAATCCTCACTAATCATGTTCCCCAAAGTTGATCTAAGTGATGCTTCCTTTCAAGTTATTCTTTCTGATGCCTCCATCTGCCTCCCTAAGAAATCTGAGTGCTTCTTGTCTAAAGGGATGGTTCTGTACAAGCTATTCTCATGATATTCTCCCCTTTCTATCGCCAGGAGAGGAAAGGCCCTTATCTGGAATGAAAAATCCAGGATCTAACTGCAGTCCGGACACCAGCGGTCATGAGCTATCCACAGGGCTCCTCTCCCCATGCCCACCACCCTGTTCTGTAAGGCAAGCATGGGGTGAAATGACCCGAAAGAGGTTCTGCGAAATTCAGAGACTGTGATTCATTTGCTTCTCAGGCCTATGTTTAGGACGTGAGGTCATTGTTCTGAGGCCTGTCTCTAGGCAGACAGCCCAGCTCTGTGTGGCCCTGACCAAGTTTCTCAACCTCTCTGTGCCTTGGTTTTTCATCTATAAAATAGCAACAATATTTATATGTTCTTCATTGTGTTATGGAGAATTTTAAGTGAGATAATACATATAAAGCACTTAGAATAGTGCCTGGAGTATACAATTATTTAGTTATCTATAACTTTCTTTGTTCTTTTATTTAAAAAAACAATGTGCCGCATAAATACAACTAAAACAAAATTTGCCTTTGGGAACATTTGACTCAGTGAACAATCTCCACCTACCCTGGTTTTATGTCTCCCTCTCCGAACATTTCTTCTGTGTTCTGAATCCTCATCTTCCTCCTAACTTCTAGCTACCACGACTCCCCAGGAATCACACCTGCCAAGTCAAGTGAGGCTCTTCTCCCACCTCTTTGCCTCAACCCTCCCCCTCCGGGAAGATGGGTGCTATTGCATCTCCAGCCCGGGCTCCTGTCCCAGCTCAGGACAGGTTTACCTGTCCCCTGGGCACTTCCCCCTGTGGTTGTTCAACATTCCTCTATTGCAAACTGGTGTCAAGTGCTGCACTGGCCTGAGAATACAGCTCTGAAAACCCTGCTTTCAGGAAGCCTGCAGTCAAAGACAGCAGGATGTGGGCCAGAATCCTGTCCTGAGGACGTGGGAGATGTATGTCCAATGTTAGCAGGGTACAGGGAATCAGCACAAAATCAACTCGGCTACCTGAGCACCCCTTCCAGCTCCCCCCACAGACTCACTCCACACTCACATGTCCCCCTAACTCTCATCGCCAGGCACAATTATTAACTCCCCCTCGCCCTGTCCGTACAGGCATCATAACTCTTTTATTCTCATTGTTTCTTCACATTTGATTCTTTAAATAGTTAATGAATATTGGCTTGATTTTGCCTTAAAAATCTTTCTTCTAGAGAGGTGGGAAGAAAAGAAGCTATTTGTTCAGTCATTAACATTTTATATGCTAGAAGGTTGAAATTATATATATAATCATATATAATATAAATTATATGCCTATATGCAAATATTGATGTATTTAGTGGCTTATATCAAAAGCCAGTGACCAGGGATTTCCACCAAATGGACTCAGGAACCTCTCTGCTAATAGACAGGAAAAAGATTTAAACCACATGGGATGAAGAGTAAGATTAAAAGCATCTCACACTTAAAGATAGAACACAGAAAGGATAAAAACTTTCTAGAAGTATGATCTCATAAAAGACAACCCCAGAGACAAAGAGCAGAGAAAACTGGTTGTCTCAGTCGTGTCTCTAGGTGAAGGCTGACAAAGAATTATCATCTCCCATGAAAATACATGCCTCCTGGCACACCTTTGTGAGGGGTTAGAGCCTGATTTTACACACTTTTATATGTTCTGAAAAGCCATAAGGCAATTTAAAGTAGTCCTAAGTCTCCTGGCTGAGGGAAATGTAAATACTCCCTGGAGAAAGACACTAGAAATAGACCTCAAAAAATTTCCACTGATGGATGTCAAACAAACATGACTTCACAATCAAAAATTTAAAAACATACAAGTACATAAGGTATTAAGCATTCACAGAAAAAAAACCCAAAAAAACAAGAGAACCAGGCTGACAAAAGAAAAAAACCTTCAAATATTGAATGATCAAATATAGACTATAAAGCAAATATATACATGTTTTAAACAATTGAAAGGAAATCAAAACATAGTAAGGAGTAAAAGAATATTAAAAATATTCAGGCTGACTAAAAAAAGACACATGTACTATTTATTAAAATTGACTCTGAAATTAGGCCATAAGTTTAGAACAAATTTCAAATTATTGGTATCAGACACAGACCCTATTCTCTTACTACAGTGCAATTAAATTAGAGAGAATAACAAAGACACGCACATATTCGGAAATGTAAACATACACTTCTACCTAACTCAAGGTAATAACAGAAATTAGAATATACTTAAAATTAAATTATACTTTTTAAAAACTACATATCAAAACTAACAGTATATAAAAAAACTAACAGTATATAAGGGAGCATTTTTAGCTTTAAGATCAGATATTAGAAAAAAGGTTAAAATTAATGAGCTCAGCACCCTACTTAAGAAATTAGAAAAAGAACACAGAAAAATTTAAAGAAAGGAAGAGAAGAAAATATTAAATATGAGAACAGATATTAATGACATGGAAAGCAAAATAAAGTACAGCAGATCAGCAAGGCTCTCACACAGGCAAAAAAAAAAAAAAGACTAATAAAATTGACAGGCCTGTAGCAATACTGATGAAAGAAAAGAAACTTCATAAACTATTAGGAATGAAGGAATGAACAGGGATACATATATATGGCAAGAACTAAAAATAAGAGAATACCAAGAACCATTTCAAGCCAATAAACCTGAAAATTTAGATGAAAGGAATAAATTCCAAGAAAAATATGATTTATCAAAACCAACTAAAGAAAAAAATAGAAAATCTGAATAGTTCCATGCAATATTAATCCACATAATAAACTATTTCTACAAAGAAAACACTTTGCCTAAATGATATTCTGGGTGAGTTCTCCAATTTTTCAAGCAATAAATAAGATTACTCTCTTGGTTATAAGACTGCTATCCAAAACTGAGTTGTATTTCTGTACATGTAAAATCTTTATTAGCAACAAAAATTATAAGGACCTAGGAATAAATCTGGCAAAAATACAAGCAATACCTTTGTAGAAAAATATCATACAACTTTAATGGAAAACCTCAAAGAAAACTGAAGTAAATTGATAGAGAAACAGTAATCGCAAAGACTTCAATCCTCTCCAAACTGATTAATACAGTTAATGATTTAATCCTACAGGAGTTTTTATGGAAATTTATAGGCTGGTTTTAAATAAATGGAAGAGATAGGACCAAAAATAGCTTTTTTTAAATATTGGGAAAGGAAATCAGATCAGGGCACTTGCATAAAGCAAATATCAAAACTTATTATAAAGCTATAGCAATTAAAGAATTGGTGTGAGGATATACAAACAGACCAGGAACAGAATAAAGAGCCCAGAAAGAGGCCCACACTGAGATGACAAGGCAGAGGCAATGCACGCTTATTAAATGTGTACGTGCCCCCCAAATTACCCCACCTCCCTTGTGGTATGCTTGGGGCCAACTAGTTCTGGACAAGTGGCTGTGAGCAGAATTGACCTGTTAAGGGTGCAGGTTTTTTTTAGCTTAACTCCTTTATATGTTACTTTCATTCCATTAAAAACTTCAAATATTTCGTAACTTAAAAATGAAAACATAATCATTGCTTCTCTCTTGTCTTCTTGTTTTTAAAGAAAAAAGAAAACTATGTTGTAGTGAAATGTCATCAGATAAAACAGAATTTATTGGGTTAGGGTTAGCAATATAAACAAGTGGAATTTTTCTCCCTAGTGGAGAAGTTGGCTTCCTTTCCTTCATTCTTTATCATCACTGCAAACTCTTTCTACCGCAACAGAAGTTGGGTTGGGCGTTTTTCCCCCATTATTACTATAAAAAATGGCATCATCACTACTACTGTGCAAGAACTGTACATATGTGACTTTCAGAGGAAATACCTGGTTCATGAGGTGGCAATAAGAAAGGACGCTGTGGTGGAGGGAGAGGATAAAGGTCAAAGGTTAAACTCTTGGGAAACAGCTGTGAAGTGGAAAATTCGATAAGTTTTGCCATATGTGTAAGCCTGTGAGATCATCACCACAATCAAAAGAATGAATATACCCATCACCTCTAAAATTTTCTCATACCATTTTGTAACTCATCCCTTCTCCCCCTCCCGGACCACCACTGATCTGCCTTCCTGTTAGTATTGATTAGTTTGCATTTTCTAGAATTTTATATGAATGGAATCATACAACGTATGCTCTTTTTGTCTGTCTTTTTTCACTCTGCATAATTATTTTAAGATTCATCTATATTGTAGCATGTATGGATACTTGGTTCCTTTTTAGTGCTGAGTGGTATTTCATTGTACGGATGTACCACTGTTTGTTCACACATTCACTTGTTGCTGGACATTTGGAGAGTTTCCATTTTAGGACTATTACAAGTAAAACTGCTCTGGACATTTGTATACAGTCTTTGTGGGCTTCCATTCCTCTTGGGTAAATACTTTGGAGTAAAATGTCTGTATCAGATAGTAGGTATATTTTGAACTCTGGGGGAAACTACCAAATTGTTTCCCAAAGTGTTGGTACCATTTCACATGCCCACCAGCGCTGTTTGAGAGTTCCTCATCCTCCACATTCTCACCAACACTTGGTGTGGTTAGTCTTTTTCATTTTGGCCATTATAACAGATTTTTCCCTGAGGACTAATGATGTTAAGCATCTTGTCATGTGCTTATTTTCCGTTCATACATCTTCTTGGATGAAGAATCTGTTTAAATCGTTTGCCCATTTTTAAATTGGATTGTTTGTTTTCTTACTGTATCCTAAGGGTTCTTTGTATGTTCTAGTCCTTTATCAGGTATAAGATTGGTAAATGTTTCCTGTGGCTTGTCTTTTCATTCTCTTGAGTGTCTTCAGAAGAGCAGGAGATTTTTAAAATTTTGATGAAGCCTAATTTATCAACTTTTTTTTTTACGGATTGTGCTTTAGTCACATATATCTTTGCCTAACCCAAGATCACCAACGTTTTCTCTTACATTTTCTTCTAACAGTTTTATCATTTTAGGTGTTACATTTAATTCTATTATCCATTTTGAGACACTTTTTGTGGATGTTGTGAAATATGGATCAAAAGTTTTTTGGGGGGGTGTGCTTTTATTTTGCATATGGATATGCAATTGTTTCAGCACGATTTGTTGAAAAAACTATCTTGTCTCCATTGCCTTTTTAAACTTTGTCAGATATCAATTGTCCATATGTGTGTACCTCTGTTTTTGCCTCTCTATTCTATTCCATTGATCTATTTGTATCTGTGTGTGAGTGTGTGTGTATCAGAGAACTGTCTGCTATCACTTCGCGAAATAAAATATTTACCCTAGGAAATATGCTTCTATATAGCTCCACTGCTGGGCTTGTAGATTGATTTCTTTGGAAATCAATCAAGTGTAAAAATTGTGTCACCTTAATCATCTTCAGTATAAATGTAGCATCTCCTCACACACAGACACAGTGATCCACATTTATGGGGCCAACTCATATATTCTTATCTCTGATGTAGTTATTCATACTGTCATTTCCTAAACTCAATATCCAGCAACACAAACCTTTCCTTTTTTTACTTTTTCAAAAATTATTTTTTTGAAATATTGAAAAATATTTTTTGAAATCAACTAAAGGATAGTTGATTTACAATGTTGTGTTGGTTTCAAGTGTACAGCAAAGTTACTCAGTTATATATGTATAATATAAATATATTATATTTCAGATTCTTTTCTATTATAGGTTATTACAAAATATTGAGAACAGTTTTCTGTGCCAAACGGTAGATCCTTGTTGGTCATCAGAACTTTCTAAAATTTTGGTAGTGATCACTTAATACCTTTTTCTAGGTAACCGGCTGGCAAAACTGGAGTTGATCAACTGCCCTACATAGAGCATGCATTACCTTGCGCAAGGCATTATGTGTGTTGTTTGTTCATTTTGTTTTGTTGCACAAGGGTTTTACAGGGTGTGCTCACTTCATCAATAAGATAAGTTAGACTGGTGCTGTTTTCTTTTCCGTCTCGTAAAATGATGGCTCTTTTTTCTTTTTCACTTGACCTTCCCCTCACTACCCACCACCACCACCTTTAACCACCACCCACGCTGGGCAGTTTGAACCACAGGACCCTACATCCAGACAAAGTTTCTACCTCAAGTTACTTGAATCGCAAATAAGTCCATCACACCAAATATTATTTCCGCATCAACCTCTTAGTAAACAAAATGTGGAAACCAATTAAAACTCAGTCTCTTATTTCAAAACTGCTCTCATTCCAAAATGCGCTCATTCTAGGCAATGTCTCTATGGAGCTTTGCTTTAAGTATAAAGCTATCTCCCTTTCTGGGCTCAGTTTCCTTTTCTAAGTGTATCTTAGCAAAATTTCACTTGATCGTAAATAAATACTAGCCTATGGACAAGATACTCTTTGCCGGCAAAAAATCATAGTCCTTGGACTGGGGATGATTGAGTGGAAAACCATCTTGCCTTGGACCCCAACTCTCTCCACCCTACTCTCGCAGGCCTTCACTTGGACTTTAGCTTCCCATTCTTCCCTCTCAACCACCCTGATATGCAGATAAGCCCCACATCTAATGAACAAGAGCTCCACTTCCAGAGGATCTAGAAACATGCAAACATGTTTCCTCATGCTCTGTTATCTGACTTCGTATGTGGTGTGCAAAGTAGAATTTTCAGTGTTATTTTTAGCACAGGCCAAATTGTTATTTATCTCATTAATGAAGAAATGAATAAGGAAGACCAAAAAAAAAAACACTTGGTTTAAGGAACCCTGAGAAACATGGGTTTATATAACCAGTTGGGAAATGAATATCAAGATTTTCAAGACCTTCTACTTCTGGGGAAGATATACTAGATAAAAGGTACACTAGATCTTGCTGTAATCACTGGATAAATATGAATAAATTTAAGAAGCTGTATTTTTCAAAGGATCAGAGAGCTGTGAAAGCAATAAGGAGTAGGGAAAAAAATCTTCGGAGAAGAGAGAACGCTTACAATATGAACTTATAATTGCCAGCCATTTTTTTCTCTGACATCTACCAATTCTGACCACAAGCTGAGAACTGAGCTTGGCTCAGACAGAGAATGCTGCTGGGGAAAGAGAAACCAGCAAAGTTTTTCATCGTTACCTGGGACAACTCTGCCAGATTAGAAATTCGAGGGCTCTCAAACACATGACAGTTTGCAAAATAAAACATCTGCTGAGGCCTGGGTAGGGTGGGTAGCTGGGAAAGAAGGCTGAAAGCTTTTCAAATGCAGACAGAAATATCCTGAAGTCTTGAAGTAATTACAAATCAAAACCTCCCAGACAGACAGGGCCTGTCTCATGCTCATAACCCATTTTCCCCTCAAGACATTTGTCAGATCTTTCATCTCTGGGGACTGAACACTGGCAAGCAGGGCTGCGAGTCTCTGGGGAACGTATGTGGATGTCTCACAATTTTTCAGGACTAGGGAAACAGAGACTCATAAGGCTCTCTACGAAAAGCCCAGAAGAGCCTCAACCGTGACACAGGGTTAGACCAGGGTCCAACCTGTCTCTAAAGCTGCGAATCTGACTGGATTGCGCTTACACATTTCATCTGCCTAACAGAAAAAAAGAGGGAACACTCTTGATAAATAATAACATTATCTGAGCCTCTTATGCACAATTTTCTGGCAAAAATAAAAAGTTACGAAAGAGGCAAGAGGACCAGGAGTCAAGAAAAGAAACCAGACAGTAGAATCAACTCACGGATGGTCAAGAAATTATGGTTAGCAGATGAGGACTATAAAATAACTATGATTAATATCAAAAGATGGAGAAAAATATGGGCTAAGTAGGTAAAAGGATAAAGCATATCAACAAAGAAGGGGAATCTATAAAAGGCAATCCAAAAGACAGTGTAAAACTAAAAACTATAATAGTTGAAATCAAAAATCTAATTGATGAGTTAACAACTGATTAAACACAGCAGAGCAAAGGGTTAGTGAAATGGCAGACAATTTTAACAGGAAATATCTAAACTAATGCAAGATTTTTTTAAAAGAGCATATGAAACCTGTGAGACATACTCAAAAATCTACATATTATCAATCAACAGATAAGTAGTAAATGAAATTTTTTAATGACATCATGCATAATCTCACTAAAAATAGGAATCACCTAAAAACAAATCTAATAAATATGTAAGTTCTCTACAGCGAAGAAAATCACAAAAATTGCCAAGAGAAATTAAAGAATGTATTCTTCATCTTCAAAACTTGATAGACTCAGGATAGGCATACCTCAGAGATATTGCTGGTTTGGTTCCAGACCATTGCAGTAAAACAAATATTACAATAAAGCAAGTCACACGAATTTTTTTGTTTCCCAGTGCATATTAAAGTTATGTTTACACTATACTTTAGTATATTAAGTGTGATTATGCAATAGCACTATGTCTAAAAATCAATATACATACCTTAACTTTATTGCTAAAAAATGCTAACCGTCATCTGAGCCTTCAACGAGCAGTAATCTTTTTGCTGGTGGAGGGTCTGGCCTGGAGGTTGGTAGCTGCTGACTGCTCAGGGGGTGTGTTGCTGAAGGTTGAGGTGGCCACGGCAATCTCTTAAAATAAGACGACACTGAAGCTTGAGTTCCTTTCACAAATGATTTCTCCGTAGCCTGCAATGCTGTGTGATAGCATTTTACCCACTGTAGAACTTCTTTTAAAATTAAAGTTAATCCTCTCAAACCCTGCTTACTTATTAACTAAGTTTATTCTCATCCTTTTTTGTCATGTCAACAATCTTCACCACATCTTCACCAGGAGTAAATTCCTTCTCAAGAAGCCACCTCCTTTGCTTACCCGTAAAAAGCAACTCCTCATCCAATTCAAGTTTTATCATGAGGTAGCAGCAATTCAGTCATATCTTCAGGCTCTACTACTAATTCTAGCTCTCTTGCTATTCCCACCACATCTGCAGTTACTTCCGACATGAAGTCTTGAACCCCTCAAAGTCATCCATGAGGGTTGGAATCAACTTCTTCCAAACTCCTGTGAATGTTGATATTTTGACCTCTTCCCATGAATCATGAATGTTTTGAGTGGCGTCTAGAATGGTGAATCCTTTCCAGAAAGTTTTCATTTGACTTTGCCCACATCCGTCAGGGAAATCACTATCTGTGGCAGCTATAGCCTTATGAAATGTGTTTCTTCAACAGTAAGATTTAAAGTCAAAATTACTCCTTGATCCATGGGCTAGAGAGTGGATTTTGCGTTAACAGGCAAGAAAATAACATTAATCTCTTTGTACATCTCCATCAGAGCTCTTACGTGACCAGGTACATTATCAATGAGCAGTAATATTTTGAAAGAAATCTTTTTTCCTGAGCCGTAGGCCTCAAATATTCAGTAAGCCTTGTTGTAAACAGATGCGCTGTCATCCAGGTTTAGTTGTTTCATATACAGAGCACAGGCAGAGTAAATTTAACATAATTCTTAAGGGTCCTAGGATTTTCAGAATGGCAAATGACCACTGGCTTCAATTTAAATTTACCAGCTATATTAGCCCCTAACAAGAGAGAGAGCCTGTCCTCTGAAGCTTTGAAGTCAGCTTTCTCTCTAGCTAAGAAAGTTCTAGATGGCATCTTCTTCCAAGATAAAGCTGTTTCATGTACACTGAAAATCTGTTGTTTAATGCAGCCACCTTCATTAATTATCTTAGCTAGATCTTCTCGATAACTTGCCGCAGCTTCTACATAAGCACTTGCTGCTTCACTTTGCACTTTGATGTTGTGACTACAGCTTCTTTCCTTAAATCTCATGAATTCATACCTGCTAGCTTCAGACTTTTCTTCTGCAGCTTTCTCATCTCTCTCAGCCTTCATAGAATCAGAGAGGTAGGACTTTGCTCTGGATTAGGCTTTGGCATAAGGCAACGTTGTGGCTGGCTTCTATCCAGACCACTAAAACTTTCTCCATATCAACAATAAGGTTGTGTCACTTTCTTATCATTTGTGTGTTCACTGAAGTAGCACTTTAAATTTCCTTCAAGAACTTTTCCTTTGCATTCACAGCTTGGCTGTTTGGTGCAAGAAGCCTAGATTTCAGACATGCCTTCCTTGTTAAGCTTAATCATTTTTAGCTTATGATTTAAAGTGAGAAATGTGCAAGTCGTCCTTTCTCTTGAACACTTAGAGGCCAACACAGGGTTATTAATTGGCCTAATTTCAATATTGCTGTGTCTCAGGGGACAGGGAGGCCTGAGTAGAGGGAGAGAGATGGGGGAATAGCCAGTCGGTGGAGCAATCAGAACACACACAACATTTATCAATTAAGCTCACTGGCTTAATTGGTCACAGTTACTGGCACCCGAAAACAATTACAATAGTAACATCAAAGATCGCTGATTGGGGCTTCCCTGGTGCCACAGTGGTTGAGAGTCTGCCTGCCAATGCGGGGGACACGGGTTCGAGCCCTGGTCTGGGAGGATCCCACATGCCGCGGAGCGGCTGGGCCCGTGAGCCACAATTGCTGAGCCTGCGCGTCTGGAGCCTGTGCTCCGCAACAAGAGAGGCCACGATGGTGAGAGGCCCGCTCACCGCGATGAAGAGTGGTCCCCACTTGCCGCAGCTGGAGAAGGCCCTCGCACAGAAACGAAGACTCAACACAGTCATAAATAAATAAATAAAAGAACGTGAATTTCTAAAAAAAAAAAAAAAAAGATCGCTGATCACAAATCACCAGGACAAATATAATAATAAGGAAAAATTTCGAAATGTGATAATTACCAAAATGTGACCCAGAGATGCAAAGTGAGCAAACGCTGTTAGAAAAATGGTGCCAATAGACTAGCTCATTGCAGAATTGCCACAAACCATCAATTTAAAAAAAAAAAAAAAACACAGAATCTGTGAAGCATGATAAAGCAAAGTACAATAAAATGAGGTATGCCAGTATTGTAAATATGTCAGTTCTTCCCAAATGTATTTATAAATTCAATGCAATCCCAGTCAAACTGTCTGTAGGGTTTTTGTAAGAATTGATAGGTTATTCTAAAATTCATATGAAAATATGAAGTACAAAGGGTCGTCATGACAATCTTAAAGAAGAATAAACCTGGAGGACTTACCCTACCAGGTATCATCTTATTTTAATGCTAGAGTAATTAGACAGTATCGTATCAGTGCAAGGATAGATAAGTTGACCAATGTAACAGAATGAATAGTCCAGAAAGAGACTCCTTCACACACAGTTACTAAATTATGCCAAACATGACACTGAATCAAGTGGGAAAAGGGCGTTCTTTTCTACAAATGAATCATTTCAACAAATCAAATGGAAAAATTAAAATCAGACCTCAAACCACCACCTAACACCGTAGCAAAAATCATTTATAGACAGACTGCTGATCTAAAAGTGAAAGGTAAAACAAGAAAGCCTTTTAGGAAAACATAGAAGAAAATCTTCATGACTTAGGAGTAGACAAAGATTCATTAAACAAGACAGAAAATACTTGAACCAAAAAAGAAACAATATTGATAAACGATATTCATAAATCAAGATCAGTTCATCTACTCCATTAGGAGAGTGAAAAGCCAATCCACAGAGCTGAAGAATGGATTTGCAATCGACATATCTGACAAAGCATTCTTATCTGGAACATATCAAAAACTCCTGCAAGTCAATAAGAAAAATACAAATGACAATAGAAATACAAACAAAAGATTGAACAGATACTCAACCAAAGAGAATATTTAAATGGCCATAAATATGTTTTTTAAATGTTCGACCTCCTTAGCCATCAGGGAAATGCAATTTAAGCCAGAATGAGATACAAGGACACACCTACCGGAATACTGAAAAAGAGAGAAAATACCAGAATAGTGGAAAAGAGAGAAAATACCAAATACTGTAAAGATCTCAAGCAATGGAGCTCTCCAACATTCCTGCTGGGAGTACAAAGGAGTAAAATCACTTTGAGAAACAGTGAGGCGGTATCTACTACTAGCTGCCACCCAGAAACATATGCATATCCTCCGACCCAGGAATTTCACTCCTGGGCTTATGACCAATGGAAGAGTGTAGAAATGTTCATTACAAGACAAGATATGCATAGCAGCTCTATGCATAGTAGCCCAAAACTAGAAGTTACCTGTGCCCATCAGCAGTACACTGGACAAATAAATCTCAGCATATTCCCAAAACCTGATTTTGTAAAAACTCATTGAGTTGTCTGTAATAAGTTCACTTTTCTGTAACTGTCACTTTTCTGTAACATCGATAGACTGTGTTTAATTTAATTGGGCTTCATTTAAATGGGCTTTTCAGCTCAGGTTTTTACATGGCCTTTCTCATTTGAGCCTCACGTTACAGCTACTAAATCTTAGTTTTGCCAACAAGGAAACTGAGATTTAGAGTCTCAAGGAGGCTTTGGCCAAGGCCACAGAGCTAAGTAGTAAGGTCAAAACAAAATATTTATATATACATACATATATATATAATTTATATAATTATATATAATTATATATAACATATATATTATATATATAATTATATGTAATTAACATTATATTAATTTAATATATTCATATTTGGCTAAAGTACATATTCATATTTCCATTTCTACAAAGCACTAGCCTATATTGCAGATTTTTTAGATAACTGGTAACTATAGTTTTAGGTGCTTGAGGAAAGGCCTTAAATGAATCACCAGCAGTGCTCAGATCTTTTGAACTGTTCTGATACTTGCCTCAGACACTGAACCAGAGCAGCCTGGGATGGAAGAGTCCATACCTACTGGTGTCAAGATTCACTCACGGGTTACCCTTGACCACTCAGACCTTCCAGCTATTTTATAAAAAAGGAACTAGTAGGATTATACATAAGGTGATGTCACTCCGTCCAGGTATGCATACACCCAGCACTTTGGGGAACAAAGCATCCATTTGAGGAGAAGGTGACTCCCCAAAAGAAAAGAAAAGATTCTATTCTAGGTACTGTCAGTCCAAGTCAGCAGGTGACGGGTAGGAAACTTACATCTATTTGCATTTTCTTTCCAAACACCCACTCAAAGAAAGTGTTCTCAAAAGTGTGGAAATGAGTCAGTGTATGAAGCTTACTCCCCTGATGCAGTAGCCACAAGTCGTGGAGTCCAGAGCAGGACGAGATGTCCTCAGACACAGTCAGCAATTGCCACCCTGAGCCGACATGTGCCGGCCCTTGCAGAAGTTGATAGTCCCAGGGGAGGGCCCCCCCCAGGGCTCCTGTGCTCTGACGTCATTCCTGTGCTCTCACAAAACTGGCACAGGTCCAAACCCCAACCTCAACTGCAGTTCCTGGGAGGAAGTGGCTCTTCACGAGCAAAGCCCCACTTTTATCACGTGGTGAGTTGTTAGAAAACACTGAGAAACTCTAACCATCTCTGAAGGTACCCAGTCAATCGTACAGCCCAGACTCTTAGCTCTCACTTGCACTGACCGGGCAGCTATATGCAACAGCTCCCAGCACTAAATCTTTCTCTGAAGTAGGCCCCATTGATGGCACGGTCACTTGAAGCACTTAAAGAGAAAGAAAGAGAAAAACCATGCCACAACTTTACAAGGAAGTCTAGGACTCTGTCCCCAGAGGCTCTATTTTTTTTTATTTTTAGAGAAACAGCAATATTTAATCTCTTTAAATGCTACTTGACTCCATTATCTGTATTATAACAAAGCACAAGTATTTATAGATTTCAACAATTAATATTGTCAGATAATTATTTTCCCCCTAAACATCTCTATAGTGTACACATGTAGAATACACATGTAGAATAGCTAAAGTGTTGATTTCATAAAAAGCTGAAGTTTTGAAAGTTAAGATAAAAATTTCTAAGTTGGGTGGGAAAAGTCAAATTACTTTTGAATGTTTTTTAAGTGGATCTTAACATACATGTACGTTTACTAATTTAGTGTATGAAAAGTTTGTTTAAAAAAAAGATGTATCGGGGGAGATGATTGAATTTATGAAAAGATTTTTCTCAGGATTCCCATAGTACAGGTATTATTAGCAAGCTCTATTTCATTCAGGCCAAAGGGTTACTGCGATAGGGCCCTTAGCCCTCATGTTTCCTATCGTAATATACATCTTTTTTTAAAAAAAACTTTTTGTTTTATATTGGAGTATAGCCGACTAACAACGTTGTGACCGTTTCAGGTGCAAGGCAAAGCGACTCAGCTGTACATACACATGTATCCATTCTCCCCCCAATCTCCCAGAGGTCCTTTTTGTCCTAGCAGTCTGAACAGGAAAAAGCAGGAAAACCAACACCCCTATTATCACTTAAGTTTAGCTGAGTGTGCGGAATAATCGTGGCATCATTTCCAAGAAACTGCTTTTACTTTACTCTGATTCCAAAGTTTTTATATCAGGTAAATAAACGATGTCCGGGAAAAGAGCATCCTTTGATCGCGAGCACCCCGAGATGCACTACGTATCCTTGGCTTCAGGACAAACAAGACGATCATTTTTGAGAAGATACGATTAACATTTTCCTCTCTTGTGTGCAAAATGGGCCACATAAAAAGACATCTTCCAGAAGTGACATTTAAATGAAAGGATTAGATTTAAAATGTCGTGAAGGCAACGTGCACGATGGGGAAACGGAGACAAAGACCAGTTATAAAGCCAAAAAGAAATGGAAGGAAATTTAAAGAAGAAAAAGAAGGAGGGGCTTCCCTGGTGGCGCAGTGGTTAAGAATCCGCCTACCAATGCAGGGGACACGGGTTCGAGCCCTGGTCTGGGATGATCCCACATGACGCGGAGCAGCTGGGCCCATGAGCCACAGTTGCTGAGCCTGCGCGTCTGGAGCCTGTGCTCCGCAACAAGAGAGGCCACGATGGTGAGAGGCCCGCGCACGGCGATGAAGAGTGGCCCCCGCTTGCCGCAACTAGAGAAAGCCCTCGCACAGAAACGAAGACCCAACACAGCCATAAATAAATAAATAAATAAAATTTTTAAAAAAAGAAAAGAAAAAAAAGAAAAAGAAGGAGGAAGGGAAAGAAAAAAGTGTGTGAGTGGCTGGCAAAGTGGTGGGGTGTGTGTCCCACATCCACTGATGCAGAAACCCCGGAGGCGGGCCCCAGCATTCTGTGCCCGCCGGTGACTCTGAGGCAGGTTCGCGTTTAGAATCACTGATTGGAGCAATCTGTGACCCACATCTCAGCTTCTTTAAAGACGGTGGTCCAGTGGTTAAGACTCCGCGCTCCCTATGCAGGGGGCTTAGGTTCTATCCCTGGTCGGGGAAATAAGCTCCCGCGTGCTGCGAAGCACGGCCAAAAAGAAAGAAAGAAAGAAAGAAAAAAAGATGGTACTACACTTTCTCTGTTTTGAAGACTCCCAGTGTCGCAGGCAAATGGGCCGTTAATAATGATGAGTGACTGGCAGGGCAGTCATGTTACAGCCACTGAGATAACCAAGAGAGGAGCCCCTGGGCCACCCCGGCCAGTGAGCCCAGTTCCACGAGCACCTGAGGCCATTGCAACATCGGGGTAGCAGTCCCCTGCATGCTCACCGTGATTTTCCCACAAGCACCAAGCTGCCACCCACGTCTAATTAGCCCTGAGCTTCTAATCAGGGGTGGCAGGATCTCTGGCTTCTTCCTTGGCAGGAAGCTGGGTTACACACTGGGAGCTGAGGTGCTTCCCAAACCCCTGACCCGAGAATGGGCAGGAGCTGTTATTTCCTGTCCTTGGGTACAATGAGTCTAACTCAGTCCTCAACCTTATCCTATTATGAACACTTGATCATCTCTAGGGAAATGGCTGAAACCATTGTGGAGCCAGATGGATAGATGCTCTGGTGTGTTGCAGGTTTGAAGACTTTTATCTTTGGTTCTTGGGAGATTGCCAGGTAGGCCACTGGGTGTGGTTCCTACTCTCCCAACCTCAGCCAGTTTCAACTAATTCAGCATATTTCTATAGGAGTTTTTTAAGCCTCTGCATTTAGAAACAGGTACTCTCATACAGTCTTATTTTTAAGAAAGCTTTAGTGAGATATAATTCATGCACCATAAAATTCATCCTTTTAAAAGTGTACAACTCAGTGGGTTTTAGTATATGCATAGAGGTGGGCGTCCATCACCGCTGTCTAGTTTCAGATCATTTTCATCACCCCAGAAAGAAACCTCATGTGCATTAACCGTCACGCTCCATCCCTCTTTTCCCCAGCCCCTGGCAACCACTAAACTACTTTCTGTTTCTGTGGATTTGTTTTTGTAGACATCCCATATAAATTCCATGCAATACACAGCCTTTTGTGGCCAACTTCTTGTACTTAGCATAATGATTTCAAAGTTCATCCATGCTGTAATATGTGTTGATAGTACATTTCTTTTAGTGGCCCAATAGTATTCCACTGTGTGGATATACCATATTTTGTTTGTCCATTCATCAGTTCATGGATATTTGGGTTGTTTCCACTTCTTAGCTATCATGAATAACATTGCTATGAATATTGGTGTACAGGTTTTTGTGTTGTTAATTTTGTTCAGTATGTACCTGGGAGTAGAGCTGCTGAGTCATATGGTAACCGTATGTGGAACATTTTGAAGAACTGCCAAACTATTTTGCAAACTGGCTGCACCATTTTATATTTCTGCCAGCAATGAATGAGTGTTCCAATTTCTCCACATCCTCATTAACATTTGTTATTATCTGTCTTTTTTATTTTATTTATCCCAGAGGATGTGAGGTGGTATCTTATTATATTTTGATTTACATTCCCTAATGACTAATAATGTTGAGCATCTTTTCCTGTGCTTACTGGCCATTTGTATATCTTCTTTGGAGAAAGAATCCTGTGCTCATTGTTTAACTGGGTTATAATGGTAACTTGTAAGAATTTAAAAATATATTATGAATACAAGTTTCTTATCAGATATATAATTTGCAAATATTTTATCCCATTCCATAGGTTATATTTTCACTTTATTAAGAGTGTGCATCGGGGAGTGGTGTGGTGGTGGTGTGATGAATTGGGAGATTGGGATTGACATATATACACTAATATGTATAAAATAGATAACTAATAAGTACCTACTATATAAAAAATAAATTAATTAAATTAAATTTTTAGAAAAAGTCCACAGGCACTGGAAAAAAAAAAAAAAAGTGTGCATCAAAACAACTGATGAAGTGCAATTTTACTCTCATTGCTTGTGCTTTAGGTGTCATATCTAAGAAACTATTGCACAATCCAAGACCACAAATATTTACACCTATGCTTTTTTCCAGGAGTTTGATAGTTCTAGCCCATACATTTAGGTCTATGATCTCTTTTGAGTTGATTTTTGGATATGGTGTGAGGTAGATGTGCAAATTTTTTCTTTGCTTGTGGATATCCAGATGTCTCAGCACCATTTGTTGAGAAGACCGTTCTTTTCCTGTTGGATTGTCTTGGCACTCTTGTAGAAATTGATTGACCATGAATTTAAGTGCTTATTTCTGGACTCAATTCTATTTCATTGATTTTTATGTTTAGACTTACGATACCACCACACTGTCTCAAATACTGTAGCTTTGTACTAACCTTTGAAATTGGGAAGTGTAAGTCATTAAACTTTGTATTTTTGTTCCAAGATTGTTTTGGATACTCTGGATATCTTGCATTTCCATATGGATTTTATGATCAACTTCTCAATTTCTGCACCAAAGGCAACTTGGATTTTCATAAGGACTGTGATAAATCTGTAGATTGCTTTGGCAACTATTGCCTTCTTAAAAATATTAACTCTTCTGATCCATGAATATGAAATGTCTTTCAATTTATTGAGGTTTTCATACATTTCTTTTAGCATTGTTTTATATTTTAGTGTACAATCTTGCGCTTCTTTTAAATGTTACTAAGTATTGTATTCTTTTCTGATACAATTGTAAATGGAATTGTTTCTTAATTTCATCTTCAGATTTCTCATGGCTAATGTATAAAAATACAATTAATTTTGTATAATGATCCTGTTTCTTGCAACCTTGCTGAACTTGCTTATTAGTTTTAATATTTTTATGGATTCTCTAAAAATTTTTATATGCAAAATCATGTTATCTGTTAATAGATAGCTTTACTTTTCCTTTCCAGTATGGATGGCTTTTATTTCTTTTTCTGATCTTATTGCTCTGGCTAGCACCTCCAGTACAATGTTGAATAGAAGTGGTAAGAACAGATATCCTTCTCTTGTTCCTTATCTTAGGGGAAACTATTCATCGTTTACCATCAAGTATAATATTAGCTGTGAGTTTTTTCATGGATACACATTTTCACATTAAAGATATTCCCTTCTATTCCTAGTCTGTTGATTTTCATTTTATCATGAAAGGGTATTGGATTTTGTCAAATGCTTTGTCTGCATCTATAGAGATGACCATGTGGTTTTGTCCTTTATTCCATTAATATGTTATATTATACTGACTGATTTTTGGATGCTGACACAATCTTGCATTCTTAGGATAAATCCCACTTGGTCATGGTATATAATCCTTTTATATGTTGCTCTATTGGTTTTCTGGTATTTTGCTGAGGATTTTTGTAATTATATGTATAAGGGATATTGATTTTTATTTTACTTTTCTTATCATGCCTTTGTCTAGTTTTAGTATCAGGGTAACATTGGCTTCATAGAATCAATAGAGTCTGTTGGTATCTTTTCTACAGTTATGACAACCACACGTACTGAGTCCTAAGAGGGATTCAGTCAAAAGCCCCAGGCCCTATTGGCTACGTTCATTTGGGAAAGACAGAGGAAAACTGCAGGTAAAGGGGGTTTATGCCCAAATGTCTGGATGACAGCTGAGCCCGCCTTGGTATAGAAACACAAAGGTTTGTAACAGGGAAAGAACTGCTTCACTAGAGAATGCAGTTGGGCACACTGCTTGGAAAAGAAGCTACAAACCCAAATAGCTAAATGACAGTTCCCTGGCTGTTCCCACAGGCTGTAGCCAAAGCAGAAGAGAGACCTAAGGCTTCCCACAACCTGAACCGAAGTCCAGCCAAAAAGGGAAGCTGACGATGAGACTGGAATCGAATGCCTGGAAGGAGCACACTGAGGGTACAAGGTTGGTGACAGTGACCGGCCCAAAGCACCGCCAGAGCCCCCCGTCACACTGGCCATCAGCAGCGCCCAGGCAGACGCCGGGGGACTGCAAAGTTCGGGGTGCCTGTGGGTCCAGAGGCACAGCGGGGCAGCAGGTGCTCGAATCACGCTGAGCTACCGACCTCACAGAAGCGAGCGGCAGCACAGCCTCAGGGCGAGGGGAAAGCCAGAGCAGATATGAAAGTGGGAGAGGTGACAAGAACCAAGTTTAAAAACCATGACAACAAACTGCCTTTTTCCTTCCTAGCGACCTCTTCAGGGAATACGCTGTCAGTGCGTTCCCTGAAAACGTTGCTAAGAAGGAAACGGATCCAAGTTAAACTGTTCAACAGTGAGTAATCCTTCACTGATGTACGTATCAAATCTTTCTTTTTACAGACAGCTCTGACCCTAGAGTTCTGTGATTTCCGCAAACCAGTGGCATGTAAATTTGTATGTTTGTGTTTGTGTTTTAGTTGTACCCTGAAATCAAGGGCTCAGAAATCATATATATATAAATATACACACACACATACACACACATAAATATATTAGATGACAAGCTCCCTACAGGTAGAAATCTAGTCTTCTTGACAGACTTGTGGTTGCCAAGGAGGAGGGGAGGTGGGAGAGGGATGGAGTGGGAATTTGGGATTAGCAGATGCAAACTATTATATATAGAATGGATAAACAACAAGGTCCTACTGTAGAGCACAGGGAACAATATTCAATATCCTGTGATAAACCATAATAGAAAAGAATATGAACAAGAATATATATATATGTATAACTGAATCACTTTGCTGTGCAGCAGAAATTAACACAACATTATAAATCAATTCTACATCAATAAAATACAATTTTTAAATTTTATTGGAGTTGAGTTGATTTACAGTGTTGTGTTTCAATAAAATAAATTCAAAAAAAAGAAATCTAGTCTCCTTGGAATGAGGTAAAATTTATCTTTTCTTTTCAAGTAGATGGTGCTCACCTCTGCTTTTTGGCAGCATTTAAACCTGCATCTCTCTTTATCAGTGTGCTTTTCAAAATCTGTTACAATTTTGTGTGTCACTGCCTCTCCCTTACCAACTCACAGGCTCCTAAGTGTAGGATCCCCGTACCAAGACCCTCTCAGCGCCGACCATGTCTAGGACAAAGCCGGTGTCATGACATGGTCATCATACATCTTTCTTGAATGAACACATATTTGCTTGTGTAACTGATTAACAGAGAAGATTTAGTAAAGAAGTTTCTGTCTGGATTGCATGAGGTCAAAGAGTTGAAGCTATGTCAGCTGGAAGGGTCATTAGAGGTCATCTAGTCCAACTCCCACCATCACTGCCGTGTTTTATTTGCAAGTCCTGGGGAGGCTGGGGGCTTGTGCAAGGTCACATGACATGGTTAAGGACCATGCAAGGTAATCCACGTTGACTACCGACTTTGCCATGGTCCAAATCAGAAAAGAAGTAAAAGAAATGTATGAAGGATATACACATCGTGTAATATATTCATAGATACATACATACAATGGCAAATGGCATTTTTTTCTGATTATAAAAATGACGCATTGAAAAAATTCATGAGATGCAGAAATGTTTAGAAAGAAGAAAATAAAAACCATCAAACATTCCACCATCTGGAGCAGGCCATGTTTTATCTGACAAATCCCTTCCTTTGTGGCTTTACTTGATCCAGAGCCATGGTGAAAACCAGTCCCACCTTTTCACTTGGCAGAATGGCTAGGAAAAAATGGTCCCTCCTTGTTAGACACTGCCGTGGATTAAACAAGGCTGCAAATTCTCTGCCACTGTCCCCTTTGAGAAGGGTGGTCTGTTTTCCTTCCCCTTGCATCTGGCAGGAGTGCTTTACCCCCAGGAGGCAGGAAGTGATGCCTTGCCAGCTCTGGGCCAGTGCCTCACAAACATCCAGCAGCTTCCACTTCTGTACTTCGGAGAGTTCTGCATTACTGTGTAAGAAATAGGCCACCCCGCTGGAGAGAATGTGCAAGAAAAGACCACATGGAGAGACTCTGAGATGATGGTGACAGAGGTAGACTTTGTCATCACAGTGTGCCACATGAGCCCTCGCCTTCAAGCTGCCCTCGCCGAGATGCCAGCCGTGGGAGGGGACCATATCGAACCCAGCCAGTCCAGTGAAGCCCTCACATGACCATGGCCCCAGCTGATGTCACGTGGAGCAAGAGAAATGCCCACCTGATCCCAGCCAACCCACAAAAATCACGACAGAAGAGAACACGGTTTTTGTTTTATGGATTTCAGGGCAAAGGGGCGAGTGGGTAGGTGTGACGACAAAGCAATAGATAACTAAGACAGCTAGCAAAAGTCTTCAGATGTGAACTTCTTCGGGAAGCATCAAAACTAAATCCAAGAATTAAATCTGAAGTTAAGCTGCAAAGCTGCAGACCACATGCGGGTCATCACTGATGAAGTGAAAAGAATGTGGGTTTGAAGTGGTACAACCAGGTACAAGAACTGACTGAGCTACTTAGGAGCTGTGTAACCTCAAGAATAAGTCACTCGACCTGTTTGCTTCTCCGTCCTCTCATCGTAAAATAGGGGCACCGCTGATGTCAATTTCCGGGGCTTCTGAGAAAGGGCAGATGAAACCCTGTACGGGAAGATGTTTTTTACTGGTAAGTAGGGTTGCTTTTTGCCTCTTTTCTTTGAGCTTAGAGATTTGCTGATCACAAACAGCGGCTTTTAAAAGAGAACACTGCTGTCTCCTATCTTGGAAAGACAAGAGGATGCCAGACCTTGGTTATTGAAGAGGTAATATTTTATCCATCTGACATCCAAGAAAGGGCCCCAAAGGTTGTTCTTGTGTGCGCAGTATTTTAAGTCATTTCCCCAAGGTTCTGCGGAAGAGGCTAGGGGGCTCTGTGAAGCCTCTTTTGTATGAGCACTAATCCTATTCATGGAGGCTGCACCTCATGACCTAATTGTTTCCCTACGTCCCCACCTACTAATACCAGCATCTCTGGGAGTTGGGATTTCAGCATGTGAATTGGTGAATTGGTGGGGACGGGGTTGGGGGGGGGGGGCCGGGAACCACAGCACTGAATAAATGCAGAGTCTCTACACTTTGGCCCCAGACCCACTGCACCAGGAAAGGGGCCTTGGGAATCTGCCTCTTACTAAGTTTTCCAAGTGCTTGATTTTCATGCACTCTTAAGGTTGAGACCCATCAGAGCTTGCCTGGATCAAACAGGAACATTTAGAAAAAACAACAAGAGGGAAAAGGTATCATGATATTCCAGACCCAAGGAGAAAGGGAGTTTTAGACCCACCGTCCCAGGAGCTGTTTCCAAACAGACCAATCAGCCCTTTTGGCTCAAGCTGAGGTCTGGCCGGGAAGGGAGCTGCCCAGCCCCTGGGCTGGGAAAACAGCCTCCCAGCAGCTCTTTGACACTGTTTCTGGGCATGTCGGGGGCTGGAGGACAAGCCCTGGTCTTGTCCTGACATGTGAAGCCCTGGGGTGAGGGAGGGAGGGAGTGTGTGTGTGTGTGTGTGTGTGTGTGTGTGTGTGTGTGTGTGTCCCTGGGGTTATACTCCTGTGTGAAGGCCAGGCCTGCAAAGGCAGGAAACAGGAGAACCGTATGTCTGAGGAGCCAGGACAGGGAGGAGACTGTAGCTGGAGAGTCATACAGACCAGGATGCAAACCCAACTTCTAATCTCACCCTTAACAACAAACGCATTTTAGATAAATCAGAGATTGAAATGAAAAAAAAAATAGAGAAAATCTAGAAGGACATTTTCATAACCCTCAATGGAAGAACTTCTCGGCATGATATAAAACTCAGAGGCTGTAAAGGAAAATAACTTAAAATGTCAGCTACATGAAAGTCAAAACCTGGGGACGTAGGGAAAAAAATAAAGTTTAACAAAGAAATGAAAACTTAGGGAAAAGATTTGCAACATATACTACCAACAAAGGGTTAATGCTCATACTAAATTAACAAGTACCACAAATCCACGCCAAAACTGGGCAAAGGATATGAATAAACAGTCCACAGAAGAAGAAGAAAGACAGCCAATGAACATGAAAAATATGTTCAAGATTACTAATAACCAAAGAAATATAACTCAGCATAATAGGAAAATAATGTGTTTTGGCAGAGACTAAAAGATTCCTAACAACCAAGTAAGTGAGGTAGAAGGAATCAGGCATAGCTATTATAAGAATACATTGCTGACATCTTTTTTGGAGGACAAAGTGTCAGCATCAAGCAAAATTTAAAACTTGCCCTCCATTTGTCCCAGCAATTTTATATCTAGGAGTTTATCCCAAACTGGTCATTGCACAAATAAACAGCTCTATGTGTACAGTACAAGGCTGGTTTTTTAAACAGCATCTGCAATTTTGAAGGATTTGGACCGAGTCTAGGGGCCCATTGTGGAGGATGTATGGCCCAGACGCTTCCATGGAAGATGACCCTTGACCAGTCATTGGTCAAGAAGGGGACATGGGAGACTTCCCTGGTGGTGCAGTGGATAAGACTCCACGCTCCCAGTGCAGGGGGCCCGGCTGTGATCCCTGGTCAGGGAACTGAATCCCACATGCATACTGCAACTAAGATATCGCATGCCACAACTTGCCCACATGCCGCAACAAAGGAGCTGGCGAGCCACAACTAAGGAGCCCGCCTGCCACAACTAAGACCCGGCGCAACCAAATAAATAAATAAATATTTAAAAAACTAAAAACAGAAAAAGAAGGGGACATGTGCACCAAGGGGTCCAACCAGGGTGAATTGCACAACTCTTGCTCACCATGTAAGGGGTAGCATTTTCCTCTCCTCCTCTGTAACCCTGATATGAAATTGTAAAGCCTGGTGTTGCTGTAATAACTATTTTGCCACCAACAAGGGAAGAACCTTCTAAAAACAGAAGCCAACATGCAGAGGAGGGTACATCAGAGGGAAAAGCCAATGATAAAATAACAACCAATGGAGCTAGAACCACTGGATTAAGCCCACCCTGAAGCCGCCATTTCTACGACTTCAGTTACAAAGGCCAATACTTTATTTTTTACTCTTTCTTTTCTTTTTTTTTTTTTTTAAAGTTTTTGGCTGCGCCCCGCAGCATGTGGGATCCTAGTTCCCTGACCAGGGATCAAACCCGTGCCCCCTGCATTGGAAGCACAGAGTCTTAACCACTGGACCACCAGGGAAGTCCCACAAAGGCCAATACTTTTCTTTATGAAGCCCAGCTGAGTCACTTTTGGATACTTGCAGCCAAATGCCTCGTGATACAGCCATCAGTAGAGAACTGGTTAAATAAATTATGACACAGCCATATAGTAAAATACTGTGAATGCGATAAAAAGTAAAAGTTGCTGCATAAGCAGTGTCAGGCACAGATTTCCATTAGGTATTGTTAATCAGGAAAATGGTGGGGACTCATATACATGGTATCAACCGTTCAGTTAAAAAAGTAAATTGAGTTCTAGACAGAGATAGAAATTAGAATCATAGAGGAAGAGGAAGCTTTTATTTCTACCTGTGTACACTTCTGAGTTTTTAAGGGTTTAGCAATAAGTATGTGTTACTTTTAATATATATGTATACGCATAAATATATATTTCAGTTTTGGAACTCTGAAGTGCTCTAGGTAACATCATTTTAAAATTACGATACTAAAAACAGATCTTTAAACAGATATTTAAAAAGCAGATTTTAATGGCATAGTCTCCAAATATCTCAGTTTTCTACATAAGATCAATTTGCATAACCTGATGCTTATTTAGCCTTTGATCACTTCCTCCAGTTTCTTGTCTGTCTTGAAACAGAATGTGTGTCTTGATCGTTAAAAGTAATAAAAATAAAAACCATCTCACAGGGTCTGGCACGAAATGACTGATCAATGGTAGTTCTTACTGTTATTTAATTTTCTCAGAAGGAAGGGAGCCCTTCCTGAAATCTATTTTTGCTTAGAGGTCAGTGAACCCTCTTCAGACATTACATTTCTTCAAACACCCCGGAAGCAACAGCCATTCCCTGAGTCCAGCTCAGGGGCCATGCTGGGCCTCCTGGTCCTGGAAATGACATGGCCGTGAACGCCCCAAGGAAACCAGGAAGGCCCTTTAAGGGCCTCATTACCCAGCCAGCTGATAAGAAGCCTTGGAAAAACAATCCGGCTGCCCTACTCATTTTTCAGATGATTACTGAAGACAAATCTCTTGGAATTTTCCTTAAACTGGACGTCACCTCCCATTTTCAACATGAAAAAATTCAAGTTAAGAGCTGCCAGTGAGTGAGGTCTTGGGCCACATTCCGCAGGAGGCTCTGGGCTAAGTTCCTTTCTTTGGGGGGGAGAGAGAAACAGGGCCAGCCAGGGCTGCAGTCTCCCCCATGCCTGCAGCTCGGGGCTCTGAGCCCTGCTTTGGGGCCTCCTGCCATCCCAGCCCCCAGCTCTGCAATGAGGAATATTACACACACACACACACACACACACTATGATGTTTTTTAAGAGCCTTCAATAAAGTTTTAATTGTTGTCAATTATTGTTGTCAGTTATCAGGCTAGCAATTCTTGTAACTAAAATGTTGAACAGGGCTGGGCTTTGAAGCTACCCCGCCCAGGTGTATGTGTATCTGTGTATGTACCTGTAATCTGCGAAAGATTCTTATGCGTATTGTGTGTGCAACAGAGACTTAGGAAAGATATCAAACTTCCTTGCAGATTTTCACCGAAGGAGGCCATGTCCTATAGTGTTATTTGAAAATGTCATAAAGTACAAAAGAGACAGGGATTCATGGACCTCCCATGTGACCCACAGGGGGTGCTCAACAAGTAATTGTGGGATGGTCGAAGGACTTTGCTTTGGGACCTGACACTAGTGACTTGCCTTTGTTGGGCCCGGGTTTCCTCTCTGCGAATGGAGATAATCACCCCTACTCTGCAGCTGGGGTGAAGGCTGAGGCGATACGCTTTGCCCAGGAGAGGCATGCTGTGAATGTGAGACGCTAGGGATGGAGGCATATACCCTTGGCATCCACCTGGGCCTCTCAGAAACCAACGGGTGACCTGACGCAAACGTTCCAGGGAACTGCACAACCACCCTCTGCTCTTATCTCCCCGGGAACCCACATCCTCCCCTTCAATCAGGCTGCCTTATCAGCATTTCCACACCGCAGGCTCAGCCAGCTCTGCACTTTGGTTGATGCCAGACCCCTGTGGAACAAGTGTCCAGGCCCTCCACCCCTTACCCTCTTTGTAAAGTCCAATCTCTAGGCTCATCTCTCCAAGAAGCCTTCAAACCACCCTCCAGAGCGGCCTCTCTCTCCTGTCACCCCCCCCCACCACCAAGCCCACCATCCTCCCTCTAAGGCAGCAGGCAGCTCCCACTGGATGTTCCCTAACAGAGAGGGCAGGTGAGGGATTGAATCAAGAAGCCAGTTGATTTTCAAAAGGCTCTTCTTAAAAGCCTTGATTTTTAAGTCTGGCCCTTGAGCCAGAAGAAGGTTTTGTTTTTATGTTTGCTTTCCTTTGGTGGAATTCAAGAAATACATCCTTATATACCAAGAGCCAAAAGCTTAGAAGCCTGGGGCATAGAGTTTATGCCATAAACCAGAGAGCAACTGCTCAAGAAAAGTACCTATTCGAACCAACACATAATACAAGAAGTACTGAGGGAATATGATTGGGTTTGGGCCTGCAGTGAAGGTGGAGGTGGGAGGGAGCCGAGACCAGGGGCCATCAGTGTCTCGATTTCCAGGCAAACCTTATATCGAAGTCCCACCTCCAACATGGCGCCTGTAAATGGGCAGCAAGGAAACTGGGATGAAGCGGGGGGGGAAGCCTGAGTTCCAGTAGCCCCAGCGAGCTACAGAATGGCCCTGGAAAGTTCCTGGGCTGCCTCCGCAAAGAACATGAGACCAAGGGCAAGGCAGGACACTCGCAAATCAGCAGCCCAGTGACCAGGTCAACAGGCATCCCCAGGCAGCTCCCAGCACGGGCAGAGAAGAGGGGAGGAGGGGCAGATGGAGAATCTTGAACTAGTTTAAACCCTTGAGTAAACACACGTCATACTGAAAGGACCTGACTTACCTTGAACTGGAAAGACTGATGTTTTCCACCATCAGCAGAAGTAAGGATTCATGAACAAAGTTAAGATCAGTTATACAGAGTTTGAAAAGCCCTGGTACAAAGGAGGGCAGCATGATAAAATGGAAACAGCACCAGAGTTAGCACGTGTAGATTCTAACCCTGGTTTTGACAATGATTAGCTGTGTGACACAGGACAAGTCACAGCCTTTGGGGGCCTAACCTTCTCCTTCCTTCCTGGTCATCCGAGGGTCCTGGTAACTGAGAAGGGCACTGGGGAGCAAGAGGTAGCTGCTCTTCCTGGCTTGGGTCCCAGTGTCCCAGTGGAGCTACAGGAAAAGGGAAAACATGGAGAGCAAACATAGCTCTCCACTAAATGTAAGGATAATTCCTAGTTTCTAATATCCTATGCTCTAGTTCTTAGCAAATGTTGCTAATAAACCAAACACTTTGCAGAAAAAAGAAAAGATCAGTTATACAGAAAGAAAGTCCCATTTGGGTGTAATTGTGACTAAATGTCACACCTGCTCTCTGTCAGCTACCCACATCCCCTGGGTGACCAACCATCCCCGTTTGTCCAGGACTGTCCTGGGTGTACTCCTAAAGTCCCTTGGCCCAAGGACTTCCTCAGTCCTGGGCAAACCGGGACAGTTGGTGGCCTTACCTGGTACTAAGCAGCACCTTCCCAGGATGGGCCGGTTTGACTTAAAGTGAGTGAGGGCAGAGACTCTGATTCTATTCAGACTGTGTTCATTCACCCAGCAAAGGTGAATATAGCTGTCTTTGCACTGAAGTCTGATGGGGGAGAACTACTCTTAAAGGAATAATTAAAATACTAAGTGAAGTCAGTCAGACAGAGAAAAAGACAAATATCACATGATATCACTCATATGTGGAATCTAATATTTTCTAAAATGATATAAATGAACTTATTTACGAAACAGAAACAGACTCACAGATTTCAAAAACAGACTTAGGGTTACCAAAGGGGAAACGTTGGGGGGAGGGATAAATTAGGAACTTGGGATTAACATACAAACACTACAATATATAAAACAGATAACCAACAGTGACCTACTGTATAGCACAGGGAACTCAACTCAACATTCTGTAATAAACCATATGGGAAAAGAATCTGAGAAAGAATGAATATATGTATTAATATACGTATAACTGAATCACTTTGCTGTACACCTGAAACTAACACAACATTGTAAATCAACTATACGCCAATAAAATTTTTTAAAAATACAGTGTGATACGGGGAAAGGTAAATTAATGCAACAAGATAGCAATGCACATCTACCAGAATGGCTAAAATCTAAAAGATTGAAAATAACAATGTTGACAATTGGAGCCACTGAAACTCTCAGACACAGCTGGTGGGAATGTAAAATGGTGCACTCACATTGGGGGAAATGCTGATATTTTCTTATGAAACTTAAATAGACACCTACCCTTTGACCCAGCAATTCCAATTCTAAATATTTTCTCAAGAGAAATAAAAACATATGTCCACTAAAGACCTGTACTTCATAGCAGCCTTAGTCATAACAGCCAAAAATTGGGAAAAGCCCAGATGCAGGAAAACTGGTAAATAAATCATGGCATATGTATACAAGGGAATAGCGCTCACTGGAAAAAGGAACGACCTTGTGCACACACGTAGATGAATCCCCGAAACCTTATGCTGAGTGAGAGAAGCTGGACACAAAAGCACATATTCTGTGCACCGTTTATATGAAACGCCGGGAAAGACAAAGCTGATCTATTATGATAGAAATCAGATCAGGGGTTTCATAGGCTGGGGTGAGGTGGGTGGGCAGGCGGGGGTGCACGGGACCTTTTGGAGATGTAGGAAATATCCTGTATCTTGCCTGTGGTGGTTGTTTGGTTGTTGCATGGTTTGATGTATTTGTCAAAACTCATCAAACTGCACACTTAAACTGGGTGCATTTTCTCGTTTGTAAATTACACCCAAAGAAGTTGATGTTTAAAAATCAGAGCAAGGAAAAACAGGTGGAGATTAACCAAGATGGCGGAGTAGAAGGACGTGCTCTCACTCCCTCTTGCGAGAGCACCAGAATCACAACTGGCTGCTGGACAATCATTGACAGGAAGACCCTGGACTTCACCAAGGAGGACACCCCACGTCCAAGGACAGAGGAGAAGCCACAGTGAGACGGTAGGAGGGGCGCAATCAGAGTAAAATCAAATCCCATAACTGCTGGGTGGGTGACTCACAGACTGGCGAACACTTATACCACAGAAGTCCACCCACTGGAGTGAAGGTTCTGAGCCCCACCTCAGGCTTCCCAACCTGGGGGTCCGGCAACGGGAGGAGGAATTCCTAGAGAATCAGACTTTGAAGCCTAGTGGGAATTGATTGCAGGACTGTGACAGGACTGGGGGAAACAGAGACCCCACTCTTGGAGGGCACACACAAAGTAATGTGTGCATCGGGACCCAGGGGAAGGAGCAGTGACCCTGGGGGAGACTGAACCAGACGTACCTGCTGGTGTTGGGGGGTCTCCTGCAGAGGCGAGTGGTGGCTCTGTTTCACCGTGGGGATAAGGACACTGGCAGCAGAGGTCCTGGGAAGTTCTCCTTGGCGTGAGCCCTCCCAGAGTCTGCCATTAACCCCACCAAAGAGCACGGGTAGGCTCCAGTGTTGGGTTGCCTCAGGCAAAACAACCAACAGGGAGGGAACCCAGCCCCACCCATCAACAGTCAAGTGGATTAAGGTTTTACTGGGCTCTGATCGCCACAGCAACAGGGAGGGAACCCAGCCCCACCCATCAACAGTCAAGTGGATTAAGGTTTTACTGAGCTCTGACCGCCACAGCAACAGTCATCTCTACCCACCACCAGAGCCTCCCATCAAGCCTCTTAGATAGCCTCAACCACCAGAGGGCAGACAACAGAAGCAAGAAAAACTACAATCCTGCAGCCTGTGGACCAAAAACCACAGTTACAGAAAGACAGAGAAGATGAAAAGGCAGAGGGCTATGTACCAGATGAAGGAACAAGAAAAAACCCCAGAAAAACAACTAAATGAAGTGGAGATAGGCAACCTTCCAGAAAAAGAATTCAGAATAATGATAGTGAAGATGATCCAGGACCTCGGAATAAGAATGGAGGCAAAGATTGAGAAGATGCAAGAAATGATTAACAAAGACCTAGAAGAATTAAAGAACAAACAAACAGAGATGACCAATACAATAACTGAAATGAAAACTACACTAGAAGGAATCAATAGCAGAATAACTGAGGCAGAAGAACGGATAAGTGACCTGGAAGACAGAATGGTGGAATTCACTGCTGCGGAACAGACTAAAGAAAAAAGAATAAAAAGAAATGAAGACAGCCTAAGAGACCTCTGGGACAACATTAAACGCAACAACATTCGCATTATAGGGGTCCCAGAAGGAGAAGAGAGAGAGAAAGGACCAGAGAAAATATTTGAAGAGATTATAATCGAAAACTTCCCTAACATGGGAAAGGAAATAGCCACCCAAGTCCAGGAAGCGCAGAGAGTCCCATACAGAATAAACCCAAGGAGAAACACGCCGAGACACATAGTAATCAAAGTGGCAAAAATTAAAGACAAAGAAAAATTATTGAAAGCAGCAAGGGAAAAACGACAAATAACATACAAGGGAACCCCCATAAGGTTAACAGCTGATTTCTCAGCAGAAACTCTGCAAGCCAGAAGGGAGTGGCATGAAATACTTAAAGTGATGAAAGGGAAGAACCTACAACCAAGATTACTCTACCCAGCAAGGATCTCATTTAGATTTGATGGAGAAATCAAAAGCTTTACAGACAAGCAAAAGCTAAGAGAATTCAGCACCACCAAACCAGCTCTACAACAAATGCTAAAGGAACTTCTCTAAGTGGGAAACACAAGAGAAGAAAAGGACCTACAAAAACAAACCCAAAACAATGAAGAAAATGGTCATAGGAACATACATATCGATAATTACCTTAAACGTGAATGGATTAAATGCCCCAACCAAAAGACATAGACTGGCTGAATGGATACAAAAACAAGACCCATATATATGCTGTCTACAAGAGACCCACTTCAGACCTAGGGACACATACAGACTGAAAGTGAGGGGATGGAAAAAGATATTCCATGCAAATGGAAATCAAAAGAAAGCTGGAGTAGCTATACTCATATCAGATAAAATAGACTTTAAAATAAAGAATGTTACAAGAGACAAGGAAGGACACTACATAATGATCCAGGGATCAATCCAAGAAGAAGATATAACAATTATAAATATATATGCACCCAACAGAGGAGCACCTCAATACATAAGGCAACTGCTAACAGCTATAAAAGAGGAAATCGACAGTAACACAATAATAGTGGGGGACTTTAACACCTCACTTACACCAATGGACAGATCATCCAAAATGAAAATAAATAAGGAAACAGAAGCTTTAAATGACACAATAGACCAGATAGATTTAATTGATATATATAGGACATTCCATCCAAAAACGGCAGATTACACGTTCTTCTCAAGTGCACACGGAACATTCTCCAGGATAGATCACATCTTGGGTCACAAATCAAGCCTCAGTAAATTTAAGAAAATTGAAATCATATCAAGCATCTTTTCTGACCACAACGCTATGAGATTAGAAATGAAGTACAGGGAAAAAAACGTAAAAAAGACAAACACATGGAGGCTAAACAATACGTTACTTAATAACCAAGAGATCACTGAAGAAATCAAACAGGAAATAAAAAAATACCTAGAGACAAATGACAATGAAAACACGACGACCCAAAACCTATGGGATGCAGCAAAAGCGGTTCTAAGAGGGAAGTTTATAGCTATACAAGCCTACCTAAAGAAACAAGAAAAATCTCAAGTAAACAATCTAACTTTACACCTAAAGAAACTAGAGAAAGAAGAACAAACAAAACCCAAAGTTAGCAGAAGGAAAGAAATCATAAAGATCAGAGCAGAAATAAATGAAATAGAAACAAAGAAAACAATAGCAAAGATCAATAAAACTAAAAGTTGGTTCTTTGAGAAGATAAACAAAATTGATAAGCCATTAGCCAGACTCATCAAGAAAAAGAGGGAGAGGACTCAAATCAATAAAATCAGAAATGAAAAAGGAGAAGTTACAACAGACACCGCAGAAATACAAAGCATCCTAAGAGACTACTACAAGCAACTCTATGCCAATAAAATGGACAACCTGGAAGAAATGGACAAATTCTTAGAAAGGTATAACCTTCCAAGACTGAATCAGGAAGAAACAGAAAATATCAACAGACCAATCACAAGTAATGAAATTGAAACTGTGATTAAAAATCTTCCAACAAACAAAAGTCCAGGACCAGATGGCTTCACAGGTGAATTCTATCAAACATTTAGAGAAGAGCTAACACCCATCCTTCTCAAACTCTTCCAAAAAATTGCAGAGGAAGGAACTCTCCCAAACTCATTCTATGAGGCCACCATCACCCTGATACCAAAACCAGACAAAGACACTACAAAAAAAGAAAATTACAGACCAATATCACTGATGAATATAGATGCAAAAATCCTCAACAAAATACTAGCAAACAGAATCCAACAACACATTAAAAGGATCATACACCACGATCAAGTGGGATTTATCCCAGGGATGCAAGGATTCTTCAATATACGCAAATCAATCAATGTGATACACCATATTAACAAATTGAAGAATAAAAACCATATGATCATCTCAATAGATGCAGAAAAAGCTTTTGACAAAATTCAACACCCATTTATGATAAAAACTCTCCAGAAAGTGGGCATAGAGGGAACCTACCTCAACATAATAAAGGCCATATATGACAAACCCACAGCAAACATCATTCTCAATGGTGAAAAACTGAAAGCATTTCCTCTAAGATCAGGAACGAGACAAGGATGTCCACTCTCACCACTATTATTCAACATAGTTCTGGAAGTCCTAGCCACGGCAATCAGAGAAGAAAAAGAAATAAAAGGAATACAAATTGGAAAAGAAGAAGTAAAACTGTCACTGTTTGCGGATGAAATGATACTATACATAGAGAATCCTAAAACTGCCACCAGAAAACTGCTAGAGCTAATTAATGAATATGGTAAAGTTGCAGGTTACAAAATTAATGCACAGAAATCTCTTGCATTCCTATACACTAATGATGAAAAATTTGAAACAGAAATTATGGAAACACTCCCATTTACCATTGCAACAAAAAGAATAAAATACCTAGGAATAAACCTACCTAAGGAGACAAAAGACCTGTATGCAGAAAACTATAAGACACTGATGAAAGAAATTAAAGATGATACCAACAGATGGAGAGATATACCATGTTCTTGGATTGGAAGAATCAACATTTTGAAAATGAGTATACTACCCAAAGCAATCTACAGATTCAATGCAATCCCTATCAAATTACCAATGGCATTTTTTACGGAGCTAGAACAAATCATCTTAAAATTTGTATGGAGACACAAAAGACCCCGAATAGCCAAAGCAGTCTTGAGGCAAAAAAATGGAGCTGGAGGAATCAGACTCCCTGACTTCAGACTATACTACAAAGCTACAGTAATCAAGACAATATGGTACTGGCACAAAAACAGAAACATAGATCAATGGAACAAGATAGAAAGCCCAGAGATTAACCCACGCACCTATGGTCAACTAATCTATGACAAAGGAGGCAAAGATATACAATGGAGAAAAGACAGTCTCTTCAATAAGTGGTGCTGGGAAAACTGGACAGCTACATGTAAAAGAATGAAATTAGAATACTCCCTAACACCATACACAAAAATAAACTCAAAATGGATTAGAGACCTAAATATAAGACTGGCCACTATAAAACTCTTAGAGGAAAACATAGGAAGAACACTCTTTGACATAAATCACAGCAAGATCTTTTTCGATCCACCTCCTAGAGTAATGGAAATAAAAACAAAAATAAACAAGTGGGACCTAATGAAACTTCAAAGCTTTTGCACAGCAAAGGAAACCATAAACAAGACGAAAAGACAACCCTCAGAATGGGAGAAAATATTTGCAAATGAATCAACGGACAAAGGATTAATCTCCAAAATATATAAACAGCTCATTCAGCTCAATATCAAAGAAACAAACACCCCAATCCAAAAATGGGCAGAAGACCTAAATAGACATTTCTCCAAAGAAGACATAGAGACGGCCACGAAGCACATGAAAAGATGCTCAACATCACTAATTATTAGAGAAATGCAAATCAAAACTACAATGAGGTATCACCTCACTCCTGTTAGAATGGGCATCATCAGAAAATCTACAAACAACAAATGCTGGAGAGGGTGTGGAGAAAAGGGAACCCTCTTGCACTGTTGGTGGGAATGTAAATTGATACAGCCACTATGGAGAACAATATGGAGGTTCCTTAAAAAACTAAAAATAGTATTACCATATGACCCAGCAATCCCACTACTGGGCATATACCCAGAGAAAACCGTAATTCAAAAAGACACGTGCACCCGAATGTTCATTGCAGCACTATTTACAATAGCCAGGTCATGGAAGCAACCTAAATGCCCATCAACAGACGAATGGATAAAGAAGTTGTGGTACATATATACGATGGAATATTATTCAGCCATAAAAAGGAACGAAATTGAGTCATTTGTTGAGAAGTGGATGGATCTAGAGACTGTCATACAGAGTGAAGTAAGTCAGAAAGAGAAAAACAAATATCGTATGTTAATGCATGTATGTGGAACGTAGAAAAATGGTACAGATGAGCCAGTTTGCAGGGCAGAAGTTGAGACACAGATGTAGAGAATGGACATATGGACACCAAGGGGGGAAAACTGCGATGAGGTGGGGATGGTGATGTGCTGAATTGGGCGAGTGGGATTGACATGTATACACTGATGTGTATAAAACTGATGCCTAATAAGAAACTGCAGTATAAAAAAAACAAACAAAACAACTAATACTAAACTTTCATTGGGTTATTTGTATGGAAATATGTTAATATAAATGTTTCAGACATTACATGAAATTTCTAAAAATCTTATATTTGTATTTGTATGGAAATATGTATGGAAATATGTTAATATAAATGTTTCAGACATTACATGAAATTTCTAAAAATCTTATATTTGTATTTGTATGGAAATATGTATGGAAATATGTTAATATAAATGTTTCAGACATTACATGAAATTTCTAAAAATCTTATATTTGTATTTGTATGGAAATATGTATGGAAATATGTTAATATAAATGTTTCAGACATTACATGAAATTTCTAAAAATCTTATATTTGTATTTGTATGGAAATATGTATGGAAATATGTTAATATAAATGTTTCAGACATTACATGAAATTTCTAAAAATCTTATATTTGTATTTGTATGGAAATATGTATGGAAATATGTTAATATAAATGTTTCAGACATTACATGAAATTTCTAAAAATCTTATATTTGTATTTGTATGGAAATATGTATGGAAATATGTTAATACAAATGTTTCAGACATTACATGAAATTTCTAAAAATCTTATATTTGTATTTGTATGGAAATATGTATGGAAATATGTTAATATAAATGTTTCAGACATTACAGGAAACGTCTAAAAATCTTATATGTTCTGGTATAATGTTATAAGTAATAATCCTAGTTATTACTTTAAAATGTATATCTCAGAAATAACTAATTTTCTTGTCAACTGCATTATTATGAACTTTCATCAAATCTTTAACCATGGTCATTTTTAAGTCTTTTGTCATTTACAGACAGTTCTGGGTGTACTCTGATGATTTTGCAAATATGTTCCTATAAAAGAGTTTCATCTTCAAGAAATTCATGGAAAAGACTCTGACAAGTACAGGTTTCTGGTAACTGACTGTACTGCTGAACTGAATGAATAAGCATTTTCAGAACTCTAATGAAAAACTGATGAACTCATAAAAGTGCTAACAAAAGATCAAGATGAAAAAAAAGAAATTAATTACATGGGACTGAGTGAACTGATGAGGATGAGTATAATTTTTGTGACTTTCTGTCTGAATTAAAAAAAAAAAATCCCACAAGGACTCAGAGGAAAAGAATATACAAATCAATTTTCACTGCAAAGTAAAGGAGCTGTTACAGTGGAGGATTACTGGACTGAATGTCAATATTATGACATAGTATAAGTGTGTTTCATGTTTGGTAATTGCAATCATTGTTGCTTTTGTTGTGGTCATCCATGTACAATGCTTGGTGTCAGTCTATCTATCTCTTGTAAAAATAAAATACAGTGTGTGTGTGGGGGAAAAAAAAAAAAAATCAGAGCAAGAAAATATAATACGATAAGCACCGTAACAAACTTGCACACAAAGGGCCGAGGGGATAAGGGAGCCTTTACTGCTGGGTTAGGGCTGAAAAGTCAGAAGGAACTGCACCCGATGGAAGAAAGGAAGAGGTGGACCCTCGGCAGAGACCACCATGTGTCAAGATGCGCGGGAAGCGACGGATGGTGGGCTGCAGCCAGGGCACGAGAAGAGGGGCGGGTGGAGGCCACCATAAGAAAAGTGAGAATTGAAAGTTAATTCTGAAAAATGAACTTATTTACGAAACAGAAACAGACTCACAGACGTTGAAAACAAACGTATGGTTACCAAGGGGAAGGGGGGGAGGGATAAATTAGGAGTTTGGCATTAGTAGATGCAAACTACCATATAAAGAATAGAATAACAACAAGGTCCTACTGTACAGCACAGGGAACTATAGTCAATGTCCTGTAATAAACCATAATGGAAAAGAATATGAAAAAGAATGTGTATATATATGTGTATGTGTATATAACGGAATCACTTTGTGTACACCAAAAACTAGCACAACATTGTAAATCAACTATACTTTAATTTTTTTAAAAAAAGAAGGAAACCAGACGCACACACACACAAAAGAAAGGTAGGTCTGGAGAGTTCGGGAAAGGCCTCCTGTTCCCTGCAAAGGACGTTGACCTCTACCTCTGGGCTCAGTCTTACTGTGGGCACAGGTAGGCAGCGTGGCACAAATAATATGTTACTAATTAGGACTCGGTCAAGGTGATCCCTGCAATGACTCTGTCCCTCGCGTGCAGGCTGTTGTGTTTTCTGAAGGGAGGGAGGAGAGAGAGGAGAAGGAGGGCTCCAGGGTCCAGGAGCACCCACGGGAAGGTGCTCCCCCTGACTGGGACCCACCCCAGGCTGCAGAGTAACAAATGGTCAAGGACCACCTGCTGGTGGTGATGGTTGGAAAGAGATCTGCGCTTTACAAGGAGTCGGGGGAGGATTGGATGGAATGGGGCTAAACTAGAAGCAGGGAGACCAGTTAGTAGGGGGGGCAACGGTCCCCCCAGAATGAAAGGGATCTGGGTTAAGGCAGTGGTGACACAAGGAAGAATACAAATTGAAGGTACATTTTAGGAGCAGATACACCAGCACTTTGTAAGACTGAGAGCACCAGGAAGTTGGATAAACCACGAAACCTTGACTTGGTGAGTGGCCAGACCATCACTCCGGACAAGACAGAGAAGAGGGGGGCTGGGGTCAGGGAGCCAGTGGTTTTGCATGCGGTGACACTAGCAACAGTAGCCCGTGTTCGTGATCTTCTGTGTTCTCTGCCAACATCACAACAAATCTTTCCTTGGGGCTCTGCAGGGTACATCTGTGATATTCCAGCCTTCCTGGACACATAACCTCTTCCCAAGGGTGCACCACTACCTACTCGAGACCAGAAATGATGCATCAGACCAGGTGACAGAGGTGCCCCTGGGCAAGACAGCCTCTCACCAACCTCCAGTCGCATCACCTACTACACGGTCGGCCCTAAATTACTTGATCGACACAGCCTGCTGCATAGACCTGGCCTATGGCCCTTAAGAAATCCAATTCAAAGTCCCCGCTCAGTGACAGGCAACGGGTCCTAAGAGGAACAAGCAAATCTGTAGGGTGCTTGACCGTGTGGCTCTTGCTTCAGGGTTTGTATAAATAAAACCTGGCAGGCTGGGGATTTATGTGACCAGATCCACTCAGCACAGAGTTTCCTGGAAGTGAGTTCAGAGTCCAGACTCCATCATTACAAGCCAGCCTTCCTCCTGGAGATGTTAAGAACTGATACGAAATTCTGGGACATGGATCCTGTATGATTTTAAGGGTATACTGACAATAAAATTAAGCTCTGAGATGAGCACACATTGCTTTCGTCTGGGGAATGGACAAGCAACCCGTGCACGCGGTAAATGCTTCTCGGAGAAGGGCTGGGATTGGGGTTAAGGAGCTGCTCGTGGGGCTGTCATCCTGAGCCCTGGACCCAGCACTGCTGGAGAGTGTCAGCTGGGGTCAGCGTGGGCAGTGACTCAGAGTCTACCCCGGCTTCTCAGGAACACATGGCCCTTTCCCTCCCGACTCAGGATTCCCCGCTGCTGAGCAGCCCTCCCCTGTGTGCTCCCAGCCCCCGCTGTCCTCAGACACCCTCCTCCCCGGCTGGCAGGGAGGCCCCCCCCTCCCCGGGAGCCTGTCTACAGCTTGTCGGCGCCGCAGCCCGGCCAGATTCCGGCCGGGAGGGAGGGCGGCCACCCCTCTCTGGAGGCCTAACTCTGCCCCCTGGGGTGTTTCTGTTTCCTTCCATCTTTCCCTGTGGCCAAATAAGAAGCAGCCAGAGACAGCGAGGATGGGCTCAGACCCCCAGGGAGTGACCTCTCCGCTGCGGGGGTTCGGGACAGCAGCAGGACCGGGAATGGGGCTGGGGATTAAGAGGAGGGGAAACTTCAAACTTTCTGAGCCAGCAGTTTTATCTGTTGAAAAATAATCACTGGGCTTAGTCTGTCAGGAAGAGGAGAGGAAATAACATTTCTTAAGGACTCAAGGCTTATCTACTCATCCCACAAAATCTTTTTGAAAAAGTGATTAGTGGTTTCCGGGACCGAACAGCCCCATGTGGGGCCAGAGTTTCTCCAGGCGGTGGGCGTGATGGAGTCAGGAGGCTGCAAGTGACCAGCTCTCAGACCCAGGCTGGAGTAGCCGCTTCCTGGGGACCTTGGGCGAATGGTTTCGCCCGCCTGTGCCTCAGTTTCCTCATCTGTAAAGAGGAAGGTGAATAACGGTGCAACCTGAGGTTTGGGTTTCCTGTGGGGACTGTTTGCTCATGCATCCATGAGCAGCCCCTGTGAGCAGCCGCAGTTCCAGGTGACGGTGCTACATCAGTGCACGAAACAGATGCAGATTCCAGGCCTTACGGAGGATGAAGGAAAAGATACAGAGAAGGGGGCACCTTAAGCTGCCTTTCTGCCACAGCGCAGACCAAAACTAATGTTTTTCATGGGTTTACCAAGTTATCAGGGTGAGGTGTGGGCAATGAGATCTGCTTAAGAACGCAAGGCACAGTGTAATTTATTTTAGAAAGATGAACATGCAAAATAGTTACAAGTTTCCAAAGCCGGGCGTTCAGAGCAGTGAGCTCTGATTCCCAGAAAATCCACTTAACAGCACATTTCCGAATGATGCCCAGTGAGATATGTCTGCTCCAAAAGGATGAGTCAGGGGCAAGCAAGAGGCAGGGGGCTTGGCGACTCTGACACACCAGAAATAGAGCTGGGCGGCCTTAAAAACACTGGTCGCCTCCCTGAATCACAAGGTGAAGTTTAAGAGGAAACCAAGTTTCCGGAGGGGGATTAGCCAAGTCACAAAGGAACCACTAAATCAGGGAGGCCACACAGGAACGAAAATGCCGGAAAGATAGAAATTTCTAGCCACAGTGTCCTGAGGCGGGACCATGGTCATTGAAAACAAGCCCTGGCAGCCGCCCCAGAGCCGGTGCATGAGGCGGGATGGGACACCGTCCCTCCAGCAGTTCTGGAGCCAGCATGGTCCCCAGAGAAGCTCAAGTGGGAGTCACACGCCGTCAGCATGGCAGGGCACCAAGTCCATTTTCCATTCTCTTCTCCTGCCAAACGATCACTGCAAAATCCCACTCTGCCACTTGCAGCTGTGTGACCTTAGGCAAATTGCTTAACCTTTCTTAGCCTCAATAAACGGTAGCTAATACTACTGTTTATTGTTATTGAAAGTGGCTGAGTCTTTATAGGATTCTGTAATGTAGTGCCTGTTACCATACAGCACCGGGGTGGGCAAACTTTTCCTGCAACATACCAGATAGTAAATATTTTAGACGTCGTGGGCCAAGAAGCAGACACAAATTTGCCCTGTGTGGTGGGCACACTTTGGGCCCAGCTGCATCGGCTGGAGACCGTCTCAAGAAGAAGAGCAGCCTGCTGGGGGAACGGGGCCTGGAGGGCCAGATCGGCAGGGTCGGGGAGTTGACAGGGACTGCTTCAGGGTCTGTCAATTTCTCTTTGCCAGTGACACCCAGACCTGCTCGTCCTGGAGAGGCCAGCTGGCTCCCCTTGGGCAACTGACAGGAAGTGAGGTTACCGCATCTCCAGCTCCCAGTGTGGGAGCCCGAAGCGTGGGGTCCAGCAGGTGCTGGGAGCAGAGTGGAGAGCAGGGGTGGAGAAGACACCCCAGTTTGGGTTCACAGTGTCCACCCGGTGCCCCCCGGGCCATGCAGAAACAGGGGACAGGCCTGTGGACAGTAGTTTGCTGACCCTTGATGTAGCAGGAGAAGCCCAACCCTAACTCCAGCGCGAGGCGGGCGGAATGACCAGTGGGTGTCCTCACCAGCCTTCCCCAGGGCACAGCCTACTAATGGGCTATGAGATCACTTCAGTGGCTCACTACCAGCATTTTTTAAAAAAATGAAAGAGAGAATGGAATAAATCCAGGTTTGCAGCCGTGTCCATATGTGTATGAACCTGTGCTCTGGGTACAATGTCAAATGTCTCTCTTACTGAGCACTGGACTCCAGGCATGCTTTTTGGCTTCTGCAAACCTCAAAAGAAGTGTTCTCATCTAACCATCAAGTACTCACAGAGCCGTTACCATGAAGGTTTTGGGAGAAGTTCTTTGAGGAAAAGTCTCAAGTCATAACCCTCTGTTTACCCTGAAACCTACCATCTTCGGTAGGAAATGGAGGGAAAAGTGAATCCGCTGGCCTGTGGCCAATGGATGTTCCCTGGAGGACCCTGAGGAGGGGCGGGTCTTTGCTAGCACACCTCCTCAGCCCCATGTTTCGCACACTTACACAACCAGAACATCTTACAGGGCCTCCAATCCAGTGGTTCTCAGACTGGGTGGGCTCTGAGGAACCCTAGGGTTCCTTGGCATGCCCAGGAGGTGCCTGGGGGGAGAGGCTCTCGCCTTCACCCCCTGACTTCAGCCAGAATAGCTTTGCATTTTCTCTTCTATATTTTGAGATGACCAAAGGACTCCAATTCTAAAATATCAAACAACAAAAAGGCATGAGGGCCATCTATTTTGTCCAACGCATTTTATAGCTGGGAAAACCTGAAGTAGCCACAGAAAAGGCAGCAGCACAGAAGGAAGACTGGCCTTCGGACCTCAGCTCCCACCCTGTTCAGCGGTCTTTCTACCCGTTGGGATGCAGTCCAAGGAGAGTCCCAACCTTCTTGGGGGCGACTCCCAGTGGCCATATCACAGCCCAAACAGACGATGTTGTAACACTGAGCTCAAGGTCAAGGTAAAGCCAAGAAGACACGCATCATTTCAAGTATTCGTTGAGGGGTGCCACTGGTTGTCCCCCGCTATTATTTATCACAGGTCAGGCACAGAGTGGCTTTGCGGTCTTGGACAAGTCAATTCCCTTCTCTGGACTTTGGTTCTTAAGTCCTCTCACCGTTCTGAGTCCTCACTGGAGAGAAAGGGGTTCTCGGGCTAATGCCCCAGGTGATCATGATGGCCATCCCCCCTTATCTGCAAGGGATACATTCCAGGACCCCCAGGGGATGCCTGAAACTGGGGATACTACTGAACCCTATGCTTTTTCCTATACAGAAATACCTGTGATAAGGTTTAATTTATGAATCAGGCACTATAAGAGGTTAACAACAACTAATAATAAAACAGAACAACTGTAACAACATCTTGTGATAAAAGCTGTGTGACTATGGTCTTTCTCAAAGTATCTTACTGTAACAAATTTAATGCTTTTTCCTTCTTAACTAAGCACTTATCAGGCACTGTGGCCATAACTTTTGCAGTTTGAGGTGCAATAGCAAAACTAGCATGAATTTCTTTTTTCATTCTTCATAATTTCACAGATAGAAGATTCATTCTTATTGGATCTTAGCACCCTCAGCATACGATTTTTTTTCTCTGTCCTTACTGAGTCACGGACTTTCATGTTTTCACTTAGAGAAAGCGCTTTCCGGCATTTCTTCGGCGCGTCTGAATCGCCAGCGTCACTCCTCTGCACTTTGGGGCCGTTATTCAGTAAAATAAGGGTCACTGAACACAAGCATTGAGATAGCGTGACAGGTAATCTGATAACCCAGTGGTTGCTCAGTGACCAAGGGACAGGACACACAGGACAAAGGGGTGATTCACATCTGGGCGGCACGAGATTTCATCACACTATTCAGAATGGTGAGTGATTTAAAACCGATGAATTGTTTATTTCTGGAATTTTCCATTTAATACTTTCAGACCATGGTGGACCCAGGGTAATTGAAACCACGGAAAGCGGAGCCTTGGATGAGGGGGAGGACTGTATGAATGCCACTGCTATGACACATCCTGGTGGGGTGGCGACCGCCACCTACAGTCAGTCTGGCAGCAGGACAGAGCCTCTCTGAGAAGCCGTGGAGATGGTGACCGTGACTCAGACCTCTCTGCTCCTAACTCAGCTCAGCCAGGCACAGAACTCAGGGAAACCGTATTTTGGGGTGGAGAGCATTGATTTAGTCGTCCTGACTGTTAAAGTGACTCTACTATTTCTCTCGTACAGTTGAGGAGACCCAGCGATGCCACATGATTGTCCAAGGGGTGTAGAATTGGGATGGGGGAGAGAGAGAGAGACGGAAAGACAGGGGGAGGGAAAGGGAAGACAGGGAGGGGCTTGGGGTTTGAGGCTGGGAAATGTGAGTTACCATTTGTTGACTGTCTCCTGTGAAAGGAGTTGACATACTTAATCTCACTGAATCCTCACAAGAACCATGCAAAAATAGATATAATAAACCCATTTTACAAAAGAGAAAGGTGAAACTCAAAGAGTGACAGCTCTGGTCCTCTAACTGGTTTGTCTGATTCCCAAATCTTTGCTCTCCCCACTCCCTCACGATGCCTCAGGGCCAAACTAAACATGCCCAGAGTATTCCCCACTCGGTGTTACACGAGGCCGGGCCAGCGGAGGTGGTGGTCATCTTCACCACTTCAAGTGACACCTGCTCCAAGAAGAACCAAGTTCTATCCCAGCTAGAACATCACTGCCTGAAGCACCTCTAGTCTGCTTCCCCAGCATCTAGTCTCAGATGCGCCCAAATCTTGACAAGTCTGGTGTCCCCGTGAGGAAACCAGGGAGACAAGGCTATCATTCAGTCCCTACCTCTTTGCCCCAATTAGCTTAAAGGTACGAAGAGCCCTTTATGTCTTCACAAACTCTTGGACACTTTGAATAGTTTCCTGCAGAACTGGACCATTTTACGAAAACGCTTGTTTATAAATGCTGCCACCATAGTGGGAAAAGGGCAGGTTTGGAAATAAGTCCCTTTTTCCCTCTTGACCTTTGATTCTTCCTTGGCAAAAGTGGGATAACCACCGCAACGTCCACACAGGGTCAGCGTGAGGAGCAAATGAAGGGATGGATCTGGATCTTACAAGTCCCCGTAAGACAGGAGCTGGTTTTACGCCAGCAGGCAGCCCGCCATCCAGCCTTGCCCCACGGAGGGGCTAGAGGTGAGGACGACGGTCCTCTAAAGGTCTACGGGCTTCTCTCATTCGATCCTCTCACCCTTTGGTAAGAACGACACACTATTCCCATTTTACAGATGGGAAGGTTAATGAAGTCCATTAAATGCAGGGCAGGCAGACTTGCCCAGTCATGAAAAGCTCCAGATCCCAACGTTACAGATAGAACAGCACACTTTGTCACCACCTCGACAGGCCCTGGAAGAGACCCCCATTGTCCCACCCAGGTCAGTGAGGTGCCCTGGGTGTCTGGAGCCAACACTTGACCAGCATTACTCCAATATAAAATAAAATTTTTTTTAAAAAGAACACTTACTCTTCAACAATAAAGACAAATAACCCAATTTTAAAATGGGTGGGGCTTCCCTGGTGGCGCAGTGGTTGGGAGTCTGCCTGCCAATGCAGGGGACACGGGTTCGAGCCCTGGTCTGGGAAGATCCCACATGCCGCGGAGCAAATGGGCCCGTGAGCCACAACTACTGAGCCTGCGTGTCTGGAGCCTGTGCTCTGCAACAAGAGAGGCCGCGACAGTGAGAGGCCCGCGCACCGCGATGAAGAGTGGCCCCCACTTGCCGCAACTAGAGAAAGCCCTCGCACAGAAACGAAGACCCAACACAGCCATAAATAAATAAATTAATTAAAAAAAAAAAAAAACCACAGTGAGATCCTACTTCTCACTCACTAGAATGGTTCTAATCAGAAAGACAATAACAAGTGCTGGTGAAAACGGTGGGGAAATTAGAACTCTCATACATTGCTAGTGGGATGGGAAAATGGTACCATCAATTTGTAAAACACTCTGGAAGCTCCTCAAAGGGTTAAACATAAAGTTACCATAAGTCCTAGCAGTTCCGCTCCTAGCTATATACCCAAAGAACTGAATACACAGGTCCATACAAACCTTGTACAGGATGTTCATAGCAGCATGATTCATAAGAACCCAAAGGCGGGAACAACCCAGTTGTCAACTGATGAAAGAATTACAAATCATGGAGTTTCCATACTGACACATGCGCCTCATGCAAGAGCCTGGAAACACTATGCTAAGTGGAAGAAGCCATTTGCAAAGCACATATTTTATGATTCCATTTATACGAAATGAAGAGAATAGGCAAACATATAGAGATAGAAAGTAGGTTAGTGGTTGCCTAGAGCTGGGGATGATGGGAAAAGGGAATGACCGCTCATGAGTACAGGTTTGTTTTATTTTGTGGTGATAAAAAGTTTTTTAAATGGATCATAGTGATGGTTGTACAACAGTGACTGCACAGAAGAACCACTAAATTATATACTTTAAGTGAGTGAACTGTATGATATGCAGCTTATATCTCAATAAAGCTGTTTAAAAAAATGAAAAGAAAAAAATCCAAGGACAGAGAAACCCCTGGGGTAGAAGGAGGGAGTCAAGAAAGAAGGAGCTCCATTTTTTGTAGGAAAACATCCTAGGCTCGGAATTTTGCTGTATGGCTCTGATTGTTTCCTGGGGAGCCTCATATGGGAAGCAGTGAGGAAACTCCTCCAGCGAAAAGCCAAGGAGCCTCGCTCTACAGGTCTTGGCCCACCTGCTCACAGGTACACATCCTTGTATGCACAGAGATGCCCAGAGAAGCACCGCCCACCAACCTTCCTGGAATTGCTCTGTGGCCACAGGGGAGGGAAGGCCTTGAACTCACGTAAACAAACTTCAAAGGCCTGCTGGAAAGGGAAAACTGGTCAGGTACATTTGAAAAGAGGTCAAAGGACATTTGATTACAGGGGGAAGGACTATTTGTTCAGAAGTACACAGGTGAGTATGACATACAAGGTCCGTCCAGGGGTCATGAAGTCTATTCAAGGGAATAAAACTAAAGGTCTTTTGGCTTAGAGGAGTTTTTTTTAATTTTAGGATATGTGGTATGAAGTTCTGTTGATTATGGAAGGCCTGTTTCCTAAGGAGAATATGGAAATAAATTACCCCCAATTCACCCCTGAAGCTGTGTGCAAATGTGTCTGAGGCTATGAGCAGCCAGAGAAGGAGTCAGGGTTCCAGGTGGGCCCCAACTAACATGCGACATTGGCCTGGTGGCTCAGGTGACACCTCAGCTTCTCCACTACAAACAGAGCCCGTCTGGCTCTCCAAGTGAGAAGACACGTATGGGATCATTTCAAGCCTTTCAGGAGTTATCGTGTTATTCATTTCTCCGCCCCCTTCCCCCAGTCACTTGTTTCCACATCTTCAGGGAAAATCTCACGAAAAGGAGAATTTCAAGTAACACCAAAGCACTGAGCTCCCAGCGTTGCCCCGAGAAAGTGATGACTCACCCCAGTTTTCAGGGGCTTTCCTATTGAGGGAGGCGACCCTGGACCCTGGTGATCCACTCCCCCATTTCTGAAAAGGAAAAAGAAGTCCTCACCACCACAGCTTTTGTATGGGACAAAGCATTCATCAGAACAGTATGAGCATAAGTCAAATAACGCAAATTGTCACCACGTTCCATTTGAATGCACGAGCCCTTGATTTTGACCCATGAGAGACACACTGCCAAGGCTCTGGGATTTTTCTAGAATAAATCCCAAGCCTTTCATTTCAACCCAGTTTTCTACTCTGGGCTCTGGGTACAATAGTAGGAGCTTAAAAAAACCCAGAAGCAGAAAGTCCTTCATAAATTGAGAAGAAGGGAAGAGGGACCACATTCCCCTCCCTCCGGGAATCCCGTGGAAGAATGACCTGCTTGAGTCTCTGACCAGCCAACATCTTGTTTACTCTGCAGACGCCTGCACCCGTATTTGATTGAAATGCAACACCGCTGTCCCAGAAAATCAAGCACATTATGGAAAGAAATCATCAAACAATTTACCTGCATGACAGCCTTAAAAAATAAGCCGGAAGGATATTCTTCTCACTATTTTTAGAAATGAGGAAACAGTAATACAGAGGCACACTATTTGAGTTGTAGAATGGATGAGGACATGCCACCCAGGCCTGATCAATCAGATTATTACCATCCTTATGGCCACGGTGACTAGTGCAGAGGGGGGCACAAGACACAAGCTGGACAAGTCAGACTCTTCTCTGAGCTCTTTCAGCCAGAGATAGAGGGAAGATGATCTTTGCTCATGTGGGTTGCTATTCAAATATAAGGTACCCCTTGACCTACCAGAGGCTAATATGCCTACCACATGAAGAGAACCTGTTCAAGAGACACAAAGAAAAGGCACCTTATTGGCCCCCTGGATCCAGCCATGCCTGAAGCTGTCATGTTCCTGGATTTTGCTTAACTTTACTGAATTAAGAGCCAATAGATTCCTTCTCTTTCTCTCTCTCTCTCTCTCTCTCTCTCACATACTACTTTGAGAATGGTTGTCACTTACAAATTTAAAAAAAAGTTTACTAATACAAGTTCTTAATTATAAGAAGTGGGATTATATATTAAAAGTTTTATATTTTTATTCATCTGTATATTTTGATCATGCTTCAGGGGGAAAAAAAGTGGCCTAAATGAAAAGTACATAAACTAGAAATCATGAAATATTACCTTTATAAATATGTTGAGGACAGAAATTGCCTGCTCGTTCCACCTAAACTTGAAGTTAGTCCTTGGTCAAATGTAGTCAAAACAGGGGCTTTCCAAATTTGGATCTATAATAGGATTTTGTTGTTTTGAACGCTATCCAAAGGAAATACGTCCAAAAGAGAGAATACTCAGTGGACCCACTCAGCCCTTTCATTCAAGATGAGGAAAATGTTTATTGCTGTGAAGCGATAAGAACACTTCCAAGAAACTGAAGTCACATGTTTTCTGGAAAATCTAATTGCTGCTTTGCACTCACCAAGATGTCTTATTAATAAGAGGTTGTTAAATCGTGGCTGTTAAGTTCTAGTCTGCTGTTACTTCTGGACCAGGATTCTCAAGGCATCCCCCGTTCACTACGGAGTATGTTAGACACTATCATGATCGCAGGCTTCTGGTTACTGGAGAGCAGTCTGAGCATATGCTGCCACAGACACAGCCTGAACTATGACCTTGTAAGGCACCTATTGTGATAGAGAAACCCCAGGAGGGTAAATGTGATCGATAGCTCGGTGCCCAAGATCACAGAGCTCTTCAACGGAGGAGCTGGAATTAGGGACCCAGTGGTGATTTCCCAGCCCAGTTTACTCCGGGTCTCATTTGCAAATGGTAAGAAAATCCATGAGGCAAGTGTAGTAGCCCCAGATCCCTGCCATTCTCACCTCTGCACATCAGAATAGAGTCAAGACCACGTGATCATCCTCTATGGTGATGTGAGATTTGGGCCATCAGGATGACACTTGTCCTGTAACCACAGTTCTTAGATTCTATTGCCCCGTGATTATAAGTCATGGAATATCGTCTCTGCGAGGAACTCGAGGGTCACTCAGAGACACTTATTTTCCAGAAGGGAAAACTGAGGCCCAGCAGGGGGAAGTGATGTGTCCAGGGTTACCCAGGCGCTGCCTGGTGACAGAGTCCAGATCGTGTTCACCTGCGGGAGCAGTTTGCCTCATAAGCACCTCTATCCGCCCATAAGCTTGCCTTCAGCTTGGACCTGGACCAGCTGCACACGTTTACCCTGCAGGGCAACAGGTGGGCAGACGGGATGCGAGCCGACAGGCTGGGGCTTTGCCTGATCCTGACTCCCTGAAACTCTGGAGACATTCCTTGCACGTGTTTTTTGTTTTCTGGGGTTTTTTTGGCCACACCTTGCAGCTTGTGGGATCTTAGTTCCCCAACCAGGGATCGAACCCGGGCCCTTGGCAATGAAAGTGCGGAGTCCTAACCTCTGGACTGCCAGGGAATTCCCTCCTTGCACTTGTAAAATAGGATTTCTTTCATTTTCCTTTTGTTTTAAATGTTGGTTTTAATGTTTTGATAAGTCTAAAAACATCACTTTGAAAACAGGGCTTGAATTACTTGGTTTTGATTCATTTTTGTATGTGTGTATAAATACATAGATAGATAGATAGATAATAGTTAGATAGCTAGCTAGCTAGCTAGATAATAGATAGGCACATACATACATACACGTATATACATATACATACACGTAAATACACATAGAGAGAAAGGAAAGGAAAAGTCACAGCAGATCACGTCCCATAAAACAGTAGTTAAACTCTGGTCCTCTCCCCTCCCCAGCTCTGGCAGCCTCTTAAGCTTTGCTCACATCCCCCTCTGTGACTCACAATGAAGAAGTCGTACCCTTTGCTCAATATGGCCACCCTAAAATCACCTCCAGAGCAGGGAGCAGGGTCTCTCCCAGCTGGTAAGCCCAAGCCAGCCAAGCAGATAGAATTCCTTTCAGGTTTTCTGCCCATGAGCTGAACTCTTTCAAACGACTACAAGCTTAGAACAATTGAGAGGGCAAATAAGAAGGGAAAGTAGGGCTCAGTTTAGGTGCAAAATTAGAGAGGTTGAGATTGCAGGAGCCAACTGGCAAAAGGGAAGGAATTCATTGCCGTAAGAATAGGGGGAAAGTGCCCTGTAAAATGGCTCAGAAAGAACAAAGATCTTCGCTTTCTGGAGGGTCAGGGGACTTGTTTCTATACAGTGAAGTAGGATGAGGGGGAAGTAGGCACCCTGAAGGGGTGTAGGGCCGTGTGTGAGTTTCACGCGCTCACGGTACAGGAATCTCTCCAAGGCGCAGCAGAAGATGCTCATGAGCCTCTAAGTCAAGCTGGCTGCTTGTCCGTAAAAACAGGAGTATTGACATGACTGTGACGGCAGCTCAGAGGACTTGTCCCAGTGAAGGGGGTTTGCATGGTGCCCGGATCGAGGAATCCAGACAAAATTGCAAAGTTTCCTTGTCCGCATCTCCAAGTCCACACGAGTGCCTGGTAACCAAGTGCCTTTTAGGTTCACACAAGGGTCTCTGATCTGAAAGCCAGGTAGTGTGCTGTCAAAAAGTATACACTTCTGGGCTTCCCTGGTGGCACAGTGGTTGAGAATCTGCCTGCCAATGCAGGGGACACGGGTTCGAGCCCTGGTCTGGGAAGATCCCACATGCCGCGGAGCAACTGGTCCCATGAGCCACAACTACTGAGCCTGCGCGTCTGGAGCCTGTGCTCCGCAACAAGAGAGGCCGCGACAGTGAGGGGCCCGTGCACCGCGATGAAGAGTGGCCACCGCTTGCCGCAACTAGAGAAAGCCCTCGCACAGAAATGAAGACCCAAGACAGCCAAAAATAAACAAATAAATAAATAAAATTTAAAAAAAGTATACACTGCTGTATTTAACGTGGATAAGCAGCAAGGACCTACTGTGTAGCACAGGGAACTCTGCTCAATATTCTGTAACAACCTCAATGGGAAAAGAATTTGAAAAAGAATAGAGACATGTATATGTATAACTGAATCACTTTGCTGTACACCTGAAACCATCACAACATTGTTAATCAACTACACTCCAACATACAATAAAAACTTTAAAAAAATAAAATAAAAAACTAGCACATGGGAGCCTGCAGCTGTCCGTGAAACCTCATGGTTTGTACTCATAATGCTATTACTTCCCTTCGGGCCCATTGCAAACATGGAATTAAATATGTTAATTAAATAGTGTATTTGTTTTCCCCTTAAAAGAGCTCTCTTCGGGTAATTAGAACTTCTAAAAAATTGTTCTGGTGCTTGAAGTAAAAGTGGCCTTGTGCTCTGGGTGGGGAAAGCCTAGATAACTCTCCCTCCCTGGGCAGGGAAGGAGAGTTCTGCCTAGAGGTTCTTGTATCTTCGTAAGGTTCAAACTGGGTAGAAAGCTAATTATTCTGGGCATCCAGGTCGCTGCCACCCTGACACACACAACCCCACACACCAAAGCATCCCCTCCCAGGGGAAGATTACTCAGGTGACCTGTCAGTTCCTTGGTGACTTCCTAGAACCCACATCAAAGCAGACCCTACTGTAGAGCACAGGGGACTATATTCAATATCTCGTAATAACCTATAATGGAAAAGAATCTGAAAAAGGATAGATATATGTATAACTGAATCACTTTGCTCTGCACCTGAAACTAACACGACATTGCAAATCAACTATACTTCAATTTTTAAAAAGGAGAAAAAAAGGAAAAAAAATATTAAAAGAAAACATATACTAGTCAGATTTGAGAAAAAAATAAAAGAATATTTCCAAACATAAGAAATATATAAACATGTAAAAATTGTTGAAAAAAAGAAAATATGTAACTAGTTACCAGTGGGAGGGGAGGGGCAATAGAGGGCTGGGTGATTGGGAGGTACAAACTATTGGGTGTAAGGTAGGCTCCAAGGATTCATTTTTATTGTACAACACGGGGAATATAGCCAATGTTTTGTAATAACTGTAAATGGAGTGTCACCTTTAAAAATTGTATAAAAATAATTTTTTTTTAAAAAGCCAATTGGGAGACAGATCTGAGACTCGTTTCCTGTCTCCTTGCTTGGCCGCCCTGCAATAAAGCCTTTTCTCCCTGAAGAAAAAAAAAAAAAGACCCTAAAAACCACCCAAGAGATGACCGCATTGATGAACAATAACCCTGGACACCACAGTCCTGGAGGCTCCTTTTCTCCCCCTCCAGTAGCTTAGCTGAGAGCTGATGCCGCCCATCCGGAGGCCGACCCGCTCCACCCAGGTCACTCCCCGGAACAGGTATCATCCATGTCCCACCGGGACACGGTCCCCGTCCCCAGGCCCCCTGTAGGGCTTTATGAGTGCGGACCCCTGTCTAGAGACCAGACATTCTGTGCCAAACCTCAAATGCAGGGTGTGAACCTTCCAGGGATCGCGTGCGCTGTGTTGTTCCCCGCGGCCGAGCCACGTGGAGCGGCCTGACCTGCTTCTGAATGCCCCAAGGGGAGCACTCTTTCTGAGTACGTACTTCTACCTTGTGCAGTTGTTCTGTTTCCTCAGTCTCTTTCAGTGGACTCAGCACATTTCCATCATGGTCCCCACTTCAGCGGCCACTCCGCCTTTTAAAAGAGCTGAATTGAATTCTCTGTGTACTGGGAGGCCAGACACACAAGTGCCAGAGGAAAAATAGTTTCTTGGAGGGACCAAGAGGCTCTTCTTTGGGAAAGAGAGAAAACATCAGGAAAGGAGCAAAGTCCCACAAAGACCACAAGACTGTGGAGCACCTGTAACTGACGGGATGTTAGATCATAGGAAACAAGAGAGGAGAGAACCTCCCAACCATAAGAAGGAACTTTCCAGGGGCCACTCGGGAAGGTCAGCCCAGACAGCTCTGTCCCCTGCAAGAGTCGCCTCTCAAATCTCATCCGCTGTGCTGCAGGCAGCTTCCGCTGGCACTTGGTACAGGATATTTTGCAGAAGCCATGAGAAGTGCCTGCTCTAAACGAGAAACCACCTATTAGAATGGCTTTTACCAAGAAGACAAGAGGCAATAAATGTTGGTGCGTGGGTGGAGAAAAGGGAGCCCTTGTGCACTGTTGGTGGGAATGTAAATTGGTGCAGCCATTATGGAAATCAGTATGGCGGTTCCTCAGAAATTTTAAAATTGAACTAACACGTGATCCAGCAGTCCTACTTCTGGGCATGTATCTGAAGGAATTGAAATCATAATCTGGAAGGGAGATCTGGACCCATGTTCATTGCAGCATTATTCTCAACAGCCAAGATATGGAGACAATCTAAGAGGCCATCAACAGATGAATGGATAAAGAAGATGTATTATAAAAATATATATAATGGAATATTATTCAGCCATGAAAAAGAAGGAAATCCTGCATGTGCCACACACATGATGGACCTTGAAGGCATTATGCTGAGATAAGTCAGACAGATAAGTGTAGGATCTCACTTATATGTGGAATCTTAAAAAAAAACTGAACTCGTAGAAATACAGAGTACAATAAAATGGTGGTTACCAAGGGCTGGGGGTGTGGGGAATCGGGGAGATGCTGTTTAAGGGTACAAACTCACAACTAGTAGATAAATAGGCCCAGGAGGTCTAATGCACAGCATAATGATTATAGTCAGCAATACTGCAGATAAACTCCAAAGCTGCTAAGAGACTAGATCGTCATTGTTCTCACCACAAAAAAAGAAATGATAAATATGTGACATGATAAGGGTGTGAGCTAACGCTACTGCAGAAATCATACTGCAGTCTCTAAATTATCAAACCAACACACTGTACACCTTAAACTTACACAATGTTATATCTCAATTAAAATTTTTAAAAAAAGGAAAAGAGCCGCATCTAATGAAGGAAATTCCAGCCTGAGCCCTGCAGCATTTGACACACCGTCCAACAGCCAATGGAGAGCAAAGGTCTCCACCCACAGCCCCGGACACAGTCATACATGGTCACAGCTGAATGAATGAAGGAGGGAGGGAGGGAAGAGGAGAAGGGGGAGGGGACGGGGGAGGGGGAAGGGAGGGAACAAGTGAGAACACAGTACCTAGAGTACTAGAAATACAGGTAATGGAGCAGATGGGATTCTGCAGATGAGACCAGCCCTTTAAAGATGTCCTTTGAGCAACACAGAGAAAGGCAGAATCTTTCGACTACTGTGTCAGCTGGAGATGTACTGGATTGTGTGGATGCAGAGCGACACAGGGCAACCACAGAAGAGGATCAGGGCAGGACAGACACACGGCCACACTCCCAAGGGCAGCAGATGTCACCAGTTCTCCAGGCAGTATCCCTACACAGGTGTATACACATGTGCCTTATTCCTAATTGGCTGTGCACATTTCACAGGCTTTTGACCTTCTGGATTTGGTTTTTAGGATTGTAAAGTCCCGAGTCCAAGGCCTTCCTGAGGTATTCATGAGGAGACGGGGCTGAACCAGATGGCAGCAACATCTGTCAGCCCAGGGCACACAAAGGGCAGGGCAAGAAAGCAGCGTCCTCAGAGATGGGACCTGAATAGAGCCAATTCCGCTGTGCCGGTCCTGCATCTCATACAGGGATGTGATAACAGCCAGAACGGGCAGCTTCCAAAATGACCCTCCTTTGTCAGAGATTCACGCCCTTTTATCTCAACTATTAGATCAGGACTGGCCCGCAGGAATGATGGCAGGTGGCTCCTAAGACCAGGTCAGAAGAGGCATCGCAACTGGCACCAAGACCTTTGGGATCACCAAGACCTTTGGCCCACTGAGTAGCTGAGAGAAGCAAAGGAAGGGCCACGCGCCCACCACCCTAACTCTCCTCCTATTTAGAAAACACAGGAGACAATTTTGGCAAACAAAACCAAACACCTAAACAATACATATGTGTGTGTACACCTAGGTACATACATGCACATATATACATATACATAACACACATATACACACACATATACTATACATTTATGTGTATATATGCACACACCCAGACATTATAACATTAATGAACTTTGGGAATTTTGGATCCACTTGGACCTATGGAAAATGGGTAAAATTTGATGCGTGAAAGGTCACTTTTAAGGGAAAGGACTGTACCCTGGCCAAGACAGCTTCGACTAAAGCCAAATGGATGTTAATTACACATCTAGAAGGGACGTGCTCAGAAGATGAACCAGGAAAGTCAAGTGGTCCAGGAACACAAGTCAACCACGAGCTCAGCCAGCCTCACTCCTGGCGTTTCTGAGGCTGAAAATGAGGCTGCAAACGGGCCCTCATACCATGTGCCCAGATATTTCTGAGTTATTTAATATACACCTAGGAATGCTAGGCCCGAATTTCCACTTATTTGTGTCCGGGGCCTGCAGCCAGCAACCAGGGGATTCCCTGACCCTAAAACTAAAGATTCCCCCGCATCCCCACACCTCACTTTTCTGACTCAGATTTCTAGACAGTTCCCAAACCACAGCTTCCCAGAAAAGGGGCGGGAGGAAGTATAATTATTCAGGGAGCCTGGCTCTGCCCAGACCCCCGTATTGGGTCATATGGAGCGGTCAACTCTGAACAAAAGCAGCAACTTGCTCTGAATGCTGAGAGCAGGGCTGTGATGTCTCCTCTCCCCACACGAACTCAGTGCTCTCTGCCCAGCATCCTCTGGCTCGGAGGGGTCCAGTTTGGTTCAAGCAACTTTCTTCCATGATTCCTTTTGGCTCAATTTTTGGCCAAACTTTCAAAAAACATTATGAGACTGAAAATACATTTAGAAAGAAGCCTTTGGGTTTTTGCTTATTCCTCTGGTCTAAGAACAGTTCTGATTCCAGCCATCCCTGGAAGATGCTCTTGGTCAAGGTTGGCTATGGATTCGCCACCTTTCTTGGATATGATGCAGTTGAGGGAAGAGAAGTATCCGACAGTTGACCACTAATATCCCTTCTAATGGAGATTCCACCCTCCATGATCCTTTAATATCCCTCCCTGGCAGCTAGGCCTTGGTTAGGAATTCTGTCCCTCACTCCTTGGCAAATGAGCAGAGTAGATTCTTTCCACCCATGTGAACACTGGGCTGCCCAGGGTTGGGGAAAATGCACCAAAATAAGGGCCAAGGGAATCAAATTTTGTCACCTTCACAATATGGGAATGAGTGCTTCAGTTTCCCTATCTGCCCACACCCTCCTCCCAAAGGGCAGGGTGGCCCTTGTATTAAGGAGAAAGATTAAACCTTCCTCTTCTTAGCCCCTCGGTCCTATTCTGTAATTCCACCTGGCGTTCCAGTATCACAGCGATTCTGTAGATGAAGGGTCAATAAACCACAGTTCAAGGATAGAGTCCCGCCCACCACCTGTTTTTACAAATAAATTTTTGCCGGAACACAACCCTGTCCACTTGTTTAAATATTATCTACGGTTGCTTTTGTGCTGTAACAGCAGAATCGAGTCGTCGTGATACAGATGGTGTAGCCAGCAAAGGCTGAAATATTCACTATCTGATGCTTTACAGAAAAAGCTTGCTGCTTTCTGCTCTGGAAGGGGATGATGGCAAATAACGGTCCTAGTGGGTACCACGCACCTGACGTTGTTCTTCATGCTTAACGTGGAGTCTCTCATTTAATCCTCACACCAAACCTGATGAAATTATATCAATTCCATAGATAAGGAAGAGAGACAGAGAAAGAAAGTTCTAAGGTTCCCTCTTAGAACAGCTTTTGCTGTGTCCCAAACCCTATGGGATGTAGCAAATGCAGTTCTAAGAAGGAAATTTGTAGTGATACAAGCTTACCTCAGGAAACAAGAAAAATCTCAAATAAACACCCTAACCTTACACCTAAAGCAACTAGAGAAAGAAGAACAAACAGAACCCAAAGTTAGCAGAAGAAAAGGAATCATAAGAGCAGAAATAAATAAAATAGAGACGAGGAAAACAATAGAAACGATCAATGAAACTAAAAGCTTGTTCTTGGAAAAGATAAACAAAATTGATAAACCTTTAGCCAGGCTCATCAAGAAAAAAAAAAAAAGGGAGAGGCCCCAAATCAATAAAATTAGAAATGAAAAAGAAGTTACAACTGACACCAGAGAAATGAAAAGGACCATAAGAGACTATTACAAGCAACTATATGTCAATGTCACCAGTGTAACATTGGCTGGGACCCAGTCCCAGGAAGTTCTGGGCAGGGACCGTGCTCTTCATTGGCTGCTTCACTGCCTCAACATTCCATCAGGCCTCCAATTCCTATGGGAATTGGTTTCATGCTCCCCAAATTGCCTTCGGATCCCAAATTCAACCCCCCAGTCACCTCCATAAGTCACTGGGAAGGGACACGCCTACTGTAATTAACAAATTGATGTTCTGGAATTCATCAGCCTCTTGAATTTGGTTAGAAGGAACCTATCCCTGGGAGCCTGAACATCTCTGGACACCAGCAAAAGGGAGTTTCTGGCCTCAGTGTGAGCCTTCCTGAAGACTCCCGTGGCCTCAACCACAGAAGGGCAACTGCCCTAAGTCTTTCCTGAGCCTCCAGCCAGGCCCTCTAGCCTGCACTGATCGGTCAGGCTGGGGCTCTTGAAACCCCAGTCCTGGGAAAACCAAGCTTTGCCTTCACGAACATGCCCGCAGCCCTTCCCATAATCGACCCTGTTGTTTCAGTTTGCCTCAAAAGAGTGTCAAAGATAACCTCCTGTTAACTTCCACTGAGGGAAGAAATGACTATTTAAGCTTCTTGGCTTTGGTAGAGCATGATTATTTTCATTTCACAAGTCTGTTTTGAAGAATGAATGCCAGCCACGGCTCAACAAGAGCCTTCAAAGCGCTGTTTGGTATCAATGGCCAGCAAGAGGAGAGCTTCTGAAAACAATGCCAACCACGGCTCAACAAGAGCCTTCAAAGCGCTGTTTGGTATCAATGGCCAGCAAGAGGAGAGCTTCTGAAAACAATGCCATTTGATGGGAGATCCCAGAAGACTTCATGCATCTTGATCAAAGAAACTACTGGCTTCCTTCAGCTGTTGGCCTGAAGCCCAATTTTTGGCTTGACTTAAAAGGATTTAAATAGTCCCACCCATCCCCCCACACAGTAGGATCTGTAGCATTTATTGGATCTCCTGGAAGTGATACAGACCCTTGATCTGCCCTTGTAATTCATCACCTAAATCACCCACAGAGGTGAGTAAGCGGTCTTGTGATCTGAGGACCCAGGGAAATTCTCCCAAATCTCTCTCTCATGCCCATGCCATGTTGTCTAAAACTCTACCAGCACCATCACCAAAGACACCTGTTTAAAGGTAAATGCTCTCTCCAATGGCAACCCATAGCCTTATCAGCTAGTAAAACGTCAGCACACCTCAAGATGGAACTTACAGTAAAATGAGAAGAAATGGCGAGAGTTGAGGACCTTAGTCCCCTGAGCTACTTAAACCTCAGTCAAACGGGAGCCGTAAGGGTCACCTGCCATTCTCACAGGTTGTGGCGAGGATGAACTGAGTTCAGGATAAACTATACAAAAGTATGAGCTCACTATTTTCTTGCCTACAGCCAGACTATAGGAAAGAAGAGAAGGGAAGACCAAGAACTGCGGGGGGCGCTTACCAGCTGGACCGAGGTTCCAAAAGGAAGGAGATGTTCAGAGACAAGGTGAGATAACCAGGAATGGACTCGTCTGCGGTGGCTTCAGGACACAGCTGCGAGACACCACACTGACTGTTCTCCCAGAGGGCAACCCGAAGGTTCAAGATGTTCCCAATAATTGCTAAGCTGCTGCGATGCTCTCTCCCTGATTTCTAGATCCTCAGCAAACGCCCCTCTTCCATTTGTACCACCTGTGCAGACAAGCTATTCCACGAGCTTGCTCTCTGTGGGGACACACATCCTTGCAAAATCTTTCATGTGCCACAAGGTGGTGTGCTGCTTCTCCTGCCCCAGAAACAGGTGGGCAAAGTCCATTTGCACTTTAAAAATATCTTTTATAGTGGTTTTACAGATTTGTATTCTCCAGGCCATAGAGTTCTAACCACTGACCTGCTCTCATTACACCCTCTCTGATCTGCTCATCACATAAAAACCACCACTGGTTTGCAATGAGTAACTGAGGTTATTGCAAGCAGGGCTTGGGTCTGGGTAGCACACATCAACATCTGCTGTGAGGGGTACCATGCCTGGAAGGGGGGCTTCAGGCTAGGCAGGATATTGGGGGAGACAAGAGAAATGATAACTCCCCAGAAGTCTGGGAAATCAACCAGCAAACCAAGAGATCATTGTAATCTGAAAATTCCCACAACCTAGGCTCATAGAGACACACAATTGGAAATCGTCATCTAAGGAGCATTATTCTGGAGATACTCGCCCTATAGTACCTCATTTAATTTAATCTCCAAAGCAACCTTATGAAATAGGCATTATTCTGCCAGTTTACAGAAATTTTAAGGAACCATGGTCGCAAAGGGAGGTAACGGTTGAGCTGGGATTTGAACCCAGGCTAGCCTGGTACTTAAATAGCCACCACAGTACTCCACCATCTCCCTGGTCTGGTGCATTTGGGAGAAAGCCAGGAAGGAAGTGGGATGGCTGGAGGTGAAGGACACTTTTGAGGCTAAAATTGTTGCCAGATTTTTTTTTTGTATAAAATGAATTAAGGCAGCAGGAAGAGCAGAGAAAACAGATCTCAGAGCAAAAGGTGTTGTGGAAAGTAAGTAAAATCTCACCCTTAGTTTCCCTAACACTCCTTCTCAGACATGCTCTGGTCCATCACTCTTAGTAAATGTTTGGTATAGAAATTGCTACCAAGAAGAAATTAATATTTTACTAATATTAATATTTTAAACGTATTAAATTAATATAAATATTAAATTACTATTTTACATTACTATCTTAATTAATTAATATTTTAATTAAAATCAATAATCTGCACTCAAGTTCTTCCAGAATTTGAAGGAGATCCCTGTTCGGGTACAAATGCGTTGCTTTGCTGCCTCTTTGCTGCTGAGAACCTACAAAGTTGACTCAGGAATGATCTGCCTTCCCAAACCCTGACTGGCCTGGGCAGGTAAGGTTCACAAGCCCCTGGAGCAGCGTTCCCTCGGAGCCTGTCCCAAGGCCCCCGTCGGTCGAGTGGATGGATCCCAGTTCTAAACCCAGAGGCTGAGGGTTCCCTGAGGTTTGGCAACACCAAACGGCATCATAGCCACAGCCGTTCGATAGCTGGTTTCAAACACTGGACACATTCCATCTATGTCCATCTATGTTTGATGTGAGAAAGCAAACACCAGAAATTGGGAGGAAATAAGGATGTTATCCACTTCTCTGCCCAGGATGTGCATGCTGAAAAGCACTTACTGAGTGAATTCCACTTCCTGGGCTTTGTGGCTCATTGACCTTGAATTTCCCTAGAAGAATATTGTCTTCTTAGCAACATCAAGAATATGGAGGGGCTTCCCTGGTGGCGCAGTGGTTGAGAACCTGCCTGCCAATGCAGGGGACACGGGTTCGAGCCCTGGTCTGGGAAGATCCCACATGCCGCGGAGCAACTAAGCCCGTGAGCCACAACTACTGAGCCTGCGCGTCTGGAGCCTGTGCTCCCAACAAGAGAGGCCGCGATAGTGAGAGGTCCGCGCACCACGATGAAGAGTGGCCCCCGCTCGCCGCAACTAGAGAAAGCCCTCGCACAGAAACGAAGACCCAACACAGCCATAAATAAATAAATAAATAAATAAATAAATAAATAAATAAATAAAGACTTTGTAAGAATATGCAGAACTGGGCACCTGCATCTCTGCTGGCAGAAATGTAAATATGTAGGATCTTTCTGAAGGTATTTTATTTAAAGCCCTTGAAATGCACATCCCGGGGGCTCAGCAGCTTCATTTCTGGGAATTTTCCATAAGGAAACAATTAGATAGGTGTCGGAAGAGGCAAGAATGTTTACTGTGGCGTTGTTCATAATAATTAAAAACGAGAGACAACTTAACACCCTACGATAGGGATTGGTTAAATAGTTTTCTGTATAGTGACACAAAGGAGTATCATTCATACCATTAAAAATTATCTTGACAGACTATGGGATCCCAGGACTTGGGCTTACTCTGAAATTTTTTATCCCCACAGGAAAGTTTGGTTTATTTAAGACCGTAGTATGCCACAATTTTACAGCATACCTAAATTTCAAACTATTAACAATTAATTTAGGGCTTCCCTGGTGGCACAGTGGTTGAGAATCTGCCTGCCAATGCAGGGGACACAGGTTCGAGCCCTGGTCTGGGAAGATCCCACATGCCGCGGAGCAACTGGGCCCGTGAGCCACAACTACTGAGCCTGCGCGTCTGGAGCCTGTGCCCCGCAACAAGAGAGGCCGGGATAGTGAGAGGCCCACGCACCGCGATGAAGAGTGGCCCCCACTCGCCGCAACTGGAGAAAGCCCTCGCACAGAAACGAAGACCCAATACAGCCATAAATAAATAAATAAAGTAGCTATTAATTAAAAAAAAAATTAATTTACCTCACCAAAAAATATTACCTTGTAGATATGTACTTACTGATGTGGAAAGATTAACTCAGACCCTACTTGAAACTTTGGTATTTTAGTAGGTGCCACCTCTTCCTGAATGACTCCCAGACATTCCCTTAATGATATTTAAATATCCATTTCATTGTCTTTGTCCCTGTCAAACATCCGGGGACACCCCCAATATGTTCTCGTATGTTGAGTAAATCTGATGTAAATTACCTTCTATATGCTTATTGTGCCCATTCTTAACCTGCCTGAGTGGGAATCCCAGCTTTTGATAAACTACTTGGTCTGGAAGTCATCCTTCTCCCTGGATTCTGGTCCTACTTCAGACCTGCCCCAGATCTAACCTGATGATTTCAAAATACAGTCAGTAGAAGAGCCAACATTGAGGGAGTCTAGACAGGAAACCTGGGGGTCAAAACCAACTTTCAAGATAAATGAATACTTCTATGTGGTCTAAAATGAGGGAGTTCACGGAGAAATCTCCAGCTTTACAGATGACTCTGAACTCTTCCGGGTCATCAAACGGCAAGCTGATAAATTCCAAGAAGATCCACCAAAGGAATGAGTCGTAGGGCAAGAAATTACAGCTGTAGTTCTCTGGGAGTATTTTATGATTACCCTTTTCCCTAAAGTGACTTCCAGAGAAGTCACCTATACTACTTTTATAAGATCGACATGCCCAACTGATTCATTATAACCACAAGGAGAGATGTGACTGTGTCACCACTTCTTGGTGACATCCACCCATTGTCCCACCGAGGCAGAGGACAATGAAGCCACCGTGTCAAAAGGAGCTGTCGTCCTGTGTTAACCCAAAACCGAATTTCAGCCATATTTGCAAATTGTGTGAACTTTGGGCTACCACATCTTTAAAAAGACGGGATGAGACTCAAGGAGGTTCTCAGAAGCACAGATGATTGACTGTGGACATGTGTATGTGGTATAGCAAATAAACACTAGACCAGAAGGCAGAGGACTCGGGGGAAGCCCCAGCGAGGACGCTGACTGGGGGTGTGGCCTGGGCAGTCTTTCCCCTTCTCAGCCTCTGTTCCCTCCACGGTCGAGGGGATTTGATTAGGTAATGTTCAGGAAAGGGCTGGAGCTTCAAGCATTCAACAGTCAGGATGGCTGGAACTTACTAAAGGCTCAGGAAAAGGCTTCTTCTCCCTTTACTGGGAGGCAGGCTACGGGAAGGTGGTCCAGAGGGTTAAGCATCTTCCGCCAGAAAAGATCAAGGTGCTGGGGATATTAACATGATCAGAAAAACCATGGGGAGGGGATGTAGAATGAGACCACCCTCCCCAGGACCCTTGAGAAACCAACCAGTGCCCTCTGTCTCCCACTTCCAGACGGCTAGCACTTGGCGGAAAGCACCATAAGGACCCCAGGCCAGTTCAGGGCAAGATGGGAAAGCGGTGACAGCCAGTAGAAAAAGGACAGCAGCCTGGCCAGAGGCAACCACCCTTGGACCCCTCGAGGGCTCTGCTGTCCCTCCCATCAGCCCCAACCAGCCCAGAGGGAGGAGTTCAAGGGAAACAAACCAGCCCGGTGTGAGATGACAGACTCAGCCATATACGCAAGCATACGACACACACGCACACAACACATACACACAACACACACAACACACAACACGCACTCATACACATACAAATACACACATACACAACACAAACTCTTCACAACACACACTCATACACATACATACCAATACTTACACACACAGACTCACAAGAGTGGGTAAAAGGTAGAAACATATCATGAGATTAAAATATTTACATGAACAAGACAAAGTCTTAGAAATCAGAACCTGACTCTCCCAATAACCCAGCGTTACTGGAAAGTTATGGAATGGCTGCAGAGTCTTTAGGGAGATCCCCACCCAGTGGGAAAGGAGCTGCTCAGGACATAGCTGGCTGTGGTCACTGAAAATATAAATAAGACCATGTTATGCCTTGGCCCCCAAAGAGGTGGGACACCTCACTAAATTACTCACACAGTTAGTGAAAGAAGATGTCTTTTTTCCAAAAATAGATACGTAGCTGAGGTCACAAGGAGCTGCGAGGAGGGTATCTGAAACCCAGCCTCCCAGATTTCCCTGTGGCACAGGACACCAGTGCTTTCTGCTGGCATTCTCCTCTGGCTGTGACATGAACTCTGCAAACCAACTCTCAGCTAGGTCTCCTCTGACTCCTGGCCTCTTTAACTGTGGGCATCTCCCCAAGTTTTTTTTTCTACTTTCTGCATTACAGTAAGTCCCCTACATACAAACCTTCAAGTTGCAAATTTTCAAAGATGCAAACGTGCGTTCACATGTCCAATCACGTAAGTTAGTTCACGTATCTGGTGTACACTGTCACGTGCGTCCATCCTCTACAAGTGGTTGTGCTTTTGTGTACTTTACTGTACCGTACTGTATAGAATACGGTATCTTTATTTCAAGCCCAGGGTGTCCGGAAGCAAGAGGACAGATAGACTTGAATCCAGCAGGGAACCAGAACCTGTGCCATCAATGTCTGGTGTGAGTGAAATTGCAGCTTGCCCTCCGTCTCCTATTGCTGACGATCCTTCAGCTCTACCATCTCCCACCTCCTCTCCCTCCTCCAGTCAGTAACTCTTCTTGTTCACTCGATGCCAGCCCCTGTATGCCAGCTGTTGTACTTTACTACTGTACTTTTCAAGATATTGTACTGTGAGATTAAAAATGTTTTATTTTTTGTTTGTTTTCTATGTATTATTTGTGGAAAAGTATTAGAAACCTATTACAATACAGTACTATATAGCCGATTGTGTTGGTTGGGTACCTTGGCCAACTTTGCTGGACTTACAAACAAATTAGACTTACGAATGCGCTCTTGGAATGGAACTCATGCGTGTGTAGGGGACTTACTACACTTTCTCTCAGAAAGCACGTCCGTAATCATTGCTTTACTTACATGTGTTCAGGGAAGCCTCCTCACACTGTGGAGTTTCTACCGCTTTGCATGCTTGTGTTTCCATATTGGCTCCCAAGACTCATGTCCGCCACTTACAATTCAGAGCTGAGAATGGAAAGTGCTTTCACCCCCTTGGGGCATGTTCACAGATGCTTGATCCAAAATTCCACACATGAACCACAGAGAGAGAGAGAGAGAGAGAGAGAGATACCCAAATTCCCCATTGACTTCTACAGGTGTATAGATTAGAACGTAGTCCAAATAGCTGAATTTCAACCTGCCATTTAAAGATGGTACATATCCTTCTAAGAAGAGTAAGATTGCAGTGACTACAGGAAATAGAAAGCAGAGGTCATGTTCCAGTTATCTCTGGCTGAGCAACAAAAACTTAAAATACCAAGTATGTTATTTTAGCTCAGTTTTGTAGGTCAGGAGTATGAGAAGCTGGGTGATTCATTTTTCCCATGTGGCATCAACAGAGCCTACTTGGTGGTACCAGCCAAAGGTTGCCTGGTCTGCTGGGTCTCTACCACGTCTGGCACCTTGGCAGAGACATTGGACAGCTGGACTCAGCTGAAACTCTCACCTGGAGCCTGTCCATCTCACCAGGACCGCTCACCTGGGGCCTCCCCAGCAAGGCGGCCTCAGAGTAGCTAGACAGCTCACATGGCAGCTCAGGGCTCCAAGAGCAAGTGTCCCATCCAAGCAGCCCACCTAGTGGCAGGGATGCCCCTGAGCAAGCCTTGGGGCTCCCAGAAAGTCACTTCTGCCTCATTCTACTGGTCAAGCCAGTCACTAAGACCAGACCAGGTGTAGGGGAGGAGATTTCAATGCCTCCTCTTGTTGGGAGAAGTAGCAAAGAATTTGCGACCATCTTTAACCTACCAGAGACCCTACTGACACCCCTTTCACTATTTTATGCTTGGGTTAAATGCTCACGGGCTGGTTAGTCTGCTCTGTAGATTATGTGACGTCACCCCTCACTACCACCCAGGGTGGTGATACCCCTTCTGTAGGTACTGTAGCAGCACCAGAAATTCTGCATCACTGCTAGGCCTGGAGAGATTAATGACGGAAAAATATCATAGCCACAGAGAACTATACTCACTATCCTATGACAAACCGTAATGGAAAAGAACATTTTAAAAAAGAACGTGTACATATATATATATTTGTATGTATGTATAATTGAATCACTTTGCTGTACAACAGAAATTAATACATTGTAAATCAACTATACCTCAATTTAAAAAATAAATTAAAAAGAAAAATATCACACCAGCACTGCCCTTAACATCCATTATAATTCATCGCATCCTTGATAATCATGTGTTTTAATATACAGTGAAGAGGACAGTGGTAAAATATAAGTTTTGCAGTCACAGCCCGCCTTGTTCAAACCCCTACTCTGTCGTTTATTTGCAGTGAAAATTTGGGCTAGAGGCTAATATTTCCTGATCCTCATCTTTAAAATGCGTATAACACCTGGAGCAGGTGTCTCAGGGGCCCTCACTCCTGATCTGTGTCATTCTTTCAAGAAAAACGTTGTGGGAGACCTTCTGTACACCTCTCAGGAGGCCCTGATGGACAAGAGCCACATGTCTGCAGCAGGTGACCCCCATAACTCACCCGTTGCATGGCTTTTTCTTAATTCCTCTCTCGCTCTCTGGGCTCCTCACTCCTGCTCCCTGGAATCTCCTCCCCTGTAAACTACCAGCAACCGACACTTTGTCCCAGAATTTACTTTCAGGGGAACCAAAACTAAGGGAATTCTCACCTTATAGGATTGTTCTAAGCATAAACTCAAGTTCAGGATGTCTGGCAAAGAGCCTGGTGTACGCTGCCCCAATCCCTGCTCACTCTCCGCCTTCTTCGGGGTCCAGGCCACTCACCTTCCCCAACCCAGCGAGGCCCTCCAGCCCCGCTCACCGGCCAGCCTGTTCCTCTGATGGGATGCCTCCCCCTCCCCCCCTGGCCGAAACCTCACTCACCCCTGAACAGCCTTCTCTGACCTCCCTGACTGGGTGACACCCCCGATTATAGCCCCTCATCTCTCTCCTTCCTTGCACTTCCCACAATGTTACGTCTTAGCCGACTCACCATGTGATCTATGTCTGTCTTCTTCATGAGGCTTAAGTACCTGCAGGGCAGGGGACATGTCTGGCTAAGGAAGGAAAAGCTAATATCTGTTGAATGAATGAATAAATAAACGAATGAACTAAATATTCTTTCTTCTGTGACACACGCCCTGTCCTCATCCTACTAGCCTCGCACCAAGCAACACACACAACCACCCTGGAAGTCATTTCTCCCATCTGTGTTCCCAAAGCCTGCTGTCCTATTGTGTGGCTACTATGCTCTCCTCTGTAGTACAGTTTAGCTGTTTTTGCTTCTTTGATTCCCTCCCTTTCTTTCTCTCCTTTCTTTTACTTTCTTTCTTTCTTCTTTCCTTCCTTCCTTTCTCTTTCTTTCCTTCCTTCCTTCCATCCTTCCAGCCTTCCTTCCTTTCTTCTCCCTCCCTCCCTCCCTCCCTTCCTTGCTGAGAGTCCCAGCATCAAGGCCTAAACCGTGCGCTCACTGCTCACCAGAACGTCAGGCATGTCTACATTAGTCCAGCCCGGGAACTGCCTGCGTGAGCTCCCTGGATTACCGCACTGCGAGGAGAGGCTAACATCCACCCCAGATCCACACCTTCCCAAGTCAGGGACGACTAGCTGCCCCTCCAAAATAATGTTCCCATTGGGGAAAGGAGTTTCCCTGAAGGAAGGAAGGTTGGACACAGGATCCAGGTCTGGGGATACCTGCGGAGGGCTGAGAGTAGAGGAATACCACCCCCTCTTTGGTTTTGCCACGCCAGCATTCTGCTTCCAGCCCACAGAAACACTGTACCAGCTTCTTAGGAAACTGGGCTGTTATCAGTGTTGGCACTATGTCTGGCACTCCAGCAGTCATTTTGTGACCATGGGGAAAGGTCAAAAATTCAAGAGTCACTGACCCTGACATCATTGAGCTGCCAAACCTCTATACTTCTAGCAACGTGGGGGAAGAATAAACACCAGTTTTTGTTTAAACCACTCTCTATTGGGTTTTCTGTTACTTGCAAAGCAAAGGCATCCCTAACTGATACAGATCTAGAGCTACAGAAGACTTTTAGTTGCCATTCATCTGTCCCCGTGTGCCAGTGGCACTGGGGCTTGTGTGGCCTGCAGGAGCAGGTATAAACTTTGAAAGTATCACGCCCACTCTTGTTCCACAAGCTCCAAGTGGGCAAGGACACGCTATTTCACCACTGATTTGCCTCCCCCCAGACCCTCGCCTGGGACAGCATCTCACTCATGGTGGGTGTTTGATAGACTTTTTAAAAATAAATTCCTTCTAAGCAGGAAGAAATAGAGAATCTGCTTTGGGCTATTGGAGAAAAACTGTAATTTAAGGAACATTGGAGTCAGCGTCAACAGTGAGCACGGGGAGATCAAGGGGCTCATGGTCTACTCTGCCACCCGATGCTCTGTGTGCAGGGGATGGTGGGAAAAAGAAAGGGAAGTTGAGGGCAACATCTTGATGAGTGTTCTTCCCTGAAAGATTGTCATTTCAAGTGTGTTACAGGAAATTTGTATCTAAAGAGAGGAGAAAGAATGTACAAAACCCAAAAGCACTGCCCCTGAGATATCTCATCAGGATCCCTTCTCTCCAGGAGGTTTCTGAAATCAACCCCAGCTTCTGACTCTGAAGATAAGTCTCCTGAATTTCCTCAGGATATGCCCTGCTGAGCAAAAGCTACTCAGAAAGAGCTGGCAGTTTCAAGTGTTTACCAAGAACTGTGTGCTCAGCACTCGACATAATTCCCAAAGGACTTTATTCTAAAAATATTTTTATTAGAGTCTGAAATAATTTAATCATAGGCTTCTATTAGAGTCCAGCAAGTACCCTGTGTCCGACAACGATGTTCTCTGGAACTTTAAAAGAGGAAGCTCTAAGTCCACAGAAGAGAAAACATTCAGAACCCTGCCAGGGACTCAGAAAGTCACCCTCCCCACTCACACAGAAGATCTGTTAAACCTAAAACAAAAGGGGGGATTTGAGGGTTCTTTTCACAGTGAGCTCGGGCTGAAGGGACAGAGCCTGGCTGTGTTAGCTCTTCCAGAAAGAGCATCTCTGACCTCTGAGTTCAGGAGGGTGTGACTCCTGGAATCAGATTCCAATCTTCTCTTTCGATCACAGAGAAAAACCTCCTTGTTAGCACTCAGAATAAACCATCTCCCGTGAATAGCAAGCAGCCAGCATAATCCGTTCATTCATTCATTTGATGTCTTTGATGTCAGGAAATCTGCAGACCTCTGCTTTCTAAGTATCATTTATGACGATGGATTCATTTGAAGCATCCAGGTACACCCAGGGACAGCTAGATAAATGGGCCCTTGGGGAAGAGCTGACTTCTGGACACTCCAGGAATCGGTGGTGAGCTTCCAGGATGCACGTGAGGTGGGGTGGGAATGGGGGCTTTGCTTTCCTCGTCTTCATGTGCCCAGACCCCTCACACTGTCCTTTGCTCATTCGTACACTCATTCATTCACCAAGTATCTAGTTGATGCTTAATGTGTGCTAAGCATAGTCGTTGGGACAAAGCCAAGGTGTACAAGGTAAAGACCCCAACTTCGGGGACTTCCCTAGTGGTCCAGAGGTTAGGACTTCGCCTTCCAATGCAGGGGGTGCAGGTTCAATCCCTTGTTGGGGAGCTAAGATCCCACATGCCTCATGGCCAAAAAACCAAAACATAAAACAGAAGCAATACTGTAACAAATTCAACAAAGACTTTAAAAATGGTCCACATCCAAAAAAAAAAAATCTTTAAAAAAGAAAAAAAAAAAGGACCCCACCCTCAAGGAGCTTAGGATCCATTAGAAAACACAGACAAGGACACAGACAACTTCAGTGCCCTGAGAAGAGCGAGTCCTGGGGCTCGGGACGTGGCATCTGAGCTAGACAACGGGGCTGGAATCCCGCCTCTGCCCCCTGCTGCCTCTGTAACCCAAGTGACCCGGCAAGGGACCCAAGCTGATCAAGCGTCAGTGTCCCCACGTGTAAATGAGGGGCATCAGTAATACCTGGTGCGTAGGTTCAGGAGAAGGAATGAGATCACATCTGAAAAATTACTTAGGAAGAGCCTGGCCTGTCATCGATAAATGACAACCACGATAGCTGCTGGTGCCCATCGGGGTACATGGGGGAGGCGTCCTTGCCAGGTTCGGGGGGGTCAGGAGGAGTCAGCCAACTGAACAGGATGGGAAGGGGTTTTCCAGACCTAGGAAGCAGCTCATGCCAAGGCCCTGACCCAAGAAAGAACAGTGGCCTGAACGGAAATGTGGGCATTTTAGTTTGGCCAGCATGGGGCCGGGCCGGCGGGGGTGGGTGGGTGGGTGGAGAGGATGGCAGGAGATGAAGCAGAGGGGCTCAGCATCCATCCGTCCACTCCAGAGATACTTGCCGGGCACCTGCTGTGTGCCCAGCTCTCTTCTAGAACCTACAAACATAGTAGCACACAAAACAGATGCAAAGCCCTGCCCTTACAGAGCCTATCTTACAGTGAAAGACAGAAGTAGACAAAATAAATGAGATCAAGAAGCAGGCTGGGAAAGGCCTCTTAGTTTGGACTCTAGCCAGTGGGCAATAGCTGCCATTCGAAAGTGTAAAGCAGGGGAGTGCCGTGGTTCTGTTAGGGATGCGCTGGAAGGGGGCCAGCCTGGAGGCAGGGAAGCCGGAAGGACCACATCCTGGGCTAGGAGACTGTCAAGGTGGGCATAAACTTGGGAGGTAACTGAGGCCTAAGGAAGCAGTGAGACTGTGGCACATGTGACAGTAATAAAGGAAGGAACCGCATAGACGTGGCACAGAAAAGGGGGCCATGAGGACAGTGTACTGAGTCCGGCCTTTGGTAGGTGTCAGACGGAGAGCATGCAGTGGGATGGTCCAGTCAGAGAGAGAAGGTGGGCAGGGGGCTTCCTACAAGCCCGAACCGACCGAGGTTATAGCTCTCTCCGCGGAAGACCCAAATGAGACCAGGATCTAGAGGAGTTTGCTAGGATGATGAATGAATGAGTGAGTGAATAAATGAATGAATGCCAGGCCTGGAAAACAAAAGAAAGTTAAATGAAGGAAGGCTTTCAGTGCCTTTCCGTTTTCTATGTTTGGTTAGTCGAAAAAAAGCACTTGGTCTAGAAAAAAAAAAGTCACTAGAAAACAAGAGAGCTTAAACCAGGGCTCCAGCTGGGCCCCCGTTAGAATCACCGGCAGAGCCTCGGAGGCCCCGGAAGCCCTGACCGCTGGCAGTGGGACCTGCGCGGTGAGGTCAAAGGGCAGCAGCATGACCTCCATCTCTCCAGATGGTCCCTGTGAGCCGCCAAGCCGGGTCCACACGCTCGAAGCAGATCCCTCCACGTCAGAACCACACGTACGAGGGAGAAATGCTGCACAGGGTCCTGACCATTCAAACACCGAGGAAACACCCAGCACGTGGTCAGAGGGCCGTCCTCACGGGGCCCAGGGGCCCAGCAAGGTCCACGGTCTGCCGAGGGTGATCCTGCAGCTGAAGTGGGGCTGGGAGAGAGCCCTTCCCTTGGGCAAGGTACAGAGGCCTAGAAAGTTCCGCACAGGAGGCCATGGTCCTCGGCGCTCTGGCCCAGGACTGTCTGTGCCTGTTGACAACACACCAGTGACAGTTTGTCACCAGACAGGGCCCAAAACACACGACTCGGGAAAAGACCTGGTAAGAAGTTATGAACACGCTGGCTGGGAAAGAAAGTCACCAAAAACAGCCCGGAGACTGGGAGTCTGGGGGCTACCCCTGGAGTTGCCTGTGTTACTCAGGAAAGCATCAGGACCCAGATGCTGAGCTAAGATGCCCAGGTGGGATTTCCCAGGTATGGTCGCAGTGGTGCTGTCACTCACGCCTGTTGGAATAACTGGCCCAACAGGATTTACATTCCCGGGCTGTGGAATCTACACAAACCACAGTGGGGCTCAGATCTTGAGCAAGTACCAGAACCACCTGGAGGGCTTGTGAACCAGGGGCCCTGGGCCCAGCCTGTCTCCCATCAGCAGCTCTGTCATTTCTGGTGAGTTCCCAGGGGTGCTGATGCTGGGGTCCAAGCTCTGTGCCCGCACCCCTCTTCCCTTTCTCCCCCAGGCAACCCTGAGGCTCTGCTGACACTCAGTACCTGGTTCTGGGAGCAGCACCTGCCTGGGAAATCTGCCCCAGAGGCCAGGGAACAGCTTATTTTAAAATTCCACGCAGGTGGGGTCGGGGCTGTGATAATCTTGTACTAACAAGATTTAAGGGGCGGGTGAGAAGCCAAGTCCATGTTCAAGGCCCAAGGAACCACACCCTTCCCTGCACAAGACAAGACAGCCTTGACTGCAGTCCCCTGCCCTGGACAGCGCAGTCTCCTTGCTGGGACTGAGCAGGAAGGAATTGAGGAGGAGGAAACTCAGACCTTAATTTCAACATGTTTGAAGTTTGGTTTCTTTGTACTTGAACTTACAAGGGCAAAATAATTTAATCTTTGAACTTTAATGTCTCCTTAGGAGCTTGACAATGGGAAAGGGCTGAAAATCAAATTTGGGCTACGGAATAATATTTTATTTTATTTTATTTTATTTTTTTTGGATACTGCCAAGACCACAGACACAAGGCTCCATTTCTCTGCAGCACTAACTTTCCCACTAATGTTTGCCAGGTTTATGGTGACTGCTTTACTGCCTTGACTGTTCTTAATAAAGGATATTTGAACCATATGATCCAGCAATCCCACTCCTGGGCATATATCCAGACAAAACTATAATTCAAAAAGACACATGCACCCCTATGTTCATAGCAGCACTATTCACAATAGCCACAGCATGGAAACAACCTAAATGTCCATCGACAGAGGAATGGATAAAGAAGATGTTGTGTATATACAAAATGGAATACTACTCAGACATAAAAAAAATGAAATAATGCCATGTGAAGCAACATTGGATGCAACTAGAGATGATCATATTAAGTGAAGTGAGAAAGACAAACACCATATGATATCACTTATATGTAGAATCTCAAATATGACACAAATGAACTTATCTACAAAACAGACGCAGGTTCACAGACATAGAGAAGAGACTTGCAGTTGCCAAGGGGGAGGGGTGTGGGGAAGGAATGGAGTGGGAGTTTGGGGTTAGCAAATGTAGGATTTTATATATGGGATGGATAAGCTGCAAGGTCCTACTGTATAGCACAGACTATATTCAATATCCTATGATAAACCGTGATGGAAAAGAATATTTTAAAAAGAGAATGTATATATATGTATAAGAGAATCACTTTGCTGTACAGCAGAAATTAACACAACGTTTTAAATCAACTCTACGTAAATAAAAAATTAAAACTGAAAAAATAAATAATGGATATTTGATAATCTCCTTGAAAACAATATAAAATTGGGAGCCTATTCTGTTGGCTCTTTACTTTTGGTCATTTGATTTCCTTGCCGATTGTATGATGAGCTATGTCAGATAAGCTGGGCATAATTGTATGAACCACTTGTTTCTGAGGCTTTGACAGTCAGGCCTTGCTGGCCCTGCAGGAAATTTCCCTCCCCAGGCTAGCCAGTTCCCAGAACATGCTTTTCAAATGCAAACAAATCTGTCCACACCCCAACCACCTCCTTTATCAGCTCCCACACTCTGGGCCACTCTCCATCTGCCCTAAGCCAGTCACCAGACAACCAGGGACAGGTCCCATGCCCCAGAGCCCACTGAAATGATTCAAACGAGCCAATGCTAAGCCCATTTCCCCTGCCTCTCCCATTCCTTCCACAGAAACCACAATAAAGGCTATGCTTTCCCCTCACTCCTGACCCACCCTGGTGCTTCCCTGTGTGGCCCTACATGGCATGGCATGCCCCTTCTCTTGGGATATGTAACACACCATCTTTCCAGTAAACAGTCATCTCCTGATCTGCTGGGCTCACCACACCCGAATAATAATAAAACCTACATTTTAAAATGGTGCTTTGGGACAGGACATAAACCAGGTGAACTTCCAGCCTTGAGTAGAGCATAGTTTTGCAGCTAATTTAATTCACATACTGTCCTTAATCATTTCTGAGCCTCCTGGAGGCTAAATCTACATTGCCTAACAGCAGGCTCAGAAAGATCCAGAAAGTGCACCTGTATTTCCTGGGTGAGCAGCCCCAGAAAGGTAGAGTGGGACTGTATGGGTGGGCTGCTCACCCCCATCCTAGTGGGGCAAGCAGTGTCCTGGCTGGAGTCTCACAGGCCAAGAGAACAAACCCTAGGAAATACTGCAGGTGACAGGATCACTTGGGTACCATTTCTGGTGCTTCCTTCCGTGTGGAGGGACCCCCATTAGTCCCTCTTGTCCCCTCACGGATTCCAGGTGTTTCTCTGATGAGTTTGGAGGGGAACTGGACACATGTAGCTCAGCTCGGTAGCCAGGCTGTCCCCCCGGAAAGCAAATATTTGCTCTGCTCCTTCTTCCTGGGTTCTCGCAAAGGACTCGCTCCCAGCTTGGGTCAGCTGTTCTCCAGCTGCTCTTAGTTCCGGGATTCGGTGTTAGAAAACCCTCTGTGGCTGCACATGGAAGCCACCTTCTCTGTGAAGTAATATTTACCCTCAGTGAGCCTCGGTTTCCTCATCTCTCGAATGTGGGTCACAATATTCACCTTGTAGATTTCTTTTCGAGGATTAAATTGGGTAAAACATAGAAAATCTTGCACATTGTAGATGTTTAAAAGTCGGTTTCTTCTTCTCCATTCTTGCTTTTTTTCTCTCTCTCCCACATCTCAAGGCCCACACTCAGGCCCTGACACGATACCTAACAAAGGCTCTGGAGCTAGGCGTAACTAAGGTCCTGACACTGTCCCTAACTAAGGCACTGACACTGCACCTAAATCAGGCCCTGACACTGTCCCTTTCTCTCCCGGAGTCCCTGCTGCTGTGTGAGCAGCTCCCGGCCCCGCACAGCCCAACTCCTGGGCCTCCCTCGGGACCTGGAAGCTGTAGGCTGCACCATTTCTAAAGAACCAGCGGGCAGCACCTCTGGGAGTTTCTCTGCAGGAGGGTTTGCTTTGCTTTGCTCGGTCTGCAGAGGAAGGAGGAAGTGGTTTCCACAGGCATGCCAGGGAGGAGGAGGGCAGCTCCAGGGCTGGCCCGAGGGAGAGAGGCTGGTGGTCCACCACCATCACCACCGTGATGCCTGGCTGACCACGTGGGCCACAGAAGGGGCGTTCCTGTGAGTGTACAAGGCGGCTCCTGCCCAGGGTGGCAGATGGGCTGCTTGTCCCCCAGACACCCTGGGACACGGTGTAGGGTGACAGCAGTTGTAACGAGGAGCCCTGAAGAGATGGCATGGGTGGCAGATGCCAATGGGGGTGGTGGGGTGACAAGAACAGGAAAGCAACCACAAAAGCACGAGGCCCGTGTCGTGTCCGAGTGAGCTCCTGGCTGGAGTCATGGAAATGACCAGTGAGAGTCTGGGAGGAGGGGCAGGAAAGGGAAACTTGAAAGTTCCCACGAATGGCGTCCCGTTTGTTCACACAGGCTGGCAAGTCCCCAAAAACCCAGGTAACACACAATTTCTCCATCACCTCAGCAGGCACTTCCTAGGTACCTCTAGGTGCTGGGGACGCGTCAATGAGCAAGAATGCTCCTGCCCTGAAAGGTCTCACAGTAGATAGACGAGCCCACCTTCTCCGAGAAGCACCTATCTGTTCCTATCGCGTATGAAATACTTGAGACATCAAATTTAGTTTTTCGTGCATAAATTATTGTTGGTACCTGTTCTTGGTGTCCACTGTCATCCTCAGTCAGTTCTTGGGCAGGTGGTATATGATGACATCGAGATTGTTTTTCCTACGGGCAACAAAGATGCTATTTACTGCCCATACCCACCCCTCAATTTTGTAGGAGGAGGTGAAAAAATTCACCTTCAGAAAGTTAAACCAATAGAATCAACATAAAATGGATGAGATCAGCCACATTAAGGAAAGGAACCATCTTGTTTCTTCTTGTTGTTTAATTTGGACTTGGGCGCACGGAATTAGATTTATCAGACTCCTTGGTTCAATACACATACTGTTAAGTGGCCCTGTTTCTTAATGTTTGATAAAAATGATAATAATCCACCACCCAACATGAGATCCAGAACCTGAGGAAACTTACATCTTCCTCAATCTTCTCAACCCTGGTCCCACCTGTCACCTGATGAATTCACTGTACTGAAACTTCGGTTTTTCATTCTGCTTTCTTAAAATATAGGTGCTTTTAAACCCTTAAAATCACATATGTGCTCTTTAATTATAGATACATACATCCACATACAGTTAAAATATGGTTTTATCACGTATGCGTTCTGAAATATGTATATGTTAATGTATGTACATGTGTGTGTTTAGAGAGTTTAGTTTTAGTTGTTTTTCACTTTATATAAAAGAGCATCATGCTATAAATCAATGTTTCTGGGACTTGCTATTTACTCAATAATATATTTCTAAGATTCATCCACATTACTTCATGCAGCTGCAGTTTATTCACTTTCACTGTTGTAGAAGCTTCCACTGTGCTATGACATTTATGTACCCATTGTCTTGTCTAGTGGGTATTTGGGTTGTTTCTGTGTGTTGGTTTTTACCTTGTATAATGGAAATTTTTAAACGTACTCAAAAATGGAGAGATTGGTGTAAGGAACGCCCCACGCGCCATGACCCGTGTTAGCAACAATGATTAGTACACGGCCGATCTTATTTCACCCACTTTCCCCCCAGCACCGGATTATTGTGAAGCAAATCTCAAATCTATCCATCAGTATCTCTATATGTCTCCTAGAAAGATAAAGACTCTTCTTTCAAAATGTAACCATCCCAGTATCACACTTATTCTGTGATAGTATCACAAATCAGTGCCCCAGATTCCCAGACTGTCTCCTACCTTTTCTGACGGTGTGACCCACGCTCCAAATCTCGGGGAGGAGATGCGTAAGCCAGCAGCCAGGTTGGGGGTCTGGAGGCAGGGGCGGCTTCTCTGGCCGCAGTCAGCTTCTTTTCTAGGTCATGGATGAAGCCGCCCAAATCTGAAGGAGGGGCGAAGAGCCCTGGAGGAGGGGTTCTGGGAAAGAAGCGCGATGAACGCCACGTGACACCCGAGCCTGAAGACCCAGCAAGGGAGAAGCACCTGGAGCGGCTATTCACAAAGCCCCCAGCTGTCCTCCATCTCCAACGTTGCTTTCCATTCCTTCCCATTAAAGTTCCTGATTGATGCTAAAAGGCCTCCTCTGTCTGCCCCTTCTTACTTCCCTCTCTCTCCTCATCTGCTTGGAAAACAGGCAAAAAGAGGAGAGAAGATAATAGTAGGGAATACAAACATTAAGGGTCAAAACTGCCCATAATTTCCTTGTTTAGACCAGCTGTCAGCAAACCTTCTCTGTAAAGGGCCAGAAGGTTAATACTCCAGCCATAGCTCCACTACTCAGCTCTGCCCTCCGAGAGCCAGAGCGGCCATGGACGGTGTGTAAACAGACAGGCCTGGCTGTGTCCTGATAAAACTTAATTTATAGAAACAGAGGCCAGGCTGGATTTTGCCAGAAAACTAGTTTGTTGACCTTTGGTCTAAACAAGACAACTATATTTATTTCTGTCTAGTCCTCCTATTTTTTTTCTTGGGTGGAGTGCTGTGCGGTTTGTAAGATCTTAGTTCCCCGACCAGGGATCGAACACGGGCCCACGGCAGTGAGAGAGTAGAGTCCTAACCACTGGACCGCCAGGGAATTCCCGCTCCCATGGTTTTTGATAATTAAAGAGCTGGCACTCCAGGATCAGTCCCGTTATTATCCCCATTTTTCAGATGAGAAGACTGACCTACGACAGGATGAAAGGACATGCCCAGGATCACGGAGGCAACAGCCGGCAGTGCCCCCACCCCTGCTCATCTAGCCGCTGCCTCACCTACACCCGACTCACATCAACACGCTTGCTCTCTGCTCCAGCTAGCTGTGGTTCTAATCCTTAGGCCAGAATGGCTCCGCCTGCTAGTTTATTAAAGGGAAACAACTTTAACCTGAGGGTCTGGGAGGGCCATGCCCCGGACGCTGGTTTCCCTGGTAACTGACGAGCCCACCTAACATCAATTCTCTCTATAACTTGTAGCCTCCTTCTTTCTCCCCGGAGCAAGGACGATAGTTGCCGTGTCCTGTGTGCTATCTGCCATCCGTGGTGGGTGTCGCTCCAGGACCCTTTGCTTCTGATGTGTAAGATCCCCTGTTCAACAAACCACCGATGTCTCTGTCGCTGTCTCTGGGATTTCTTGGGTCTCGAGGCTGGGCAATTACAGGGCTTGTAGGCCTGTGGGGTGCAGCCCAACAATTGTATAAAACAATTGTTGTTTTGTATATAAAAAACTTAACATTACAAATATTCTGGTCTCACAATCTTGATAATTATCATGTACAGCTGATCATAATTTTTCATCACCAGGGGGATAAGTTTCACTGAACTCTTTCACATGTCTAATCATCATCTTTTATTGAATCAGGTCCTAAATCCCCAGGAGTAGCAGTGCTGGGCATCGCTATGACCCTTGTAGTGGGGTACCGCAAAGGGGAGACTTGTGGCATTTGCCGATTTCTGTGGTGTAAATACTCCCACAACAGCTGATTTGAAGCTACAGCATGACATCACTCAACAGAGTTGGGAAGAGATGCCACACTCGGCTCTTTAAGAAGGTCCCAGCTGGTCCCAGCACCCCACTGGCTTCACATGTATGCCTGTCACCTCCCAGTGCCAGTGTATACATGGGATCATAGGGAGTGAGGGTGCCTGTTTTGTAATGACCTTGGTATCACCTTCTAACACTGGATAGTGTGTGAGTGCTTAGGTATCTCAATGTTGTTTAATTGATATCTCTGATTATTACTGAAACCAGGGTTCCTTGGTGTTTCTTCTCCCAATTCCCTACCCATGTTCTTTCATCTATTTGGTTCTGATGCCTTTCTTAAAACCTTGAATAACTATGTTATAATTATTAATGCCTTGACCTTGCTTGACACAATTTCTTTGATGTTTTGCTTTTATTATTTTATTTATTTATTTTTAATTTTATTTATTTATTTATTTATTTATTTATTTATTTATGGCTGTGTTGGGTCTTCGTTTCTGTGCGAGGGCTTTCTCTAGTTGTGGCAAGTGGGGGCCACTCTTCATCGCGGTGCGCGGGCCTCTCATTATCGCGGCCTCTCTTGTTGCGGAGCACAGGCTCCAGACGCGCAGGCTCAGTAGTTGTGGCTCACGGGCCCAGTTGCTCCGTGGCATGTGGGATCTTCCCAGACCAGGGATTGAACCCGTGTTCCCTGCATTGGCAGGCAGATTCTCAACCACTGCGCCACCAGGGAAGCCCTATTATTTTATATTTTTATGCAGAAATTGTAACATAATGAACGCTGTCCATGTTTACTCTGGTGATTCTTTTATTGCTAGTGAACACAAGAGAATTCATCCTGTTTTTGTCTATTCTACAAATAATTATTAAATGCCCAGTGGATGACAGGCTTGATTTGAGGTACTGGGGATATGGCCTTGACCAAAATAACATCTCTGCCCTGAAGGAGCTCCCATTCTGGTGGGGAAAACAGAAAATAAACAAGTAAATATATAATGGAAGTTCTGGTGGTGATAAGAGCTATAACGACACAAAGCAGAGTTGGGGGGAACAGAGAGGGTTGGAAAGGGACTCTTATAAGGGCCTCTGGCAAGGTCACATTTGGACAAAGACTTGAATAGGTGAAGGAGTGAGTCATGACAATTTTCCTGCAATTTGATTTTTTAAATTTAGCTCATTAATTTAGCTGGAATTTAGTTTGGGCATATTACATAAAAGGGGCTCTGATTACTTTTTTCTCAATGTGTATGCAATTATCTCAATACTCTTCCATTCTCGTTATTTTCAGCAGTTTCATTATGAAGGCGAATGCATTTCTCAGTCCTCTAGTATGTTCTAACGTATTTTTCTGACCATCTATTTGAATTACTATTTTTTGGATCGTCCTTTTAAAAAGCATTTACCAATTCTTGCTGACTCTTCTTTAGTATTTTTAAACCATCCTTTCCAGTTTCAAAATGAAATTCCACCTTCCCGAAAGGAAAACCATGTCTTTATCTTTGTATCTATAACACCTGCCATAGAGCATGGCTAAAGTAGACTTTTAACACATTTTTGTGAAATGAATGAATGAATTCCAAAACTCATTTAGGTGTTTTCACCTCTTATTCAAAGAGCACCTCACGCCCACCCATGTGCACACTGGCTCCCGTGATTCAGTTTCAGAATAAACTTTACATGTCCACTTCAGTCTTTTACTATAAACCCACTATAAACACAGCAGCTCTGTTAAACAACTGAGGAAAAGAACAGCGTCCCTCGAAACCCAGGGCCGCTTCCGGAAGAAAGGACATCGTTTGATTTGAACTATTTTATTTCCTTTATTTTACTCAGAGAGGATTGAGAATCTGATGGCTGGTCTTTAACTCCATCAAACCATAGGCTTTTCCGGTTCTGCGTTTACACCGTCTGTGCATCCATATTCCCCCCAAAACCAAGAAGATTAGGGAAAGGGGGGCCAGTGTAATCTTCCAGGAGAACGTGGCAGCTGTAGGAAGAACAGACATGTGAGGGTGAACACGCTCCTACCACCAAATAGGACATTGCCGTGCACTTTACAGAGAAGGAAGTGGTGTTTGTCCCTTCTAATAAATATGCACTGATTTTCAGAAAGTATGTCTTACACCAAGATCAAGGATACTTGAGAATGATATCTGTGGCATTAGGCAAACAAGCAAGGTAGAACAAATATCCATTGGAGAGAAGCAATGCAGAGTTGGGGAGGTGGGCAGGTGTCGATGGTCTAATTTTGTTCTACCCGTTGGGCTGTGTGCAATAAGATGCCTGTCTAGGTCTCTGCTAGCTGACTGTGACGTGGCCAGCACATAATTTGCCCTTTTCCATGAGCATGGGTGTCATGAGGAGTCAGTAAAGTAACAAAGGAAAAGAAAAACTTTGAATAAAGGAGCTTTAGGTGTCAAGATTATCGCTTGGATCCAGCTATTTTATATTCTACTCCTCGGCATCTCTGTGTTATGAAAATATAGGAAGCAATCCCTGGTGGCGCAGTGGTTAAGAATCCGCCTGCCAATGCAGGGGACACGGGTTCGATCCCTGGTCCGGGAAGATCCCACATGCCGCGGAGCAACAAAGCCCGTGCGCCACAACTACTGAGCCTGCGCTCTAGAGCCCGCGAGCCACAACAACTGAGCCCGTGTGCCACAACAACTGAAGCCCACGCACCTAGAGCCCGTGCTCCGCAACAAGAGAAGCCACCGCAGTGAGAAGCCCGCGCACCGCAACAAAGAGTAGCCCCTGCTCGCTGCAACTAGAGAAAGCCTGCACGCAGCAACAAAGAGACCTAACCCAGCCAAAAATAAGATAAATTTAAAAATTAATTTATTTTAGAAAATATAGGAAGTATGGATAAAAAGTTAACAAGCGGTGCGAAGCAGGGATAAATTAGGAGTTTGGGATTGACATATACACACTACTATATATAAAACAGGTAACCAACAAGGACCTACTGTAGAGCACAGGGAACTCTACCCAGTACTCTGTAATGACCTATATGGGAAAAGAATCTGAAAAAGAGCAGATATATGTATATGTATAACTGATTCACTTTGCTGTACACCTGAAACTAACAGAACATTGTAAATCAACTACACTCTAATATATAATAAAAATTAAATTTAAAAAAAAGTTAACAAGCGCATGGATGGTGAGGCTAGAATTCTACATTTTTAAGCTACTATCTATCTTAGTCTGTGCAGGCGTTCAGGAATCGACACAATCTCAGACAATTTCTCCAGATGATTCTTACACTTTAAAATCCCTCAAGGCTTAGAAACGAGTGAAGCTTTAATTTTCGGAGCAGCCATATAGAGGCACCTCTCAGCCCTGGTGAAAGGCTTTCAGCTGTGCCCTCTGTGATCGGTCACGGCCAAGCCAGCGAAGGACATGCAGGGTCAGGGCTCACGTCTTAGAAATGTTTGCAGGTTCCCAGCATCAGGACAAGACAAACCACGGCTTCCTTTGGATCACTATTCTGAAGCCCAGCGGTGGATCCCACTTTCTGTGGAATCCTCCATTTCCAGGTTTGTACCACCACCAACCCGCTCATGGAAATGATCTGGGACGTCAGCCTATGCGTGTGTCCTAGGGCAACGGTTCTCAAACTTTAACATGAAAGGAGCTTGCTAAATTGCAGTCTTTGGCCTCACCCCAGAGAATCTGACCGGGTAGATCTGGGGGTGAGCCTAGGAATCTGCATTTTCAACTAGTGGCTCAAGCCGGGGATGCTGGTATGCACGGACCACAGTTGGAGAGAAGTTATATTGTGCTGTCACTCCTGCCCTGAGGCTTACACAAATTCTCAGCTTTCCAATTAAAAGCTTCTCTGCAGCTGCCTCCCCTGCAAATACGGAAAACGTGGGGCAGTTTGTGTTTATTGATTGTGCAGGCTGCCCCAGCAGGCAGGGTAAGTTTCCCGGTAGGGATCGCTTTGTCTCTTCCCTTCTCATCCTTCGGGCTGTCGACAGACTACACCACCCACGTCTCCCTTTCCTGCTCAGCACTCGAACACCGAGAAGAAATCGATTTGTCAAAACGGTAAGTCAGGTTTTTCTTCTCTTTTGTAAATGTCCTTCCGTGAGCGCTTGGGCTGGTTTGGCTACAGCCTTATACTTTATGTCCTGGTGACTGATGGCTTTAACCCTAAAGCTGCCTGAGCCCTGCGTACCTTCCGGTTCCCAGCTCTTGGAGGATGAAATCTCCCAACCTCGGGATGAAAGGCATCCCACCCTCCTTGAGGGGTCATGAAAGCAGAGCCGGTCCTGCTGACCCAGGCGGAACCACTAGAGGACACAGCGTTGTTTAAAAATCTATCGCAGAACCATTTTATCTTTTTTCCAAAAAAAATCAGCTTCCTCTTTAAATTTTTCTTTGAGTATAATCTCCGAAAGCCAGCCTCCGCCCCACGAAAAAAGTCATAAAAAATGAGAGATTTGCTTTCTCTGCTCCACTAGCGGGAAACTCACGGGCCCCCCTAGGTAATCACCCGGCGCATCAGGAGCTTTATTTAGCACCCGCAGAGCATCCAACACATAGTTTTTCCCTTTGATGTCCCCAAAATCCATACCTTCTTTGACTGTGGTACGAAGCATCTGGAAACTCATTGTATTACGGACAACACATTTGAAATCCGTGTGCAAATCCTCTCTTACGACTGGATCAAAAATCAGTGGTACTTCAATGTAATTCTCATTATTTTCTGAGTATTCCCTAAGTGAGAAAACACTTGGTTAAACATAAAGTGTCTTTTCAACATAGACACCTACACATTCTCAAGGCCCCACTGTGCTTAAATTGATGTCACGAATTACCAAGTTAGAGGCACTTGCCATTGTATTTGTTACTTATTTGGGAGAATTTCTAAGCCTGTTCCTGAAGGTAAGGGTGACCCTGAAGATGCTGGTCACTGTGATAGAATACTTGTGACAAGGAGCACTTGCAGGGGCCAGTTTAGTTTGGATAAGGGGGGAGAAATCACTTTTTAAGGCCCTTGATGAACAAAGAACCAGTAGTAGGAATAGAAATGTCTAGTTTTGGGAAATTGGACTGTATCACCAAGAAATCATTTGCATATGGGAGGGCAGGGAGTTTCCAGGAATCCCGTCCTCCACGGTGTCTACTCTCATCCCCACTCACTGCCAACCCTCACTCTGGAAACTCAAGTTCAGAGCCGAGGGCTGCAGATGGGCCGCAGTGGAGGGGTCTCTAATCAACAGCACTGCCATTTGCAATGCTGCAGGAATCCGAAGATGCTTCACTACGATCTGTTAGTATGAATAAAAATATCATGGATGTGGATCCACTAGGACTATTTTTTTTTTTTTAATCTATTGGGGGGAAATAGGCTCCTTTAAGGAAACAGATAGTATGAGTAAGCTGACACGTGGCATGTGAGTTCTGCCCAAGCTTTTCACAACGAGGATTTGCAAGCAAACAGTTGCACTAACCACACATAATTTCTATCCACTAAATTGCATCCAGAAAGACCTTTTTTGATAGGCCTTTCCAAAAAGACAAAAATTGGGCCAGCAAAAGTTCAGGCAAATTCAGAGTATTGAGACTATAATTTTAAAAACACTTTATAATTTGGAACATTGAAGGGTCTGCCTTCCTCACACGCAAATGCTTTCCATTTACAAGGCCTGATTGTTCTACTTTCAGAGTGAGAAGATATTTCCCGGAGATGAAGGCTTATGAGGACAGACTCCTCGCTTTCTTTCAGAGTAACCTTCCTTAGAGGCTGGAAAGAAGCAGAGGCGGCTCTCGGATCCCGTGGCTAAGTTTCAGAGTCATTTTAAGGGCTGTGAATGTTTGACTCTGCAATGCTCAAGGAAGAAATATCTAATTAAACAGCTAGAAGAGGCAACACCAATGTCAAGTAGTAGGCTGCAGCTCATAGATTTAGAGAGAAGGCTCGATTCTCAAGAACAGTTGGTGATTCTTAGCAAAACCCAATGTTTAAGATTCTAAAAATCCAACGGAGTAGAATAAAAAATATATATATATATATTTGTAATGCGGTGTGTGTGTCACATTGATGGGTTGGCTAGGACATTGTCGCTACAAGGAAGTGGAGTCTACAGGGGGTTCACAACAGCTCTGCCCAGGAGATGAGGAAGATCTTCCCCCACTTACTGGCGCTGCCCCTCGGTCACGCGGCCCCCCTGGTAGGCATCCGCTACGTGTGTGTTGTTGGCAGTCCACCACAGCAAGGTGGTCGCGTGTATGCCAGCTCCCAGAAACACCTTACACGGGATTGTCAGTCTCGACCCTGTGACAGCAAGACGCAGCACATCAAACGTCAGAACCCAGCCAGGGGACAGGGTCACATCAGCAGATCTGAGCGGTGGATCTTTCCCCCTCTTTTCACACACCCTCACCAATTCTTTTCTTAGAAGGAAACTTAGTTCCCCCAAGCGATTCCATTCACCTAGAGCATCAGTACTTACCAAGGGTCTCCAGCCCCTTCCACTGGTCCTCAGGGCAGATGGAAACCCAGAGGCAAATGGCTTCCCCAAGGCCCCTCGGCTCCTACAGAGCATTCTGAATTCCGGAGCTGCCTTCTTCCACAGTTTATCCTTCTTGCCTCCAAAAATCCAGATCCAAAATCCAGAGGATTCTGTCTCTTTGCCCGTTGCTGGTCTCTGCTCTCTTGTTTCCCCTAGGAGCTCTCCATCCCTGGTCATGTTCATTTAGGATTAATCCTTTCAAAAGCCACTGTGTTTTACATGAATGATGCCTTCTACAGTTGTGCAATATGATGGTCCTAGGTCCCCTGCCTCAATCACTATGTTGTTTTTTTTTTTTTAGTCACCAAAGGGGAGGAGGGGGAATAAATGAAAAAATCCTTCCCATGTGTTTCTTCCTCGTGGGTAATGTGCCTCCCTGGGGTGTGTGCTTTAATGCACCTGGCCACTTCAGGCTCAGAAAGCCCACTTTTCTTCCTCCTTCACATCGCTTATGACCTTAAAGATTTCTCAGCCAAAAGCAGCCTGTTCGTTCTGGCCTCATGTGACTCTGCCAGGTACATCAGTGCATGCAAAGCAACAGGGCGGGAGACTCAGCTCCACTGGACTGGGGAACACAGAGGAGCAGGGGTGCTGGGGCTCTAGTCAGCACTAACCCGGGTCCCCACTTCCCCAAGCTTCCAGGAGGCTCTTCTGAGAGCCAAGGCAGCTGTCGGGAGCTGCAACTCAGGTGTCAGGCAGCAATCCCGGCGTCTGTGCAAGAGCCCTCCTTCTCCATGACCACCAATTAAAGTTTAAAATGTAAGCCCAAACACCACACAAAAGAGGGAGGGAGGGAGGGAGGGAGGGAGGGAGGGAGGGAGGGAGGTAGATAGATAACAGATAGATAATAGATAGATAGATGACAGATAGATAATAGATGATAGATGGATAGATGGATGATTAGATAGATAATAGATAGATGATAGATAGATAAATAGATAATAGATAGATAGATAGATAGATGATATGTAGATAGACAGGACTCTGCAGCCAGGGTTTAATAAATGAGCATAAGACCTACAAAACCACTATATAAAAACAGTCACACAGAAAAGGTACAGGCCTCACAGACACACAGGCCTCAGTCTGAACCCCAGCCAGACCCGACTATGGCTTTTCGACAGATACTGAGCCAGTGACCCCCTGGGCAGCTTTTCCTTCTGGAAACTGGGAGAAATAAGACCTCCCCACGGGGTTGATGTTGGCATTGAATGGCATCTTATCAGACTTAGCAGTGCTCAATAAGAAAGTGTGTGCTGGCCAGGATGGTGACAAATGGTGAAAACCTCTGTCATGCATTTTCATTAACTCCCTTGACCTGCTGACCAGCTATTTTGGTGATAAGAAACTGTCTCTGTGGGGACCAGCAAGGGCAGAGTCGGAGTCTTGGGAAAATGCTGAGCGTCAGCCAAGTACTGGTAAAGTGAATTATTTTAAATACACTACAGGTGCTGACTTTCTGGGGCATCGTGCCTTAATCCTTTCATGCAGTTAACAACAGCTACTAGAATGTTCTGATTTTTGCACTGAGATTTTTGTAGGCAGGGTTTTCAAGAAGCAAAGTGTACACGTTTTCAGATAATGCCATTACTGACAGTATTTGGTAAAGGGAAATGTTCCCTCTCATTTGCTATTTCCCGCTGGGGTAGGGGGACCTGCAAACCCCACGGCAGGTGCAGTCGGTGACACAGGGGGCCTGGGGCCCCAGCTTTGGGACTGCAGGCATCTAGGTGGGTTACACGGTCCTTACCCAGCGAAGCTGAGATGGTCTGGTGGGGGGAGATGATCACCGGAATCGTCTCCTCTTCTCTTTCTGAGAAAGATATGAGGAAAAGAGATTCAGTCAGGAAAGCCCTCATTGCAAGCTGAGGGTCAGGGTCTATTGTTTAGCTAATTAACTAAATTATCCTTTACAGTAGGGCCAGCCATTGTGAGACTTGGCTTTTGTCTGGCAAAGGAAACCGGCTCTCCATGAAATTGAGCCTCTTTGGCCAATGCCTTTCCCAGAAGAGAGATTACTGGAAGAAGCCACGGTTAAACACACATTCCACTAACAGATGTTCTCTGCTCTGTGGTAACAATTAACCATTCCACTCTCCGGCTTCCTGAATGAACCCTTAACAGGAACGTTCACGATGTCCACAGGATAGGTCTTACCCCAAAGGCTCCTCGCCCTAAAGTAGCTCTCCCCACTCCCTCCCTACCACCCCATGCGCCTGCCACAGAATCCTGGAGTCGCTTACCAAAGAAATAAAAAATAAAAAAGGCACAGGGGCTCCAGAACCACCTGTTCGTGGTGCTAACCCCATACTGAGTGATAGACAGAGTAACCCAGTTTGGCCACCAGAGCTTTTTAGTTGAGGTGATTGACTCTTTGGGGGGGAATTGGAACCCAGCTCCCTGAGAGGCAGGTCTCCCAGCAGCTGGAAGAAACTGGGCATCTGAACTGGAGCAGAAAGGACAGTTTATGGAGGTGGACGAAGAGCTGCCCGCGGCCACCATTGCTCCATCCTCACTTCTTCCGCTAAAGAGCATTTGAAACCCTACCAGGAGGAAGCATTACACAGCATCCCAGGAGAGCCCAGGATGCAGCCGGCTTCTCCACCAGGACCGGGAGCTTGTCCCTCCCCTCACGGTCACAGGGCTGCTGCACAGGGGCTGGGGAGCAGAGAGGGGAGAAGAACGCCCCAAGGACGAGACATTAACACATCCATGGGTCCAAATTCCAGGTTGCATCAGCATTACCCGCACGGGGGGTGGTGGGAGTGTTAAACACAGACTGCTAATCGTTTCTAATTCTGTAGGTCTGGGATGGGGCCTGAGATTTTGCAGGTCTGATGAGTAACCAGGTGATGCCGCCACCGCTGCCGCTGGCCGAGGACCACCCTTTGAGAACGGCTGAGACACAGTGTGGTCCGGACACAGGATTATATGTAGGTTGGCGCCCCCTAGTGTTCCTGTGCAGTATCACATGAACAGGATAATTCGGGGCCCCTTCAAAGTCACGGGATTCTCACGGATCCCCGCTGTGCGGGGGGCAAGGGGTTGACGTGAATGAATCTTCACAAGACGTTAAAAGAAAATAATCTAGAGATTTCCATTCATGGGAGACACGACTTTCCCTGCAGTAAAACTGAATCTCTGGATTCTCTGGGAGAAAAAAAATCTTTCCCCTCACAGACCAATTACGTAACCTTAATATAGTTCCAAAGCTCTCTGAAATGCCCTTAAAAGACTCCAGTTGTGTAGTTACTCAGTGTGTAAAACAAAGAAAAGCGCCATACTTTCCAGGGCAGGGGCCAGAACTGCATCACTTGTGTGCCTTTTGCGCCAAGCTTGATGTCCCACACGTAGCAGGCATGGAGGAAACAGTGGATAAAGTTGACATGCTAATCAGTACTGTTCACAACGTTACTTTCAGGTAGAACTCATTGAAACCAATGAGACCCTTCACTATTTAAAATCCTGGTTTCAAGGGTAACTAGACCTGCTTGGGAAAGACCAGAAAAGGGCAATTTTCACCACATATGCCAATGCATAGCCTTCTCACTGAAAAATCCAATAAAATCCCAGTATCCTAGAATTATACACAAAGTTATGGCAACCGTGTCCTGATAGCTGGCCCTGGAGGTGCAAGGCTTCCAAAGAGACCTTCCAAGAGAACCACTGTTTGGCCCCCTCTAGTGGTACATGTTTTAGCCTCAGACTCGGAACCCTGTCAACTACCCAGGGATTCACCATTCCTCATAAAAACACCCTGCTTCCTATCTTTCCAAGTGTCCTACACATCTTAGAAGCCTGATGCTTAGAGAGTTGCCATATCTGTTTTCCTTTCATGCCAAAGACATTCAAAGAATTCTACGGGAACCCTAACTTTTTCTTTGCATGCTTGTTGCTGAACCAGGGTGCAGAGGTACCTTGATGGCAAGTACTCACTCTTGACACGGAGTTTGATATTCCTGGTGATGTTGTATTGCCTGCCTCTGTGGGCAAACGTCATAGCACACCGATAATAGCCCGCATCCTCCAGCGACACATTGTTCACCACTAAGCGAGCTCCCCTCACACTTAGAAATTTCTCACTGTCTTGATCCAAAGGGAGAGAATCCTTAAGAGAAAATGTTTTTCAGAGTTACGCTATATCTTAATTGACATCTCAAAAACTATGAACAGCATTGGTATTATCCATCACTGTTGAATTTACAATCCAAGAATCGCTCTGATATTTACTTTGCAAATATTGTCCTTTGGGACATGCTTTTAACTGTATTTTTAGGAGGGGGAGTTTGTTAGCATATAACACAGAATGGCTGGGTTTGTTTAACCAGAATGTTTAAAGCACATTTGCTTTGGCACAATGGGAAAAAAAGAAACTATCTTCTTTGACAAAGTAGGTGATTAAACTATAAATATATTTATGGCCTAACAGCTGCCTATAGATCTTGGGAAACATCCAGAAAGGAGTGCTATGACGTAGTCATGGCAACTTGCAGAACAATGCTCAGAAGAGTTGATGTTGCAGTAATCACTTTAAAAATCATCTCAATTTTAGGAGTCAGTAGAGACAGAAAAATTTGTAAGACAAAAGTAAATGTGGGGCTTCCCTGGTGGCACAGTGGTTAGGAATACGCTTGCCAATGCATAGGACACGGGTTCAAGCCCTGGTCCGGGAAGATCCCACATGCCATGGAGCAACTAACCCCGTGCGCCACAACTACTGAGCCTGCGCTCTAGAGACCACGAGCCACAACTACTGAGCCCACATGCCGCAACTACTGAAGCCCACGCGCCTAGAGCCCATGCTCCACAACAAGAGAAGCCACCACAATGAGAAGCCCGCACACCACAATGAAGAGTAGCCCCTGCTCGCCACAACTAGAGAAAGCCTGAGCATAGCAACAAAGAACCAACGTAGCCAAAAACACATAAATAAATTTATTTTAAAAAATAATAATAAAAAAAATAAATGTGAGACATGAGACCACACTTCCCGTATAGACAAAAGGTACTGTGCGTTCTACAGAGCAGACCCTCAAGAGGGAGGTCTCCAATAACAGAGAACACACCCTCATGAGCACAAAATGTTCTCAGGAACATCTCTTTCAAAACCATGATGATTGTGGGGCTTCCCTAATGGCACAGTGATTGAGAGTCCACCTGCCAATGCAGGGGACACGGGTTCGATCCCTGGTCCGGGAAGATCCCACATGCCGTGGAGCAGCTGGGCCTGTGTGCCACAACTACTGAGCCTGTGTGCCACAACTACTGAGGCTTGTGCACCTAGAGCCCATGCTCCACAACAAGAGAAGCCACCGCAATGAGAAGCCCACGCACTGCAATGAAGAGTAGCCCCTGCTCGCCACAACTAGAGAAAGCCCGTGTGCAGCAATGAGGACCCAACACAGTCAAAAATGAATAAATAAATTAATTTTTTAAAAAAGAAATGCCTTTAAAAACAATGATGATTGCAATAGTCATATATAACCTTGAGTCATTTCAGAGACTTCTTCTGAATGAGAACACAGGCATAACTGGAATAGTTTGTCAACCACATAGCTCATGAAGTCTAATTGTACAATGTATTTAATTAAAGAAAGATATTTCATTGTTCCCAACATGAGTGATCAAATATAAAAAAAGCCAAACAGGGCCCAGCAGCACCATTATTCCTGGGCCTACGAGCCCCCAGGTCTCCCCCGTGTGGCAGGGATGTGTGGGTTCTGGCCTCTGGGGTCAGAGGTTTGGCTTCACCCTCTACCAGCTGCATGACCTTCAGCACGTTCCTTACATTTCCGGTCTCTGTTTCCTAATCTGTAAAATGGAGATATTAACAACCCCTACTGCACTGGGTTCATGTCAGGGAGTTTAGAACAGACTTGTACACAGAACGTGCTCAGTAATGATTAGCATTCTTAGGACGGGAACAAATATTATTATTAAGCGCCACCATGATACCCTTGTCCACCCAAATTTATTGAGGACCATTTACAAGTCAAGCACTGCACGAGGTGCTTCACACACTGTGCTCCATTTAATCTCAAAACAATCTCAGGCAGTGGGAGTGACGAACTGCCGTCTTGCAGAGGGAACAGGTTTAAGAGCTAAAATAACTGACCAAGGCTATACAAAAGGTGAGTGAAGAAGCAGGATTTCCAATCCAGACTGGTCAACCCCAGAACCTGTGCTCTTTCCTCTACGGTAAAACCCCTCACTTGACCTTTTTATGCTCTTACAAAACCAAGAGCTCCATAATTGGGCAGGCTAACTCATAGGAGCTGGCTTCTTACTTTCTCCGAAAATCATTTAAAAGTTTCCAATATTAAATTGACATCCTATAGATATCTTGTAGTTAGAATACCAGTCAACTGGTCAACCTATTTTTTGATTAAAGGGTTAGTTTCTATCCATTTTTAAACAAATAACTGTACTTTTCAGTATCAATCTATGGTGTATATCAGGAGTCGGCAACTTTTTCTGTAAATGGCCAGAGAGTAAATATTTTAGGCCTACGGTCCACATGGCCTCTGTTCAACTACTCAACTCTGCCGTTGCCCCACGAAAACACAGAAATAAATGAGCGTGTCCCAGTAAAACATTACTTATAGACACTGAGATTTGAGTTTTATATCATTTTCACGGGTCATGAAATATTAGTCTTTTTTTTTAACCATTTAAACAAGTGAAAACTATCCTTAGCTGGTGAACATACAAAAACGGGTGGCAGCTCAATTTTTGGCCCTGGCTGTCATTTGCCCACACCTGGTCTAAACAAGGGAGCCAATGATAGTAGATATTTATTCAGCCAGTCAAGACACAAAATTGTGTTTATATTTACTCCTTTAACTCAAAGGCTGATTTTTATGTACTTTCAAAAAACTCTATTAACATGTGTATCAAGTTGTTAAATAGTTCTTTCTAAAAATTTCTATAGACAAACAACAGAGTAAAAAGCTATTTTCTTCAGCTGTTATTTATTCTGCATTCATTTCACACTCTGTCTTTTCAAATCACCATCTGAGGACCCTTACCCAAGCCCTATAAAGACTAGTAGAGTATATTAATCATGGCCCTTTTTAAAATCACTGGTTTAAAAAAATAGAAATATAAAAGTGAACATATTGTCTTCAAATGAGTATTTTATATCTTTCCTATGGCTCATGAAACACCTTTTCATTAAAGGGCAATTCTTAAAGACATACCTTGTACCATCGAATCTTCACGTCAGTTTTGTTCCCGATGAATTCACTCAGATCAGGACAAACTAATAACCCAGAGGCTGACAAGGTTATAATTTGCGGGTAGGAGATGAGAGGCAGGGAAGCTTCTGTCTTCTCAAAAACCCTGAGCTCAACGGACATCTCATCACAGTAAGAGGCATTTCTGATTTAAAAGGGAAAAAAAGGAATAATAAATGGCAAGGCAAAATGAAAATAAAACTAAATGAAATTAAGAATAATTCCCCAATCTCATTAAATTCTGCATTCTGTATTTTCCTCATTTGTATTGCAATACTTTTGTCCCTGGTCCTTTTGAATCTTTGGAGCACACACACACACACAAAAAAACACATCATAATTGTCATATAGAAATGGTGATATATTCTGCATGTTTCCAAAAAGGACCCTCCACAAGCCTGATTTCAAGACCATTGAGGGCCAGTAAAAAACCCTCAAGTCCTCTTCAAAGGGCCCTAAACCCTTCCAGGTTCCGGGGGAGGTTCTTGATCACAGCCCTAGTATGCTCCAAATTCCTGGTCCAGGCAACCTTATCTAGATGGAGAGATTGTTTCCTAAGAGCCGCTGTTTCCTTATAAAGAAAATCCTCTTTACTTCTCTTGGAAATCATTTATCAACTGAAGTCAAATTTCAGAAAACTGCGGAGCACTTTGTATAAGATCTAGAAATGATTTTTGCAATACTGCCCAGGGGAAATTAACTTGGTAAATTTGTTTGTTTGGTTTTTATTTATTTTTTTGGTGGGTCTAACTATAATCTCAATATCATCATTCTATCAAGACCCTAGAACTGGGGAAGGGGCAGAGGCAAAACATTGACAGAAACACAGACGATGTGGAAGGAAGGACAGAGAATACTAGTTCAAACTATTTTTTTAAGTAGAAAAACATAAAGATATAATTAGCTCAGCTAAGCTGCTGGCGACCTACCTAAGAAACACTGGACATCAACACAGAAAATGAGCATGTGTGTTTTATGGGGTTGGGAGGGAGGGGTACAGCAAAATGTAAAAAAATCTATACCCAAAGAAGGAACAAAATGTGAAAATTATATGTGAAAGTAATAAGTGATAAATGCTTACTACCCGAAAGCAAAAAGAAATTAATTCAAATATATAACGCCAATATCTATATTCTACTTCATATCTGGTTGAAGAAAGGAAAAAGATGAAAAACATTTTATGCACGAAGAAATGCAGACAGCTATCACCTTGAAGAATGCATAATCTCACTGCAAATCAAGAAAGGCAAATGAGGGCAAGTCTGAAGAACAGAGCGCACCTGAAAATAGCCCTCCCAGCAGCTCCTGGGGAGGAGAGCATGCCAGGCTCTGTGCTCTGCAATACATCATTTCATTTATTCTCCAACCCTGTGATACTACTGTATCACTTTTAGATGAGGAAAATTAAGTATGCAGAAAATAAGTAAATTCCTAAGGCTATAGAGCCTCTAAGAGGCCAAACCAAGGTTAGAAGCCAGTAGGGCTGTGGGAAAACCTGTAAATCAGGGCATTACATCCAGACACCAAGCTTACGAGACATATTGACAGTTACAAACCTGTTCACATTACTGATCCCACATCCCCCTTGGGCAACAGAACCCCCGTGGAAATAACTCAAAAGAAAGATGGGTGGGGAAATCATTTGATCACCGCTCGTATTCCCCACGTAGTGTGGCAGCCCCACAGTGAAGAGGTGGTTGTCATTTGTGCCATCCACCAGATATGTCCTGTCCCCCATCCAGAGCAGACGGTGGGGTTACACGTCCTGGCACTGAGACCTGGGGGCCGCATGGCCCAGCAGTATCACTTTGCCCATCCTGATGGACAGAACAGCTCTGTGGGTTCTAGGTCACAAAATTATAAACCAGCACAGGAGCAGGGCCGTTTTATGCCCTGTGACTGTAAATGCCAAAGGGCATTATGGCAGCTGCTGGTGATTCTCTCTCTGTTAGACCCCAATCCTGAAGCTGGAAGAGAGTTTTAGAGGTCAGCCAGGGGAACTCTCCCACGAGCTAAGAAAGATTCACCCACATCAGGTTTCCCCCGGCCTCTCAATCTCAGATCTCTTTTTTCTACAAGAATAGAAAACAAAATAAGGTATTAAGCACACATTTTCTAATCAAGTATAAAAACAAACTTTAAGGCAAATATGACTCAGCTCACATCTCCCTAATTTTTGCATATTATCACTTCAGTAGTAAATAAGTCTTGCTATTGGGGAAAGAAAGGCCATTTCCATGTGCATATTGACACCTACAATGGTGCTCCCCATAGTCTATGCTTCATATGCTGTGATTTCACAGAACCCTCCCAACAAACCTCTTTACAAAGGAGAAAACTGAGGCCCATAAATATCAAATAATAAGACCAAGGTCCTACCAGGTAGCAAATGAGGACTAAGATTCACATCCACATCATTTTGACTCCAAATTCCATTCTATTTCTACCACGCTATTAAGTTTTCCTCATAGTGTTCCTTAGAAAAACGTTAGAATTTTTGACACTAAAAAGGAAAGAAAAACTATGCATTTATAGCTATTGTAAAATCAGATATCCAGGGACTTCCCTAGTGGTGCAGTGGTTAAAAGTCCGCCTGCCAATGCGGGGGACACAGGTTCAAGCCCTGGTCCAGGAAGATTCCCACATGCCGCAGAGCAACTAAGCCCATGCACCACAACTACTGAGCCTACACTCTAGAGCCCACGAGCCGCAACTACAGAGCCCACATGCCACAACTACTGAAGCCCGTGCGCCTAGAGCTCGTGCTCTGCAGCAAGAGAAGCCATCACAATGAGAAGCCCGCACGCCACAACGAAGAGTAGCCCCTGCTCACCGCAACTAGGGAAAGCCCGTGCGCAGCAATGAAGACCCAACAGAGCCAAAACTAAAAATAAATATACTGATTAATTTTTTTAATAATAAAAAATAAAAAGTGAAAAATACAGATGAAATCAAATTTAATAAAATATATTTTTTAAAAAATCAGATATCCACATTTCTCTGATATGAAAATATGAGATTGTCTGCCTGCTTCCATTGACAGGACTGAAATCACACACATACACACACACACACACACACACACACACACACACTCACACCCCATCTAGGACTGGGGTTGATATTGTCTGAAATTCTCCCATTCACCAGTAATTTCTTTGTGCTGAGAATGTCACTTTCTTTGGTTGTCTTTCTAAATGTAAATACTCGTGGGCACAGTTTCTCCTTAAGTCAAATGAGTTTATGAAATCTGGGGAGACTCTGAAGCTGGCTGGTGAGGATGATTAGAGCCTTGGGGTGGAAGAGAGGCAGCAGCTGAAGAAACAAGGCCAAGAAGAGTATTTCCCAGTCACGCCAATGGTCTGTCCTAATTCTTTCAGAAGAACTAACTCAGGAAATGTTTAAGGTTGCCAACACTAGGCCTACAACTTTCTCCTTCAAGAAGCATCAAGTTATGCCTAGACCATTCAATGGGGAAAGGACAGTCTTTTCAATAAAAGATCTTAGGAAAACTGGTCAGCCACATGCAAAAGAATGAAGTTGGCCCATGAACTTACCCATATGCAAAATTTAACCCAAAATGGATCAAAGACCAAAACATAAGAGCCAAAACTATAAAAATGTTTAGAAGAAAACACAGAAGGAAAGCTTCATGGCATTAGACATGATTTCTTGGCTATGACATGAAAAGCACAGGCAACCAAAGAAAAATTAGATAAATTGAACTTCATCAAAATTTAAAACTTTTGTCCATCAAAGGACATTATCAGCAGAGTGAAAAGGCAACCCATGAAATGGAAGAAAATATTTGCACGTCATATATCTGGTAAGGCATTGATATCCAGAATACATAAGGAATTCCTACAACTCAAAAACAAATAAACAAGCAACTTGATTTTAAAGTGGGCAAACGACTTGAATAGACATTTCTCCAAAGAAGATACACAGATGGCCAGTAGAGCACATGGAAAGATGCTCAAGATCACTAATCATTAGGGAAATGCAAATCAAAATCACAGTGATACTACCAAATGTAAAATAGATAGCTAGTGGGAAGCAGCTGCATAGCACAGGGAGATCAGCTCGGTGCTTTGTGACCACCTAGAGGAAGGGGATATGGGGATATATATATACATATAGCTGATTCACTTTGTTAGACAGCAAAAACTAACACAACATTGTAAAGCAATTATACTCCAATAAAGATGTTAAAAAAAATCACAGTGATATACCACTTCACCCCCATTAGAATGGCTATTAAAAAACAGAAAATAATAAGTGTTGGTAAGGATGTTGAGAAATTGGAACCCTTGTACATTGCTGGAGGGAATGTAAAATGGTCTGGCCACTGTGGAAAACAACATAAGTTCCTCAAAATTAAATATAGAATTACCATACGATGCACCAATTCCATTTCTGGCTATATACTCAAAAGAATTGAAATCGGGGACGCAAATTTTTGTACAGCCATGTACAAACAGCATTATTCACGACAACCAAAAGGCAGAAACAGCCTAAGTGTCCCTTGATGGATAAATGGATAAATAAAATATGGTATGTACAGTTGACCCTTGAACAACACAGGTTTGAACTGTGTGGGTCTATTTGTACACAAATTTTTTTCAATAGTAAATACTATAGTATTACACAATCCATGTTGATTGGATCCACAGAGGCAAAACTGAGGATACTGAGGAACCGTGGATACTAAGGCTGACTATAAGTTATACGCAGATTGTTGACTTTAGGGGTTGGTGCCCCTCACCCCCATGTTGTTCAAGGGTCAACTGTAAATATAATGGAATATTAGTCAGCCTTAAAAAGGAAGGGAATTTTGACACCTGCTACAACATGGATGAACCTTGAAGACATTGTGCTGAGTGAAATAAGCCAGTCACGGAAGAACAAATACCGTGGTACTTGGAATATGAGGTACTTGGAATAGTCAAATTCATCGAGACAGAATAAAGGTAGAATGGGGGTTGCCAGGAGCTGGTGGGGAGGGGAAAGTGAAGAGCTGTTGTTCAGTGTGGACAGAGTTTCAGCTTGGGAAGATGAAAAGAGTTCTGGAGCTGGATGGTGGTGATGGTCACACAAACCATGTGAATGTACTTAACCCAACTGAATGGTACACTTGAAAAGGGTTAAAATGGTAAATTTTATGTTATGCTTATGTTACCACAATTAAAGGGGAAAAAAGCAACAGGACAAAGAGGAAGGAGACTATACCCCATGTCAGGAGCTGTGGGTTCCAGCCTCACCTCCACACCCACCACCTGGGAGAACTTTATAAGTGAGCTCGGTTCCCCCAGGTGTGCAATAAGCAGTTGGATTAACCTCTTCCTAAAGTCTCACCTGGGTCTCCAGTTCTACTCAGTGTTCTACACCTATTTCTCGGGTCCTTGTGGATTCAGCAGTGAACAAAACAAGCCAAGTCCCTGTCCTCTGGAGTTTATGTTCTAACAGGGTAGACAAACCTTAAATACATAAAACACATATATGTGTGACAGATGAGGAAAACTAAGCACAGGGTAAGGGGAGAGTGACAGGAGTCCTGCTTTAGATAAAGTGGCCAGGGACGTCCTCTCCATAGAGGTGACACTTGAGCAGAGACTTCAGTGAAGGGAGAGAGGGCGCCATGAGGACATCTGTGGACACGCTCTCAGGTAGGAGGTATTTCAGTGACAGTGACGCGGACATAAGGTGGGTTCCCACCTGTGCGCTGGGTTTTGAAATCCAGGTTGTCATGGAAACGCCATGCAAGCATCCATTCCGCAAGGGCCCCCCCTTCCCACCCTCATCCCAGAGGGGCTGACCTGACAGTGCAGATGTAGGTGCCAGAGTCCCCCCGCGAGGCTGGCACAATCCAGAGGCCACCGTCCTGGACCCACACTCGCATCTCTTCCTCCCCTGGGACCGTCGTGGTGGAGTCGTTTCTACGCCATGTCACATTGACGTGGGTGCTAGCAGAGTCCCAGTATGGTACCTGGGGGCACCTCATGGCCACAGGCTCCCCTTCTACCTTGAACCTGGTTTTGGGATGCCTGCCATGAAATTGGCAGCTTCCTGCAGCCACTGAAGGACAAAGAACCCACAGTCAGGCTTTGTGTCCATCCAAGGAAGCCACGTGCCCCTGACAACGTGGGGGCCCCATGAACCCCTCCTCTCACAAAGATCTCAAAACTCTCAAATAACAAGGTTAGGGCTACTATCAAGTCCCATCAACATTTTGTGGGAAAAGTTAAGTCAGGTTCACATGATGACAAAAAAAAGTTTGGCCTTATTTTTGAGTTGTTGATGCCTTATCATTCAGAGTTGATCTTGATTGAGTTCAGCTTAGTTGCAGCAGGTCGTACAGTTCAAATCCAAAAGCACCTTTCGTCAAGGGCAAAAGCAGGGTCTCTTTGGTTTGCTCCTTTGGCAGGAATGACCGATGCCCAGAGCAAGCTCATGCACCAGAGGAGACGGCCAAGAGGAAGACTCCGTCACCTACCAACACCTTGCTTTTTGAGGACAACAGAACCTCCCTAGAGAAGCAACTCCTTTCCCCAGAGAAGCTGCAGGCACGTCCCCTCCAGCTGAAAGTCACTTCTTACCCATGTGTTCCTCAGGCTGGATGGTGAAGACAGAGACACACATCATCAACATGGACCAGATGAACATCACTCCCGGCAACTTCTGGAGGACACAGGAAGTGGAGACCGCAGGTCCAGCACCCCACAGCCTAGGGGAGGACACGGAGGAGGGGTCACCAAGAACCACTGACGCCCAAAGAGAGAACCCCTTGAGGATGGTCCCAGGGGTGGGTTCTCGAGGTTTCCCCTGATGACCAAAACCCTTTTGCCTGGATTTTTTAACAAGAAAACTCACATTTTTGAATTTATTCCTCTATAGCAATTTTCACTGGAATAGGAGTTCTGTCTCTTAAGTGTTTCTCTCTCCTGAAGCGTGCCTTAGCACTCCCCACCCCTCGGCCTGATAGGCTCTTTCCTCACCTAAGGCCACTGCTAGGGTCTGGGCTCAGGCATCACTCTTGGCGAGGTCTTCCCTGACCTTCCCGTAAAGTTGCACCACCTTCGGCCCCAGTGCTGCATATTTCCTTTCCTGCTCTGTTGCTCTCTACGGCGTTTATCATTGACCATGTCTCTTCTCTCCAGCATGTAAGCTGCATGTGCTCAGGACCCTACTTTATTTTATTCACAGCTGTTTCCCTAACTCCTATTTGTTGAATGAAGGGATGAGTGAATGAATCACCAGAAGTCGAAAGTTCCTTATATTTTACTGGTCAGAGAACTCTTCCTATAGTCTTTATGGATTAACTCCTATTTTACATACAACTCTGACATATGCTGAGGGATTCAGCATACCCTCTGATGTAGAGCATCCCCGAGGACAAAGCAAAATGAGGGCCAAAAAGTGAATAATTTATACAAGCTCACGAAGCATTCCTCCCTACCAACCCCCCCAAGGCTGGAGTATCAGATGTCTCTGCATCTCCCCGTGGTCCCTCTGCATCTCCCTGTGGTCCCTCCCACGCCTTATCGCAGTTGCCTGTTGTATCGCTAGCTGCTGCCACAACACTGCTAACAAGTCAGCCCCAAACTGAATGCCATACGACACCAGTCGTTTGTTCTTGCTCACAGGTCTGTGTGTCAGATGGAGCTTGGCTGACCTAGATTAGGCTGGGTTAGTCTCGGCTCCAAGCTTCAGGTGGGACCCAAGTCAGCTCCATGGGTGTCTCACCCTCCTTGGACCAGTGACTTCCTGGGAGGTGATCTTCTCATGGGATGGCAAAACTCAAACAATGTGGGCAAAAGCACTCAAGGCCTTGCTTGCTCAGAACTAGCTCACTCTTTTTGTCCCACATTCCGTTGGCCAAAGCAAGACATGTGGCCAAACTGCCATCTGTGGGACCAGGAAATACCCCCACCTGTAGTGGGAGGAGCTGCAAAGTTACACCAGGAGGGGAATGAAGTGGGAGCAATCAGGCCATCCACCACACTGTGACTTGTCTGGCTCCCACGGGTGGGGACGGCCTTGAGGACAGAGGCTGGGTCTTATTCACAGCTTTCGTGGACTACACAGTGCCCAGTTCCAGAAGTTACCAGGGAATGTGTACGATTGAAAGTCTACCAGGGAGTTGGGAGTGATGAGTGAATCCAGAAAAACATCCTTACCGGTACCTCCTCCCCATATCCTTGAAGGAGTCTGACTTTTTCCCTGTTCCTGGCACAGATACAGTCCTGAATGTCTCTAGTAAAACCAGATGGCTCTTAACTGGCCAGGGCAGGGTTGGCAGAAGGAGGAAGTAACCCTTGCACTCTAGTAACCCCCCTCCCCATCAGTGGGGAACCATCAGGAGGCAGGGGCTCAGAGCTGCGTCCTGAGCTCCCCCACTGGTGATGAGGCGCGGGGGGTGATGTGGAGGACCTGAGACTTTCCCCTTAGTTGGGTGTCTGCCCCGGGCTGTCTCCCCTAAGCTCTTCCTGCTTCTACAGGGTCCTATCCTTCACGTGTTCCTGAAACGCAGACATTTCCTGTAACTTTAACCCCACCCAAGGTTCACCAGGCCACTTGCTTAGCCTAAAGGTCACACCAACATTGACCACGTTGCTTTGTCCTCTTTGGGCAGGGACTAGCTTATCACGTCCCAACCATACTGGTCCCAGCCAGACTCACGAGTTCTCTAGTAAGGACATGAAAGAAACAGGAGTTAAACACACCACGTGCAATCAATACCACGCATCCAAGTAAATGAATGAAGTCAAAGACGTTGACCCAGGGACCAGTGGAACGGTTACCGCTGCTGTGCTAAATACTGAGCGTTTGTTCCTTCATTTTGCCCCCATGATGTGAATATCTCTCCAAATCTACGGATGATGCAATTGAATAAAGAGGTGAAGTAGCTTGGCCAATATCTCACAGCTAGTACGCGGGGGTTGACGTTTAAACCCAGGATTGGTGATTGCAAAGCCCTTACTCTTCAAAAATATAGTTTCTGTGACAGATGGTGCTAATTTCCTCCTCCAAAGTCGGCTTCCCCGGTAACAGAACCCCCGACTCTTACCTGGGCACCGCCCCATCCACACAAAGACTACATTTCCCATCCTCCCTTGCAACTAGGAGTGGCCACGTGACAAGATTTGGGCCAATGAAATGTCAGTGGAAATGTATGACCCTCCCAAGGTGTCAACCTAAAAGTCTCCTCAAAAAACTTAAAAGTCTCCACTTCAAAGTCGGCCTTGCTGCCGGCTCAGTGTGGATATGGTGGGTGGATTGAGCCACATGCAGACCACGTGCTTAAGTGGTGGGGTGACCAGAGGAGCCTGGTCCTCAGTGGCTTTGTGGAGCTACTCTCCCCCACCCCGAATGCCTCCTTTTATATGTTCAGGCTTCCTGTCATCCTCACCCCGAATCCCTAATCTCAAGGACCCCAGGGAAGGAGCCCGGCCGGGTTCTGTCACGTGTGGTGTTCCCACTGCTCCTCTTTCTGACGCTCAACTCTTTCAAATAAACCGTTTCTGCCCATTGACCCTGAGAAGGCATCTCAACTCTCCTCGGGTGAAAGCAGCCCCCAAGGCTCAGGCTTAGCCTCTGATTGTGTGAAGGTTTGAAACCACGTTTAAAATCACTCTGACACCAGAGAGTCAGGCTGTGTCCACTCCGGGGCGGCTGCTCGCTGAACTGTCACAAAGCCAGGGAGCTGGGAGGGGCTCCGAGGAATCTCATCCCATCCCTTTCCTTTCAGGTGATGAACGGGAGATGGACTTTAATTAATCCTCTCCTCAAAATCACACATCTGGTTGGGGTAAGGACCCTGATGATTCAACAAGGATCCTGTTCCAGTGGAACGAAATCCTACACTGTTGTTCTCCTCCAGGACCAGCCCCTCCCCATCCACCCCCGAGCCCCACCTGGGCCCCAGCCCCGCCTGGGCTTCCCAACCCCCCGGCCTGGACCCCCAAGTCCCACCTGGATTCCCAGCCCCGCCTGGGCTTCCCAATCCCCCCGCCTGGACCCACAAGTCCCACCTGGACCCCCAAGTCCCACCTGGACCCCCAGCCCTGCCTGGGCTTCCCAACCCCCCCGCCTGGACCCCCAAGTCCCACCTGGGCTTCTCAACCCCCCCGCCTGGACCCCCAGCCCCGCCTGGGCTTCCCAACCCCCCGCCTGGACCCCCAAGTCCCACCTGGGCTTCCCAACCCCCCCGCGTGGACCCTCAAGTCCCACCTGGGCTTCCCAACCCCCCGCCTGGACCCCCAAGTCCCGCCTGGGCTTCCCAACCCCCCCCCGCCGGACCCCCGGCCAAGGCAGTTTTCTCCGTTCTTCTCTGTGGACTTTGGCACAATAGCTGCTTTACTGTGACCTCTTCAGGAAGTGGCTTCAGAGGATTAAACCACAAGCACATGTCAGTGATCGTTTTCAGTAACTGAAACCTCAGCAGTGGGCTGGACCCAGAACTGCTGTAGTGAGGGAGACAGTCGGTCTTTGCAGGCCCAGAGGGAAAAGTTTGTTTTGCAGAAGTTTGCAAGCAAAATGCTATTTTCCTGCCCTATTTTCTTTAAATGTGTCTTTAAATGACAGGCAATTTGACATTTCTGCTTGAATCTGAGGTGACCTTCTTACTGGAAGAAAGAAGTTTTAAAGGCAGCTCGTTCCAAGTATTTGAGTTACAATTCTGGCTTCATTTTTTCCTTTGTCAAATAACCCCGTTTCCCAGTACTCAGTGTAAGGGCACAGAAGAATAGGAGGCAAAGCAGGGCCAGGCATAAGAAAATGACCAAAAAAATGGTTGAAGAGTTGAAGAAAAGAAAAATAATGCAGTAAGGTGGAAAATGCTGATGGCCCAGCCTGAGCCAGGGTTGCCAGTGGCAGGGGGGAGGGGGGAGGGGGGAGGGAGGAGGGGAGGGGGAGGGGGAGGGGAGGGGAGGGGAGGGGGAGGAGGGGGGAGGGGAGGGGAGGGGCAGGGGAGGGGAGGGGAGGGGAAGGGGAGGAGGGGGGAGGGGAGGGGAGGGGAGGGGGAGTGGGAGGGGGAGGGCGCCTGAGCAGCATCCCCCTCGGCCCTTGCTAAGGCCCAGGTGACAGTACCTGCCTGTGGCCCTGGGTCTGCCTCCTGCTCAAGGGTGGCACATGGAGCCTAAGGGTGTGTAGGTGTTTACTTCACCTTTTAGTTTCATTCTGAACAATTCCAACAGACTAAAAGGTTGCAAGAATAGTATAATAACACGAGTATGTGTCTTACCTCGGTTCACCAATTTTTAACATTTTGCTTTATTCTCATTTTCTCTCTCTCTTTCTTTCTTTCTGTCTGTCTGTTTCTCTCTCTCTCTCTGGGCCCCCGACCCCCTCATTATCCCCCATCCCTGTGCTTCCCAGAAACTTAGTTCCAAATGCTTTTTATTTTGCTTCAGCTTTGAATTTTAAAAAATTTCCAAGCTTAAGTTTGATGTAAATATTAATTTCCCCATAGGTTCAAGAAGTGGGGCTTGGGCCTCCCAACCCCCTGCCTGGATCCCAGCCCCACCTGGGCCCCCTAGCCCCACCTGGGCCCCAAACACACACACACACACACACACACACACACACACACACACACACACACACACAAACACATTTTCCCCTGAACACCTGAAAGTTTATTGAGAGTAAATAAGTAAGTAGACGATAGCTCCAGAGATAAATCTTCAGGCATTTAAAAGGAGTAAAAATTTGATTCTCTAGTATATTTGAGTCTCTCTCTTCATTCACCCAGAAGATGAAACTTTTCTTTATTTCTATCTTCACCTTGTTCCCAGAAGGTTCCAGGCAACTGTCCATCTCTGAGTCAGGGAGTACAGTCATCCAAAACACAAAAACAAGGTGACAGATCTTGACTTTTAAGGAAGACAAATAACTCTCCAGGCTTATACCTACTGCTGAGTCACATTCAGTTTGCAAAATAGATTCCTAAAAAACTGAACATGTTGTTTCAGTCATGTGGTATAAAACATTCTGAAACCTATGGGGAAATAAATATTTACATCAAAATTAAGCTTGGATATTTTTTTTAATTCAAAGCTGAAGCAAAATAAAAAGTATTTGGAACTAAGTCTCTGGGAAGCACAGGATGTTAGGCATTTGAGGGGTAGGGAAGATCCTCTAGCTTCAGATACAGGGAAATACATGACCAGGTTTGAGGCAGATTTTGTTGAAAAATGTACTGGCTCAAAGCAAAAGCAGAACCCTTGAGAGAAGTCCACAAACTATTTTTGTTCTATAGAAAAGAGAGAAGCTAGTGCTTTCCCCCCAGAATTAAGGGAATTAGGAGCAGCACAGTGGGACTGTTTCTGGTCTGCACGGCTGTGTCATAACGACAGCACCTGCATGTCCTTGACCCTGATGGGGCGGGGGGGGGGGGGGGTTGGGGGGGTTGGGGACAGAGTCGCTTACTGGAACCCATGGCACAGGAAGACCCATCTTTAGCAGAACCAGGCACTGGGCCACTTGGGCTGAATGTCTTACCAGGGAGAACCTGGTAAGGTTCAGACTTGGCTCCACCAAGGGCTACGCACTCTCTATTTTACTTTCTGCCAACAAGTATCTTTCTCTTTAAAATCATCCTTTCCAAATCTACAAACAATAAATGTTGGAGAAGGTGTGGAGAAAAGGGAACCCTCTTGCACTGTTGGTGGGAATGTAAATTGATACAGCCACTATGGAGAACAGTATGGAGGTTCCCTAAAAAACTAAAAATAGAACTACCATATGACCCAGCAATCCCACTACTGGGCATATATCCTGAGAAAACCATAATTCAAAAAGATACATGTACCCCAATGTTCATTGCAGCTCTATTTACAATAGCCAGGACATGGAAGCAACCTAAGTGTCCATCGACAGATGAATGGGTAAAGAAGATGTGGCACATATATACAGTGGAATATTACTCAGCCATAAAAAGGAACGAAACTGAGGTATTTGTAGTGAGGTGGATGGACCTAGAGTCTGTCATACAGAGTGAAGTAAGTCAGAAAGAGAAAAACAAATACCGTATGCTAACACATATATATGGAATCTAAAAAAAAAATGGATCTGATGAACCTAGGGGCAGGACAGGAATAAAGACGCAGATGTAGAGAATGGACTTGAGGACACAGGGAGTAAGAAGGGTAAGCTGGGACGAAGAGAGAGAGCGGCATGGACATATATACACTACCAAATGTAAAATAGATAGCTAGTGGGAAGCAGCCGCATAGCACAGGGAGGTCAGCTCCGTGCTTTGTGACCACCTAGAGGGGTGGGATAGGCAGGAGGAGAGGGAGACGCAAGAGGGAGGGGATATGGGGATATATGTATATGTATAGCTGATTCACTTTGTTATAAAGCAGAAACTAAAACACCACTGTAAAGCAATTATACTCCAATGAAGATGTTAAAAAAAAAATCACCCTTTCCCAATGAACTTATCTACAAAACAGAAATAGAGTTATAGATGTAGAAGACAAACTTATGGTTACCAGGGGGTAAGGAGACGAGAGGGATAAATTGGGGAGATTGGGATTGACATATACACACTACTATCTATAAATAGATAACTAATAAGGACCTACTGTATAGCACAGGGACCTCTGCTCAATACTCTGTAATGACCTCTCAGGGAACAAAATCTAAAAAAGAGTGGATATATGTATACGTATAACTGATTCACTTTGCTTTACACCTGAAACTAACACAACATTGTAAATCAACTATACGTCAACAATATTTTTTTTAATTTTTTTAAATAAAAATAAAATAAAAAATAAATAAAATCACCCTTTCGCTGTCAAACCTTTTGAACTTGACCAACTTCTGCCCCAGGAACCATTAACCAAGAGATTCAGCACATCAGCCCAGCTCTTCCTCCCTCTCCATCAGGTCCTCCATTCACACCTTGCATTCCCAGTGAGCCCAAGTCATTCAGAGCCCCCGGCACCAAGTCAGGGGCTCAGTCAGATAACCACTGAATTGGATCAACTCACTAGCTTAAGGTCCCATAGCTAGCAACTGGCAAAACCAGGACTCAAGACTCCTGAGTTGTCCTGGGTACTGGAGTTTCAGCTCTGTGGGGCTACTCATTGGGTAACGTGAACTAGTATCTGGACGCCCTGTGCTGGCATGGGACAGGAGACTGGTTATGGGCAGATGCACACCCTTTGAAATGAATGTTGCTTTCAACCCTTGTAATCTGAGAGTAATAAATGTCGCAGATATCAGAATTATCAGTTATCCAGAAAACATGACCATCTAAAATATAACACAGATAAAAGAAACCAGGACAAAAAAACTTGAACGGCTGAAAGACAGTCAATAGGATCCTGGCACCAAGTCATGTCTATTTGACTCACAGAAGAAATGTGAAACTCTCTTTCAGAACCTGTCTCTTTATTCGTATGAATGTGGCTATTGCTTCTCAGAGGGGCAGATCATATTTTGTAAAGATGGCCACAACAATATCTCCCTATTGTCTTCTGTTATGTGACCAGGCTACTCTGCCATCAAAAGTGGAGTCCAGGGACTTCCCTGGTGGTGCAGTAGTTACGAATCCGCCTACCAATGCAGGGGACACGGGTTCAATCCCTGGTCGGGAACTGGATCCCACATACCGTGGGGCAACTAAGCCCACGTGCTCTGGCGCCCACGTGCCACAGCTAGAGAGCCCACGCACTGCAACTACTGAGCCTGCGTGCCACAACTAGAGAGAAGCCCGTGCGCTGCAAGGAAGAGCCTGTGCACCGCAATGAAGATCCCACGTGCCACAACTAAGACCTGACACAGCCAAAATAAATAAATAAGTATTTTTTAAAAAGGTGGAGTCCAACTTGTCAAGGGGTCCCTTGAATGTGGGCCAACTGTGACTCAAGTCTAACCAACAGAATGCTGTTGAGTGAACACTGAAGCTAAGTCAGAAAAGGCCATGCAGCTTCCACCTGGCTTCCTTGGGATGCTGGCTCTGGGGGACGCCAGTCACCGTGTAAATTGTCCAACTGCCCTGAGACCTGCTTGCAGGGAGGCTACATGTAGGGGGTCAGGCCGACCGTCCCAGCCCAGCCCCAGCCATGTGAGTGAAGCATCTTAGGCTCCCCAGACGAGTCCACTCACCAGCTGAGTACCACTGATTGATCTCAAGTGAAACACATGGAGCAAAAGAACAGCCTAGCTAAGCCCCTCTCAAATTCATGACCTATGGAGTATGTGAGTTACAATAAAATGTTTGTCGCAAGCCACTCAATTCCGGGGCAGTTTGTTATGCAGTGATAGGTGACCAGAATGTTCTATCAGAAGCAGAGAAGAGGTAGCAAATCAGAAAGAGGGAGAGAGCTGACGTGGGAATACGCACCCACAAAGACGTGGCAGCCAGTTACCCAATAACAGAGGAGAGAAGAAAAACTACTGAGACAGATGCAAGAACCAAAGAGCACAGCAATCAGAGGCCTTTACGAGCAGGCACAAACGGTCCCCTCCACCTCTCTGTGTCCTACTGAGGGTATCCAGGTGTTCCAGCACAAAACAGTTGATGTCCATAATGATTTCCCTGAATCATGAAGAACAGTTTAAATTTTACACAGGACCTTCTTCCTCGAGGATGCGACAGTGAATAACGTATGTGATGAGGATAACATGCTAATTACCTTCCAGCGTATTTCCCTGCTCGTTACCTCTGAGTCTTCAGCCACTATGGCCCCAAGAAAGGGGAAGAGCAAAGCCCTCCTTGGAAAGGAGAGAAGGAAGTGGATATAGGGGATGTCTAAGTAGGGAAAGCGGGTTCTGCCCCCACTTCCGGGCTCAAAACCTGAGTGCAAGGAGACAGAGGGCAGAAGAGAGGGGGAAGCTGAAAGCTGAGGGGCTTTTCCTCTGCTTTCAAACTGGGTCCCTAGAGGAATCCCACCGGGGTCAAGTAAGGAGCCATTACCAAGATGGGGGCTCCAGGGAAGGATGGAGGTAATGGCATGGCCTACTTAGGCAGAGGGATGCTAGGGTTAGCTCCCTGCTGGCCTCAGTTCTTTGCCGACGGGGAGGAGATTCAGATCTCCCCTGTGCTTCCAGTGGAGAATGGGGGGCTAAACTGAGATCTGAGCTGATATGGGGCTGCCGTGATGGACAGGTGACCTAGAGGCTGCAGGACATTCAGTCCCTAAGGAGCAGTGTGGCCAACTGTGGAAACATGTCTTTACCAGTTGGTAAATAACCACCCGCTTAAGCCCTGAACTCTCCACCCTCTACCTTTCCAGGGGATCCCCTGAGATCCTCATGGTAACGCAACATAGGGCAGCACCTGTTCTGACTGGTTGGTACTCCCGCCCTGCGGGTTGGTAAATATTTGGGCTACCACCTGCGCAGGTGGCCAGTCTAAGCCAGGGGAGAAGTGAGGCCACGGCCAAGGGACGCAGAGGACCGTGGAGCCAGCAAGGGGCACAGTGGGGTCACGTCCGCCATTGCACTGGCTCTGCCTCCCCTGAAAGACCAGACCCCGGCTTTCCCAGCCATGAACCTCAGCAGCAGATGTAGCAGGACACTGCGTGACCAGCCAGGTCCAGGAACATCTCCATGGAAACCAGTGAAGACCCCCCAGGTCAGCAAGTGTGGACCAGCCGCCCTCCCCACCATGCCCTGGGGACATGGCTTCCCCAGTTCTCAGACTCCTGGTTAGAAGTAGGTGGCAAAGTCAGAAACTCTAAGCGACTGAGCATCTAGCCAAAAGAGACCAAATAAATCCAAGAGAGGCAGAGTTGGACCAGGCTAGGCTGGCAGCTTAAATTCCCCTTTCCTCTGAGAAAGAGGCCTCAGGAGCCAAATGAGATTCTTATTAGAAAAGTTATTAAAGGCACATTTTTGTGACATCGACTTGCAGTGACTACAAATGTGCACCACAATACATATATTTTAGAAATATTTCCTCCCAAAATTAAGTTGTCAGAACAGATGAGATTTTCTTTTTATGCTTTGAAAGATCACCTTTCACTCCCTGGAAAATACGTCCACCTAGAATGGCTTGTCCTCTGAGGGTCACAGAAGGCACAATTTTCCCCAGCCCTGGGCCCAGCATGGCCACAAGAGCAGATAAAAAAACAAGCCAAGAAAGCCAACCACGATAGGAAACCCAAGCGATTTTGAGCCATAGGGTGTGGGGAAATCCCTGGGCACAAGCAACCCCAGTCATCAGCCTGAAGACATCCCAGATGGACTGGGTTTTCCACAGACCCAGAAAGTCCCATTAAGAAACGCTTTGCTCTTCTCTGGAGCTGGGGGGGGGGAACATTTCCCTCTCACACGTGTTCCCTCCGGCTTCTCCCAGGAGGATGCCGGGGCAGCCAGCTTCATCCCTGGTGCAAGGAGAGCATCCTGAAGCTGGCCGATCTGAAATCCTGCTTCCTCCCCAGCAACATGATATGATAGGCTCAGGTTCCCAACATCTGGACCTGTGATACTTTGGGGTGCACAAAGGATTTCACTTCTCTGCACCCTTGAATTAGGCACGGCCACATGACTGGTTATCGTGGGAAGGACACGGGAAGGACATAGGTCACCTCCAGGTGTTTCATTTCCGGTACCCCACCCTCCAACCCTCTCTTCTGCCACCCTTGTTCAAGGATGGTGCTTCTGTTGATGGCCGGTGGCCACCCTGATAGGAGACTGAGGTTTACTTCCATCCATGAAGCCACTCCCTTGTTTCTGAACATCTGTTTTTCCTTCTGTTAAATAGGAGAAACACAGATTTTCCACACCAGCACTTGTGTCAAAACAATCTGAGGCAGACAGGTAGTCTACAAAATTCTCTTTTGAAAATGGCCTCAGGTAGCTGTGAGGGGCCGTCACGGTCTGACACAGCTGCCCCGAGACAGTGACGTGACGTGAGCAAGGTGATGGATTAAGCTACTGAGATGTTGTAGGTTATCATTGCAGTGTAACCCGGAGGGTATGCACAGCACTCAAAGAGAAGAATAAGGACACTGTGTTCATTTTCTATTGCCCTGGAGCAAAGGACCGCAAACTCAGTGACTTGAAACCAAGCCCCGTCATTAGCTCACATCACTGTGGGTCCAAGGTCAGCCTCTGCTTGGATGAACTCTGCTCAGGGTCCCACGGGTGGACATCAAAGCTTGGGGTCCTGTCCCATGTCCCTGGGGCTACGGTAGAATTCAGCTCTTCGGGATTATACAACTGAGGTGCCCACTTTCTTGCTGGCTGTCAGCCAAGGCCACTCTCAGCAACTAGAGGCCACAACCATTTACTGCCCCGGGGCCCCCTCCATAAAACGGGACAGTTTGTTTCCTCAGGGCCAGTGGACCACCTACTTCACATCTCTCTGACCTCTTGACTCTGACCCCTGGACCCTCTTTTAAAGAGCCCGGCTGGTTGTGCCAGGAACACCCAGGATGGTCTTCCTTTTGATTAACTTCACATCAACTGACCGGGGACCTAAGATACATCTGCAAAATTCCCTCGCCTTTGCTGTATAAGGTAACCTAATCATGGGAATGCCATCCCATCATGTTTATATAACCCACCCTCATTCAAGGGGAGGGGGCTGCACAAGGCATGCTCAGTGGGGGGCACCTTAGAATTCTGCCAACCACAGACAGTTAAGAAAACATGCTGATGAATACTAGCTCTAGAAAATTTAGGACACATCCAAAGCCATACATTGACTTCCTTGCTCCCAAATAAGAAAACTTCGTCTCGAATATTCTAAAGCCTTCCTACTCAAAGTGTGGTCCCTGGACCAGCATCATGGACATCACTTGTGAGAAATGCAAAATCTCAGGCCCCACCCCAGAACTAGGGAATCAGAATCATCTGCCTTTTAACAAGACTCCCTGGTGATTTGAAAGGCATTGATCATAAGGACTGGCTCATCCTTAAATGAAGTAGGCAGACACCCACATGGATTAAGAGCAGAGACAATATTAAATCCCTGTACCCGGGTCACCCCAGCCCTCTCAGAGTGGTCTCTGAAATTCTGAGGTCAGAACCTCATAATCTGATGATGATGATGATGATGGTGAGGATAGTGATGATACTGAGGTTGGTGATGATGGTGAGGAAGGTGATGATACTGAGGATGGTGATGATGGTGAGGAAGGTGATGATACTGAGGATGGTGATGATGGTGAGGAAGGTGATGATACTGAGGATGGTGATGATGGTGAGGATGGTGATGATACTGAGGATGGTGATGATGGTGAGGATGGTGATGATGGTGAGGATGGTGATGATGGTGAGGAAGGTGATGATACTGAGGATGGTGATGATGGTGAGGAAGGTGATGATACTGAGGATGGTGATGATGGTGAGGAAGGTGATGATACTGAGGTTGGTGATGATGGTGAGGAAGGTGATGATACTGAGGAAGGTGATGATGGTGAGGAAGGTGATGATACTGAGGTTGGTGATGATGGTGAGGATGGTGATGATACTGAGGACGGTGATGATGGTGAGGATGGTGATGATACTGAGGATGGTGATGATGGTGAGGAAGGTGATGATGGTGAGGAAGGTGATGATACTGAGGTTAGTGATGATGGTGAGGATGGTGATGATACTGAGGTTGGTGATGATGGTGAGGATGGTGATGATACTGAGGTTGGTGATAATGGTGAGGAAGGTGATGATGGTGAGGATATTGAGGATGGTGGTGATAACTAACACTGATTGAACATCCACCATGTGCCAGGCACTGGGCAAAGTCTTGACATGTAGGATTTCTTTTAATTTTCCCAATACTTTACAAACTAGATATTATTATTTTCGTTTTAGAGATAAAGACACTGAGGCTCACAGAAGTTAAATAACTCCTCCAAGGAAATACAAATAGAAGTGATGGGGCCAGGACTTGGCCCTCATCCCTTTAACCTAGGGGTGATGTGATCAGATTGTTACAAATAGTCAAAGCTAATCTGGGAATCACAAACTGGGGGCCACAGGCCTGTTCAACTTGTGGATATGCATTTTTTTCAGCTTGAGTGGTGGTGTTATTTTTCATTGAATGTCTTTTCCGAGGAACAAACTCATTCCAGTGGGTCATAGGCCCTGTCACTCACAGCCTCACGGATTTGACTTACTGCCTGGCCCCTGAATACAGTCAGGTTAGCAATCCCCAATTAAGCCCAAGCATTTGTAAATTTCCTCTTGACATTTCAGAAATTCTTTTCCAGAAATTATTTAAAATAGCAAAGAACCCCTGCTCTCTAATCCATCCATTTCATCAGATGAATGAAACTAATGTCCAGAAACAAACTTATATATCCAAGTCACAGAGCAAGATAATATCCTGGTTTTAAACTGGCCTCTTTTGGCCCACAATCAAGTGCCACAATAATTTACCTCGTGTGTTTAGGGAATTATTTATGCCTAAAATGAAACAGAGGTTCTTAACTAACGTATGCTCCAGAAACGTTTAGATGGAGTTTCATACAGATTCTCACGCTACTGATAAGTCAAATGCCCATTTATCTAATGAGAATCATCAGATACATGACAAGTTTAGAACACAGGCTCTGAAGGGAGAAATAAGAAGTCCCTAAATAGTCTATACAAGTGGAACAGTGAGGTGCCTAAGAGGTAGAATAGAGCAGTGGATCCCAGCCTTAGCTGCACATCAGAACTGCCTGGGAAACTTTAAAAACTACTGCTGCCTGGGCCCCAACCCCCCAAGTTCCTGATGTAATTGGTCCCAGGTACGGAGATTTTTTTTAAAGCTCTCCAGGTGATTTTAATGCTCAACCAGGTTAAGAACACTGGAGCAGGGATTCTAAGATGCTGGAAGACCAACACCATCCCCATCACTATTTTTCCTGTGACCCCATTGGGTTTGGCTCATCAGCTGATCACAGAAGCTTCCATGTCCCTTTCACCTTTTTGCTGCCTTCTTCCTTCCTTCCTTAAGCAGCAGTCCTTCGTGGGTGGAGAACAAAATTTGTAGGAAACTGAGGTCTAGTTTCAGACTCTGAGGTACTCACTTGTTCCTGCTGATTTGCTTCTGGACATGAAACCTCCTCTCAGCTCCGAAGGAAGTGTTTCTCCCAGACCAGTAGCCTCATAATCACCTGGGAACTCATTAGAAGTGTAAGTCCTCAGCCCCTTCCTGCCCTACATCTACTGAATCCAAAATTCCGAGTGGGCTCAGCAATGCGTTTTAATAAATCCTTCAGGTGACGCTGAAGCAGGCTGAAGTTTGAGAACCACTGGTTGAAGACACTGTCATGATCAAGTGTCCCCATATAGAGAGCAGGTGACGGTGACATAAAAAGACCACCCGAAACTACACTATATATTTGCGCTACTTCAGCCGTGTTGTCACTAGACTCTGCTATCCTAGGAGCTGTGCGTCATCACTCAGGTGTCGATTGTCAAACAATTGGGCTTTGAGGGTGCGGTAGGAGTGGGGATATTGAGGGGAAGGGTTGTGGCAGGTGTGGAAAGGTGGGGGGGGGGCGTCCCCGGCCAGCTGGGAACACATGGTGCGGGGACCATCCTCACAGCCCCCCGACCCCGACCAAGCTCCCTTTCTTGCCTGTTACGATAACCAGACAGGCTAAAACGTGGAACATACAATTAAAATATGGGCAAGACTGTAATGAGGTTTGAGGGGAAGTGCCCCTTCTACCGTGCACGCAGGAGGAGACCCCCTTTTCGAGCTGGTGAAGAGGGACCCCCGCTCTCTTGGGGAGGTGGAGCCCAGGGAAGGGTGAGCTGGGGGGTACAGGATGGGCTGCCGGGAGGGATGTCCCAGCGTCCCACCGCTGACATCGAGCTGCCAGAGGGACGCAGAAGGTCAAGTCACTCAACTGCCTCAGTTTACAGGAGGAAATTCAGAAGGATGACAAGCCCCGACTAGCATCACACGGCATTAGAGGCAGAGTGGGACCAGGGGCTCCCGAGGGAGCTGGGCGCCAGGAAGAGGAAAGGCCTCCAAAGGGGAGTGGGATTCGAGAGGGAGGACGTCTAATACAGAGAGCAAGCTTTTTTTTTTCGGTCGTACCGCGCGGCATGTGGGATCTTAGTTCCCCGACCAGGGATCGAACCCACACCCCCTGCGTTGGAAGCGCAGAGTCTTAACCACTGGACCGTTTAGGTAGCACCCCCCTTGTGCCCAGCACCGTGCTAAAGCTCCACGTGATTCAGATTCATATACCCTTCCCTCCACCTGTGATCCTCACCATCAGCATCACGATTTACAGATGGGGAGACCGAGGCGCCGGGAGGGTGAAAATAAACTGCGTGGGTTACTTAGTTACAATCGAGGGTAAACATGAGTTTTTTAAAGAATCGCACCCAGTTTTATTATTACTTCACAGGAATGAAGCAAGGGATAAAGATAAGCTTAACACATCCTGGCTATTGATTACTGGTGAGCTGCTGGCCACTGGGTGGACCATCTCTATTCAGTGATAATTGTTCACTGGAGAACAGGATTTTTAAAAGACAGTTACTATAGGAACAGATGCGTGACATCACACAGCCAGTAACAGGCACAGCTGGACTTGAACCCGGACGCTTTAGCCTCTGGGACTCACACTTAGCGACACTCTGCCTGCTACTCCTCCAAGACGGCCGTGAGGGCTGGTGATCGGCCAACACGGAGAGCTCAGGCATTAGAAACGTTACTCATACTTTAGAAAGCATCCCATGATCCTTCCAAAGAGGAAAGCCTCTAAACTCAGTGTAAGTCTCAGAGGCACAGCCTCCCCTGAGTTGGACACAAACCCTCTCAGCAATTCCTTTCCTCTTACTGATTCCACAGCAGTTTTGCCGGTCACTTCCAATCATAGAAGGTCCATAGAAATCCTCCAATCCAGCCCCTTTTTTGACAGATAGAGAAACTGAAGCCCCAAAAGGTCAAGGTCACTTTCACACAGGTGAAGAAGGTCACAGAGATGAGGAAAGTCACATGCAGGAGGCACCTGGGGTCTGGAGACATCAGGAAAGCCTCCTGAGGTGCCCTCCAGAAGTGATGGAGACCAGATGTCCTGACTCCCAGGTCAGTCGCCCTCCCTTCCCTTCTCCCCTCTTACCTGCAGCTCTGCATCGTTTGCCTGGTGCTTGTCTCCTGGGATGGCTGCCAGGCTTCTCACCTTCAGTGGGAGCTCAGCGGTCTGGCAGGAATTTATATTCTCATTGTCCAGGGATTTCCTAATCGGGCTTGTGTCACTCCTCCAACTGGGTGGCTGTGAACACACCTTTTCCCTCCTCACTGGGAGCGCCGTCCCGGCTGTAGCGCGGGTGCATGATCACTCAGATGCGGAAGTGGCCAAGGAAACTCTGTGTAAGTTTCCCTATTTTTTGTGACTCGCTAAAAGTTACGTACTTCCAGCTGCAAGGTGGTTTTAAAGTGATGTGTATTTTGCCCAACCACGGCCCCATTAAAGACAAAAGGAGGACTCTGGGGCTTTAACCAGCGAGGTATGTGCTGTTTCCCCCATGAAGTCCTTCTAGGGTTAGGAGAGCCCCACTGACAGTCTTACGTGATGTTTAGTTGTTAGCAAAGGAAGGGGGTGATTCTCTAAGTATTTATTATAGTGTGTGGGATTTGGCTAACTGAATAGTTTAGAGATGGAAATTCATGTCTGTACAAAACCAGTGTCTCCCAACCGCCCAGCAGCCCCAAAGGTGATAATGAATGTGCCTCTCCCCTCAGGGAGCTCCCCGTGGAGCTAGAGAGGACGGAGCCCCGGGGGTGAGCCTGGACCCCTGCTGTTGGATGGAAAGGAAGGACTTTTCCAAATGTCCTTAAAAATCTCTGTTACTAACCTTAATGACATCTTCTGTCTGATTTATTCAGATACTGAGGCTCTTACAGGTGAAAAGGCAGATACAGAAACCCTTTTAGAGAAATCTTAGGAATTTCCTACCCAGAGCAAATGGCTCACAGTCAACACCGGCATTAGTTTTATCCTTTGCTAACAAGGAAGGTAACTCTCAGGGGTCACAGCTCAGGTGGATAAATAATGTCTGAGAAAAACAATGTTGGAGCAAGATGGAAACTTAGAGATGGTCAAACCATTCTCCAGTTTAAAGGAGATAAAATTGAGGTCCAGGCACATAGGGGGACCACAGGTGAGTTCACTGGATTAATTGAGTGTGTGTATAACTTCATGATGGGGTTCTTATGGAAGCTGGAAATACCCCCAAAAGGAGTTTATTGGGCAAAGAGTAAATGTTACCTTGTATCTGTGTTTATTCTTTTTCCAAGGACCAGTTGAAGGGGGAATATTTGTTTCTGTTCCATAATTTTGACATGGTAAAATTGAAGTGAGCTATACATTTGGGGTCAAGCCAAGGAAGTTTCAAGGGTGTGAATTCACCCAAGCAGGTAAATCTCACCAGATACCATCGTCATCCCAGGATGAAGGGCATGTCAATAAGTGAGTCCTCTCCACATCGTCTCTGTAGTCCGCCAAACACATTAATCCAGCTGACCCGCCTTGGTTGAGATCCTAGTCGCTAAATAGCATAGGACAGCCCACGTTAATAGAGCCAAAGAAAGGAAGTGAAATCGTGCAATGTGCCTTTGGCCATGCTGAAGGGTAACTGCTGATCTTGTGATCCGTAAAGAGTAATTTACAGAACCTCAGCTTTTTCTGTGGGAAACTTTGATCCTCAAGCCACAAGAATTGTTTGAATCGTCCTTTCAAAAACTAATGCCTCAGACTCACAGCCACCCGAGAACACGTCCCCCGGCCTGCAGCAGTGCAGGCTGACCTCGGTTTACTGGGCTTTGCTTTATTGCACTTCGCAGATACTGCATTTATTACACATTGAAGGTTTGTGGCAACCTTGCTCTTTGCAAGCTTATTGGCGTCACTTTTCCAATAGCGTTTGCTCACTTCGTATCTGTTTCACATTTTGGTAATGCTCCAAATACTTCAAACATTTTCATTATTACTATATTTGTGACGATGATCTGTGATCTTTGACATGATTGCAAAAAGGTTATGACACACTGAAGGCTCAGATGATGGTTAGCATTTTTTAGCAATAAAGTATTTTTTAATTAAGGTATGTACTTTTTTACACATAATGCTATTGCATGCTTAATAGGTTACAGTAGAGGGTAAACATAACTTTTGTTTTTAATTTATTTATTTATGGCTGTGTTGGGTCTTCGTTTCTGTGCGAGGGCTTTCTCTAGTTGTGGCAAGTGGGGCCACTCTTCATCACGGTGCGCAGGCCTCTCAGTACCGCGGCCTCTCTTGTTGCGGAGCACAGGCTCCAGACGCGCAGGCTCAGTAATCGTGGCTCATGGGCCTAGTTGCTCCGCGGCATGCGGGATCTTCCCAGACCAGGGCTTGAACCCATGCCCCCTGCATTGGCAGGCAGATTCTCAACCACTGCGCCACCAGGGAAGCCCCAAACATAACTTTTATATACACGGGGAAACCAAAAAATCCACGTGACTCATTTTATTGCGATATTCGCATTATTGTGGTGGTCTGGAACCGATCCTGCAGTATCTCCAGGGCTACATTTTCTGCATCCTCCTTCTCCTCCAGGGCCTACACTGACCTGTTCCCACTGTCACCAGTGCCACCAATTGGTTCAATTTCTCCACCAACTGATGGGAAATAAACAAGGCACAGAATGTTCTGTGGTATCTCGAAATCCTCTGAGGTTTGAGGTGAAGGTCACTCAGGATGTCTATTGCAAGGGTTGAAGCAATGAGTCTTCGTTTTTTAGACTCAGGAGGACTTTTCAAAGTCTGTTCTGGTTCAGAAATCAGCAGCATCCTCTGAAAACCCTGTGGCAAGATTTCCACCCCCTTTCCTTCCTTGTGCTGTGGAGGCAGAGGGTGTGGGAGGTGAGACGGGAGTTGGCGGCCAGGACGGCATGGGTTGGCCACTACGCCATGTATTACAGCGTGGGCTATTTGTCCCTCGTTTTATGGAATAGCCTCTGTCTTATTATCCCCATAAGCCCACTCATACTTATCAGATCAGAGTTCTTTCATTTTGATTCAAGAAAATATGGTCATCGAACCTATAGGATCAATTTAGCAATCAGACCCCATAAAACTGAAAATTCTAAAGCCTGCTCTCGTCAACAGGACAATTACAGAAAAAAACTTGGTCTTATTCACGGAGGCAGGAGAAAAATCATTCCCTTCTCATAAATAACTTACAAATTAGCAAACTAAAAAGGAAAATATCTACCGCAAATGGGCTTCAGTCTCCTCAGCTGTAAAAAGAGAGGGCTGAGGTCAATGAGTTCTGTATTAGTTTCCTTTTGCTGCTGTAACAAATTACCACCAACAACGGCTTAAAACAATACCACTTGATCCTCTTACAGTTCTGGAGGTCAGAAGTCTGACATGGTCTCAAGGGGCTACAGTCAAGGTGTTGGCAGTGCTGAGGTCCTGCTGAAGGCTCCAGGGGACAATCCTTCTCTTACCTCTTCCACGTCCTAGAGGTTGTCCTCAATTCCTTGACTGCGGCCCCCAGCACACTGCCCTTTCCCCCCCTCCCACCCGCTTCCATCAGCACGTGGCCTTTTTTCTTTGACCTTCTTGCCTCCCTCCTAGGAGGACTCTTGTGACTCTATGTGGGGCCCACCTGAATAATCCAGGATAATCTTCCCACCTGAAAATCCACAACTTAATCACGCCTGTAAAATCCCTTTTGCCGTATAAGGTACCAAAACCATAGGTTCCAGGGAGGAGTTTGGTGTGCTTAGGGGATGATCATTCAGCCTGGACAAGCTCGAAGATTCCTTTCCCGTTCTCAGAGTCTGTGCCTGACGATGTTACAGAGTGTAGGGAATGGGTCTGCATAAGTGTGGCCTGGAAGAGAGCAGTGCCCATCACACCTAAAGGCCAAGGCTGTCTAGACGGCATGGCGTAGAGAGCACGTACAGAGCATTCAAGGGTGCAGGAGACATTTTGCTTCGTATTCAGTTCTTTCCAGCACCTCCCTGGCTTCCTCCTCCTAACCTTGGTTCCAGTGAGAGACACCCGAAGGGATGAGAACTCCAACGGCCACTGCCCACTCTCCCCCAATCCTGCCCACGGGGCCCGGAGCGTGGACAGAGGCCAGCTGGACGCTGGGCCCGTGTCATGCCTACAGCCCCTCCCCAGGGCACCCAGGCCCGACTGCCTCCCCACCGAAGGCCGCAGAGCTCCCCATTCCCCCCCCCACACACACACACCATTGCATCCTGCATCCACAAACCAAGCCCTCCCTCTGCCGTGGGCTCCGGAGACTCCAGCAGGCTGCTCTGATTCGAGGTCCACTGTCCCTCTCTGTGCCCCTGCTTCCCTCTGCCTTACCCTCCACCTCTGGGCCGGGGACATGGGGCCGGCGCTGGGGACGTGGCCCGTCCATAAGAACAAACCTAGAAGCCGACCTCCCAGGGCACTGCCAGGCCGCTCGTGGAGGTGGGGCCATGCTCTCCATGGGTGGGAGGGGTGTAGAGACATTCCATTCCTTTAGAACCAGAAAGAGCAACAATTCCTTGTCCTAGAGATCTGATTTCTATAAGAAGCAACGCAAGGATTATTCACCCCGATATTACTCTGCTGCTGAGAACCAGCCGCGTGTCCACTCATCGAGGGTGTGCAGGAAGACATGCCCACCAACAGTCCCCGCGGCTTCCCGTCTATCCAGACGGAGAGGGGAGTTTCCAGATCTGGCCGCCCTCTCCACACCTCCCACCTCCTCCGGCCCTGACACCCCTCCAGCTTCTATAGAGCCCCTGCCCCCAGCTTCCACTGAGTCACGGGATGGTTCTCTGCTTTCTAATAATCTCAGTGACACACAGAACATTTGCTCAGCTGACCCCCAAGCGCCATGCTTCTGGGAAGCAGTGATGGTCCCTGAATCACCCCGCCAGGCCCCAGATGCACCCATGGCCTTCTCATCCGTGTGTCATGTAATGTAAAAAACCCCACCTGGGCTCGGGCACCTGCCAGCTCTCCCGACAGGCATGCAGACTTCAGGCTGAGCTGCCTCTGATTTGTCATCTTCAAAACACTCCAGGCCCCCAGGGCAGGCGGTCACGGGCGGGCTCCACAGGATTTGGCAGCTGGGCTGAGGGCCTGGGGTGAAGTGAATCACAAAGAAGATCCAGGTTCCTCAATGTCCCTTCAGGGTCTGGCGCTCCAACTTTCACAGGAGATGCCATTCCGTGCGGTTCCCGGTCAGCCCACCTCACCCAGCACTCCCGGAGCTACTACACTTGCCCCAGGGGGCCTGTGTGGGATCAGTGACCTCACACGGCTGTAGCTGGCCTCAGTTCATGAACCGTGAGCAAGGGACCCCCCCACCGAGAGGAAAAGGAAGGGGACGGTCACCCCTAAGGTGGCATGGGAGAGACCGGCTGAACCTGGAGGACAAGGGGCAGTGACACACCAATGCATAGTTTATGGACTGGACAGTGCTTATAGGAAAGACACTTTAAGATGGATCTGAAGTTCAGAGCCAAGACCTCCCCTTTACTCCGCAAACCGCCCTGGATTAACCAAGTCTTTTATTAAGCACGTCTGGGTTCTAGCTTTGACGTCTGGGGCCTCGCTGACCCCTCCAAGGACTAGCCAATTCCCGAGATACCAAACGACTCACCCCTAAGTGTGCCTCTCAAATACAAACCAACCAGCCTGGAGCCCACACCCCAGCCGCCCTCAACTGTGTCCACTTCCATGCGTACAGTTCCCCATTTGGGGGGTCCATTTCCCCCCCAGTTAGAACGCCCTCAGAAGCATTCCCATCTCCTTTGGGTTGAGAAAAGCGGATAAAAACAATTTTTTCTACATCCTGTCGGGGCGAACCCAGAGCTCAGCAAAGGGCAGACCAGTCAAGAGGGCAAAGCAAGAGCCCCCCAGCTGGAGAAACAGGGGAGGCGGGGCAGCAGGGGCAGGAAGCAGAAAGCCCTGGGTCAGCGAGAATCAGGGTGGCTGTGACAGCCGCCCTGGGTCAGCGAGAATCAGGGTGGCTGTGACAGCGCCCTGGGGCAGCAGTTCTCAAAGTGTGGCCCGGACGACAGCAGCGCTTCCTGGCAGCTCGTTAGAAATGCAGATTCTGGGACTTCCCTGGCGGTCCAGTGGTTAGGACTCTGAGCTTCCAGTGCAGGGGGCCCGGGTTCAATCCCTGGTCGGGGAACTAAGATCCTGCGCGGCACTTCTCCCCCCCCCCCAAAAGAAGAAATGCAGATTCTAAGCTCCCACCTCAGAGCACTGAGTCAGAAACTAGAGGAGGAGCCAAACAACTGGGGTCTGAGAAGCCCCCCAGCCCCAGATGATTCTGATGTGGACAAAACGTGAGAAGAGCTATCCCAGTGGTTCTCACCTCTGAGGGCCCATGAGAGGCGTCTGACAAATACCCACGCCAGGCCACTCTCTCACCAGTGAGACCTGGGGAGTACAGGTGGGAGCAATGGGGCTGGCTCAGGCAATACTCTCAAGTTCCCCTGTGGTCTCTGGGCCGCCTGCCAGCATTGAGAGCCGCTGCCTGAGGCCTTGGGCCGCTCACCTCCTCCAGGGCCATGTCTTTGGCTGCCGCAGGGAGAAAACACAAACAAGTAAGAAAATTCCAAGGCTCACTCACAGAGGACAGGTCCTAAGGAAGACACAGGTGAAGCCCGGGGTTGCCAGGCTTCATCAAAGGGGACTCGCAGACAACTGAGCTTCCAGATCTAATGGCCAGCATCTACTCAGGTCAACCAGGGGAAGTGATTTCAGCTCACAGCAACCAAGCTCAGAAAAGACCAAGGTCTGGGTCGGCACCCCATTCATTCATATTCATTTCTCTAATATATTTTTGAAAACCTGCCCCAAGAACTCACATTCCAGTGGAGGAAAATGACAAAAATAAAGAAGTAAACAAAGGAGTGTCAATTTACAACAAGCGAGATGCTGGGTAACCAATAACCGATGCTAAGGTCTTCTGCACAGGAGAATTCCCTCCACGAGGTAGAGTCAAAGGTCAATTCTTACTGGATTCAGTCTGGCAGTCGGCATTTATCTGTTCCCACCCACAGAGTCTGCAGCACCTCACCTTGGGATGTCTCAGGCTTGATCTGGCTACATTAACGCAGTAAAAGTAGGGGCGTCAATAGTGCTGGCAATTGAAACAGGACTAGGGTGAAGTTTGTTCTGATTCCATCTGTATCCAAAAGGCTTGCTAAGTAAAAAACAAACACAATTACAGCAAATACATGTTATTAACTTAGGAAAAATAGTCACGTACCATAAAGCGATGACGCATAGATAACAAAGCATAATTATTTCTCTATTCAGAACACTCTGTTAGCCTGGAGCCATTTCCAGAGTGTACTTGACAGACTTCCAACGGCTTTAAATACATGCCTTCTCCCACAACTTCAAGCTCATCTCCTTCTCAAAACAATGACTGAGAATCAAATAGGGCAGTAAATGGTCTCCTACCTGAATCACGGGTTCATGCCTTTCTTTCCAGCGTCTGGATGGAGAAGCAAGACCCCCTTCCCAAATGCTCCAAGGATGCACCCCTCACCCCACCAACGGCTCAAGAGGCTGATGACCCACAGTCCTCCTGACCACTCTCCCAGTGACTAAGAAGACAATGTTAGGATCACACACAGGCAGACATGCCCCCCTGACCTACCCTCCTGGGCCTATACCCAGAGGAGTCAGCCCAGGAAGGGGTGCAGAGGAATTCCACCTCCAGACTTTATGATAGCCCCGGGTGAGGGGGGAGAGGAATCCGCCGGGTTCTGTAGGATTCAATCAATCCACTATTCATCCTCTGGGAATCTTAGAACCCCAGGGGCTCCACAGCCCCAAGTTCTGGCTCCTCCAGACCCTGAAAGACAGGAGGCAGCTGGACCATTCGAACAAGGCCCGAGGAGCTGCCCAAGCTTTGGGGCCATCTTGGGCCAAATTCTAGTGGAACTAAGCAAACTATGCATTGGGGCTTGTTTGGTCAGAACACCGTGGGTTTTGTCCTTGTTCTTGGGTATCCATGGACCCACAGGTTGTTGGAGTGGGAAGAGGTTCGGGCCCCCCCAGGGCACCCCCTCCCTTTGTAGATGAGGAAGCCCTGGTGGTGGGATTTCACCAGGTTAAAGACTAAGGGCTGAAGCCCTCCCCTGCTCCCCGATGAGTATCCAAGCCTCGCCGGCTTAGACAACAATTCTTTGAAAAAGCAGAAGGAGAAAGTCATTTTCCAGACCAGGCTCTGTGGTCTCCGGGTGCAATCAGCCACACAGGGTGATGCTGGTCTCCCCACTGGCCTCCCCCAGAGCCATCTCTGGGTCCAGACCGACTTTGCTTCCTAATCCAACTTACCACACCCTTGGTAAGCGTCTACACCTCCTGCATTTCTGCAACTGTGAGGAGTGGGTCATGATAAGAGCCGCTCTCTCTCCCAGAGCACCTACTAAGCGCCTGACTATTCCAAGCACTTTATTTACATATTCACTTATTTAATCATCCCAACAGTCCTATGAGGTAAGTATTATGATGTATTAGCCGCCCTGTTCTGCAGATAAAGAAACTGAGGTATACAGACGTCAAGTAACTTGTCAAAAGAGCACAGGTTAGGGGTTGAATTCTCTTTTTCCAAAAAGACATGTTGGAGTCCCAACTCCCTCCCCCAACACCTCAGAATGTGACCTTAGCCGAAAACTGCATCTTTACCAAGGCAACCAAGTTAAAACGAGGTCATTAGGGTGGGCCCTAATCCAATATGATTGGCGTCCTTATAAAAAGGAGAAATTTGGACACAGAGATGGACACACAAGAGGGACGGCAATGTGAAGACACACAAGTAGGAGACAGCTGTGTGAGTGCAATGACGCACCTACAAGCTGAGGGACGCCAAGGATGGCTGGTGACACCAGAAGCCGGAAGAGGCAAAGAAGCATGCTCCCCTGGAGTCACCAGAGGGAGCTTGAGCCTGTGGACACCCTGACCTGCGACTTCCAGCCGCCAGAACTGTGACACCGTTCATTGCTGTCACTCTAAACCAGCTGAGAGTAGTAGCTCATGTTGGAGAGGAGCCTCCACCTTGGGCCCTGTGGTTCCGGAGCCCATGATCCCGTCCCCACCGCCCAGGGAGGCTGGGAGGGCAGCTGCCACTTCAGCACCAGGAGGGACACGGCATGACCCTCGTGCCTGGGGGTGGAGGTGGTAGCTGAGCACTCCACCGAGAGGGGATTGGCAACGTGGATCCGACGGCCATCCACATCCTCAGAAGATTAAAATACACCAAGAAAGACGGCAAACATCTCCAACAAGACTGAAACCATCCTCTAACTTCCCAGCATGTAGCAACAGAACCCTTCGCTCCAGAATGTCATGTCCCTGCAGAAATGGGACGGGTTTGTTTACCGTCTTCTTTTGCTAACCCGTATTTCACACGGATGGTTGAGCCTATCACATTCCATCAAGAAGCGAACTGCTTTGTTACTCTTGCCAAAGGGGAATGAGGCCAAAGGCAAAATGTCTTCCGAGGACGGGTAGGTGAGAGGCCCTCTCCAAACCCACTCCCTCACGCCTGGTCCCCCTCCAGGGTCGACGCCGGGCCCCAGGCTCAGCACAGCACAGTGGCGGGTGCCAGACAGAAGCTCAGCCCCCGCCCTGCCCCGGGGGTAGAGTCTGCACCCTGACCCTCAACAGCATTAGAGATAAAGGCGAGGATGCTCAAGGATGGGGAAGCCTGGAGCAGTGTCAGTCACTAACCCCACCGAGTCTAACGCACATTTACTAAGAGTTCAAGGAGCTGAGACAAAGGTGACCACGATTCTCTGCTCATTAGTGGCCTGGGCACAATTCCTCATCTCTCTGGACCTGTTTCCTCCTCTGCATATCAGGACAATAACAATATCTATCCAGGGTTGTTGTAGGACTAAACCAGCGTGCAGCAAAGCGCTGGGCACAAGTAAAGCACCAGTAAATGCTGGCAACTACAGCAAAACTAAGCCCAACTCATTAACGCCCTGGGCACGAGGAACCAGCCTGAAGTGCAGTGGCTCAAGGCACCGAGAGAGACAGCTGGTGGGAGGTGAAATCCCCCTGGAAACAGCGCTGTGTGTGTCTGGGGGTCGAGGAATGGCCTGCCCGCTCCCAGCCTTGGCTGCCAGGGCTCCTGGCCTCACAGACGTGTACAGCCCCACCCCAGGGGCTGGGACCTGCCTCCTGCAGTCGGAGGGAATTTAGGGAGCCCTGGGTGCCTGGCTCAGTGTCGAGTCAGCCTTGCCAGGCCTCTGACCTTCTTCCTTCCAGACCCCTCTCCCAGGTCAGGCGGGGACCTGCAGGCCCTGCTTCCTGGCCGTGCACAGGCATCTGCGGGGGGAAAGAGGCCAGAGGCCAGGAAACGGGTCCAGGTGCTTGGAAGGCAGTGGCCTCTGCGGAAGACGGGGCGCAGGGTGAGGGACGGGGGTAAGTCAGAGCTGGTGCAACGAGCCCCATGGGCCCTGCCACAGATAACCTCCCGCACCTGCCAGAGTGACCCTGGTGCCTGGCCCGGCCTTGGGGACGGGGCCCTGAGGAAGCAGCCCATCCCCACAGATCCCGGACCCTGATGACCTGCGGTCCGCTCCACTGCACACCCTGGTTCCCGTGAAAGGAGACATGGGAAAGGAGCTGATGTATACGAAGGCCGTTCTGTGGCAGGACTGACGGAACTTCCTGGAAGGTGACGTCAGCCAGGGACGACTCCCAGGATGCCGGTGACGCCGGCAGCTCCCACCACAGCCGGCCACCAGGTTACAATGAAAGCAAGTCCAAGACCAACTTTTGCCTCATACACACACAGGCGCTGTTGCACTAAACTCGTTTATTAGCCAGCAAGGATGAAAGATGTTCGCACATCCTATTAGGTAGGCTCAAGAAAGTGCCGGTGTGCTCAGGCCACACCTGGCATGGAATATCCATTCAAGCCAAAGCCAAGCCGGCATCAGGAGGCTGGAACCCACCTGTGAGCTGGGCTGGATTCAGGATGAGTGGGGCATCGTCCCTGTGGAGAGTCCTGACGTCCTGTTCACACAGGAGTGGAGAACGTTCCCTACAACATGGGCCTTTCATCTCAGCAAGGAGGGCGCGGGACTCGATCACATCACACACATCAATAGGTCACTGTTATCGGCCAGGAAAATCCATCCTGACATTCTGTTGGTTGTTGATTGCCACAGAGATTGCAGGAAGCCTTCTCTGGGGTAGGGGCTTTTTACCAGAAGGCCAGCTGACCTTTGGCCTGGGGTGTCCTGACCGGAATTCTTGCAGCCCCTGGGGCACAGCTCCATCTCAGAACCACACAGGGAGTTCCAGACGTCCACGTGGTTTCAAAGTCAGTTACCTGAGGCATGAGAGGAGGTCGGCGTGACCCCAGGGTTCCCAGCAAAAGTGCAAACCTGAATCTAACCACAAGCAAACACCGGACAGAGAGCAGGGACCTTCCACAGAGTGCCTCACCCACGCTCTTCTAAAGGGTCAACATTGTGAAACACAGAAAAGACAGTGACCTGGTCCCGAGGAAGGCGGCTGAAGAGAGAGGACAACCAGATGCTACGAATGACCTTCGGCTCTAATGGGCATCATTGGGACAAACGGGAGAATTGGTATAAGGTCTGTAAATGGATAAGAATATCATGCAAAGGACCTGATTTTGATTACTGTGCTGCAGTTATATAACAGAATTCCTTGCTTTCAGGAAATACACCCTAAAGTATTTAGGAATAAAAAGATACGCCTACAACTTACTCTTAAATGGTTCAGGAAAAAATAAACACACACACACACACACACACACACACACACACGCACAGGGTAGGGGAGGCAGTGGAGGAGAACAAAATAAACACTAAAATGTTAACATTTGGCAAACTAGGTGAATGATGTGGGAATTCTTTTTACTATTCTTGCAACTTTTCTCTAAATGTAAAATTATGTCAAATAATTTTTTAAGTTAAAACTTAACACCTGTAACCCTGTCCATACCTGACTGGTTTTCTCACCTGCTCATGGGCCTGGCTCTCCTCCTGCAGTCCCGGACCCTCTGCACATACCGGGGGCCATCCCACTGCAGGCAGCCATGAAGGCCCGTGCTGGGTTCTGGGGACCCCTTGACTCAGCAGCCGGCCTTCAGGGGCTCCCAGATCTCTGAAGTGCCCAGGAGCCCAAAGCAGCAGTCAGGACCTCCACTCTTGTGAAAACTCCTCCTGTCTCCCTGCCCTCGGGGCCCAGTAAGGACCCACTGAAACTGTTCCCCAAGCCTTGTGTCGCCCCCCCACCCCAATCTCGCTCCAACTCCAGGAACTGGGAGGAGCTCTGAGTCAGGAGCCCTCTGAGCTGGCCCTGCCCACTTTGTTATAGGTTTCACCATGGGTCAGATCCAAGCTTTTGTTTCCAGAAACAAAGACCACTCAGATGAGAACCAGCCACAGCTCTTTACTCAGAACTGGCAATAGCGAGGGAGTCATCCACCATCACTTGGTTTCGGCAGAGACACAAAGGCAGGCGGAGGGGTGGGAAAGCTCTATGATGGAAAAAACGGAAGGCTCCAGGGGTGCTCTGATTGGAGGCTGTTGCCAGCTCACGAGAAGCCGGGCATCCTATGTGATTGGTCAGGGGTGCGTGTTTGGCTTTCTCTGGTTGGTCCTAAGTTGGAAGTAGGGACACAAACTAGGGCACTTGGGACTTCCCTGGTGGTGCAGTGGTTAAGAATCCGCCTGCCAATGCAGGGGACACAGGTTCGAGCCCTGGTCTGGGAAGACCCCACATGCCACAGAGCAACTAAGCCCGTGCGCCGCAACTACTGTGCCTGCGCTCTAGAGCCCGCAAGCCACAACTACTGAGCCCGCGTGCCACAACTACTGAAGCCCACACACCTAGTGCCCATGCTCCGCAACAAGAGAAGCCACCGCAATGAGAAGCCCGCGCATCACAACGAAGAGTAGCCCCCGCTCGCCGCAACTAGAGAAAGCCCGTGCGCAGCAACGAAGACCCAACGCAGCCAAAAATAAATTAATTAATTAATTTAAAAAAATTTTTTTTTAAACTTAAAAAAAAACCAAAACTAGAACAGTTGTCAGTTATTAATCAAGTGCTGGCCATTTGGGACCAGTCGTTACAGGGGTTATAGTTTGGCTTCCTGGGCTGGCTGCTAGAGCAGTACTCTGACTTTTGACAAGGGAAACTTACAGACAACAGGCTGGCTTCCTGGACAAGTTGCTGCCGATTGTGGGTCAGAGTTCTGGTTTTATATATATTCTGGCTGTTGTCCATTTGTGTATTCAGTCTCTCCATTTCCAAGACCAAAAACCTCTGCCAGTACCCAGTGATCTCAAATCCCAAACTTCAACTCCTACCTGGAAGGTTTTTAAGGAGCTAGAACAAACAGGTCCCTGAAAGGTGCCCACAGATAGGTCCCCCAGCCAGAGACACTGGAGCATGAGCCCGGGGAGCCCCAGGCGTTTGCTCAGCAACATGATTTCTCGGCCTCCGAGAGCTGCCATTGCCCCAGCATCTCAGCGGAGCCATCGAGCCAAGGTTCCAGGCCTGGTCCCCAAGGTGGCATGTCCTCCCCCCCAAAACGCCCTCACTTCCTGGTAGCTCACCTTTCTCATCAGTGTCAGCCCAGCTGGCCACTCCCTGCCCACCACGTGGGCCCAGGTCTCGGGAGTCAGGCCCAGGCTTGGGCAGGAAGGATGACCACATGCTCGCTCATGACAGTGCCCTGCACGCTTTCTCCAGGAAGTGTTTCAGGTATGCAGAGCTCGATTCTGTCTTATTAGGGAAGGTTTCTGTGTTGTGATGGTCACGGCTGCTGCTTTCAGTCATTCAGAGTATGAAACGCAATCTTCACACTCACCTTCCAGGCCCCTCCCTTTCCGTTTTTTTTTTTTTTAATTTTTCATTGTTTATCTTTTATAACTTTTGAATTTAACTTTTTATTTTATATTGGAGTATAAGTGATTAACAATGTTGTGTTAGTTTCAGGTGTACAGCAAAGCGATTCAGTTATACACATACATGTATCCATTCTTTTTTCAAATTCTTTTCCCATTTAGGTTGTGACAGAATATTGAGCAGAGTTCCCTGTGCTATACAGTAACTCCTTGTGGGTTATCTATTTTAAATATAGCAATGTGTACATGTCAATCCCAAATTCCTAATCTATCCCTCCCCCCAACCCTTCCCCCATCCCGGTAACCATAAATTCATTCTCTAAGTCTATGAGTCTGTTTCTGTTTTGTAAATAAGTTCATTTGTATCATTTTTTTAGATTCTACATATAAGCAATATCATATGATATTTATCTTTGTATGACTTACTTCACTTAGTATGATAATCTCTAGGTCCATCCATGTTGCTGCAAATGGCATTATTTCATTCTTTTTTATGGCTGAGTAATATTCCACTGTATATGTGTACCACATCTTCCTTATCCATTCCTCTGTTGATGGACACTTAGATTGCTCCCATGTCTTGGCTATTGTAAACAGTGCTGCAATGAACATTGGCGTGCATGTATCCTTTTGGACCATGTTTTTCTCTGGCTATATGCCCAGGAGTAGGATTGCAGGATCATACGGTAGCTCTATTTTTGCTTTCTAAGGAACCTCCGTACCAGTCATCTGCACACCACGTCTCCAAACCCTGCCTTGTCTCCAAACCCACCGGAGTTGTAGTGAGTCTGTTATGCAGACACATGGCTACACAAAAGTTCTTAGCAAGCCCAGACCAACCTCCAAGATCCAGCAGCCAAGACACTGGCCCCATCCATCTTAGATGCAGAAAACATCAAACTTCTTAATTTTTCCAAACCAAATTAAATCTGGCCCTGAGCCTGCCCCTTTCCAAACACAGACACACATACCTTAGTCAAAGCTGGTGAGAAATTTAATCTCAGTCAAGTCCAGGGTCATATGAGAATCCACAGGAAGGACCTCACCACCAATATCTTCCCTCTGCCCAGGGGCCACACGAAAAACCCTCTCCAGACAGACGAGCCCAGCCCCAAAGCCCTTCATCACTCTCAAGGTCACGCTGCTTCATACCTGGTACCCAGGGACACCTGCGGCCATCCATCGACACACACACACACACACACACACACACACACACACAGCATTAAAAGATACTTTGGAGAAAAAGGTAAAACCATGACTCTCATACAAATATACAAATAAATGTATTTAAAAGGCATGAGGGATACATGCAGATGTTATAATGGGATCAAAGGAAAAGCCAAAACAGCACAATTTGTGTGGAAAAAGCAATGTTGGGATGAATTACAAATGGAGACAAAACTGTTTTTTTCCAAGAGGGTAGGGGGAAGCCAGTCAAATCTCTACAGGACAGGACCCAATTTCCATGCCTCTCAGTTTCTTACAACTTACAATGAGTTGCAGAATAGCTCCAGGTAATGAACAGAGCTAGACTCTGATAACCCAACCCCAAAGGGTGTACTATAGATGATGCATAGTTTTCCATTGAATCACAACTTGTTTTTATTCAACCAAATCTCACCAAACTCCACCCTTGCTTTCCCATTCCTCCCTCACCTGGGTCAACCCAGGCGAATCCGCTTAATGGGCTCAGATCTGCTGGAGGGGGAAGGGCTGAGAGGCTGAATAGACAGACAGACGATGGCCAGACCATATACACAAACAGAATTCTGACCCACAATCTGCAGCAACCAGGCCAGGAAGCCCACCCATTTTCTATAGTAACCAGCCCAGGAAATTAGAGTATTGCTCTAGCCTGCCCGGCAACCAGGAAAGCCAAACGATAATCCCTGTAACAATTGGCCCCAAATAGCCAGGACTTGGTTAGTAACCGACAGCTGCCTTAATATTTGTCCCCATCTCCTGAGCACTTCTAACTTAGGACCAGCCAGAGAAAGCCAAATACACACCCCTAGCCTATCTCATATGACACCCGGCTTCTAGTGAGCTGCCCCCCAGCTTCCTCGTGTCAACCACCTCCAATCAGGGCACCCCTGAAACCTTCCCTCTTCCACTATCAAGCTTTCCCACTCCTCCGCCTGCCTTTGAGTCTCTGTCAAAACACAAACGATGATGGTTGACTCCCTCGCTCTCACCAGCTCTGCATAAATAGTCTTTGCTTTTCTCACATGGGTAGTTTTCATTTATTTTCACAAGGGCATACTCTGTCCAACAGCATATAAAGTACTTGTTTACCCCCTATAACAAGAGAGGCCAGAAATCAAAATCCAAAGGCTCAGCCTGCCAACACGTACTAGAGAGAAGAGAAAACTTACCTTGTTCATTCTCTACAGAGGCAAGAATAAGAGAGCTATACTTCACCCATCTTCCTGCCCCCCAGGAAGAGTGCAAGGACACAGGTGGTCAGCATTGAGTCCCCACCCCTTCCTAGCCTCTGAGTGCTGCAGCAGAGCTGACACGACACTCCTGTAAGAAGCACCTGCCCTGTTTGGGAAAAGCATCTTGGGAACCTGTTCGGAAACAAGCAGTTTTTAGCAGACGGTTGCTCGAATCTACAGATCCTGGACTTCAGCTGCAACATTTCCAGCCTCCAGCCAACGCTGCTCGCTTCAGACAGGTCCCCACAAACCGAACTGGCTCTGGCCAATCTGTCCTGTGGCTGTTTGTCCTGAATTCAGTGGTTTTTGTATACTGACAGACTCCCTCGGTTTGTCTCGAGCCTGAAGTTAAGGGGAGCTTCTGTCAGCAACCAAGGAGCTCTGTTCCATCCCGAATGGCGGGTTTTTTTCCTCCAATTCCAGGGCTTGTCCCTATACCTGTGCTCCTAAGTGTTCCTAAGTGTATAGTTCTACCACCCCTTAGATTGTCTAATTGTCGCATATATCGTGCAGTGTTAAATACACCGCACCCTTAGAGCTGTCTGTGCATTTATCTTGATTTCAAAACTCTGAACGTATGGCCAGCATACATTTGAGCTCATTGTTGGTGAAATTTAAATGTCAATAAAATAGCATACCCATAAAAATAAAAAGCATCTGAATACCTCAGTGCCTCGAAAACCTACCTGCACCCTATGCAGAATCCCACTGTCTGAGCCTTCCCTCCTGGCAACTCATCACAAGACCACCTATCCAAACCCCATCCCAATCCCACTCTGGGTCACCGCTGCAGCTGTCTAATGCCAGTCCCATTGCTGACCTTGCCCCTTGGGTCAGATAGCCAGCAACGGAGACTCTATTCCAAGAGGCCTTTCTTCAGGGTGGTCCACCTCTCTCCTTAGACCCCAGAAGACCCTCATTTCCAACACTTTGGCAGGTGGCCCTGAAACGAATCATCCTCTGCAGCTTTTCTTACAAACCTGGGGTGGTGGTGAGGGGCAGGGGCAGAGGTGGGCAAGGATGGAGAATGGAGAAAACAGGAATTGCAAGAGGTCCTGAAATCCTTTCCCTCCCCCATGCCTCCACCCCCGGGGACTTATCAGGAGAGTAAATTCATTATATTCTCACGTGCATAATTTACCACTTACCAAGGATATAGAGATTCTGTTATTGACCCATAAAATTAAAAAATTCATTGAGAGCATTGGTGAATCCATCGGAGCTTTTTGTATCGATATGCGTATATTTTCTCAATTAACAAATGGTCCAAACACCATGACTCTTATCAAGTAGGACACTGAAGCTTTTTTGACTGACTTAAAGCTACTCGCAGCCTTTGAGCCCTGAACCCAAGATCTGGAGACCCCCCAGCCCTGCAAGTGCCCCCTGGGCTTTTCTGGGATGGGAGTGACCAGTCTGCTGTTTCAGGCAAAACCCTGTCACTTCCCCGTGCGTGGTCCTTGAGCAAATCACAGCCTCTCTGAGTCTCCTTCCTCAAAGAAAACACAGCAATACCTTCCCTGACCAGCTGGCTCACCAGGCTGATGTGAGGATCAAATAGCATGGAGTTTGTGAATGTCCTTCGAAATGGTTTAAAAAAATCACCCCCAAAACACATGAATAAATAAATAAATGAAACCTAAGTCATACACTAGAAGACACTATTACTTATGAAATACCATTTTCCTTCTTACCATAATTCTTCTGGGTGAGCTTGGGCGTGAGGGCAGCAGCCATTACTACAGCGTCTGCATTTTTATAAAGGGCTATTTATTAATTCAGGGGAAAAAGAATCCAGGAAGGAACTAACAACGGGTTTGGTTCCAGCCCCATTACCTGCAGTTGTATGACTTTGGGCCCTTGATTTAACTGCTATGAGCGTCCATTTCCTCATCAGTAGGTTAACAGGTGACAGTACCTGCTTATAAATTGTTGGGAGGGTTAAAGGAGATAATTCATAGATAACCCAGTTAGCTCTGGTGTCTGAGTTACAGGAAGTTCTTTATTATTATTATTTTATTTTTTTATTTTTTATTAGATTCCCATAGGGCCAGATCTGAGAAAACCAGGGCGCCAAAAAGTCTTCAATTCCACAAGAATCTATTGACTGTCAGATTAGCATTGTGCCAAGATTATATAGAAATGCAAATATTCAACGCAGCCCACTGGCCTCAACAAGACTGTAATCCCACTGCGGGGATCAGCACACCCTTGAAGGCAGGACCCATGGGTACCGGTCGTATATTTTACTTCCGCACGTCGTGTAAGGCGCTCATTTGGGCCTCAAATGAGACCCGGAGGAACATGGGTCCTGCAGGAGGAGCCGGGGCACTGCGACCTCGATGGCGCCCCTAGTGGAGCAGGCGGACGCGGCTTCCTCCTACCTGGACAAGATGTAGATGACGTCACTGGTCCCTGGTGCGAGCATGCGCAGACTTGGGAAGAGGGGCTTCGTGCACTTCCCCAAACGGAGCAGGTTGGTTCTGGAGTTCCCTTTGGAGTCTCCTCTGAACATCTTTCAAAGCAGTGGACCCAGCCAGTAGGACAAGAGAGCTTGATGCTTTAGGGGACTCAGTATCTTCCAAACATCAGGATGCTTAAAGGCCCGGAAGATTCCCAGGTAGCAACAGTACTATACTTCTCTCCTTGGCCCTCTGCAGTTTTATGACGTTTGTGAATACGTTTTCTCATGTAACCCCTCCCCAAACTGCTGTGCAGGGTTCTCTCTCTTTGACAGAGGGAGGTTAGGTGGTTTGCCCAAGGGCACCTGCGCAGAAAGTGGCAGATTCAGAGGACAGAACCCCTTCCCCAGGCAGGCCATGTCTGGAGGAACCCCTTTGCCAAGCTCCTGCCAGGGTGAGGAGCACAGGGGAGGCTGGATAGGAATGCAGATTCCAGGACCGCTCCCAGTGTCCAGTGCTGGACGTGCACACGGCCCAAGAATCTGCATTTGTAATCTGCCCACTTGAGTCTGAAGTAGATCTTGGACCATATGTGAGAAGAAAGTATAAGACTGTCCTGGATCCCCAGGCAAACCATCAGATGAGTCTATCTCGCTCTGTCACCCTCCCATTCTGTGCGTGCGTGTGCGTGTGCGTGCGTGTGTGCGTGCGTGTGTCCCTCTCTGTCTCTCTCATCTAGGAGGAGAAGGAACACAGAAACCCATGTGAAAGGAGCTGCGAAAACAATCTAAATGGTAAGTGTGTCTTTTCTAGGAGTAAGCAGAGGTGTCACCTGAGGGCAGAGGAAGAGAAAACAACAGGGAAGAGGGGGTTAGAGAACCTTCCTCCGGCCCCTCCCAGCTTCCAGCCGGGCCCTCGGCACCTGCCACGCTCGGCCTGAGCCTGCTGAGCTGGGCCAGGGCCAGGCCAGGGTGTGCTGGCGTCTCTCTTTCCGTGAAAGGCTCAGGCTGGTGGGAGCCAGATTCCCCGGCTGCCCAGCGGATCCGAGAATATTACCCACTGGGCACCAGGTCAGTCCTCAGCTTTGCCCAGACCCCTCCTGCTAAGGGGTTTCCTGACATGTGGACACGGCAGGGAGCAAGGGTTGTCTGAGCTCCACGACGTGAGTTCTCTGCTGGGAGGAACGTTGACACCGAGTTTTCAGAAACCCGGTTGGCTGTCTGGTTTTGTCCTAGCCCCACACCTCCTGAGCCTCGACTTCACCTGCGCAGAGACCCAGGGAGACCTGCGCCCACCCCGCCGGCCCCCTCTGCACAGCCCTCGCGCAGGGTGCCCACGCCCCGCCTGAACCACACCCCACATCCCCCCAGCCTGTGAGGGGAGACCCAGCTAGCCGGATGGGGTGACCCTCACCTTGGAACTTGCTGTTCGTTTCCCGCGCAGGGGCTGGAAGGGTAATTACAAATTAAAAGCAAGAGGCTGACTTCCTTATTGAAAACAAGGGAAGAGACTTTTCTGTCTCCCTTTTCTAAGAGCATGATTTACTTTAGAAAACGTGTACGTTCTTTCTCTGTCTCTCTGAAATGTATGTCCATCTTTCTTAGAACCTAAGTAAGCCTCTTGCCAGGTCTAGGTGTGTCTTTCTCGAGGACCTGGGAGCCAGATCTTTGAGATGGAAACATAGAGGGAAACAGGCCTGCCTCCCAGTTTCTGTGGGTGGGCAGGAGGTGCCCTTCAGCAGGTGCCAGGCTCCAAGCTGCAAAACTCCTTCCTAGCAGAAAGACAGACGTTTACCTTTCCTGGGCATAAAATCAATGAACTAACCCAGATGGTGAGTCTAATCACCAGGTGAATTTAAGGTGAGCTCTGTGGAAGGAGGTGCTGATGAGTCCCCTTGACACGAGGACTAGGTGTCGTTTACCTTGAGAACAAGGATGCGATGGCTGTAGCCGTTCAGCTGCAGGAGCGGTGAGGTTCCTTCCCGCCTCTGCCATCTCTCAGCAGACGGCCGGTGACGCGCATCACATTCTGGTTAATGCTTATTTGATGATAAACTTCTTTTCTTTCTCTCCTTCCTTTGTGGAGAGATTTTCTGGGTTGGGAGCTTTTGTTTTCAATTCGATTTCCCCAGTAGGTCCAACTAGCCTCACCTCCATCTTCCCCCCAAAACCTGGACCACCACCCACCCACCAGGGATTTAGTCCAGCCATTGCCCCTTCCCTGTTTCACGCCTCTGGGAAGGAAGCACTTGAAGTTGACGCCTGCAGGGCCCCTGAGAGCTGCTGCCCGCCTTCTCACCTTGACCACGGAAGAGGAGACAGCCTTGCTCGTGCTGGCCTGTGTGACCCAGCAGGGCAAGTAGTTGCCTCCTGGGAGAGAACTGGCATGAGGACTTTCGGACCGTGGCTCCTTCTGGGCGGGGCTGCTGCTCCCGGAGAAGCCCTAGGGTGGGGGGGGGCGTCGAGGGGGACACAAAGCCACAAGCTAAACCTGCTTTGTTTTCCCAGAGTCAAAAGGACTCCACTGGTAAGTAATTTAAAATCTTCTCTGTAATGAAAACAAGTGGGGAGAATATGATGCAGTTGGACTCAAAAATGTCACGCTGATTTCTAAGCGAACAGGGGAGAAAAAGTTACAGCTCGGCTTCGTCCTCAGGGCGCCCCTCTGCCCTCCCCCTCCGCACCCCGCCCCTGGCAGAGGTGCCTTCGCCCACAGGTTTGAGGAGTTTGCTGACAGGACCACCCCTAGAGGCAGGCGGGGCAGGGATTGTGGGCCCAGTTTTACGCGTGGGGCTCAGAGCGGTTCAAGGATGAACTGGGTGTTTCCGTCCCGCACGCGCATATGCGCGCGCGCGCGCACACACACACACACACACACACACACACGCATGGCTCTGGCTCGGGGGCTGAGCCCGCCCTCCACGTGTGCAGGCTTTCTCTCCATCCCTCAGGGGGCCCGGCGGGAGACGGGAAGGTGAGAGGAGACTGGGCAAATCCCTGCTCCCTGCCCTGCTTCCCTCTCCTTGCCCCCCGCAGGGTGGGTTAGCAGCTCTGGCTGCCCCAGCACCCCCATGGCTCCCCAGCCCTGGCCACACGCTGAACAACAACTCTCCTGTAGAAACACCAGGGGTAGATCTGCCTCCCCTGGGATGCTGGCTGACACCAGGGGCCTGGCCATGCTCCCTGACCGGAAATAAGCCCCGCCTCTGCTTCCCAGACCCAGCCGTTGGCATCTCACTGCCCAGGTGGATGCCTTCATTCTACAGCTGTTCACAGCAGGAAGGGAAGCGGCAGCATGAACGCTTCTCCTCCTTTGCTCTGTGTGATGCATCCTCCCTACCCGCCACCCAGCACCAGACACCTTGGAGTGACTCTCCTCAACCTCTCAGGGGGTCCCTGGGCAGGGACCTGGGGACTCAGTTGCTTGGGGGAGGGAAGTTGGAAAGGGAGCTGGCAGAGTGAAGTACACCAAAGACATGATTCAGTTCATTTTCTAGCATTCACTGGGGAGCGTGCTTTGAGTCCCATTTTAAAGATGTGGAGACTGAGACTCAGAGGGTGTGTGGTGACTTGACAGAGCCACCACCAGGAAGCAGCCTGGCCTATCAGTTCTCTCTCCTCGACATCTCTGGGCCTTCGGGATGGGGCTGGTCTGTGCTGACTGCAGGCGAAGGGTTGAGGCTTCTGGACAAAAGCCAAAAGCCAAAACAGCTTTAGAAGCTGTGCTGTGTTTCAACACAGGGCTTGCCTAACAGCATCACTTACAAAGAAGCGAACCCAGAACTTCTCTGCCCGGTTGAGAAACAGCATGCGGTTTACTCTGTGCAAAACAGAAGCACATTATGAAATTCAACAGCCAGAGCCCAGGTGGCCACCATTAGTTCCCAGCTCCAGGGAAGAGGCTACAGGATGGGTCCTGGGAAATGTTGCTTTAGGACAAGCCGTTGCATGAGCGTTGGCCCAGAGGCCCCTAAATTCCGTAGCCTCTAAGGTCAGCTCACAGGCCGCCCAGGACACTGAGACATAGGGCCATGGCCGGGGGGTGGGGGGTTTCCAAAGAAAGCATTAGCTGTCTTTCGGGAAGCTGTGTGTTCCGAGGATGAATGGGCAGACACCGTGACCCTGACCGTGGTGAGGAGGCGTCCTGATTTACTGTCTGTCCTTGGGCGAATCACTTAGCCTCCCTGGGTTCTCGCCTTCTCACCTCCAAAAGGCACAGCCAGCAACTCCTGCCTCCCTATAGCTGTCAAGGTGCCAGCACCCTCGGGAGTGTCTGGGTGAATCCGTTCTACCCCGAGGCATACAAAGCCCAAGACCACAGCATCCACTTTTACAAACGGGCTCAAAAAAGAAAGGCATCTCCCTTACAACCTCATCAGCTACAAGCAAGATGCTGCTAGTTCTGGCTTTGTAGGGGAAGTACGGAGAATCAGAAGCCTTGGATCCTAGCTCTTGCTCTGCGGAACTCAGTAATCACCTTTGGACATAAGTCGCAGCCTCTCTGTGCCTCAGATTCTCCCTCTGTCAAGTGAAGGGCATGGGAGAGATCACCTCTGAGATGACCTTGAAGATGGCTCTCCATTTCTCCAAGATCCCAGGAGGCCCCGCCACCCTGCTGGCCTGCCTGCCTCAAGGAAGCCAACTCTCAAGCAACCTCCGGCCTGGGCTGGACTGACGGCAGAAGGGCCAACCTCATCACCCCAGTTTCCCCCCCGGCCCCCCGTCCTTTCCCCAGTGGCTGAGCCAACTGGTCACCATGTCCGGAAGAACAACCCCCTCGATGGGCACCCACCATTGCCCCTGGTAATACTGATCTCTAGCCCTTCAAGGTGGGCAAAGGAGGAAAATAGCAAGGGGTCGCTGCACCGAGCAAACCCCAACTCCTGTTTGGTTTGCCTCTCTGAGGGGATGCTAGGTCCTTCCAGGGAAGTTGAGTTTTAAAGAGGTGTTAGGTGCAAAGAGGAGAGGGCTGCTGGTCTAGGCAGAAGGAGTAGCGTGACATGTTGGAGGAAACTCTGACATATAGTTGGTTCACTGTCCTGAACAAGTGCCCCCAAAGCTATACGCTGACTAAACACCAGCACGTGTGACCCTCCCACCCCAGAGTTGGCCCCCAATACAGTTGCCACAAATTCCAGAGGCACCACCTCCCTGTCCTTGAGCAAAACTTTCAGACAAGATTTTTACTCTCTACAAAGAACAGAATAATCCGTTGTTCAAGTCCCCTTCAGTACCAAAGAGGTAAGAGGAGAGCCTTGGCATCCTGCTTAGGGATCAACCAAGATGAATAACCATCATCATCTGGTTTATCATCATAAACATGCTTTAGAAGCTGAAGTGGGTATTGCAAGAAACACTGTTAACGGACTCGCAGAGGCCCAGGACCAATCACATTATTTTCGAGATATGTGAAAGATATGGCTGGACAGCATTTGGTAGCCACTCTTGCCTTCCTGTACTGCAAATCTAAAAGCCTTTGCTGCTAGGGTTCTAGAGGCAAACTAGGTGCCGTCAATTAGATGCATTTCCTCGTGGTTCTGGAGGCCTAAGAGTGGTGTAGCCATTGTCCTGTAGCTCTGCTATTGCTTCTGGCAAGCATGACCATAGAGACGTTGGGTTTTTCTGAAAAGCATTCCAGGGGCCACTCACCAGCTTTATGGACATTGAGAGCTAATTGCACTGGGGGCAGGGGCAGCTGCCTAATTCCCAGATCAAACGATGTGACAAGCCATCAACTCAAGGGTTCCAGGGCTGGTCTCCTGATTTCCCACCTGCCTGACCATGGCAGAGGCAGCAGCTCCCCTGGCAGGCCAGTTCTGCAGAGTTGTTCTGGCAGTCAGAGCTGGAGGCCTCCCCCGGAGCTTGCTCCAGTCCTTCTACTGTAGGCGCCCAGCCTGTGCCAATGACTGAGCTGACGCCATGGCAACAAAGAAAGGAGCTGCTAACCCAGGTGGAGAAATACATGGAAAGAGACGGGTGGGCCTCCTCTCCCTTCACTCCTCACTCCCTGCCCCATGCCCATCCCTGCCTATTGAAATCCTACTCACCCTTCAAAACTCAGCCAGGTCTTACCTCCTCCAGGAAACCTTGCCCGGTGACATGCTGGACGCACTCTCTCCTCTGTGATTCCTACAGCTTCACATTGCTTTCTCTCTCATAGCAGGTAGGATATACCCCTGCCGTTGTAGCTATTTGCATGCAGTTCTTCTCTTAAGATGCTAAGCTCCTTGAAAACAGAGACTTTGTCTTTTCTTTTTGGTCTCTCCCAGCACTTGACCTAATGTTTGATACCTGGAATATTCCCAATAAACCCTTTGACTGAATTATACTCATTGAGGAGAGAAGACAGACTAAAAGTACTGGAGAGGATCCCATGGCAGGACATGAAAGGGCTGAATTGAGTGCCACCAACCAAGAATGGCAGGTCCCTCCTCCATCCCAAGCAGCAAAGTCACTCCTCTACCTCCACACTCCTAGCCCCACCCTCAACCCAGCCCATCATAGAAACAGGTATATTCACTGAGCAAATTGAACCATGGAGGTACCAGACTCTGGGAAACTAAGAGCAGTAAAAAGTTGCAGTGGGGGCAGAGGCAGCTTCCCAATTCCCAGATCCAACTATGTGACAAGCCAAAGGCAAGAGAAATAAATCTTAATCTGAGCCAGACAAAATTCTATCTCCAGAATTCCCTTAGCCAAGTCTATACCACCTCCACCACCAGAAGTCAGAGGGTTTGTGAGAAATTCAGCACATCTCGAATCGCCAGAGAAAACACCTCCAGATTTCAGTATCCTCCTGTGGAAAGTCCAGCCAACAATCTAGTCACCCTAACGAAACCCCAGCCCATGAGGCCTGCATAAGACACGAGACTTCTAATTGCCATCTCACGCCTCCTTCTTAAACATGAATGGATAATGATGAATCATCAGACATCTCAGGAAAGTGCCCAACATGAAAGAGAGGAACAAAAAGAGACAGACAACTTCACGGAACAAAAAGACCAGCCTACCCAAGCAGGAGAGAATCCTCCAGGTGATGCCTTCAGACTTCACCTGCATCACTGGCTCTCCTGGGTATCCAGCCTTCTATCACTGGCCCACATTGCAGATTTAGATATGCTGGTCTCCATAATCACATGAGCCAACTCCTTATAATAAATCTTTTTCTCTGTATATGCCCATCCTATTGGTTCTGCTTCTCTGGAGAATCCTGACTAATACAATCTTTTTAAACATAGACTTTCCATATGATAGAGCAATTCCACTTTTAGGTATACACCCAAGATAAATGAAAACATATGCCTACACAAAAACTTGTACAAACTTTCATAGCAGTATTACTGATATTAGCCAAAAGGTGGAAATAAATGTCCATCAGTAGATGAATGGATAAATAAGATGTGACATGGCCATATAACGAAATATTATTCAAAAAAAAAGGAAGAAAGTATTGACACACGTGACAACATGGATGATTCTTGAAAATATTATGCTAAGTGAAAGAAGCCAGACACACAAAGGACCACATGCATGATTTTGTTTACATGAAATGTCCAGGATAAGCAAATATATAGTGACAGAAAGTAGATTAGCGGTTGCCCGGAGCTGGAGGCGTGGGTGATTTGGGGGTGAAAGCTAAAGAGTATGGGGTTTCTTACTAGGAAACATTTGATGAAAATGTTTTCAAATTAGGTAGTAACAATGGTTGTACAGCTTTGTGAATCTACTTAAAAATATGAAATTAATATATCATGGCATTCAGAAAGGTTAACATCTTGTTTATGATACTCCTGCCAAAGATGCATGACCCACATCTAATCATGAGAAAACATCAGACGAGTCAAACTGAGGGCATTCTACTGGCCTGTACTCTTCAAAAATGTCAAAGTCAAGAGAGACAGTGAAAGGCTGAGGAAGTGTCCCAGGTTGAAGATTAAAGAGACATGACAAGTACATGCAATGTGGATCCTGATTCATGTTGATCCTGGATTGTATTCTAGACACTGAATTTTTTATTGTTGTTATGATAAAGAACAGCAGTGGTACAAAGGGCTGCAGAATAAGTAATAGTATTATACCAATGTTCCCTTGCTGACTTTGCTACTTGCACTGTGATTACATAAGAGAATGTCCTCATTTTTAAGAAACACATACTGAAATATTTAGGCAAAAAGAAAAAATCATGAAAAATTATCCATATCTACCCATAGAAAGAGAGAGAGAGTAAATGTGGTAAAAAGTTAACAACTGGGGAATCTGAGTGAAGGGGAATACAGGAATTCTTTGTATTACTTTTGCAACTTTCCAAAAGGTCTGTGATTATTTCCAAAGAGAAATGGAAAAATAAAAAAGAATACATCATGACAATCTTTCCTAGTGACTAGTACAGATCTAACTCATGTTTTCAATGGCTGCACAATACTTCTTTATCTGAATACACAAAGTTTATTCAAGCATTCTCCAACCCATGGGCATGATCTTGTGTCCAGTGTTTGGCACACAATTTATTTACATAAATCCTTACATGTTGGTGCATTTATTTCCATAAGGTAGAGTCCCAAGGGTAAGATCACTGAGAAGTGTATGTCATATTTTTTATTTTCGTAGTTATTGCTAGATTGCTTTCCCAAAAGCCTACACAATTCACTTTTCCACCACTAGTATCTGAGATCTTTCCCTTAATTCTTGTCAATAATGGGTGTCGCTCTTCTTAATTTTTGATAATCACATTATTCTAATTTGCATTTAACTAATTACTAATGAAGTCCTACATCTTTCTATATATTTATGAGTCTTTTGACTTGCTTTCCTTTGAATTGCCTATTCACATATCTTTCCCATCTTTCTACTTGTTTGCTAATTTTTTCATAAATTTAAAAGCTTTTTTTAAAAGCGATCTTTCAGTGTATATTGAAAATTTCCACACACATCCCCCCACCCCCCACACACGATTTTATCATTACCCTGTTGAATTAACTTATAATTTGTCACTAGGGAAATTTTATATAATCAAACACATCTGTCTTTTCTAATACACCTTCCAGGTTTATTGTCTTGACTTAAAAATTCTCCTCCATCCTAAGGGTAAAACATAATTGCTTAAATTCTCTTTCATGACTTTTGATTTACTTATTTTTACATTTAGCATTTAACTTATCTGGAGTTTCTTTTTTGCATGTGGAGTAAGGAAGAAGTCTAACCTTCTTTTCTTTCGATCAGTGGCTGGTGGTAATAAATTGTAAATCACAAAGAAACCCAGAAGGACAACATGGCACGGTGGTTAGAAGCCAAACTCCCTGATTTGGGGGTCCCCCTCTGCCACGTGCTAGCTGTGTGACCTTGGGCAAATCACTGAACCTCTCTGTCCCTTACTTCCCTCCTTTGTAAAATGGAATCATAATAGACCCAACTTCATAAGGTTGTGGTGACAACTGATAAAAGTGCTTATGACAGTCCCCAGACCACAGTTAGAGTAACATGTAGAACGAGGAGTTTTCAGCTGCAAATCCTCTTACTCTACAAGCCCGGGGGCAGAGGGGTCTCAAATGTCTAATCCGTTGCAGGTGGGACAGCGGGGGCAGGGTTTGGGTTAGGGTTAGGGTTACCCTGCCCAATGGGGCAAAATCCTGCAGAACCAAGACCTGGCCCGCCTCCCATCTCCACCCGCCGCCAGCCCCGCAGCAGCTCCACTTACGAGAGGAAGTAAGTGGCTGGTGGAGTCTGTGGGAAGGGCGTTGGGATCATCTTCCAAATTCCCCTTTCCTTGCAAACCTCAGCTCTTTCCTGGTTAAAAAGGCCACTAGGCCTGGCAACGGGCAGGGTGAGTAAATCATGGGAGGCCTTACCTCTCGGCAGCTGTCTGCTTTGTGTTACCTTATGAGGCTGTGTGAGTGTGTATGAGGCGAGTGTGCATCTACACACATGCTCTCTTGTGTACAGTAAACCTTTGAGCAGTTCTTGGAGACTGTCGTGGCTTATGAAAAGATCAGTTTATGGGATTTACGTCGGAAGGAACCAAATATAGTCCTTATAAATATTCGTATATTCATTAAAGTAAAACTGTAATGCTGGGGGTGGGGGACATAGCAATCTCCTTCCCCGACCTCAAGTTTCCAGGTCAAGGACTCCTGCTCCAGAAACATCCCTACCACCCACCCTCCACCCACACAGAGGAGGAGGTGATGGGGAGTGAGGCTCCCATGGGCTTACAGCCCTCGCTGGGGAGAGAGAATCTGAGAAATGGGTTTGAGCACCGGAAATCTATGTCCCTACCTTCTCACCCTAGTTAGGTGCCAGAAAGCTATCCTGGGCAATGGGGTCCACCCTGCAGATGCAAACTGCTCAGATATCTAGAGCAGAAAGGTGAGGGAAAGGGAAAGGTGTTACTGTTCTAAAAGCCACGTTGTCGCTGCAGGGTTGGGGGGATAAAGCAAGCTACAGAAAGGAAGGGGGCCCCGCACACCCATCTCCTGCCTCCGTCCTGTCCTCCCATTCACAGGCTGCAAAGGTGCCCCCTCCGTCCCGGTGCTACCCAAAAGCTCGGAGGGAACCTCGCCGTTCTCACCTCTGATTGCACACCACGATTACCCAACAGCTGCACGCGCTCAGGCAAGCACACCGTTCTAAGCCACCCAAGGGTTGAGAAAGCCTGGGTTCCACCGGCTTCCCAAGTGCCTGGGGCTCGAACCGCCCAGAAAGGCATTGCTCTCTTCTGGCCAATGTCCAAAGAAAGAGACGACTTCTTCCCACCTGCCTCCTGAAGCCCTGGAGGAGGTCCTCATCTGTACGTACGGCCTGGGCACACTGCCATCTGGCTTCCTGGCATTGTGGGAGCACGTGGCCCGTTGAGCCTCTCTGCATTTGCCTCCTGGTCACTGAGTTTGGGGTGCAGGCTGAGATCCTGGAGAGGATCCACAGAGAAAGGACCCCAGCGCCATCTCCTGCAGCCCGTGGATGTCTACACAACTCTGCCTTCCTAACCGCCCGGGCAAACGGTGCCCACTGGTGACAACAGTCAAAAAGGAAGAGGGCTCCACCCATGACACTGCCCGCCTCAGCTCAGCAACCAGCCTCTCCTGAAACTCTGCTGGTGGGAAGCTGGGGGCTTTGCTCACTCCAAGGGCTCATCCAGGAGAAGCAGCTCAAAGGTCAGGTCACTGTGTCTGCTGAGTACATCCCAGGCTCCCTGGCATTGCCCTTGGAAACCTGCTTTTCAGAAGCCCTGAGAGTTCTGCCCAAGGTGGTCTCGTTCAGGGCTCCCCAACCCCCGGGGACCGGTACCTGTCCATGGCCTGTTAGGAACCGGGCCTCACAGCAGGAGGTGAGTGGCAGGCAAGCTCCCGTCGCTCCCCATCACTTGCATTACCACCTGGACCATCCCCTACCTCCCACCGTGGAAAAACTGTCTTCCAAGAAACCGGTCCCTGGTGCCAAAAAGGTTGGGGACCGCTGGACTAGCTGTTCCTACCTTCTGGGACATCACTTCCCAGACACCGGAGGCTGGTCTCACACACAGGGAATCCCCTTCCAACTGGGAGCCGCCCGCTGGTGGGAGAATTCTGGGAAACAGTAAGGAAAATAAAAAATTCACATTGTAAAAATGCATTTGTCAGTGAGCATGATCTAATAGTTCTGAGAAGTGGAGATACTTCAAGATTTGACTTTGCTTCCTGGGGAGAGAGTGGGAGAAATATTTCACCCCCAAACTCTATTTCCTGGATTCACAGAACCCATTCCCCTCCCTGGAGTGTTTGTGGGGAGGAGCTCATTTCATCCGAACCTCACATCTTCCTGGGAAGCCGGATACCAACTCCCCCACCACCCGTTTGTCAATTTCGCTCCCCGCATGGGTCACTTGAAACGTCTCCCTGACAACCGAGACCAAGCAGTGATACTGGGCTCATCACTCAAGGTCCTGGAAGCCCAAGTGGGGCCCGGGAGGGGTCCCAGCAGGAATGCTGTCCAGCACAGCAATTTTCAAAATGCTTTCTCTTATTCTAATTAAACAATCAAGTCCCCAGATGGGTTAAGCCCTCTGCTAATCTCAGGCCCTTTCAGGATCTGACAGCAAAATCAAATTGCCTCAGAGGCTAGAAGAGCTCCAGAATTGGACCCTATTACAAACCACGGTACCTAACTCACCAGCTTCACCTGCAGTGGAAGCTTCCCTGCTGTGGATGGTGACACCAAAAGTGAGAAGAGTGAAGGAAGACACAGCGCCAGTGATGGCCAGCACGGGAAGGGCCCACAGAGGCCTGTGGGTAGGATTCAGAGTGACAACAGACTGGATTTGTGCTTTTCTGCACCCCTGGCTCAGTGCAAGGTGCAGGGTGCAAGGGAGAAGAGTTTCATATAAGGAGAGTTGTGATTTCGTAAAGCAAGTTAAAAGATGAGAGGGAGCAGGGGCGTGACAGGTGTACACAAGGAGGGTGTGATTCCTTACAGGAGTCCTGAAGCTCCAAGTACAGTGAAGACAAGTGAGGCCAAAGGACAGCCAGGACTGGAGTGCAGAGGCAGTCAGCTGGAAAGATGAAGAAACAACCTAGACATCCATCAACAGTCAAATAAATGAGCCAATTGTGTTTCATTCATACAATGGAAGATTATACTGAAATAAGGATGAACCAGAACTCTATACACCAACATGGAAGAATCGCACACACAATGTTGAGGGGAAAAAAGGCAGGGAATACTATTATCCAACCTGTGATTCCATTTATATAAAGTTGAAAAAAGAGGCAAAACTAATCTGTGGTGTTGGGAAGAGGATACTGGTTACCTGTGGGAACAGGGATAGTCATTGGGAGGGGCACAAGTTTTCTGGGGTGCTGGAAAATTCACATTTCTTGATCTAAGTGCTGGTTGCATAAATGTGTTCTGTTTGGGAAAATTTATCAAACCATATCCATAAGATTTGGCATTTTTCTGTATGTAGGTATGTTACATTTCCATAGAAGTTTACATTAAAACTACAGGAGATGCAACCACGTTGATGGACTTGGAGGGCATTATGCTAAGTGAAATAAGTCAGACAGAGAAATACTGTGTCATATCATTTATATGTGGAATCTGGAAAATAAGCAAACTAGTGAACATAACAAAAAAGAAACAGACTCATAGATATAGAGGTTACCAGTGGGGAGAAGGAAGGGGAGAGAGGAAAGACAGGGGTAGGGGATTAAGAGGTACAAACTACTATGTATAAAATAGCTACAGGATATATTGAACAACACAGGGAATGTAGCCAATATGTTATGATAACTATAAATAGAATATAACCTTTAAAAATTGTGACTCGCTATGTTGTACACCTCAAACTTACATATTGTAAATCAACCATACCCTAGTAAAAAATAAATAAAACAAAAAATTTTTAAAGCACTGTGAGCTAGCCATCTCTAAGGTCCCCACTGGCTCTGAAATGCTAAGGTTCTAATTAACAAACCAAATAATCAGTGCTGAAATGACCCCAACTTGGGTGACAAGTAACAATAAGTTGTGTGATCAAATACACAAGCAAGCCTTAAAAAACAAAAGAAGTATAGGAGAACTTAAGAACACTATTATATTGCATTTTGGCGACAAGCTAGCACAGACTCATTTTTCCCGACTCCTTCCATCTTAATACTACTGAATTCTCTGGAGACAGGTCAACAGACAATCATCAAAGGATTCTGAAACATGGAAAGAAGGTGGATTGAATAGGGGCCTTGGACGTTGGGAACACCACCATTGTGGGCTCCCTGAGTTTTCTCTTTTTATCTTCCAGGTACTTTCCGACTGGGCGCTGGAGAGACCTGCAACCCAGACCTGCCAATAGGCATAGACCAAAAAAAAGAATAAACATAAGAAAATCCTGTGCTCTCTGCCAGAGGGCCAGGAAGGGAGCAGCCCAGCAGGGGTGTAGTGGGAGCACCCACATGTCGCGGCGGTAGCCCTGACCTGCCTGCGGCCGCATGAGCAACAGTAGAGCCCAGGCAGGGGGGACTGTCCCCTCCCCAGGTGATGGGAGGAGAGCCCCTCTACCTGTACCAGTGGCACCAGTAGGCCCAGTGTCTCCCAAACTTCCACCTAGGGGCTGATAGCATCTTAGACTTCATGGTTCTTGTCCTCCACCCAGTGGTAGAAGGTGGCCCAAGAGAGGCTTCCCTCCATGGCAGCCCTGGCAGGGATAGATTGCAAAGCCCAGCAGCACCAGGTGGCCAGAGAAAAGGCCAAGGGCAACGTTGTTCTCTGTCTTCCAGGTCCAGCATGCCCCACCCCCGCCTAACAACACCAGGAGGCCAAGGGAAGCACCCTCTACTCCCTCAGGCAGCACCAGCAGGGATTTAACAGGAGCTCAAGTGGAGCCAGAGAAATGAAACAGACCAGAACAGCATTTTAGAGTCTCAGCGACTAAGTCATCATTGGAATTACAGCCCATAAAATAAGACAAGAACCTAAACATTAAACCAAAGCATGATGATTGACTGTTAACATAAAAATTGAAGTAGGATCAAGACTCTCCTAACATAATAGGCAAATGACCAGGATATAATTGAAAATTACTCATCATACCAGAAACCAGGTAAGCCATAACCTGAATGGAAAAAGAAAATCAGGATTGATTCCAGTGCTGAGATAGATCAGATGCTGGACCCATCTGACAAAATGGAAAGCTCCCATCCTAAAATTGTCTCCATAAGTAATTACAAATTCATTGGAAACAAATGAAAAAATGTAAAACCTCAGCAAAATAAAATAGGAGTAATAAAAATAATGAAGTGGAAATTACATAAATGAAAAAAGAAATAACTGAAATTTAAAACTCTCTGAATTGACTCAGTAGAAGAGTGCAGGTGACAAAAAGGTAGAATCAGTGAACTTGAGGACAGATCAATAGAACTCATTCAATCTGAACAACAGAGGGAAGATAGACTGAAAAAAAAAAAATGAACAAAGCCTCAGGGATCTGTGGGACAATAACAAAAGATCTAACATTTGCGTCATCAGAATCCTAGAAGGAGAGGGGCAAGAATGTGAGATTTTGAAAGTATTCAAAGAAATAATGGCTGAAAAATGCCCAGATTTGGTGAAAGACAATTTCTTAGAGATTTAGGAAGTTGAGTGAACACAAAATAGGATAAACCTAAAGAAATCCACGCCAAGATACATTATAATTAAACTTCTGAAAACTGAAAACAAAGAGAAAAATTTTAAAGCAGCCACAGAAATACAGCACACTAGAAGGAAACAATGGTTTGAACAGCAGCAGACATCTCATCTGAAACCCAGGAGGCCAGAACAACCAGCATATTTTGCAAGTGAGTCTTGAAAGAAAAGAACTGTTGACCAAGAACTATATCTAGCAAAACTGTTCTTCAGGAATGAAGGGGGAATAAAGATAATCCTCAGACTAAAGAAAAGTAAGAGAATTTGTTTCTAGCAGAATTACCCTCAAAGAACGACTAAAGGAAGTTACCACAGTGTGGTTTTAATGGAATTACCCTAATGACTAATGATGTTGGGCATCCTTTCATGTGTTTTTTGGACATTTGTATATTTTCTTCAGAGAAATGTCTATTCAAGTCCTTTGCCTGTTTTAATTTTTTTTTCTTTTTGTTGTTGAATTTTAAGATTTTTTTACTCTAGGGCGTTGTCTGGTTGTCCAGGGGTTAGGACTTGAGCTTCCACTGAAGGGGGCACGGGTTTGATGCCTGATCAGGGAACTAAGATCCCACAAGCCATGCAGCGTGGCCAAAAAAAAAAAAAAAATGAGTTCTTTATTCTAGACCCTTATCAGCTATATAACTTGCAATATTTTCTCTGTGCAGGTTGTCTTTTCACATTCTTGATGCACAAAAGTTTTTCATTTTTATGTAGCCCAAATTTTCTATTTTTTCTTTTGTTGCTTTTGCTCTTGGTGTCATATTTAAGAATTTGTTGACAAATCCAAGGTCAGGAAGATTTAACTGCATATTTACTTGTAAGAGTTTTATGGTTTTAGCTCTTAAATTTAAGTCTTCAATCCATTTTGAGTTGATATTTTGCATATGGCATGGGGTAGGGGTCCAGCTTCATGCTTTTGTAAGTGCAGATCCACTTGTCTCAGGACCATTTGTTGAAGAGATAGTTCTTTCCCCATGGAATGGTCTTGGCATCCTTGTCCAAAAAATCTGTTGGTCATAGATCTATGGGTTTATTTCTTGACTCCCAACTCTATTCCATTTGGCTATATCTTTATGCCATTACCACACTGTTTTGATCTCTGTAGCTTTGTAGTAAGTTTTAAAATCAGGAAGTGTGTGTCCTCCAAATTTGTTCATATTTTCAAGATTGTTTTGGCTATCATTGCTTTCCATGTGAATTGTAGGATCAGCTTTTCCATTTCTGAAGAAGAAAAAAGGAGGCCACTAGGATTTTGGTAGGAATTGCTTTGAATCTTTAGGTCACGTTGCATAGAATTGCCATCTTAGCAATATTAAGTCTTCCAAGCCATGAATACAGGATACCTTTTCCATTTATTTGTGTCCATTGATTTCTTTCAGCAATGTTTTGTCGTTTTCAGTGTACAAATCTTACACGTCCTTAGTTAAATTTATTCCTAAGCATTTTGTTCTTTTTGATGCCATTATAAATGGAATTGTTTTCTTAATGTCTTATTTGTATCATGCATCTTTATAGAGAGAAATACAATTGATTTCTGCTTATTAATCTCATATCCTGCTACTTTGCTGAATTAGTTTATCAGCTCTAATAATTTTTTGTGGATTCTTTAGGATTTTTTATACATTGTCTACATGTCATCTATAAGCAGAGATAATTTTACATCTTTCTTTCCAATTTTGATGCCTTTTATTTCTTTTTCTTGCTTGATTGCTCTGGTTAGAATTTCCCATACAATGTGGAATAGTAGTGCCAAAAGCAGGCATTCTTGTCTTATTCCTGTTTTTAGAAGAAAATCTTTCAGCCTTTGATCATTAAGTATGAGATTAGCTGTGGTTTTTCATAAATGTCCTTTTTCATGTTAAGTTCCCTTTTATTCCTAGTTTGTTGAGTGTTTTTATCATGAAAGGGTGTTGAAATTTTTCAAATTCTTTTTTTTTTTTTTTGCACCGAGATGATCATGTATTTTTTCTCTCCTCTTTATATGAATGTGGTGTTTTATAATGATTGATTTTCATATGTTGAACCACCCTTGCATTCCTGGGATAAATCCCAATTGGTCATGATCTATAATCCTATAATCCTCTTAATATGTTGTATATCTAGTTTGTTAGTACTTTTGTTGAGGATTTTTGCATCTATATTTATAAAGAACATTGGCCTGTAGTTTTTTTTCTTGTGATGTATTTATATGGCTTTTGTATCAGAGTAATGGTGGCCTCATAGAGTACATGAAGAAGTGTTCCTTAGTCTTCTATTTATTTATTTATTTATTTTTGGAATAGTTTGGTAAAGATTGGTGTTAGTTCTTCTTTAACTGATTTATAGAATTCACCAGAGAAGACTTCTCTTCCTGGGCCTTTCTTTGTTGGGAGATTTTGATTACCAGCTCAATCTCTTTACTTTTTATGTCCAGATTTTCTATTTTTTTCTTGAGTCAATTTTGGTAGTTTGTGTATATCTAGGAATTTGTCGATTTTGTCTAGACTAATATCTGAAATATAATTGTTCATACTATAATTGTTCATATTATTGCTCTTATAGACCTTTTATAAGATCTAGAATAATGTCTCTACTTTCATTTCTGATTTTAGTAATTCGAGTCTTCTCTCTTTTTTTTCTTGGTCAGTCTAGTTAAAGGATTGTCAATTTTATTGATCTTTTCAAAAACCAACTTTTGGTTTCATTGATTCTCTTTATTGTTTTTCTAATCTCTATTTGTTTATCTCCACTCTAATCTTTTTTTATTTCCTTCCTTCTGCTAATGTTGGGTTTAGTGTGCTCTTTTTTTTCTATTTCCTTAAGATGTAAAGTTCGGTAATTGACTTGGGATCTTATTTTTTTTATGTAGGTGTTTATAGCTATAAATTTCTCTCTGAGCGCTGCCTTCACTGCTTCCCATAAATTTAGATATATTGTCTTTTACTTCTCATTTGTCTCTATTTTCTAATTTCCCTTGTAATTTCTTTGATCCACTATTTTTTTAATGTGTGGTTTAATTTCAATACATATGTGAATTTTCCACTTCTGTTATTTATTTCTAATTTCTTTCCATTGTGGTTGGGGAAGATATTTTGTATGATTTCAATTTTCATAAATTTATTGAGATTCATTTTGTGGCCTAATATATTGTCTATCTTGGAAGATGTTCCATATACATTTAAGAAGGATGTGTATTCTGCTGTTGTTGGGTGGAGTGTTCTGTATCTGTTCATTAGGTCTAGTTGGTTGGTAGTGTTGTTCAAGTCCTATGTTTCCTTATTGATCTTCTATCTATTCATTACTGAAAGTGAAGTTTTGAAGTCTCCAACTATCATTGGAGAAATGTCTATCTATTTCTCCCTTCAATTCTGTTAGTTTTTGTTTCACATATTTTGGGGCTCTCTTTTTAGGCTCTCTTTTTATAAACCATTATGTTTATAATAGTTAATTTTTTTCAATGGATTGACTCTTTTATCAATATATAATGTCCTTCATTATCTCTTATAACAATTTTTGTGTTTATCTGATATTACAATAGCCGCCTTAGCTCTCTTTTGGTTACTTTTTCTATCCTTTCACTCTCAACCTGTGTGTGTGTCTTTAGATATACAGTGAGTATCTTATGGATACCATATAGATGGATCATAGTCTTTCATCCATTCTACAAATCTCTGCCTTTATCCATTTACATTTGAAGTAATTATGGGTATGGAAGGACTTACTTCTGCCATTTTACTATGTGTTTTCTATATGTCATATCATTTTTGTTCTCAATTCTACCCTTACTGCCTTCTTTTATTATTAATTTTTTCTAGTGTACAATTTTTATTCTGTTCTTTTTCTGTATTCTTTTTTGTTTTTTTCTTAGTAGTTACCCTGGGGAATACAATTGACATCTTAACTTTAAAACAATCAAATTTGAATTAATCAACTTAGTTTTAGTAGCATATAAAAATGCTGCTCCTTTACACCTCCATCCACCCCTTTATGTTGTTATTCTCACAAATGACACATTTATACATTAACATAGATTTATAATTATTGGTTTTTTGCATTTTTTGGAAATAAAACAGGAGTTACAAACCAAAAATTCAATAATACTGGATTTTCTACCTACCTATGTAGCTACCATTGCTTTTTTTCTTTATATGGCTTCTAGTTACTGCCTCGTGTCCTTTTATTTCAGCCTGAAGGACTCTCTTTAGCATTTCTTTCAGGGAAGATCAACTAAAGACAAACTATCTCAGTTTTTGTTTATCTTGCAAGGTCTTAACTTCTCCTACACTTTTGAAAGATAGTTTTGAAAGCCAGTTTTGCCGTATATAGAATACTTCTTTGCTAGTTTTTTTTTCTTTCATCATTTTAAATATGTCATCCTACTGACTTCTGGCCTCCATGGTTTCTGAAGAGAAATTTACTATTAATCTTATTGAAGATCCCTTGTAGATGACAAGTTGCTTCACTCTTGCTACTTTCAAGATTCTTTCTTTGTGTCTTAAGACAGTTTGATTATAATGTGACTGGATATGGATGGCTTGGAATTTATCCTACTTGGAGTTTATTGAGCTTCTTGGATGTGTAGATTCATATCTTTCATCAAATTTGGGAAGTTGTAGTCCATTATTTCTTGGAATATCTTTTCTTCCCCTTTCTCTCTCTCCTCTCCTTCTAGGACTTCCATTTTTACATTTGTTAATTTACTTGATGGGTCCCCACAAGTCATTATTTTATCTTTCAGCTCCTCAGACTTGACCTACTTTCAAGTTCTCTAATTCTTTCTTCTGACTATTCAGAGATAGGTGAAATAAGACAAGCCCTTACACCAGTCCTCCAGGGAACTGCCAGACAGGTCAAAACACACAACAACAATTCTTGAGAATAAGTGCTCTATAGGAACCTGCATTAGGAATGTAGGCTGTCATCTTCATGGCCGCCATTGATCAGGGGTGGGGTAAGGTGAACAGAAAATTTAAAGAACCACAGTACTCACTTACTACAATAAAGCAACTTCTTTCTTGAGCTGTTTCCTGGTTGTTGTAAGGTTTTGTCTAGATCCCAGAGTGCTGCAAATGTTGAATCTGACCATTATTTTAACTTATTATTTCTATAGAAGGACAGAGCCCTGGAGACCTCTACTCCATCATTTTCAGCGATATCACTCTTCTATATTCTTTCTTACAATTGCATGTGAATCTATAAATAAATTAAAGTAAAAAGCTCAATCAAAATTTCTAAATAAATTAAAATACAATCATAAAGGGAAATTCTAAAATACTGCTTAGAAAATTGAATCAAGTTAAAGTGAATAAGGACATAGAGAGATTTAATAAAATGATCAAGAAAGTCAATTAGTAGGTGCATATGCAATGCTACATTCCTCAAATAGAGAAAAATTTTTTCCCCATTTGTCCATATGACACTGACAAAAATTGATTAGGTTCTTAGGCACACAGAAAATTTTAAGAAATTTAAAAATTAGGAATTGATAGGACCTATATTCTAATAATAATTTAATAAAACTAGAAATCAATAATAAAAGCATACTTTTTTACTTCTTTACTTGGAAATTATGAAACCCAGAGCTAAATAAACTTCGGATCAAGAAAAATCAAGCTGAAAATATAATCCATATGGATAGTGGAAAATATCAGCCATTCAAAGTCAAGCTTACTCAGAAAAAAATTTTAAGTCTTAAATACGTTCATTATTGAAGATGAAAAGCTAAAAAAATAAATAAGGAACTTAGTATTTGTATTAGTTCCCTAGGACTGCCACACCAAAATACTACAAATTGTGTGACTTAAAACAAGAGAAAGTTATTGTTTCACAGTTCTGGAGGCTAGAAGTCTGAAACCAAGGTGTTAGCCAGGCCATGCTTCCTCCAAAGCCTCTAGGGAAAGATCCTCTCTTACCTCTTTCAGCTTCTGGTAGATACAGATGTTCCTTGGCTTTTGGCAGCATCTCTGCCTCCACAATGTTCTCCTTTTGTCTCTGTGTCTTCACATGCCCATCTTTATGTAAGGACACCAGTCATATTGGATTAGGACCCACCTGAGTCCAGTGTGACCTTAACTTTACATCTACGATGGCCCTATTTCCACATAGGTCCCATTCTGAGGTATAGGTGGTTAGGACTACAACATTTCCTTTTGTGGGAACACAATTCAACCCACAGCAGTTCCCATTTAAAGAAATTAGCAAGGGAACAACCATTACAGAGATTCCTTAAAAACTAAAATTAAAACTACCATATGATCCAGCAATCCCACTCCTGGGCATATATCTGGAGAAAACTCTAATTCAAAAAGATACCTGCACCCCAATGTTCATAGCAGCACTATTTACAAGAGCCAAAACACGGAAGCAACCTAAATGTCCATCGACAGATGAGTGGATAAAGAAGATGTGGTACATATATACAATGGAATATTACTCAGTTATAAAAAGAATGAAATAATGCCATTTGCAGCAACATGGATGGACCTAGAGATTATCATATCAAATGAAGTAAGTCAGACAGAGAAAGACAAATATCATATGATATCACTTATATGTGGAATCTAAAAAGTGATACAAATGAACTTACTTACAAAACAGAAATAGACTCACAGATGTAGAAAACAAACTTATGGTTCCCAGGGGAGAAGCGGGGGAGGGATAAATTGGGAGATTGGGATGGACATAGACACACTACTATATAGAAAATAGATAACTAATAAGGACCTACTGTACAGCACAGGGAGCTCTACTCAATACTCTGTAATAACCTATATGGGAAAAAAATCTAAAAAAAGAGTGGGTATATGTATATGTATAACTGATTCACCTTGCTGTACAGCAGAAACTAACACAACATTATAAATCAACTATACTCCAATAAAAATTAAAAAAAAAAAGAAATTAGTAATGGAACAAAAACATCAAACTGCAAAGAGTTGGAAGAGGAAATGACTAAAGATAAGGGCTAAAATCTATGTAATAGAAACCAAACACAGTAGAAAGGACATACAAATCCAAAAGCATTTCATTAAAAAAATCAATAACATCGATGATCTTCTTGTGAGACTGATAAAGGCAAAAAGAGACACAGCAAAAATATGCTTGAGTAGAATGAGAAAATCAGATAACCACAGATCCAGGGACAGGTGAGACTATTGTAAAAGAACACTACTTACAACCCTCTGGCAACATACTTGGACACAGATGGTTCCCTTGCGAAATGTAAAAATTACCAGAATTAAACCAAGAAGGGGAAACCTGGAATAAATCAATTACCATAGATTAACCTGAAAAGGCGATTAAAAATACACCACTGAAAAGAGTACCTGGGACAAGATGTTTTCACGACTGAGCCCCAATTCCCAGCTAATACTCATGCATTTAATCTATTTCAAACTACAGAAATGTGGATTGCCACATCCTCAATTTATTTTACAAAGCTAGCATCCCTTTAACACAAAACTTTATAACAATAGTAACAGTGATTAAAAGGAAAGGAAAGGGTAGACCAATAGTTCTTATGATTATAGATGGAAATATTTTAATTAATATTAAAAATATTTTCTAAATTGCCTATCACCTGGGAAAAAAGAAATCTGAATCCCCTATCTCACACTATGTACAAAAAATAAACTCCTGATGAATTAAAACTTAAATATAAAATAATACAAATCCAAGAAGAACATTCAGGAAATTTTACTTACCTCTGAGGAGTTTAGAAGACTCCTTAAGCAAGAACACCTTCCAAGTTGACAGCTTGAACCTTATGGAGTCTGACACAGACTAACGACTTGAACCCCAGTCTGGGCACCCACTCATCTCCTTGCTTTATGAGAGGGCTCCAGGTGAGCCAAGGATGCTCTGCCCATGCAGGAAGGTATTGGATTCAGTCTTCTTTTTCCTCCTTTTGGACAAGGTGGAGAGATGTAGACCTGGTGATAGACCCCTCAGATGGTTTTTTTTTTTTTTTTAAGAAATCTCCATTTAAATTTTTATTTATTTATTTATTTATGGCTGTGTTGGGTCTTCGTTTCTGTGCGAGGGCTTTCTCTAGTTGTGGCAAGTGGGGGCCACTCTTCATCGCGGAGCGCGGGCCTCTCACTATCGTGGCCTCTCTTGTTGCGGAGCACAGGCTCCAGACGCGCAGGCTCAGTAGTTGTGGCTCACGGGCCCAGCCGCTCCGCGGCATGTGGGATCCTCCCAGACCAGGGCTCGAAGCCGTGTCCCCTGCATTGGCAGGCGGATTCTCAACCACTGCGCCACCAGGGAAGCCCCTCAGATGGGTTTTTATCAACTAAACAGTAAGAAAGTGGCTTCTGCTGTCATATCACCCCAACCCTCTCCTAAGCAAACTTGTTTTGGGGTCCACCTCATAACCAAAAGAGCATATCAATACTTATTTCTCAAACATGGAGATGATACAAAGCAATAGTTAATTTAGTGGACAACAGGCTTAGATGCAGGAAAATTTTTTATAAATTAGGATTATGGTTCTAAACTAACAAGGTAGAATTTTCTAAATCCTGAGTAAGACGAAACAGGCAAAATCAAAACCAAAAAAAAAAAAAAGCCCTCACTATTATGTCCATATTGAGAGTTACAAAATGTCGATGCCATTATCCAGATGGTCTTTCTCTTGGACATTTATCTAACACAAATTCAAAACAAGAAATAAAGAACACGCATAAAAATAATTTATCATTTGGATTAGCATTAAATGATTTTACTATGAAATAGGTGTACATGCAGTTAAATGTTGGAAGGGCAATTTTTTTTTCTCCCCTTGTTTACGTAGAGATTGGGAAAGGCCAGCTTCAAGGTAGCTGGAGGGATGTCCTGGGGATTTGGGATGACTTAGCTTCAGAGACGGCCCATGGTACAAGGACAGGAGGCTTTATTTACAACGCATTGTTCAGATGGTGGGCAGATACACTGGGCCCTTAATTGACCAGAGCACGTCTGGGGTGCAGTGTCTGAATGTGAGCAGGCCCTTGTCAGCCCAGAATGGGCAGCCAGGCCCCACCCTGTGTGGACCATGGGCTCCCCAAAGAGAAGGGGTGCTGCCCTCTCTGGATGGACCACCTGCATGTACCACATGGTCCCCAGCACATCTGCACCAGCTCTTTCCCGCCGTGATACTCCCCTGCCCACTTCTGGGGACACGTGAGATTGTGCTGTTCCATGACATCCAGGCTGACACTCCACTCCTTAAACATTTCCTTCAGGACACCAGACCGACAGATGAGACCACAGCCGGACCATCTGATTTTAGTGCACAGGGAAAAGCTCAGAGAGTGGAGTTTCACCTGGAGAAAGTGATTCTGGGCCTCTCACTCCTCCTCTCCGTGCATTAAAAATAAATACCCTTCTTTAGAAAAGAAAACAAAGGAAAAACCTTAAGCTCCATGTCATAAATATATTTTCCAGGAAGAAAAACTGGGAGCCCCCATCTGCTTACTGGCCTCAAATCAGTGGAGATTTGGTCACTTGCTGGAGCTGACAATCAATGGCCAACAGCAGCGAGCATTTCAGGAGCCTGTCTCTGACGGGATGCTTTAGGATGGAAGAGACAGAAATTCCGGCTTGAATTTGCTGGAATATGAGGACTGGTGCTGGGGCTCCGGCCTGGGCGCCATGCTGACTGATCCTGAGGTCCCCAGCTGTTCCCCCTGAGTGCTGGCTTCACCCCGGGATGCAGCCAGTCCAGGCCTCTCCACCTGCTAAAAGACTTCAGAGGAACAGAAAGCACTGATCTCTTCCTGCAGCTCTTGATCAAAAGTGAGGACACTTCTCTCAGAAATTTCCAGCAAGCTTGCTCATTGTTTTGTGGTCAAAGTCAACCACGTACCCATTCCTGATCATCCACCTGCAGGCGAGGGGGACCCCTTGCCCCATCAAGCCCTGGCTGAGTCGGTGGGTAGCGTGTGGTCATAGACCTGAACCCAACCAGTTCAGTTCAGAAGGAGAAAGGGCAGATGACCAGAATGTATGTATTACACCACATACATTCTCAAGGTTTTTCTTTCCCTATTAAAAATTCTATATGTTGACCATGGAAAATGTGGAAAACACAGAAAGGCATGAAAAAGACACACATTGTTAATAGCCTGCACTATTCAATACATCATACAGGGGGTCTCCAACGTCTTATGGCTGTTGCTGGCTTTAATAAAGGTAGAAGTATAAATCTACAAATTTACAAAATAGCATCATTTATTTACATTTCTTTTGTACTTATTTATTTTCTTGAAGTCAGAGTAATACATTTTAACTTTTTTGTTTCAGTATCTCTGACTAAATATGGCAAATGGGAACTGAAACAAAAATCAAAAGATTAAATACTTATTATTCCAAATTCATGAGTGCTCAAAGCTGCATTAAAACTGCTGTTCAATAGTTTTATATAATTCAGTTTTATTACTTTGTAACATTCCACTATTATAGGGTTGGCCAAAAAGTTCATTTGTGTTCTTCTGTAAGATGTGACAAAAACCTGAACAAACTTTTTGGCCAGCCCCATATTTATTTAACTAGTATCGTATTATACAGTGTTTAGGTTTCTCCCCCTATATCCCATGATTTAATGTCCTGCAGAAAGTGGTTTAATTATAACTCCATACGAACTCTAGGGAGGGGAATAATAAAATACCTAGGAATGAACCTACCGAAGAAAGCAAAAGACCTGTACTCTGAAAACTATAAGACGCTGATGAAAGAACTTGAAGACAACATAAACAAATGGAAAGATATACCATGTTCTTGGACTGGAAGAATCAGTGTTGTTAAAATGACCATACTACCCAAGGCAATCTACAGATTCAATGTAATCCCTATCAAATTACCAATGGCATTTTTCACAGAACTAGAGCAAAAAAATTTTTTTAATTTGTGTGGAACAACAAGGACCCTGAATAGCCAAAACAATCTTGAGAAAGAAAAACAGAGCTGAAGGAATCATGATCCCTGACTTCACACTATACTACAAAGCTACAATAAGCAAAACAGTATGGTACTGGCACAAAGACAGACATATAGACTGATGAAACAGGACAGAAAGCCCAGAAATAAACCCACACACTTATGGTCAATTAGTCTGTTGATGTTTGTTACTGAAGGCCTCGGCTCTCAATCCTCTTTTTACCTCCTTGCTTCCCTTCCCCCACTTGCCAGGATTGTGTGTTGTCACTTTAAAGCTAACTGAATATATTTCCTAAGAACAGCTTGACAAGTGCACTGTGTGTGGTAATATGTGCAAGAGAAGTCTAAAGAAACAGGCCCCCACTCCACGGAGGATGAATTTGCATTTTGAAATAAAACAAGTCTATGTGGCTGCCAAGTGAGAGGGGGGTGGGGGAGGGAAGGATTGGGAGTTTGGGATTAGCAGATGCAAACTATTATATATACAGTGAGTAAACAACAAGGGCCTACTGTATAGCACAGGGAACTATATTCAATATCCTGTGATAAACCATAATGGAAAAGAATGTGAAAAAGACTGTATATACATATATATATATACACACATATATATGTAAATATATATATATATATATATATATATATAACTGAGTCACTTTGCTGTACAGCAGAAATTAACACAACATTGTAAATCAACTATTTCAAAAATAAATAAATAATAAAACAAGTCTAAATGATACCCTTAGTTAAATGTAGTCCACATTCCCCCATGAAATGGAAATATAAAACTATCACTTCCCTGAGGTTTTTCTTTTTGTCATCAAATACTTCACCAGGGCATAAGAACACGGTAGTGATTATTTTTTAAAGCCAAATATTTTCTTACAATGGAAACACACATAAAGTTGAAGTCTGAATAACTTGTCACAGTGTGTGATAACATGATGATCGTATTGCTGGATCTATATATGATCATAGATATTCCATTATCACATATCAACAAAATGTCATAGTTTGGTCAAGTGACCTTGACTGTTCCTAAAATGTGTTTGAGAGAGCTTACCATAGGACGTAGTAACAGGGTTAAAATCAAAACAATTAAGAATATGGAAAGAGGAAGAAAGTATGCTAATCACAGAGCCTGATATCTTCATGAACACTAAATATCAAGTTTGACTCAGAGTTTCCTTGAGCAAAAAGGGGAACAGAAGTTACATAGCTCTGCTCACCAGAAAGAAAAAAGTGCCTGCTCCCACCCACCCCTCTGCAAAATTCAGAAAGACAATTGTTTTGTGGAGTGTTTTGGACAGTAAGTATCACAGAAGATGATTTTTTCCAGCAGCATTGTGTAACAAATGGAGAAGTGATTTCCTATGTGTGCTTCTGGTAAAACCTCCCAGGAAAGTTCCAGAGTCAGATATTGTGGGGAAAGTCTGGTATAAACCAAGTTAAACAGGCTGGTTCCTGTGAGGCTTTCCTTTCAGACCCTTCAATATGCACTTGTGTATTCGATTAATCATGGAACTTTTGTCTGTGAAGATCTGTTAACATCTGGCAGAACTGGTGTCCTGCAGAACAGTGTTTGGGAAACACACTTTAGATGTTCTTTCTTAAAATGTTTTTCCTTATCCTGGATTTTGATCAGAGTGGCAAAGCTGACAGGTTGAGATTAGATTCTCCGAGGAGAAGTCAGTCTTCTGATTTTCCACATGGCTGAAGGCAGAGGGACAGATGGAGAGCAGTGACACAAGACTAGGTGACTTGGTGATCTTTTGTGAAAGTTCTGAAGCCTAACCAGGCTTCTTGCCCTAAAGAGAATTGAGTACCAGTGGACAGAACATGAGTTTTCCTTGAAGCAGTTTTAGATTCACTTTACCACCCAGGAAAGGTATTCAATTATTAAGATTTCTCACCCTAGAGGATGTCTAAGCCACATTACTGGAACATGTAGGACAATCAAAAAGTCTACAAGTGGGGATGCTGACCCGGTTTTCTTCATAAAGGACACAAGAATTTTTATTCCCATAAGCAGATTGATCAACCTTCCCATAATCCCCTCACACCTATATACAACGTTTCTAAATATATATTCTGTTTGGATGTTGTTAAGATAATATATCTAAGTCATGTTGCCAAATACTAGGTTAAGCTAGTTAAAGGAAAGATAAGTTACAAGCTTCCATTTTAAAAGAGTAGATTGAAAACATCTCCACTTGTTACCGTTAAAGAACAGCAATAATAATGAAATAAATAGGAAGGGTCTTGAGTGGATGAAAGATTTTAACATACTTCTGGGAGAAGGAAAGTGGATGAAGGTATTATGGTGAAGGTATAATGAGGAAGCCAGAGGCAAGGCTGTATGCAAAAGAGGGCTACAGGGGGTCAGGGAAGAGATCCTTCCTGAAGAAACTCAGGGGGCTTCAGATCCAGAGATGGTGAGGTTCCTAGAGGCTGGCAGTCCAGTGTTTATCACAAGGCAAAGAAGCCAGGGAGATTTTCTTTAGAGAAATTGACCTGGTTGGGTGGGGATGGACTAATGGTTTAGGAAACCTGAAATTTTGGAGATCCCCAGCCAAAAGGCTGTCCATCCAGCCATGTACCCAGAGCTCCCCATCAGCTTTCCCATTCAGACCTAATGAGGAAACAAACCTACTTACACAACAGCAGAGGAAAGTTACATCGGTCCCCTAAAAGCAATCTACTCCTAGGAAAACAGAATCATCAGACATACATGGACACCAGGAATGTGAAAAAGTAAACAAGCAAAAAACTGAACTTGGAAAATCAAGAAGTTAAAAGATTCTAATTTATATCACCATGGAGAAGATATTACATCCATAAAACAAGAAGAGGGTGCTATGAAAAAGGAATAAAATCCATAAAGAGTACAAGAAAACAATATATACTGCTTTTTGTATTTTGTTGTAGAAATCTTTGTCTCATACTCAGAATAACTTCTTCCATATTGTGCTTTAGAAGTGTTATTGTTTTACCTTTCACATGTAGAACAATCATCTAGAATTGATTTTGTGTACTGGGTGAGGTGTGAGTGTAAAAGTGATCCAGTTCTATTTACTGAAAAGAACTCTTTCCCAACTACTCTGGACTATCATAAATGTAAGTATCCACATATGTGTGAGTTTATTTCTGAACTTTTACTTTATTGGTTTATTTGCCTATTCTTGTCTCAATACCACTCTGTAAATTTGTAGTAAGTCTTGATATGAGGAGTGGAAATATTCCAGCTTTTCTCCTTCCATCATAGTCTTGGATATATTTTCCATTTGCATTTCAATATATATTTTAGCATCAATTTGTTATTTCCACAAAGAAAAAGAAGAAGAAGGAGGAGGAGGAGGGGGAGGGGGGGAGGAGGAGGAGGAGGGGGAGGGGGAGAAAAAGAAAAAACCTGCTGGGATTTTGGTTGAGACTGTATTAAATCCATATAGATTAATTTAGGATGAATTGACATCTTTTTCACCCTTTGATCAACAAACATAGCATATTCATTTGTGTAGTTTTCTAAAATTCCTTAAAATGTTTTCTGTGTAGAGGACTTGCATGTTTTTCATTGAAATTATTCTTAGCACTTTAATTTTTTAAGCTATTGTAAATAGTAAATTCAAGTTTCTTAGTTTGGAATTTTTGCTGCTGAACAGAAATGTAATTGATCCTTAAAACCTTTTTATTTTGAAATAATTATAGTACTACAAGTAAAGTTCTTTCACAAGAAGTTGCAAAAATAGTACAGAGAGGTTCCAGGTCAGTTTTTTCCAATGGTAACACCTTACCTAATTATAATGCAATATCAAAACTGGGAAATCCACACAATCTACTTAGATTTCACAGATTTCCATGCACTTATTTATGTGTGTTTATAGTTCTATGAATTTTATCACATGTGCAGATTCATGTAACCACCACCACAATCAAGATACAAGAACCGTGCCATAACCACAGAGATGTCTCTCAAGCTGTCCCATTATAGTATGAGCACCACCTCTGACATCCCCAAACACTGGCAACCACTGTTCTGCTCTACATTTCTATATTTTTGTCATATCAAATAAATGGAATCATACAGTATGTAATATTTTGAGATTATCCTCTTTTCACTCAGTGTAATGCCTTTGAGATCCATACAAATTGTTGCTGGTATCAAGTTTCTTCCTTTCCATTGCTGAGTAGCATTCCATGGTATGGATGTATCAAAGTTCAACCATTCACTCACTGAAGGACATTTGGATTGTTTTCTATTTTTACCTATTATAAATAAAGCTGCTATAGATCAATGGAACAGGACAGAAAGTCCAGAAATAAACCCACGTACTTATGGTCAATTAAACTATGACAAAGGAGGCAAGAATATACAATGGAGAAAAGACAGTCTCTTCAATAAATGGTGCTGGGAAAACTGGACAACTGCATGTAATAGACTGAAATCGGAACATTCTCTAACACCATATACAAAAATAAACTCAAAATGGATTAAAGACCTAAATGTAAGACCAGGTACTATAAAACTCCTAGAGGAAAACATAGGTAGAACTCTCTCTGACATAAATCGCAGCAATATTTTTTTGGATCTATCTCCTAGAGTAATGGAAATAAAAACAAAAATAAACAAACGGGACCTAATTAAACTTAGAAGCATTTGCACAGCAAAGGAAACCATCAACAAAACGAAAAGACAACCTACAGAATGAGAGAAAATATTTGCAAACAATGCAACTGACAAGGGATTTTCAAAATATACAAACAGCTCACACAGCCCAATATCAAAAAAACAAACAACCCAATCAAAAAATGGACATAAGATCTAAATAGAGGTTTCTTCAGAGAAGACATACAGATGGACAACAGGCACATGAAAAGATGCTCAACATCGATAATTACTAGAGAAATGAAAATCAAAACTACAATAAGGTACCACCTCGCATCGTCCAGAATGGCTATCATCAAAAAGTCTACAAATAATAAATGCTGGAGAGGGTGTGGAGAAAAGGAACCCACCTACACTGTTTGTGGGAATGTAAATTGGTGCAGCCACAATGGGGAACAGTATGGAGGTTCCTTAAAAAACTAAAAGTAGAGTCCCCATATGATCCTGCAATCCCACTCCCGGGCATATATCCAGAGAAAATTCTAATTCGAAAAGATACATGCACCCCAATGTTCATAGCAGCACTATTTACAATAGCCAAGACATGGAAGCAACCTAAGTGTCTATCAACAGATGAGTGGATAAAGAAGATGTGGTATATATATATATATATATATATATATATATATATATATATATATACACACACACACACACACACACATACATACATACATACATACACACAATGGAATATTACTCAGCCATAAAAAAGAGTGAAATAATGTCATTTGCAGCAAGTCATTTGCAGCAATATTGATGGATTTAGAGATTATCATACTAAGAGAAGTAAGTCAAAGACAAATATCATATGATATTGTTTACATGTGGAATCTAAAAAAATGACACAAATGAACTTATTCACAAAACAGAAATAGACTTACAGACATAGAAATCAAATTTATGGTTACAAAAAGGGAAAGGGGGTGGGGGAAGGATAAATTAGGAGTTTGGGATTAAAATATGTACACTATATATATAAAATAGTTAACCAACAAGGACCTATTGTATAGCACAGGGAACTATACTCAATATCTTGTAATAACCCATAATGAAAAAGAATCTAGAAAAGAATATATGTATTTTCCATATACCTGAAACTAACACAACATTGTAAACCAATTATTGGGTTGGCCAAAATGTGCGTTCGGTTTTTTTCCATAAGATTGCTCTAGTAGCACGTAGTTGTCTTTAACGTCACTAAAAACAATCTTGTTAGATTGTATGTGACAGCTATCATATCAGTGTGCATTTTAAAAAAGACATCAAATCCATAAATGGTCAGAAGTCCTAAATAGACATTTCTCCAAAGAAGATATACAGATTGTCAACAAACACATGAAAGAATGCTCAACATCATTAATCATTAGAGAAATGCAAATCAAAACTACAATGAGATATCATCTCACACCAGTCAGAATGACCATCATCAAAATATCTACAAACAATAAATGCTGGAGAGGGTGTGGAGAAAAGGGAACCCTCATACACTGTTGGTGGGAATGTAAATGGATACAGCCACTATGGAGAACAGTATGGAGATTCCTTAAAAAACTAAAAATAGAACTACCATATGACCCAGCAATCCCACTACTGGGCATATACCCTGAGAAAACCATAATTCAAAAAGAATCATGTACCACAATGTTCATTGCAGCTCTATTTACAATAGCCAGGACATGGAAGCAACCTAAGTGTCCACTGACAGATGAATGGATAAAGAAGATGTGGCACATATATACAATGGAATATTACTCAGCCATAAAAAGAAACGAAATTGAGTTATTTGTAGCAAGGTGGATGGACCTAGAGTCTGTCATACAGAGTGAAGTAAGTCCGAAAGAGAAAAACAAATACCATATGCTAACATATATATATGGAATCTAAAAAAAAAAAAAGTCATGAAGAACCTAAGGGCAAGATGGGAATAAAGACGCAGACCTACTAGACACAGACCTACTAGAGAATGGACTTGAGGACACGGGGACAAAGTGAGAGAGTGGTAGTGTATATATGGATATATATGGATATATATACATATATATGGATATATATACACTACCAAATGTAAAATATGGGATATTTGGATATATATGGATATATGGATATATATGGATATATATAGATAGATATACACTACCAAATGTAAAATAGATAGCTAGTGGGAAGCAGTCGCATAGCACAGGGAGATCAGCTCGGTGCTTTGTGACCAGCTAGAAGGGTGGGATAGGGAGGGTGGGAGGGAGCGAGATGCAAGAGGGAAGAGATATGGGGATATATGTATATGTATATGTATAACTGATTTACTTTGTTATAAAGTAGAAACTAACATACCATTGTAAAGCAATTATACTCCAATAAAAATGTTAAAAAAAAAAAGTCAGAAGAGCTCAAAAAAAAAAAAGACATCAAAATCGGTGAATTTTTGTGTAGCCATTTTAAAATTGAAGATGAAAGAAAAAAACCAACATTTTTGGCATATTATGATTTATTATTTCAAGAAAGGTAAAAACGCAACCGAATAGCAAAAAAAGATTTGTGCAGTGTATGGAGGTGCTGTGACTGATTGAACGCGTCAGAAGTGGTTTGCGAAGTTTTATGCTGGAGATTTCTCGCTGGATGAAGCTCCACAGTCGGGTAGACCAGGTGAAGTTGATAGCGATCAAATTAATTGAGAACAATCAACGTTATACCAAGCGGGAGATAGCCAACATACTCAAAATATCCAAATCAAGCACTGAAAATCATTTGCACCAGCTTGATTATGTTAATGGCTTTGATGTTTGGGTTCCACATAAGTTAAGTGAAAAAAACCTTTTTGACCATATTTCTGCATCCGATTCTCTACTTATACATAATGAAAACGTTCTGTTTTTAAAACAGATTGTGACAGGCAATGAAAAGTGGATACTGCACAACAATGTGGAACAGAAGAGATCGTGGGGCAAGTGAAATGAACCACTGCCAACCACACCAAAGGCTAGTCTTCATCCAGAGAAGGTGATGTTGTGTATATGGTGGGATTGGAAGGGAGTTCTCTATTATGAGCTCCTTCCAGAAAGCCAAACGATTAATTCCAACAAGTACTGCTCCTAATTAGACCAACTGAAAGCAGCACTCGACCAAAAGCATCCAGAATTAGTCAACAGAAAACACATAATCCTTCATCAGGATAACACAAGGCCGCATTTTTTTTTTCTTTTTAGTGCAGAATCTTTATTATTCTTTCCATGTAGAATTTATTTTTTGTATATTGTATAAGATAGGGATCCAATTTTATTTCCCCCAAATTTAATGGCCAGATGTGCCAGAACTAGTTATTAAATAACCTACCCTCATTCTCCTAAATTGAATTTTCATATATAACACTGTTGTATGTATAGTGATCTACTTCCAGGTCCTCTATTTTGTAGACCACATGTTTCTTTGATGACCAGGCAAAAACTGTTACACCTTGGCTGGGAAGTTCTGATTCATCCACCGTATTCACCAGACATTGCACCTTCGGATTTCCACTTATTTAGGTCTTTACAAAATTCTCTTAGCAGAAAAAATTTCAATTCCCTGGAAGACTGTTAAAGTCACCTGGATCAGTTCTTTGCTCAAAAAGACTAAAAGTTTTGGGAAGATGGAATTATGAAGTTGCCTGAAAAATGGCAGAAGGTAGTGGAACAAAAGGGGGAATGCATTGTTCAATACAGTTCTTGGTGAAAATGAAAAATGTGTCTTTTATTTGTATGTAAAAACCAAATGCAGTTTTTGGCCAACCCAATATATTTCGATAAATGTTTTTCAAAACATAAAATAAAACAAAAACAAAACACTGCAATGAACATTTACTTTCAGGTTTCTTTGCGGACGTAAGTTTTTATTTCCCCAGATTAAATAAGTGCAAGTGCCAGGTCATATGGGGAATGCATATTTTGTTTTTTAAGAATTGACCAGGGCTTCCCTGGTGGTGCAGTGGTTGAGAGTCTGCCTGCCAATGCAGGGGACACGGGTTCGAGCCCTGGTCTGGGAGGATCCCACATGCCGCGGAGCGACTGGGCCCGTGAGCCACAACTGCTGAGCCTGCGTGTCTGGAGCCTGTGCCCCGCAACGAGAGGCCGCGACAGTGAGAGGCCCGCGCACCGCGATGAAGAGTGACCCCCGCTTGCCACAACTAGAGAAAGCCCTTGCACAGAAACGAAGACCCAACACAGCCAAAAATTAATTAATTAATTAATTAAATTTAAAAAAAAAAGAATTGACCAAACTCATTTCCAAAGTGGCTACAGACTTTTTGCATTCCTACCAGTCATATATGAGCGATCCAGTTTCTCCACATTCTCACCAGCATTTGATGTTGTCATTATTTTGTATTTTAGGTCTAATAGGTTCATTTATAGTGATCTCTCATTTTGGTTTTAATTTGTGTTTCCTAGTGGCTACTGATGTTGAAAATAATTTCAAGTACTTATTTGCCATTATCCTCTTTGATGAAATATCACTTCATGTCTTTTGCCCATTTTCTAATTGGGTGGTATGTGTTTTTACTGTTGAGAGTTCTTTATGTATTCTAGATGTGAGTTCTTTGTCAACTATAAGGTTTGCAAATATTATCTCTTATTCTGAAGCTTATCTTTTCATCCTTCTAAGAGTGTCTTTTGCAGAGCAAAAGTTTTTAATATTGATGAATTTTAATCTATGAATTCTTCCTTTTTTGAATCACACTTTTGGTGTTATGTCTAAGAACTCTTCATCTAGTCCTAAGTTCCAAAGATTGTCTCCTATGTTTTCTTCCAAAAGTGTTATTGTTTATGTTTTACATGGAAGTTCATGGTACATATTGAGTTAAATCTTGTACGAGTAGTGTGGCTGAGACCAAGATTCTCTCTCTCTCTCCCGTCTACGGATGTCATGTTTCTCCAGCACTATTTGTGAAAAAGTCTATCCTCCTTCATTGCATTGCTTTTGCATCTTTGTCAAAAATCAGCTGGGCATTATTGCGTGAATCGGTTTCTGGGTTCTCTATTCTGTTCCACTCTTCTGTGTGTGTATTCCTCCGCCAACATCTCACTGTGTTGATGACTCTAGCTATGAAGAAAGTTTTAAAATCAAGTAGAGTGATTCTTCCCACATTATACTTTTTTTTTTCCAAAACTGTTTTTGCCGTTCTAGCTCCTTAACCTTCCATATAATAAGCTTAGAATAAACTTGTCTAGATCTACAAAAAAATTCTTTCTGGGATTTTTATGCAATTGCATTAAATCTATAAATAGATTTGAGGAAAAGTAACATCTCTTATATTGATGTCTTTTAATTATATTATATTGATGTAATATAATACTGATGTCTTTTAATGCTTAAACATGGTACATCTAATTTATTTAGATCTTCTTTGATTTCTTTTATTAGTACTCTGTAGTTTTCAGCATACAAGTTCTCTACATGACTTGTTAAATTTATAGCTAAATAATTCTATTTTTTTGAGAGATGGTAAACGGTATTGTGTTTTTAATTTTGTTTCCACCTGTTCATTGCTAGTATAAACACACAAATATCAATCACATTTCTATGTACAAAAAGTAAATATGTGGAATCCAAAATTAAAAACATAATACCTTGACTTCCCTGATGGTCCAGTGGTTAAGATTTCGCCTTCCAGTGCAGGGGGTGCAGGTTTGATCCCTGGTCAGAGAGCTAAGATCCCCCGTGCCTCATGGCCTAAAAACCAAAAAACATAAAACAGAAGCAATATTGTAACAAATTCAATAAAGACTTTAAAAACTATCCACATTAAAAAAATCTTAAAAAACTAAAAAATAAAAACATAATACCATTGGGAATTCCCTGGTGGTCCAGTGGTTAAGACTCAGAGCTTTCACCGCCATGGGCCCGGGTTCAATCCCTAGTCGGGGAACTAAGATCCCACAAGCCATGCAGTGTGGCAAAAAAAACCCAAAAACAAAAACAAAACAAACAAACCTAAAACAAACAAAAAAAACACCCACAATACCATTCACAATGAGATGCTACTATCCACCTGTTAGAATGGGTAATGTTCAAAACACTGATAAGACCAAATGCTGACGAGGGTGTGGAGCAGCAGGAACTTTCATTCATTACCGGTGGGAATGCAAAATGGTGCAGTCACTTTAGAAAATAGCTTGGCAATCTTTTACAAAGCTAAACAAATTCTTACCATACCATCCAGCTATCACTCTCCTTGATATTTAACTGAATGAGAGGAAAACTCATCTCCACCCGAAAACCTGCACACAAATGTTTATAGCAACTTTATTTGTAATTGCCAATAATTGGAAGGACCCAAATGTCCCTCAGTAGGTGACTGGATAAAGAAACCGTGGTATATCCATACAATGTAAATTTTCCAGCAAAAAAAAAAAAAAAAGGAAATGAGTCGTCAAGCCACAAAAAGACATGGAAGAATCTTAAATTGCTAAGTGAAAGAAGCCAGTCTTGAAAGGATATATACTCTAAGACTCCAACTCTATGAGATTCTGGAAGAGGAAAACTATGGTTACAGTAAAAAGATCACTGGTTGCAAGAGGTTCAATCAGTGGGTGGCTCAAGTTTTTTGCTCCTTTGTGCATGTCTGTGAAAGCACCATGATTATTCATTTTTAAGGTTACAAATGAATTTTAGCAATTAGGCTTCACAAATACAGAAATTGAAAATAACGAGGAGGGACTGTAATTTATCTTTGTCTTCTGGCTGCTTTTAAGATTTCCTCTTTATCTTATTTTTAGCAGGTTTATAATGATGTATCTAGGTGTGTTTTTCTACCTGCTTGGGGATTACAGAGCTTCTTCAATTATTCACTTAATGTCTTTTTTATCAAAGTGGAAAGAGCATTGCCTGCAATCTCTTCAAATATTGCTTCATTTTTACTTTCCTCTTCTTCTGGGACTCCAGTCTCTACATATGTTAAGACTCTTACACTGCATTCCCTATGTCTCTTATGTTCTTTTCTGTATTTCCCATGCTTTTTCTCTGTGTGATTCATTCTGGAGATTTTCTATGGACCTACTTTCCAGATCACTAATCTTGTATTTTGCTGTATCTAACCTGCTGTTAAACTCATCTGTGGAGTTTCTTGGTTTTGGTTGTATTTTTTAAAATTATTTTATTTTTTAAAAAATGTAACAAAATTTACCATCTTAACCATTTTAAGTGTACAGGTCAGTATTGTTAAGTACATTCACATTGTTGGTCAGTCAATCTCCAGAACTCTTTTCATCTTGCAAAACTGAAGCACTGTACCTATTACCCAATAACTTCCTATTCCACCCCTCCACACCCCCAGCTCCTGGAAACCACCATTCTGCTTTCTGCTCCTCTGAACTTGACTCAGCTAGATTCCTCACATAAGTGAAATCGTGTAGTGTATGTCTTTTGTGACTATTTCACTTAGCTTAATGTCCTTAAAGGTTCATCCATGTTGTAACACGTCAGAATTTCCTTTTTAACGCAGAATAATATTCTGCTGTATTATAGACCACATTTGCTTATTGGTTCATCCATCAGTGGACACTGGGTTGCTTCCACCTTTTGGCTGTTGTGAATTATGTTGCCATGCAGATTAGATTTTTTTTTTATTGGAGTATAGCTGCTTTACAGTGTTGTGTTAGCTTCTGTTGTACAATGAAGTGAATCAGCTATATGTATACATATATCCCCTCCCTCTTGGACCTCCCTCTCACCCACCCCCATCTCACCCATCTAGGTCATCACACAGCACTGAGCTCAGCTCCCTGTGCTATACAGCAGGTTCCCACTAGCTATCTATTTTACACATGGTAGTGTATATACGTCAATCCTAATCTCTCAATTCATTGCTATGAACATGGGTATACAAATATCTCTTCGAGACCTTGTTTTCAATTTTGGGGGGTGTATACTCATAAGTGGAATTGCTGGATCTTATGATAATTCAAGTTTTAATTTTGGGGAGGAACTGTCATACTGTTTTCCATAGCATCTGCATCATTTTACATTCCCAGAACAGCACACAAGGGCTCCAGTTTCTCTACATCCTTGCCAAAACTTGTTATTTTCTGGGGGTTTATTGTGTTTTGGGGTTTTTTTTAATGGTTTTAAAAAAAAATAATAGCCATCCTAATAGGCGTGAAGTGGTATCTCATTGTGGATTGACTTGTGATTCGACTTGTGATTCCCTGATGAATAGTGATGTTGACCATATTTTCATATGTTTATTGGCCATTTGTGTATATTCACTGGAGAAATATCTATTCAAGATTTTGCCCACTTTTTAATTGAGGTTTAAAAAAAATTGTTGTTGTTGAGTTACAGGAGTTCTTTACATATTCTGGATATTAACCCCTTATCACACGGGTCCCCAACACCCGGGCTGCGACTGGTGCTGGAACCAGGCTGCACAGCAGGAGGTGAGCGGCAGGTGAGCAAGCGAAGCTTCATCTGCCGCTCCCCATCACTTGCATTACCATCTGAACCATTCCCCCGCATCGCTCGCGTTACCACCTGAACCATCGCTCACATTACCACCTGAACCGTCACCCCCCATTGCTCACATTACTGTCTGAACCATCGCCCCCCCCCCCACTTTCCATGGAAAAATTGTCTTCCACGAAACTGTTCCCTGGTGCCAAAAAGGTTGGGGACCGCTGCCTTATCAGATAAATGATTGCAAATACTTTTTCATATTCTGTAGGTTGTCTTTTCACATCCATGGGGTTTTTAACAGTGGTTTCTGTTATTGAATTTTTATGATTCTATTTCATTCATTCTAGTTCTCTGCAGAAATTTCGAATTTTTATTTGATTCTATTTCGTTCATTCTAGTTCTCTGCAGAAATTTCCAATCTCTTCATCTCTTTTATTAAACATGATAATGAAATGATCCAGTGTAACTCCAATATCTGCATCACTTGTAGGTTCTTTCTCTAGTACATTTGTTTCCTGGTTTGGTTAACTTTTTTGTGATTTCTTACAATGCCTGATAATTTTTTAGTGCATGCTGGACATTGTGTATGAAAAATTGTAGACAAAATTTGAGGTTCACTAATGTTATCTTCCTCCACAAAGAATGTATTTTGCTTTCTGTCAGGCAGTTAGAATAGGGACACATCACCTTATCCAGTCTGGGTCTGAATGATTCAAAGTTGAGTTTCAGTCTTTTGGAAAGGCTAGTCTTTTTCTGGTTTGCTCTTAACTCACGTGTAGCCCTCGCATGGCATCAAGAGGAAGCCTGGGGTGTTTACCAGGGCTTCTCCTGCTTAGTGGGCAATTAACTGAAATTTTTGCCTCCCCAGACTCATGAGACTGCCAAAAGCTCTGCTTAGTTTCCCAGCTTCTTAGCTTCTGGCACCCATGCTGCTTCCGAATCAGCAAATGTCTGAAGGGAGAAGTGGAACAAAATGTTGAGTTCAGCTCAATGTGGCTTTTATCTCTGGGATTTTACACTCGTAAGTCTTGGCTGCTTTGGTAGCCCTGACGTCTACATTTTGTCTCTCCAGTCACTATGAGGTTGCTGAAAGTTCAACTCAATTTCCCAGCCTCTGCTGCTACTTCCTGCTCTTGGACCCATACCACTTTCAAATTAGCAAATCCCTCAAGGGTAGAAGCACTGAAGAATATTAGGTTCACCTGTATATAATTCCTTCTCTATAGCATCACGGCCCCTTAAATCCTGTCTGCATTAATAGTTCTCCAATGCTTTCAAACTGATTTGACTTCTACCTTTTATGGCATTTTAGTTGTTCTCAGTGGTCTGGAACATGCTATTCTATCATTGTCTGATACCTTTACCTGCACTTAAAAATAACAACATGATTGTTAAAATGGAAAAAAAAAAAGAAAAAGAAATCAGTACACAGGCTGAAGGCCAAAGTCAGGAAAAATTTGTAAGCAAGCTGAAAGAAAATGCTAAAAATTTTAATAAAAAAGAGAGAGAAAAAATGAGAGTCAATCCACCAGGTAGAACATCCAACTGATAGGAGTTCCTGTGATGTCAGAGCTAGTGAAAGTGGGGGAAAATTGAAAAAAAGGTCCCAGCATCAAATAAACTCACCAGACTTCAGATGGAAAGGGACCACTAAAGGAATAATTGGGGGGAAAATCCAGTAAATGAAAGAAGACTCATGAGTATTCAGAATACCAAAGGTAAAGGAAAAATCCTAGATGCTTCCAAAAGGGGAAACTTTCAAGTACCAAGGAATGAGAATCATACTGAATACAAGTCCTCACATCAGCAATAATCAAATGATATGACAATGGAACAATACCTTCATAATTCTGAGGGAAATGTATGTTAATATAGAATTTTATTCACAGGCAAACTATCAATCAAATATGAGACATGGAATGAACATAAACATTTTCAGAAAGACAAAGACCTAAAGTTTTCTTCCCATGTACCCTTTCTGAGGAAGTTACTCAAGGATATGCTTCAAGAAAATACGGAAGGAAAACAAGCCAGGGAAGGAAATGAAATCCAGAAAGCAGTTAGTATAACCCAGGTAGGGGAAGGGGCAGTGACCAGTAAAGGGAAGTTCCGGAATGAGAACTGGCCGCTCTCATAGACAGCAACTGGTCCAGGCTAGACCAGGAGGTTGCGATGGTCCTCAGGGATGTCTCTGAGAAAGATGGATTGCATTCTGTAGGAGGTATCAATGAAAGCCTGGGTGACTTGAAAGATAAGATGAAGACATCTTTCTTTAAAGGTACTTCAGGAGTCTAGGAAAAAAACTTCTGTTTAGGAAAATCATGGTTAAAACATAAACCATGGTTTCAGTAATTAATAGAGTACAGAAAAAGATCATCAGTTTCATCCAGATACCAGAACTATCTTCCTTTCAGTGGAATAGAGGTCATAACATTTGACTGTAAAGAGGGAAAAGTAGTTCTAGCAACCTCTTGACTAGGCAGAGAATAGTATCAGTATTTAGAGTTGGACTAATGTAAACACCATACCTCTATTTTCAAATTTCATAATCAACCCATAGACAAAGCATGAAAGACTTAAATATAGTAAAACGTGTTATTCAGTATGAAATAGTAAAAAAAAATTATAAAGCAAAACTTGAGAGGTAGAAGATAGAAAATGTGGTACAGGGCAGGGCATGGGGCTAGTGCTCTCATCTTACTCCATAAGGAAGTAACACATCCTGACTAAATTTGGTACAACCAAAAAATTGATGTTTACATGTTTCCCCCCCCCCCACTCTGGATTGCGCTCGTAGTTACTGGGTATACAATTTTGTCAAGACTCATCAAAATGTACATTTTTAATGGTTACATTTTATTGTATGTAAATTATACCTCAGTAGCTACTTTGGAATTAAACATTAAATTAAAAATATAACAAGTAGAAGAATAAAAATACACAATTCTGAAAAGCTGGGGAGGAGAGGACTAAGAAATGAGGGATAAATTAGTCAAAGCCTTGTTTTTCTCAACAGTGAGTTAATAAATATTTAAAGTTGGTAAATCAAGAAAAGAGGCATTTTAACAAATTAGAAAGTCTCTCCCGTTAAAACAGTGTGGCATTTGTGCATAGGTAGACTAACAGAACAAAACAGAAAATCCATAAATAGTCCCAATTGTGTATACAAACTTAGCATATGATAAAGATGTCCTCTCAAACCAGAGGGGATAAGCTGGGTTTCTTAATGTGCTGTAAAGTGTCAGGATAACCATATGGAAAAAGATAAAAAGCAGATGTATTCCTCACACTGCGCATCAGAATAAATCCAGATAAATCAAACATAAAGCGTTTCTTTAAAAAAAGAATCCATACCAATACTAAAAGCAAATGTGAGCAAATTACTCTATAACCAGGATTGGGGAAGCTTTCCTGACTCAAGATCAAAGACCACTACGCTCATGTCTAAAATACCAAGGAGTCAACTTGAGGAGGCTCCTACTGGCCAAAGCAGAACCACTGGAGCACTGACAATTCTGACTTTAAAAAAATATATATCAATTACAATGTGTTAAGTAGATCCTGATTCAAACCCACTGTTAAAAAATCACTGAGACAACGAGGGAAATTTGAATACTGAATGACATTTGCAGAAATCAGGAATTTCTGTTAGTTTTTTAGGTGTGATAATGATTTAGTCAATTTGGAAGTGGTACTGAAATATTTAAGGACCAAATGATCCAGTGTCTGGGAACTGCTTCAAAATACTCCATGAGGAGAATGGGGTGGGAAGATAGATGAAAGAAATGGCCATCCATGGGTAATAGCTGAGGCAGGGTAATGGATACACAGGGGTCCATCTTCTATTATTTTTGTATGCATTTACATTTTTCCATAATAAGGCTTTAAAAGGTGTTATAAGCTTTGCTGATTATTTATTGATACACTGCATAGTAGATATGAATTTAATCAACAACATTCAGCGCCAGAAGTGATGCATGATTTCTTTTTTAAATCAGATCCAATCCTCTAAGCTTCCACTGGTTAAAATGTTAAGAAATTCAAACAAAATCTTGTCTGGAGGATGGTGCTTCTCTGGAGGATCATATCAGAATCTTTGGAGCTTACATGTCATCTGAAAACAGCAGATAGGTCTCAATTCTTCAGCCCGTGGAAACATTCACCATTCAAGCCTGTGGAGTCTGTCCGTCACCTGGGGATCTTTGGCTCTGCCCCCTGCCAGACCTCAGGTTTTTGCACTCATTTCCTGTGACACTTCACCTCTTCAGGGGTGCCGTCACCTCTCCCCTTGGTTGGACCCTGCTCGGACTGTCATAACAAAAGACCACAGATTGGGTGGCTTACACAGCAGAGATTTATTTTCTCATAGTTCTCGAGGCTTGAAGTCCAAGATCAAGGTGCCGGCAGGTTGGGGTTCTCCTGAGGCCTCCCTCCATGGCGTGCAGACGGCTGCCTTCTTTCTGTGTCCTCACGTGGCCTTTCTCTCTGTGTGGACACTCGCGGTGTCTCTTCCTCTTCTTACAAAGACACGAGTCTTATTGCATCAGGGACCCATCCTTATGACCTCATTTAACCTCCACTGCCTCTAAAAAGGCCTTAACTCCACACAGAGTCACGTAGGGGGTTAGGGGTCCAACGTATGAATTTTGAAGGGACACAATTCAGTCCACAACAGGCCCCCTTTTGCTCCTCCCCAGTGGGCCTGGACTCTTAAACAGAGGTCTCTGCAGTGAACATGTCTTCCGGGTGCCTGGCAACTCCATCTGGCCTGAAGCGCAAACCCATCACTGACTGCAGGGATGAGAGAGGCAAGGGCCTGGCTGCCTTGGGCTGCGAAGAACCAATATGAGCCCTTCTGGGATTTCTCACAGTTCCAAGAGCAAAACATACACTATATCAATAAATGTACATATGCCAACTAAGCCACAGGGGTGACAGTCTCTGATTCCTTCTCGCTAAGGAACCTTCTAATAAGGGATAAGAGGTGTGGGCAAGTGACAGGCTCTCTCCCCTCTGGGAGTTCTTTGTACTTCTATATGATTGTGGAACTTGGCTCAAATGACTACGCTAACCTTACCCATTTTCCAACGTCCTTACTCTTCCTGTTTTTACTAACAACTTCTCTAGAAGAGTGGTTCTCAAGCGTGGTCCCAGACCACCTGCATATCCGTTAGAAATGCAAACTCTCTGGCCCTACCTCAGAGCTCCTGAACCAGAAACTCTGGGATCGGGCTCGGCAAACGGTTTTAACACACCCTCTAGGTGATGTGACACATGCTCAGGATTTGCTAGACCACTGAGGTGTCTGCACTTGGAAGGGCCGTGCAGCCTCACGGCTCCTTCTTCTCTCCTGTGCCCCAGCCCTCTCCTCGGGGTGCCTCGGGGCTTGCCACGACTGTGGGGAGGCCGGCATGTCTTTTCAACTCCTTATAATGAACTTCCTTTTGGAGTCTGAGCTACAATTAGATCCTCTTCCTTCACGTTATACAATAAACTCAGCATGCAACACAGTGGCTCATACATAGTATGGTACTTCACAAATATTGATTGACTGGATAAACTATTTCGTGCATAAAACTATAAAAACACTTACCTTGAGGCAGATGCTTCACGTTCAGTTTTATGGAGTTTACACATATGCTCTCAGATGGCTGAACTTGATGATCTGATCTTGGGGGATTGTTGTCTAAGACAAGAGTTTGGTCCTACTTCTGGCAGATTCCAGGAGGAGCATTCTCTTAAGCTACACGCAATTCACAACAATGGCTTCAACACAAACAGTGCAGTGGAAACTCCTGCATCTGGTTCTCCAGAATCATATCAAAGGATTGGGAGTATAAATTAAAACAAGGGTATTGTACTTCAACACAAGGGAGATTATGACCCGGACTCTTAGGCGATAGCTACCTGCCCTGCATTTTGGCCACAGTACAGGGTGAGTCAAGAGGAATGGAATACTCAGCTCTCGTCAGTCACTGGGTTATAAATGGATATGCCATGATGCACACGTCACAGAGCTACCATTGTGTTTCTCAGTTTCTGCACAGGTCCCATGCTTGCATGGATCGCACAGTGGCAGGAATCAGCGTCTGGACACAAAGGTGGGATGGGTTCTCCCCACAAGTACGAGAACCTCTGACCACTTCACGCTCAGCTCCCACCCCGTGACTCAGAGGTCCTGGCTGAACTCGCTCCCCGGCACTGGACGGGTCCTTCTGTCTAAACACTGACCACAAGCTGCACAGAACCTGCGACTTCTTGTGGGGCATGTGGAATCGCAGGGCTGCTGCCCTTCCTTCCTCCTGGCCTTGGGGCGACGAAGGGCTCACCGAGGAGGGAAGACAACATTACCAAGGGCACCACATCTTCTCACGGGGAAGAGCGAGGGCTTCTTACCCATCAGGCACTGCCAAACCGGCCCCTGATATGTGCCAATTATGTGGTCTGCCTATCCTGGCCTCTCTCACGTTTCTGTTTTAATGAAAACAATCAAAATTTCTAAAATCCAGCTTTCTTGATGAAAATATGAACAAGCTAAAATAGAGCAGAATCTGTACCTCCTTTGCCTCCCCATCCCAGGTATCATTCTGGTAGAACGCTGTCGTAAAAAAATTAAAGTGTTTTTAAAAACTACTTTAAAACACCAATCAAAATAATGTGCACTAAGGTGTAGAAAAACCAGAGTCTGGAGATGAACAGACCAGGTCCTAAGTCTCGCTAGAACTACCCCCTAGCAGGTTATTTCACTTTTTAGGAGTTCCAGTATCTTCTTCAGTAGAATGTATCAACAATATTTAGTTCAGATGATTCTAGAGGGGATTAACTGTGATAAGGTAGATAAAGCCTCTAGCACTGCACTGTCCAAAATGGTAGCCACTAGCCCCGAGTGGTGACGGAAAACTTAAAAAAGTGGCTCAGAACTGAGATGTGCTGTGTGAAATCCACAATTTCAGTGTGGAAAAAAGAATGTAAACTATCCTATTGTTTAAAGTCTTGATTACATGTTGAAATTATATTTTGGAATATATTGAGTTAACTAAAAACATATTAAAATGGGCACAATTAAGTATACGTTGTGTCTTACACTAGAGACTGACAAAGTGATGGTTTATGTTGCCAGCTGAACTTACTCGTGTTCACATCTTAAAAGCTGCTGCTGCTGCAACTACTCAAGTCATTAAAAAGTATCCCAAGATTGTTGACATCATATACTTTTGGGGTTCTTTTCTTGCAAGGTTAACTGTTTAAAAATTGCCATTATTCACCTGTCAAAATTACCACCATACTAGAAAACTAAAAAGGAAAAATAAATCTGATATTGACATTGACAGATATTACTCATAAACCCTAAGAGCAAAGCAGTATCGGTTCTCACTGTTGGATCTTTGAAGAACAGTATACATTTTGAACTTAATATCTACACCCATACCTCTTTTCTCTGCTTTATACACTAGCACCCCACTGTTTAAACAAGGCTGGAAATCTGAGACAGTTTTGGATCTGGGAAAAGGCAATCAGTCCTCTTTTTCAACCAAGAGGATTGACTAAAGGCAGAAAGCCCCCCAGAACCAAATGGTCTCAGGTCCAGGAGGACCTGCTCATTTCCCGTGGTGGGAAAGTCCCAGGATTCCTACTTGGTAGCTGCAGGGTTCCCTGGGGAGCCAGCCATGGTCCTGGGAAAGAGGAATCAAAGGTAGTGAGGCTCCCAGAGGGGCCCTGGGTGGGGCGTGAGGGGAGCTCTGCAGGGCAGTGAGCACCTCGGCGTGTCCTGGAGGAAGTTCCCATCCATGCCCTTGCCCATCCGCTCCTGCTGCAGTTACTCTCCAGATCGCTGCCTAAATACCTACTTGCTCAGAGGTTCATTCCTGTTTACAAGGAATACCAAGGCCGTTTTGCACTTGGGCTCAAGAATGTTCTCAAATGGCCCATGGACTGTTTACCAGCCTTATTTATATGCAGTCCCAACAAACCTCAGAGGTCCTCCCCTACATCCTAACAAACCTCAAGGGACCTCCTCTACATCCCAACAAGGTCAGCCTCAAGGGCATGGGCCTGACCGGCCATGGAAGTTGCCCATTTCCTTCTTCTGGTCCCTTCCATACTGAAAGCAGAATCTGTCTATGGGTTCAACCCACTTTTCCTAGATCTACCACTTGGCACCTCACAGAGCTACCCCTCCTGCCTCTAATTCTCTCTCCAAATAAAGTCAACAAGTGGTGCCCCATCTTCTCTTCTACAGGCCAAGCAGACATGTGTAAAAGCCCTTAGTACATGCCTGGGGCCTAGCAGACACACACGAAGTGTTTGCTGTCACCATTGTTCTTAAAGACTCCAAACTGGATTGATTAGTGGAACAATCTTCGGAGGTTTATAATGACTTCTCCTAATTATCTTTATTACCTTTTCTTTAAACCAGTCTTCTCGGGAACTGGCCTGGGGCCCTTCCCAGTCGGTCCCTCACCTGTGCCGAGGCTGCAGTTGGTCTGGGTCCCACGATGGGTGCATCCAGCCGGGTGTGACCTGACCGGAACGGGGACATCCTCTCCCACTTCACTGCTTTCTCCAATCAGCCCACACACACACCGGCTCTTTTGGCAGCCACGTTGCTGTTTTTGCTAAGAAGTAGAAACCTTTCCGGTTGCGCTGTTACTGAAGGCTCTGCTTTAACATCCAGCGCGCACTGAGCACTGGTTTTGGAGATGCCCCTGTAGACAGCGCCCGGCACTTCCCCCAGGAGGACCACACCTCCAGACACACAGCACCCAGCGATGCTCAACCCATCCGACTCACCCGAATGCCACCAAGCTCCCGGAAGTTTACGAGCATCCACACCTACTCAGCGAGGTACCCTGGCAGGGCAGGTTCGGGGACAATTAGAAGGCCTTCCAGCAGGCAGCACTGAGGAAATGTCCTCGATGACAGTAAGAGACAGGAGGCCCCAACAGGACAAGGCCCTGTGGAAATGGGACAGTTGAGCCCACCTGCTCAGGACGAGAAAGGCATCTGGCTCAGCAGGACAGCTCTCACGGCCCTTCCTAGGGGCAAGCACGCAAGCCAGAGGGATGACCTGAGGACCCGACCCAGACCCCAGCTTCCCAGGGTTGGAGGCTGGCCCTCCGTGGGCAGGTAGGTGCTGGGTCTTTAGACATGGCAGCTGTACTTCTGGAAGGTTCCCCCCAGTCCCAAACGTGACCACCCTGCGCCACCTGACCTGTGAAGCACCTGATGTCTAGCATCGTCTTGCAGGGAGGGGATCTCTGGGTTTCTAAGAGCTCGCAGTGGAAGCACGTCTCAGCAGCAGGAATCCATCTCCGGGGCAGCTTGTCAGGCTGCTTCCCCCAAGGGGTGAAAGGTTAACCCTGCAGCTCTCACTGGGGGCTGGGACCCAGCTGGCTGGCAGTGACGTGGTCCGTCCGTCCTAGAGCTGAAGGCATCAGGGTCAAAGATGAAGAACCAAGGATGTCGACAGAAAGAAACAAAGAATAAAGACACAGAGAAAGAAGCAAAGCACATGCTACAACAGGATGAACCTCCAGACGCTCTGTGAAACCGAAGGGGCCAGTGACAAAGGACACACACTGCAGGATTCCACTGACACAGAACGTCTCAGAGAGGCACGTCCACATCGAGAGAAAGTGGCAAGGGGTTGCATGAAGTTTAGGGGGATGGGAGGGGAGGGGACTGAGGGGCAGCGGCAAAGGGCTGTGGGCTGTCTTCTTGGGGTGATAACATGTTTAAACATGGATTGTGGTGACGTAGCCACAGCTGCGAAGGACTTAAAGGCCACCAAATTGTCCGTACACTTTATTTTTATTTTTTTAAGATTTTTTTTTTTTTGATGTGGACCAATTTTAAAGTCTTTATTGAATCTGTTACAATATCGCTTCGGTTTTTTGGCCGCAAGGCATGTGGGATCTTAGCTCCCAGACCAGGGATCGAACCCACACCCCCTGCCTTGGAAGGCGAAGTCTTAACCACTGGACCGCCAGGGAAATCCCTGTCCGTACACCTTAAATGGTGAATTGTGTGGTATGGATTATCTCAATAAAGCTGTTAATAAAAGAATCAAGGCAGGATTTGATATCGTTTATTGTAGAAAAGTTTAGTACGGTGTTCCAAGGTTTGTTACGTCTGACTTCCAAACACACTTAAGGAAAGAGCCGCATTGCTTTGCTCAAGCTGTATCCACGTCATCCCTTTGCAAGACTCCTGGGGGGCATGCTGCCAGAATTTCACAACTCAGACCAAAATAAAAACAGTAATTTTGTATCATTTTGTGCTGGACCATCAAATTCAAATTTCCCGTAACCAAGCAAACTAGGAGATGAGACTCAGCATCAAGGAACTGCGCTCTTCTTACAGGAAGCCAAGTTGCAGCCGGGGGGCTGGTGTGTCTGTTACGGGACCCGGGTGGCCCATGCCCAGCATGTGAGACGCTCACAGCCCTCCCGGGGCCTGGCTACCCCAGTGCACTTCCTCACCAGCCCCACGCTGCACAGGGGGCTGGTTTCATCCTTAGATTAACATCAGGGTTTTTATTTCAAGCTACTGAAGCTAGCCACCAGGAAATTCTCCGAGGAGCAGAGCAGTTAGAACCAATCTGAGCTCATATGCAGGCCCTGTATTCAGATAGAAGCAGATTGAACCAGACAGCACCGCGCTGTCGTCAGGGTATCCGAGAGGATAAATGAGGTGAAGTATGAGCACAGGGAAGTGAGGAGAGGCAGAGGCAAAGCTGCAAGAGTTCCAGGAAGATTCTGAAACGCAGATACGACAAGATCATCTTATAGTGAAGGGCGAGGCAGACCGGGTGTGAGACTCTCCTGTGTCTGAACGCACCTTACTTCTCCCATAAGAAAATGTAATAAGTATTGTTCCCAACTTAATTCCTTAGCCATCTTCCTTCACAAAACACAGTACCTACTTCTCCTAAAATGAAGCATGGGCATTGTTTAATCCTAGAAGGCAGATAAAGCAGCAGCGTCGCCGCACCCTTGAATGTGACACCAGATCAGCGGGCTAGCACCCCTTACAGGGGCTGACTTGACCCTGGTGGCCTCCTGTAAGTGAAACCTCCACCGATGAAGCGAAGTTGGGATGGGGGCCGTGAATGACGGGGTCACCAGATGTTTATTCCCCGTCACCCACACCAGCTGCAACAAACAAGTAGGAAGAGAACTAACTTGCTCCTTGGGGGGGGGGGGGGTCCGAGGTATTTACGAGTTTATTTTCACCTTAGAGAAAGAAAGCTTTTCTAGTACGAAGCACAGAGGAGCTAGTTGACTAACGCATGCAACGGAGGAGGGGGCTCGGGCAGGGTGCTGACACCCATGGCGTGACCTGGCATCTAGCCAATGAGGAACGTTCCCGCCAGGCTATGGGGGTCGATGGGGCACACCCGGGGCTGTGATGACCTTGCACTGAAGGAGCTCCAGTGATCAGGCCTAAGGTCAAGTTTATGCACCAATTTGAGAAAGCGTCCCTTTCATCACCCTGTTAGCTACAGAACAGACAGCATGCGTGTAAAATGAGCCTTACTCCGTTTCTGGGTTCAGGAACACGGCGATCGAGAGCTCACCCATCAATTTCATTCTAAGATCTTGGAACAAATGTTTGCTGCTTTCGTAACCTGTGCCTGGTGAGCCCCTGGGCCATCCCTGTTAGGGAGACGGCAGGATCTAGGAGGCACCCGCTCAGGCCAGGGGTGGCACGGGGGAAGGAGGATCCTTAGAGGAAGGAAACATTCAGAAGGAAGAGAATATATTTGAAACTCATGCCACGTGAAATAGGTGTCATTTTTACTTTATTTAAGGACAAAAGAGGGGAGAAGAGGGGCAACAGTAATTTTCATAATACACAGAAGACGAGTTAGCACTGAAAAAAGAAGGCTGTGTGTGTACTTGTCACCAGTCTGCTTTGCAGCTCTGATTAGTAAACAATGCAGCTTGTCATTTGCATTACTGTTTAGCAAATTTATAATTGGTAAAACTGGGGATTATGAATCACCGTAAGTGGACGACAACTAAGACAAAAGCCTAAATAACCCACAAAAGATCACTTAAAAGTAAACCATAAATACGTGATGCACATTAGTGTAACAAAACCATTTTTTTGTAAACATTTTCTTCAACACAACATGGGCATGAGAAAAAGTAAAAACACTGCGCCCGATACAGAGAGACTCTGCTTTAAACACAGGAAGGTATCACTCATTAAAGCTTCTACTAAACCTAGAGCCATATTGGTATTTTGTTTGGAAGAGTTGTCATAGTTTTCCATGTTCCACATTTAATGGTATCGGCATAATACCATCTTCTTCTGTTGATTCTGCCATCTTGGCACTTCTGTGAAGTCACTACCCTGTTAAAGGAAAAAGATCCCTTTCTCTAGAAGAAAGACATTGCGACAGCTTGCCATCTTTCATGGAGAAACCTAACCGGGCGCCTGCTTGAAGCTGTAGCAACACAGTCTGATCTACTAGGCGGGGAGGCCACGGAGGGAGGGACATCACGGCCGAGGAAAGCACACCGCAGGCACCCACCCAGGGGACCAGTGGCCGGCTGACCTCGGTCAGCTAAGCCCGGCGATGGATTCAATCACATTCAACTCCAACACCACCAGGTGCTGCCCAACTAGGACAGGCCCACCCTGACCTGAGCTCGGAGCCCATCGCCCCTGAGGGAATCGTGGCTTTTGTCAAGTTCTCAGTACTCAGCAATTCCAATGGAACACCATTTGCGTGGTCTGTGTCACGGTCCTTGACTTACAGACACTGAGCTTCAAGTCTGTGGATGACGCAGACCACGAGGCCTCATCCCTTTTTGTATCTTCCATGTCGGTATCAGAAGTTTAGTATTTTTTCAAAGACACCTGCCCGACTTTTACCTTTCGCTAAAGTCATGGGAGGGGGCTACAACTGACCCCGCCACGTGGTCCTTTCTCCTCCTGGTGCACGTGTTCACTGAGACACATTTCATCTTGGGTCAAAAGCCAAACCGAGTAGGGAATCGCCAGCAGTGATGTGATTGTGACTGCAGTCCCGTGGTGACAGAGCCTGGCCTGTCTCAGAAGTCCCTTCCAAGGGTGGGATTAACTCCCCAATCTTCTCTATGTTCAGTATGAATTAGTAGCAAAGAACTAGCTCTTTCTGCCTTAGACATCGGCGCTACACCAAAGTCACACACACGGAAAACCTGCTTCCCCGGCCTTATCCTTCCAGTACGGAGGCGGGTTTTCTCAGTGGGTCCTGTCGTGGTGCGTGTACGCGACCAGCTGTTGTTTCTGCATTTTTGAGTGTATGTACTTTTCACTAGGGTTTGAAATTCATAGGACAGCCTCCGGCAAAAATGCTGACCCAGGAGGAAGAGAATGACGAGTCAAAATGCATGCCAAACGGGATGCGAATGCCGGGCCAAGCCTCAGCAAACAGGTGCAAGTGACTGTTGGAGGAAAACCTCCACTTACACGTCATAAGAGAAAATTCACCACGGAGGAGGAGTAAGCCTATGAAAGACGGAGCTTTTGTTTGGTGGACGCGACATTCCCATCAGGACTCGACAACAGGAAAGGCGGCCAGCAGAGCCATGGTGCCGAGCGCTGCTCCTCTACCAAGTTAATTAACATCCTCAGAGGAAGCGAGTGACCAGAAGCCATGAAACCAATTATTACCCAAGACATTTATTACAAATGTCATGAACATATTCATAAAGTAAAACTGGTTTAAAAAACAGAGAGAGAACGGGAGAGCAAGGGAGAGAACGAGAAAAGCCAGGGCTTTGATATCACACCCAAAACACAGGAAGATGCTATCTTATGAATGATCAGTATTAACTACATTCTTAAAATAGTTTTAGTGCATTGCATTTTTTAGAAAAAGGGAAATACCCCCAGCCCCAAGGAAAGGTTCCTGCAACACTGTTAACAGTTTGTGGGGCTGTCCCCATATGACCACCTGTCTGCAAACCCCGATTTGAGAACACTGAGGCCCCTCGTGCTGTGGGTGATGGCCACCCGTCCACCACCTCGGGTGAATCTGGTGGACACAGCGCGATCTGCTCTCTCAACTGAGAAAGCAGACGCGCTCGTCAGCGAGACAAGCCTCGTGGCTGTTTCCCATCTTCAGGGACAATTTCTCTTGTGCCTACTGAGACCTGTGACGAAATAACAGTCAAACTTCAATTGGATAGTTTTGGTATTAAGATTAAATTAAACATTAATGTTTTCCTCCAAAAACATATAAACTAAACCACCTCTTAATGCATTAAAAACAATGAGGTAGGCGAAAAAATAAACACGTGGCTGAAAAAAAATTTTTTTCCCTCCGCAAGTGCAGACCGTGGTGAAACTGCTGTTGCACTTCTAGGTTTAAACAAAAATTAAACCTTTGACCGAGGCAGTGCTAATACTGTCACACAACAAGGTTCTGGCCAGGATACAAATGCACACCTTTTCCTTTTTTTTTTTTCTTTTTCTTTTTTTGAAGAATTATCTGCACATGATTTAGGCAAAACCTGGTACACAGAAAATGACTGAGTTCTTGGCCAAAAAAAAAAAAAGAATTCCCAAGAAACCAAATGCCAAATGGGTCCCTAACCCACCCACCCCACCTCCCGAGCCCCACCCACAAAAAAGTTATCCTAGTAACTGTGTCTTTCACATTTTATAAATATTAACTTCTTAAACCTGCACCTTCTTCTTTGTCCACATATGGTCACATTACAAAAAAGAAATGTCAATTAAATATTGTTAATGTTACTATATTAAATCTGCTCTTGGCTTCAGTGACCTGCTCGTCCGAGCACACTTTACACCCGCTGTGCCCACTTCTAACCACCCGCCGGCGTGTCTGTTCTCCACCTGCAGACACCCCGGGACAGAGTCACAGACGAGGAATTCTGGAGCTGGAGGGAAGGCGTTTGCGTTCTGCCTGATGCTTGATTCCAACACCGATAGCACCTGACGGTAGAGTCTCAACAGCACCAGCTGCGTTGCAGCCTTGATTTATTTCGAACAGGACAAGAAGGGAGTGGAGATGAACTGGTAAGAACGGGCGGGAGGGGAGAGGAGACCCCCGCCCGCGCGGCCTGGGCGGCTCCGAGCGCCAGTTGCCAGGAATTCCAGGTTCTCATCTCGATGACTCCGGGGCCGGCATACCCGCCCGCCACTCCTACCAGCTCAGGAGAGAGGTCCTGCCCAGCGTCATGAAGTACACCTGGCTGCTGCCCCCGGACCGGACCGAGGCGAAGAACACCTGTAGAAGGAGAGGGGAGGAGAGGGGAGGGGTCAGCAGGACCCTGGTCCCACAGCCCCAGGGGCCCCTCCCAGAGGAAATCTGGGATGACGTCCATTCGTCTGTGAAGGAGCCAGTTTTCATCTTGCCCAGGAAGGCTCCTTAGCTGACGGATGACTCCTCGTACGTCCTGCCCTATTGTGAGAACGCAGAGGAACAAAGGCGGTGTTCCCGAACGGGACCATTTGTGTTCACCTCCACGGCTAATACCTTCTGAGAGATAACTGGGATTGGCACACTCAATGTGCAGTTGCCAATGGGAGGCTCCTCAGCCACCTGGTTTTTCTCTCTTAGAAAATGAAGCTGAGATGTTATTAGTTATTTCATATGACTCTACAGTCAAAGTAATATAATTTAGTTTTGTGCCTTTTATTAATAAACCCCGATGGATGTGACATCATGAATGATAAAAATATTTAAATGCCTGAAGTTCAAAGAATATCACGGTTATGGCTCCACTGAACATACTTAGGAAAGTGTAAGCCAAAAAGCTGGCAAAATCCTGGGTTAGGTCTGAGGCTGTATGGATTTTCAAGGTAAAAGATTTAGGAGATATTATGTAGGGAAAAAAAGGTCAAGTGCACCGGCGAATGGGCTAGAGGACTGCAGGAGGAAGTGGGCTGGCAGTGATGCAGCTCTTGGGTAGGAGAGCGCGTGGCTGGGCAGGAGGCCCGGCTGACACGGAGAAGCGACCGCTCTCTTCGTCTGCGAAGTCAGCCTGAGGTCTGCTTGCTAGGAGCTTTAATATATTTTAACGTGAAGCAAAAGGGGGAAATGTTTCTAAGGCTGCAGTGGGCTGCCCCAGGTGGTCAGACATATTTTTATCCAAGTGACACAAGACAGAGAAATTTGGGCTTAGAAAAGGCCAGAGGGGTCAACACCATTGGCCAGTGTCTGTTCCACTCCAAGGCTGATTTGGGGAGGGAGGGAGTCAATCCCAGAGAAGACAAGGATGCGGCCAGTTTCAAAAAGCAAAGGTTTTAACTGGGGCTTTGATGCCCCGGGGTCTCACCTGTAGGAAGTATGCCTACTTCTGCATAAAATGATTTCCCCTCTTAGGCATTTATGCCACACAAACAATGAAGTTATTTCACTACTCAAAAGGTAGACTAACAAGTGGTGTATTTCTGGTACGTATCAGGGGAGAGGAAGTTTTACCCTGTTACTTAAATTTGCACGAGGGTTCCTTCTAATCACGAAAAAATTCCATCCATCTAAACTGGTAGCTTTAACCTTCTCTATCCCTAAACCAAACGTAGCCTAGGCAGGCCACCTAATGGGAAAAAAAAACCCCGAAAGACAAAAAACAAAAACCCAACATAGGATGATTTCTGCAGAGATAAACATCTCCACCCCCTCAACAAAAACAAAATAAAATATATCATGACCTCCATAAACAGGCCTAAGAAGTCACTACTGAAAAGTTCCTTGATAAATTTATTTCAGAATCTATCAAAACCCCAAGGAAAGGCTTCACCAAACTTCATGGAAAATAAACCATTGCTAAAAGATAGTAGCAACTAAAAAGAATCTCTAAGGAAACCGTTACCTTGTCGTTGCGTTCACATAAGAATTTCAGTCTTTGAGCCCTTTTGTGCATAAACACACCGTCCAAGTGGCCGGTCTCCACAGACCGGATCTCTATGGCCTTTTCTCCCCAGCCCATCGTCTGATTGGATCGAATATACGCTTTTTGAGAGGAGAAAACACATATTGTTAAAGGTAAGGAAACAGCCGTGGAAAGAAACTGCTCAGGTCTCTCTCACACACACACACACCCCACCCCTCTACACAGCTAGTATTTGGGCGTTTTGTTTGCAAGGAGCTCTGCACGTGCACCCTCGTGGTCCATCCTGGGAGGCAGTATTTTGAATCAACAGTTGAGGCAGTTCAGGCCGGAGCATCTCCCGCCCCCCGCCCCACAGCTTAGCTCGTATTTTCATCACACTAGTTACCAAGGAGGCAGCGAGAAGGAAAGCCAAGTGGACAGAACCAGTGACTGCAATTAAACCAAAACAGTTTGGGGATATAAAGTTGGAGCCATGAGGGTTCCAGAGGTCAGCCTTCACTGCTGAACGCACAGGGACGGTCAGGAAGCTGAGTGTCGACTGCAGCTGGGCCACGGAAAGGCAAGAGTGATCACTTACCCTTCTGTCTCCCCTCACTTCCCACACATCAGTCAACAGCTACACCTGCCCTACTTCCCCTGGCTGTCTTAAAGATTAAATGAAGGACTGTGAACGACAGAATTTTAAAAAATAATTACTTGGATTTTGTCCTAACATAAGACTATAACGTGTGTCCCGGTCTACAATCTAACTTTCCACCATCTACTGCCAGCCACTCTGTTAAGTGGCCAAAGGGTCTGAAGAACACGTAAAATCAGTACGCAAACTACACGCCTCTTCAGGAAAGGCCTTTTCCTGTCAGGGACGCGCACCTACAGACGTTGGCATCTCTCCCCACTGCAGAACCACATCCTTGGTAATCCTTCCATAGGTGTTCACATAGACCCCTTCGTCTTCATAGCACACCAGAAGCTCCATTCCATCCGTGTTGGGGAGAATGATGATTGCGTGGGGTTTGATGCTACACTGGATCTAGAGAAGAGGAACAAAGTACAGGCAAGCACGTTTGTGGCTACTTCCATCCCTGCAAAAGGGCTCAATAAGAACGTCTTGGGGAATGCACGGGTTCAGATTCCTGGTGATAAACACAGCATTGGATAACACTGTGGAAAACCCATGTGATATACATATATATATAGATCTGAAAGTCCACCTTTGATAGGTCCTATAATCTACTAGTTCACGTGTTCTGAGCCCCTGGAACATATTTGGCTTGGGGGCTCCATTTAATAAATTATGTTCCTCTAACCAGTCCCGACCTACGGAGGTTCTGACCTGCCAGCAGCTGCCCAACCCTCCCGTGTTAGTGAAAGCAGGGTGAGGAGCTTTTCAGGAGGGCCTCAGAGCCAGGAGAGCGGGTCTCCACTTGGCTCGGAGCAGAGCGCTACTGAACGGGGGCGCCATTTAAATACTCACCCCCACAGCACAGGGAAAGCAAGGGATCCCTGCTTGTGTTAGTTCACTAAGCAGAGTAAAGAAAAAAGTCAAAATAAAATGAAGCCAGTCAACCAACCATAGAGTGTGGGTTCTTTCTTACGTGTGTTGGTAGATAAATGTCATAGACTGATCCTGAATCCACATCAACAGCATGGAATCCAGCACAGGATCCATAGATCACTTTCAACCTCTGGCCTTCCTCAACAGTGAGATCCACCAGTAATGGCTTATGCACCAAATCTCCAAATGACTACAAAGAAGCAACGGAGAGAGCAGCTGTGAGACGAAGCAGAACTTATTTCTGATGGTTCAAACTGGAAAAGCCAGACCCAGGCACGCCGTTACTCAATTACTGAACCACCCTGGCAAAAACCGTAAGCAAAACTACTCTGTACAATAAGTCTTTAAGTTACTTTGCTCTTATCTGTCAGTCAGCACCAGCTACTCCAACGCAGACAATGGAGAGAGAGTTGCTGCACGATACACGTGAGGAGAATTTTATCAGTGTCATCATCACAGTCTCTGCTGAGCTACTCAAACCTCCACTTTAATTTTCCAGCTACAGTGATAAAGCTAACGAGAGGCTACCATGTACCGTACAGCCTGGGTGGCCTCAGTTTTTCATTAACGTCAACACCTATAGCTCATAAGGCAGATTTGAATAAGGTATTTATCTATAAAAGCAACTAGTACAGTTCCTGATACCTGGTACATGAAGGTAATTAAGACCAGATCTCAGAAGATAATTGTAACTATACAATCAACAGCTTTTAGTCAATAATATGTGGCTTTATTTATTTATTTTTTTTAGCAAATACGATTACCCCATTTATACTGCTTTACTGGGGAATCAAGGAATAAGCAATCTAAATATGTCAATTTTCCAAATAACGGAAGCCTACCCTTAATAAAATATGTCAAAACTACTTAAAAACATAAGTAAATAGAATCTTTTTGGATACAAAATTCTTAACTTCTTGCCCTGCAATAAAACCGCCCCGGGGGGACAATGCTTAAGGTTTTCTGTCTATTATCAGAAATGACGTTATTAAGTGATTTATAATATCTAATGTTAGAGTAATATCATTTTTGATTGAGAATTTTATAAATTTGTATCTAGTGCAAACTCTAGAAGTATAAAAAAGAAATATTAAAAATATCCACAAAAATAACTGCTAATATTTTTCTACAGTATTTTTCTTTGAACAAAAATGGTATATTATACATATTTTAATACTTGTTCTATTTAATGTGTAATAATGCATTCCTTGTGTCATCAAGAGTTTCTGCAACTTCATTTTTAATTAGTCCTCTACTGAATAGATATACCTTAAATCTGCCTATTGCTGGATATCTGTCAAAAACATAAACATCTACATCTTTATGCACGTCCATGACTTCAGGGGGAAGGTCAAGGTCTGCTTTTTAAATGGAGGTGGTGTCAGTGTGTCCTTTCAATCCAGGTGTCTGCCCAACATTCCGCTCCTCTCTCGCACTCCGAGGACTTAGAAAGCCGATAGCTCAGCTTATTCCATTAGAAATGGCCTCTCTCATGCTAAAGTTATACCAATATCAGCACATGTTTTTAAATGATCAGTTGTAACCATTCGGGGTTTTTAGACATATTCCCTGGCTCTTGGCCACAGCGTGAAATGGCTGATGCTACTTTTAAGTGCACTTGATGTTGTTACCTTAAAGGCCATAAATTTGTGATATGGCTTGGGTGCCCACGCATAGACTTCCACAGAACTCTTCAAAGCAATGACCAGAAACTTGATTCTTTCATACTTTACTGCAACAACAAATAAGAGGAGCACAGGTCAGAATCGACGTGGGACTGTAAATTCTTTCAGCTGGCCTCTACAAACTCTCTACATATGCCTCCTGCTGATCCGCCCAGATCAACAAGAGAAAAATGCCGAGAGCTCAAGCCTCGCGGTTCACTTTTCCGATTCTTTAACGTACAATTCAGGCTGCTCCCATCCTCCTCCGTGTTGTGTTGGACTCAACGCCATACCCTGGTTGCCATCGACGAGCACTTTCGCTGATGTCCCTAACCTTCTTAGGCTGTAAGTACTTAATAATCAAGGACGATGTCAGCCTTTCCACCCTACCACCTCGAGGGCTCAGTACTAGTTCAAAAGGATAATGAGGCGACTTATCAGACAAGAGGGTCCCGAATCCCAGCAAGAGGTCAAATCTTCCACGTGGCCTTTCCTGAGTCCTGCGTGGGGCTTACAGATGGAGGAACACAGAACGCTACAACAAAATACTCATCAACTGAGTTTGAATTCTATTTCTGTGTACAAGATCAAGTATCATTTCAAACCACTTCCTGAGCTATAGCAACAGTAGTAATTGCTAGGATTTTAGCTAAAGTTGTGTACCAAAAGTAAAGAAAATCTCTCTTTAACTTTATATATATATATATATATATATAGAGGCCTCCTTTTACACAGCTGTTTCAGTCCTCTTCACAGCCAGCAGCTCTGCTTAGAGCAGATACCCGGAGGGGCCCTGGCCACACCTGACTTACTGGCTGGTGCAGACTCCCGGTGTTTTCATGGGCTCTCTAAACCACAGCACTCTGCCTTTGACCATGAGACATGGCTTGTTAACTTGATAACTCTCCTTGTTATTTCATATATTGTCACTATTCAAGTGAATCACATGACTATTAAGATACAAAGGATTGGGCTTCCCTGGTGGCGCAGCGGTTGAGAATCTGCCTGCCAATGCAAGGGACACGGGTTCGAGCCCTGGTCTGGGAGGATCCCACATGCCGCAGAGCGACTGGGCCCGTGAGCCACAATTACTGAGCCTGCGCGTCTGGAGCCTGTGCTCCGCAACAAGAGAGGCTGCGATAATGAGAGGCCCGCGCACCGCGATGAAGAGTGGCCCCTACTTGCCGCAACTGGAGAAAGCCCTCGCACAGAAACAAAGACCCAATACAGCCATAAATAAATAAACTAAAAAAAAAAAAAAGTTTACGGCAAAATTGTACTAGATAGGTGCTATAAAAAAAAAACAAAAAACAAACAAACAAAAAAAGATACAAAGGATTATAAGAGGCTGTCGAAACCAGTGCTGATGGGATAGAATTTTCTGTGATGGAAAGGCTTTATGTCCACCCTGTTGATAATGACAGCCACAAGTTACATGGGGTACTGGGCACTTGGAATGTACTAATGTCACTGAAGAAAGAAATTTTAAAGTTTATTTCATGTTAATTAATTTACATATAAATTTAAATACCCCCCCCACCCCGCCTTCTGAGCCCAGCTCAGTTTAACGCATCTGCCTCTCACTCTCCTGTAGGGCCATCTATTCAGGGACATTTCAGCTGTTATGAGCCATTTCATTACATTTAGCCTTAGATGATTTCAGTTACATATCAACAAATAAAAATATTACACAAAAACACAACACAGAAAATCCTAATCCCGAAATCTATACCGAGGTGACAGGACCCTGCAGGATCACTCAGAATCAGTCCACTACCGGGGTGGCAGCCGCACTCATTAGTAACCAACGAGCTGAGGGCCATGGACAGGTTACATAAACAAGACGACAACGCCAAGGACTGTAATGTCCCTGGGAGCAGAGGCACGGACTACAGTATGTAGTTTCATAAACACAGAAGAAAAGAAAACACACAAGCAGAAATCAACGTTCAATACGCCCCTTACGTTACTCAGTCTTAAGTATACAGTCTCTGTATACTTAAGACTTGTACCATTTGCTAACCTTCTCAACCTCCCATTTCAAATTCAATTAGAACACATCATCTCACCCATAAAACTGTAACTGGGCTAAGCTCCATTATTTCCCCTTTATTTCCAACATTAGTACCTATATTTTGATTTTTTTCCCCAACACGAAAGAACTTATTTTGGTTTTGTTCTTGTGAGATCTTATTTCACGAGAAGCAAGGCAGGCATGCTGAGGAGAAAAGAACAAAACGGTTGCCATGATACACTGACTGGCCAGCAAGGCTCATTTCTTAGTGATGAGCAGAGTAGCTCTGTACAGCGCATTTAATTCAAACCGACAGGCCACAGCTACTTGGGCAAACTCTCAAACGTTCAATCAGTGACTGCCAAGGACCCAGAGTCCTCCAAGTGAGGACAAGCCTACAGCGCAAAGGAGGAGTCCAAATCGGCTGTCTCTCCTCTGGCAACGCTTCCTTCTTCTCTGCAAGATGTGAGCCACATCTTACAGAGAGAGTGTGGACTGTCCAAGGAAAGGGTGAGAAGAGGCTCAGGACAGAGGGCACGGACAGCCGGAGTTAAGATTAACTGCAGGCCTGCAGGCCTCAGGATTAGAAGGTGCCTCAGAAACATCCTGATACAGAAAGGAGTTACAAGTCTCTGCGACAAGTTCATTACTAAAAGCTTCAAAAACACATAGATCTTAAATGGAAGATTAATTAAACCTTGGAAAAACAAAACCCTTACGCCCGTCGTGGAACTTACCAACTTTATAGTGTACGCATCCTTCCAAATCTCCCACGGTCGTCCAGCCCTGCTTCTTCTCAACTTCTGGATCGTTGTGAAGTATTTTATTTCTTAACCAGGACAAATAGTAGACACGTAACTTATCCTTTTTGCCTAGCAAAACAAATATAAGTACTTTACATGCATACTCAAAAGTAGATATCCTCATTAACAACAATAGTAACCAAAAGAAACTGCAATAAACAGTAAATATCATCCCCCGAGGGAACCATTTTGTATCAGTTTCACTAGAAACTCAATTCAAGCTATTATGTCATCTGATTCTCAAAACCCTCTAGTGTAACTATTATTTCCCATTTGAGAGCACAAAAGGGTTTCAGAGATCACCCAACTCGGGGACTTGAATCCAGCAAAAGGTAAGCCATAAACTGGAGATGGGCACAACTTACAGAGCTAACAGAAGACTCACACCCAGAACACGTAAAGAACTCCTATAAATCAATTAGAAGAGAGATAACCTAGCAGAAGTATTGAGCAAGCACCTAGAACAGACAAAAAATGTTATCGCATAGATTCATAAAAAGGTACTTGCTCTCAACAGTCTGAAAAGGCTACAGACTGCATAAGCCCACCTATGACATTCTGGAAAAGGCAATATCGTGACAGTAAAAAAAGACCAGCTGTTGCCAGGGGCTTTGAGGGAGGGAGGAGTAGGTGCAGCACCAGAGGGTTTTTAGGGCAGTGAAACTAGTCTGTACGATGCTGTAACGGTGGATAAAATTATGCGTGTGTCGAACCCAGAGCACACACACACAGAGAGAACACTAATGCAAACTGTGGACTTCAGCTAACCTGTTAGCTAAAGTATTAATCTTGGTTCATCCGCTGTAACAAATGTGCATTAATGCGAGAGAATAGGGGAAACTGGAGAGGGCCAATATGGGGACTGTCTATAATTTCTGCGTAAACGTAAAACTGCTCTAGGAAAAGAGCCAGACACAAAAGAGTTTCTAGCATGTTCTAAGGTGTTCAAAGTCAGGACAGGGCTTCCCTCTGGGGAGGAGGGGCAGTGCAGGGGGGCCACCGGGGGGGCTGGGATGGCTCCCCTCGTCCTCAGGGTGGGGGGCTACGTGCATGGGTTCTAACTGTGACTCTTCACGGAGCTGTACACCATTTATACGTCTGTGCACTTTCTGTGTCATGCCTTATACTTCAACACAATCTTCTTAAGTTTTGAAGAACTTTTGAATGTGGGAAAATAATATATTAAGTGAAACAAAGACGACATCGTTTTATATACAGTGTTTTACTCCCACACTATGAGATATATTTACAGAAACGAGGAGGGGGAAATACAATAAAATGTTAACAAGAGGTATCTCTGAGATGGGGGTTACATTTTATTTTATTCTTCCTAAGTTTTTTTCTGTTTTCGAAGTTGCCTACAACTGACATGTGTTAATTAGTTTTATGATTTTGAAAACCAATGAAAGCTATAAAGAGGAAAAGAATACAGAAAAGTAGACCAAAAAAATGGTATCAGTTGATTACTGATCTCCATGAATCATCTTGCTCACTGGATCACAAAATGAAGTTTAAACCATTTTTTAGCTGATTTATTTTTCCTACAATTCTAAAACCTATTTTCCATCACTTTTTTTTTTTTAATTTTATTTATTTATTTATGGCTGTGTTGGGTGTTCGTTTCTGTGCGAGGGCTTCCCCCAGCTGCGGCAAGTGGGGGCCACTCCTCATCGCGATGCGCGGGCCTCCCACCATCGCGGCCTCTCCTCCCGCGGAGCACAGGCTCCAGACGCGCAGGCTCAGCAGCTGTGGCTCACGGGCCCAGTCGCTCCGCGGCATGTGGGATCCTCCCAGACCAGGGCTCGAACCCGAGTGCCCTGCATTGGCAGGCAGACTCTCAACCACTGCGCCGCCAGGGAAGCCCCTTCCATCACTTTTTAAAGCTCAAGTTTTAAATGGTTGTTTTCTCATTTAAGTATGAGATGGATGGTGAAATTTTTGCATTTCAATGAACATCTTTACTTAAACCAAAAGCCTATCTGAAAACTAAAATAACTGCCAGAAATTTGTTACATATAAATAAATATAACAAGTTTGAGTTAGCAGATAATTAAATCAAAATCACTGCTGGTTATCAGAGGACAAGTCTTACACTTCTACATACTCTTTGACCCCAGCAAAAACACAAATTATTAGGAGATTATGATCTAGGCAACATGGATTCATATGCCTGATGGTTAAGTGAGCTGCAAAGATACTTGTGAAAAATGTTTACATGAGAGGGAAAAAAAGGAATAAATGGAAAGACTAACAACAGAAAACTAGTAAACAAACTATAGTACATCTATGCAAAGAAACATCCTGTAGCCGTGCAGAATGGGTACCATGAAGGAACGTTCAGGGACAGGAGAGAGTAGCCTACAAGGTTTGGACAAATAAGAAAGGACGGGATACACTTAAACTTCAGGACAGTGGTTACCAAGGGCAAGTAGACGCCAAACGTATGCACGGCAGTGTATTCTAACATCTGTTAAAAACTATCTCGTCAGTATATGGGTGTCATATTATTCTCTCAATGTCTGAAATGTGGCATAACTATTTTTATGGAGATTTTTCCCCCCTAAGTGTGTATTCTGAGTGTGTGTATGCTTAAAAGACTGGAAATTAAAAACTGAAGTTAACTGATGTTATCTTCGGATGATTTTACTATTTATTTCTCCCATTTGCTTTTCTGCAGTAGTTTCTTACTTTCTACAATGAACACATATAATTTATACTAAGAAAAATGCTCTTTCTAAAAAGACACTTATAGTAAGTGTTGACTGACATTAAAAAAAAAACCCACGATACTTTTACCACCAATGGCAAAGAACAGTTCCTTGTGCATGAAAGAGCCCTGTGGGAGGGAGTGGACATAAACCCACACTCAGAGCGGGACAGGCCGCAGAGGGCGGCGGCAGGGTGGCGGGCAGTGTGAAGTAGGAAGTGCAGGCTCCTGGGCTCCCCGGCGCCGCTCAGCAGAGCCCCAGGCTAATGTGTACACGTGGGCCCCGTCTGAATACATTTTCCTATCACGTTACTGTAAAATCACGCTACTGCTCTAGGTCATTTAGCTATTACTTCAGAAAAGGAACTCACTCAAGTTCTGTGCCAGCAACTACCACGTTTTTAAACAGTGCTGGGGGCCTGCTTTCCCCGAACACACGCTTACCAGATATTGTCACCAAGACATTCAAGCCTTCCAGGACGTCCATCTGTTGAAATCGTCTTCTGTTGATCAGAGGATACACCTTCCCTTGGCCACTTCTGTCCAGCAGCATCAGGCCACTCTCTGTACCCACCAACAAGTTCACTCCTATTTCATGGACACAGAAAGCCCACAATTTTACACTATGCTTGACAAACAGCCTTGTATGGAGCAGATAGCAAAGCGTATCTGGAAAAGAGTGGTTTCCTCAAGCCACCGTACAAACAAGAGAGCTTAAAGTACCCAAACTGCAACAAATCACCATAGAGGAGAGAGGGTGAAATACTCACTTACATGTAAAAAAGGAGGAGCCCGCCTCATCCCCCTGATTACCTTCACCACCCTCCGGTTTCTGGTTCTTCCTCAGTTGCCCCAGGACGTTCCAGTCCACAATCTCCTGGGTACCACAGACTCTCCACCTCATCCGTCACATCAGACACCCGAACAAACCTTCGTCTGATGTCACGATCCCCGCCTGCTTCCTTCACCTATCTTTTCACAGGCAAACTTCTAGAACGAGCCATACACAGCCCCCTTAGTCCTTAACAGTTTGTGACTGCTCCGGCGTCTATCACTCAGTTTAAGGTTTTCTTAAAGACCACCCTCCATCATCCTTCGGAAACTAACAGAGGCATTCGGTCCTCGTTCCCGCGGTTTCCCACCAGCAGTGCGCGTGCGCAGGCGGGGGGCGGGGCGTGCCTCCCAGCCGCGGGCCCATCCCGGCTCCACCCTCTCCAGGCTCCACCCTCCCCAGGCTCCACCCTCTCCAGGCTCCACCCACTCCAGGCTCCACCCTCTCCAGCCTCGTCGGGTCTGCCCCTGGTCTCCACGCACCTTCTCTGCTTCCTAAGCGCGGGCGTCTCCCTTGCTGTCTGTCTGTCTGTCTGTCTGTCTGTCTGTCTGTCTGCTGGAGCGGGACCTCAGAACCAGAAACTCCTGACTCCACCCCCAACTCCCGGCTCGTCCGTCCACTTGAAGTCCTACCGAGGCCAGCCTCTCGAGCCCTGCCGTTTCTATCAGCAGCACGTGGGCCGGCACGCTGCTCCACGAAGCCGGCCCAGCCGACCCCGCCCGAGAAGACCCCCCCGCCTCACGGTCCCGCTCCTCTGCTCTCCCCGCTCTGCTCTGGCCGCCTCACACCGCGGACGGGGGGAGGCCTGAGGTGAGGCTGCTGCGAGCCCCTCTCTCCCTCCACTTTCTTGCGACTGTACCGCAAACAGCCCGAACCTTCCCGCAACACTCATCGGGCCACACTGTGCCTTCAGAAACGGCTCATCTCTCTCCGAGAGGGTACAAAAGCCTCCCTCCAGCATTCAGAACGCTCTGCCCCTCAAGCCGACTTCATCATTCACTTACTTTCCCAATTACACCGACTTCCTTGGTCTATAACCTCGGTTGCCTAAACTAACTTGGTAACTTGCAGCACAGAGCACCTTGGACTCCTAGGGGACTGGGACATCTGTGTTTGCATCTATGTGAGCCCCTAAACTGGATAATACACTCGCTGAGGGAAGGAACGAAGTATGTGCGCTTTTACAAAGTAATCGCCCCATCAGTATTTTCAGGCAGATGGAATGACAGGGGAGAACAGCATGTACTTCTTGAACCACGTCATCCATATTTATTCAGACACACACACACACACACTTTCCCAGAAAACTTCAAAAGAACAATTGTGAAGGCAACGGGAGAACACCCTCCCCGCCCCCCTCAGCTCCATGCCTATTTGGTATTGAGTGGGGGGACCCTAGCACCAGGAGGACAGCATCTACCCGAGGAAACCTTGTGAGGAAACCAGAAACACCTTTTGGGTCCTGGGGGACAGCAGGGAACCTGGCATTTACACAGGTACTCACATCACCGCTACTTTAGCAACTAGCAGAGTGCCCAGGCACGCGTGGGTGCGGTTACCAACACGCTGAAGCGCTGTATGCTGCAAGCTAAACTGCTGTCCAGCTTTAGCTGACAGCCAAGGAGTTCATTCCGAAGGTCCCAGTTCATACAATATTTCAACATTTTCCTGGTCGATCTTCCATATTGAGAAGCTAAAAAGATTCTCCGTCAACTAGCCAAATGTGTAATAACTACACCAAATACGACGAGCATTGTGAAATCTATTATTTGTGGTTTCCAAAAACAAACACCACTCAAACCTCCATCAAGAGTTTACAGCAAGAAAGAATAAAGATTCAAAAGAGCTGAAAAAAAATCTTCATATACACAAAAATTGTAGCTATTTTAGCACTTACCATATTTTCCAATTCTCCAGTATATATTTCCAAGAACTGTGTCATTTTGTAAAATACTGAGCGCTAGCAGTCAAAAGAATACAGACAGTCACTGGAAAATAGCAACCTTGGAAATTATGGGCCTATGAAAAAAAACTGTGGCATGCTGCACCAATTTTTTTTATAAATGTACTTTTTTTTAACCTTACAACTGTTAGTTATAATTAAACTTTATAATGCTAATTGTTCAAAGGTAAGCAGGGCTAGGAATTGCAATTGTATCCACAGGAATCTGGTGCAGGGTGATGGAAGAAATGGCTAAGAGCTCTATAACATGTGATTTAAAATTTCCTTTCAATTCTACGATCCATTACACTGCAGTCAAAGCAGCAAAGTAAGTGCACACAATTCTTCATGATCAGAAGAATGGAAACTATCACATCCAAAAGATGTGTTAAAATAATTCTGGCTGTAAATAAGGAGAAATGGCCTTACTAAAAAATTAAATAAATATGCAGTAATTTACAAAACAAAAGTCAGTTCAGTACGATGAAGGATGTTCACTGCTAGTGTTTTCTAGGAAGGTACACAAAACACTACCCTGATGCGGGTCAGCAAGACACAAATGCGTCCATTCCACCACTTCACGAGCACTGCAGCTTCCTCTGAACCTCCCCCTCTTGTCGGGGGACAGCTCTCATAGCACATGCTTTAACTTTTCTGGGTCTGTGTCTTCGAGAGACTTATTTTTAACTTCACTTAAAAGGTAACTCATGACAGCTATCCCAAGCAATTTAAGGAAATCCACCAGTGATGTGACCCAGACACGGGGCAACTCAAAGACACTCGGATATAGAAGTCACCTATTTTAAGTCACCTCCCTCTCTCTTAACAATGATGAAACAGAGAGTTCTACTGCATTTTAAAAGACACAGGCTTGAGAGAGTCACCTATTTTTCTCAGAGGTAGTGAAGAAGTTAATTAGGAAAAAGAAGGATTTTAGTTTAAAAAAAAAAAAATCAGATAATGGCACACAGAATGGGGCCCAGCACTTCGCAGGACATTAGAGGACTATAAATTAAGCGTGACACTGCTACCAAGGGCCAACATCCTAGGCACAAATTACTTCGCCAATTTGGAAAGAACTAACATATTTAACATTACTTCTACGCTGAACATAATGTAATCATTTTGATGGTATCAACACCCCCAAGAAGGTCTTTAATATGAAGAAAACTGTGCCTGCAATGGGCAGAGACGGCTCTTCCCAAGCCCTCGGGGGTGCGGGGGTGGGGGCTCACGGAAGGGGCAAGGGAAGCCAGGACAGACTGAGGCCCAGGAGGCAGATGAGGAGGGCAGTCTATCAAGTTACGGGCCCTTCCGGAACGACAGGAGGGAGGACCATCTCGAGGTTCAGCAGGTGAACCCCGAGGCCCTCGTGGCTGCTTCCATCGCTCTGGGCCAGGCGAGGGGCCGGGAGTGAGAAGAGCTGATGGGGTCACAGGGGGACGGCAGAGCCGTCGTGGACACCCCAGGAGAGCCCGTGAGAGGATGTGCAGTGTCCTCACGCGTTGGCACGGCAACGTCCAAGGAGGAGGAAGCTTTTCTGAATACAGTGGCAGGGCTCCTCGCTGTGTCAGACAGCCCACGGCAGGATTCAGGGAGCATTCACAGGCGTGGCACCGGAAGGCGCGGTCAAGGCGGGGCTGGGGGAGGTGTGGACGGGGGTGACAGCCAGGCGGAGGCAGAGCTGTGTGCGCCGCAGACTCGGAGAATCCCCTCTCGCGGCGTCCACACAAGCCTGCGCGGGTAAGGCGGCTCACGGCCCCTCCCGCACACCCTCGGCCCAGGCAGACTGCTTCTAAGAGCTCCACTCAGATGTTAGGCCCAAGTCACAAAGAGCGAGGGGAAAATGATAAACTGAAACATTTAAAGAAAAGCAAATTCGACAAATTTCTTCATTCTCCCTATAAATATGGGCCAAATCAAATGTCTTTCTCATTTTTTCCCTTTTCTTCTTTATATGAAGAAACGGAGATGAGTGATTCTTTGCAACACCCGACGGCTGAAACAAGGGCAGGCCTGTGTGTGTCCCTGCAGGATTCCTGCAGGGACAGGGGACGGGGACGGACGTCAAGAGTCTTCCATCTCACCCACCAACGACGCCTCCAAAAACACCTGCACTACCTATAAATGACCGGTCCACCCTTGAGACTAAAAGCGAAAGGGTCAGAGTCACAGTGAGATACCTACCCCACAAGGCAGCGCACAGAATCTCGGAGTTAAACCTCTTCTTGTATTTGCGAATCTCTGGGGTGTCGCTCTGTGGCCTAGTGTTGGTGGGATTCACATTGACCACTGAGCCCTTCCGGGTAGGATCTTGCCTTATGGCCTCGGATCTCATTCCATCACAGGAAAATCCCACTGAAACACAGGACACGAATTATTTTGTGTCTCCACGAGCACTGGGCCTGCTCCCTTCCCCGCTACACCTCAAGCAGATATTCATGTCACAACCAATTCTTTGCCTAGGAAGAGAAACTTGTAAGGAATGTACATGGAAAAAGGGAACTGACTCTGCAGCTCATTGCAAATAAGGCAGTGCAAGCAGGCTGGGCATCTGGTCCGAGGTCTGCACCTGCCAGCCACCAGCACGCGTGCCCAAGCCTCCAGAAAGAGTGGCGCAAAGTGCCCGAGCCCACTCGTCAGCTGCTTTACTTACCCACAGAAGTCACTGTTGTCCCACTAGATGGAGAAATCTGTAGTAATCTGGGGTCTATAAAAGGTGTAAAGGAGGAGGAAGATTTGTGTTTCTGGAGTGTGCTACTAGCGGACTGAGTCTGCAATGTAAATTCAGTCGTATTAATACAATGACAGTAAAGGAACAAACATAAAACACTTCAATCCACCTCTACAATGCACTGCTTCCCAATACAAAAGCCCTACCCCCCCTCTTCCTCCCCCAAAATGCTCCGGAGGTGCTTCTGCATGTGTACCCCACACCCCCCAACACAGGCTGTTTAACCGGGAGCCAAAGAGAGCTACCCCTCTTTTCAGAAATATCGCTCCTCTAAGACGGAACACGCAAGCTACCAGCATAATCTATACTTCACGCTCCTCCGGTTTTTAATAAATAATTATAATGAAAACTCCTAAAGGAAGTCTGAAATGTCTTGATCTCAATTCATCAATTTTTGAATTTACTCTCCTGCCCCCCAAAAAGTGCAATGAATCTATGTTGGAATACTGGCAAATCTTAATTTTATACCGTTTCTTTTAAAGTGAGCCTCTTGCCAGAAAGCTACAGAAGCTTTGGCCACCATCATTTTAGGTGCATCATCATAAAATCCGTATCAGATAGGGGCTCATTAGTGAAAGGTGCAAATACAGAGTAAGGCATATCCTTTTGCTCTTTTAGGAATAGGAGTGTTTTGGTTAATAATGTAACTTAAGACAGAAAAAAAAAAAAAACGACACAAAGAAAGTGAAACAAATTGTTAAGTGGAAATGTAATGACAATTAAAAACAAAACAAACAGAAAAATAAACTTGCCAGTTTAGTGAGTTAAGGGTTATTGTAAATACTACACATTAGAGCAAAATGGAGCCAAGTGTAAATATAAGAAGGGATGTAAGTGTAGGTGGGATATATAAACGGAGGAAAAAAAACCATGTCTGACCACGTGCTTTTGTCCTGTACCGTTTCACTCCCCTGGGCAGCTGAAGTCACAAGTCCTGGCAGCCCACCCCCTCCTCAGCTCTCCCCTCCCACCTGACACAGCTGCCTGCTGGCAGGCTTCCTGCCCAGGCCCACGATCTGGGGCCCATCCAGCCGATGGCGGCCAATCTGATGCCGGGCCTGCCTTGGCAGTCGACTTGCCCCTGGCTCCTCAAGGGAAGAGGATTATTCTGATTCTTTCTAACGAGGGAACCAGAATAGGAGCAGGTGGGCAGGCCGGCAGTTCAATGCTTACATTGACAAGATTGGCTGAAGCTACGTGCCACTTGCAACCTCCTTCAACCGTTAGACAAAGGCATTTAAACCAAACCTCCCATGAAAACGATCACTTGCTTAACTAAGGACAGGGTGCCCACGGTGGACTGTCCCTGCACTTGGGGCATAACCCTGTTCCAAACGGCAAGAATCACCCAACCGGCACCCAGACTGAGAGCACACAGCCATGCCTTCGAACAAGCACACAGGATTTCCCATCCAAAATCTGACGTTAAAAGCACGCTCAGTTCTTTGCCCTTCTTGTTTAACATCCTAATTTTCTAGGTTTCCCCCAAAAGCAATTTGGCCTCTTAAACCCTGAGTGATTGTAAATTTCAAGGAGAGAAATCTTTTCAACAAGGTTGGCAAAAATAAATAAGAGTAACCAACCAACAACGCCCCCCCCCCACCCCGGAAACAAACAAACAAAAAAGATCCAGCCCTTTTGGAAGGAGGTTCCTGTACAGAGCAACACATTTATCCTGATAAGGCCAAGTCTGCTTAACCAAATGTTTCTATATTTGATTTACTGGATAAAAAGAATGAGAAGTGCAGATTCCACAAATGACTACCAGAATTTCATGCCAAATACATAATGCATCTGAGAACACAGCAATCGTTTTAGACTTTTTTTTGAAAAATAAACTGAATGAGGAAAGCCATGCAACTACACTTATCTAAAGTAAACAGTGAACTGGCAAGTTTGGAGGGAAATCGCTCCAGGGTTAAGGGGTTTGTATGCAGATCTGAAACTTGTTACTCGAGGGGGTGGGAGAGAAGGGGAGGTGACAGAAGAAGGCGGGCGGGGAGGGGAGGTGAGGGTGTGGGAAGGGCTCTGCAAACTAGCTCCTAGGCAGTGCTGGTCTAACCCTGGGAGAGCAGCCAGCTGTGGTGCGAGACATACCTCATTAGTAGTGAGCTTGTCCTGGGGTGTCTGTGGGGACATGGTGGGTGTCGGCTGGCTGGAGGATGGGGAGGAGGAGGTGGAGGAAGTGGAGGAGGAATGGCTTTGCTGTAAGAGATCTGGCAAGAGGTGAATGCGACCGGCAAAGCCATTGCTCTCATGATGGCTGGCGCGCTTTTGGTCAATTGCACTCTGCAGAGAAAACAGGCACACTGGTCTCGCTCGCGCGCCGCTAACATTGCCGAAGACCCTACCGATACCTGACTGCTGGCGGTGCTGTGTGACTCTCAACTCTGTTACGTCATCAAGGGACGACTGGAGGAAATCAGCCTGAGCTGCTCACGCTTCCTCGCCAAATGCCTAGGCTGAGCCAACAGAATTCACAGCACCTCATCTGGTGACTGCAGAACCCAAACAGCGGGTGTTTAATCTGGTTTATCTGCCACATGAGCTGCTGTTACCAAAACCACTGGCTTTTCTCTTTCCTTTTTAAATCTGTCTAAAGCTCTAGAAAGTACCCGTCACTTCTTTGAATCCTGGTCTTGTCCGGACCAGGCCCTTCCCGCTTTCCATACGAATGCACTGCCAGAGCATGAAACACACTCAGGGAAAAGTCCAAAGTGCTACACAGGTGCCCTGCTCCACTTAAATGAGAAGCACATCCCTTTCTTCCATCTGAGCTAAGAAATGAACAGACCGTTGTAAAACTTGGTGATCCAAACGGAGCACAGCCGGGTGGCACACGATTAATGTTCAACGAGGGAGGAGCGTAACGCCTGGAGCACAGAAGCGAGGCCCCCCTGCTCCGGCTCCCGGCCCCGGGCCGCTCCTGCCTGCCTGCCTGCCTGCCTAGCCGCTCCCGCCGCAGACCCCCGGCCTCGGAGCCAAGAGCTCCGCGCAGACCCGCTGCCGGCCGCGGCGCACCCCCTGCGGCTTCTCTGCGCTCAGACGCAGAGCGTGGGGCTCGCGGGCTACTGGGAGGAGGGCGGCCGCGTGACATGCAGGCGGGCGGGGCGGGGGCCCTGCTGGCCTCCTCGGGGCATGCAGCACACGCCGCTACCCTCCGGGTGTCTCGTTAGGTGATAACAGACGATGACGTGGAAACAGCATGAGCGAGTGAACGAGCAAGTGGGTTAATGAGTACAGGAGAAGCTGGCCTCCAACGAGGAGAGAGGACGCGGGTACCTGGCGGACGATCAGGGTGCCCTCCTTGGACGGGGTCACGGCTGGTTCACTCTCCACGTCGTCGTGGACGATCATGGTTTTCACGGACTCCGTTTCACCGTTGCTCAAGTTCAGAGATGACCTATTGAGACAAAATCCAGACGTGAAGGGCCATAACCTGCGAGCTGAGGACATACCGTTTAGATTTTTCACCTTCTTGGAGTCCTAAGATGAGATGGGGCTACAGGTATAAAGTTTCCTCAAGGAAAATGAACTGCAGTTTTCCCTTTTTTCACAGCCTCAAATTAAGAAGAAGAAATGAAACACACAGAGTACTGGAAGAGGCCCTGACATGCGCGCACACACACCAACGAAGAGAAGGGGGACAACAGAAAGGCCGTCTGCTGCTGACTCCACGACAGGGAAACGTTACACGTTCACAGGATCAGAGGACAGGTTTACAACAACTGGTCCCAAGTGGAAAGAAGGCCCAGTGGGGACACTCATCCTCCCTCAAGCAGGGCGGGACTGACGCGGCTCTGGCGTCCTCCGGCCCCGAGGGGGGCTCCTCGGGCCCTTCCTGCTCCAAGTCGTCGTCCTCCTCATCCGTCGTCCCGGACTCCTCACTGGACGAGGAGTAGTCTGTCACCTTGTGCGGCGGCCGCACGTCTTCCGCCGCTCGGAGCTCTCTGGCCAGGGCCGTCAGGTCCTAGTGCAGGAGACAGAAAAGGGGGTCAGGCGGGAGGGCGACGGGGAAACAGCACAGGGCCAAGCGCTTCGTTCTCACTATCCATCAAACGGCCACGCCAGCTCTGCCAAACTGTCTTGTAGGGCGTTTACTGGTATCATGGAGGGGAGCTCTCAAAGCTTTCGATAGAAAAGACGAGACCAAGAAAAGTCAGAAAGATAAAACAAAAAATAGAAAAGATTTTTTTAAAAGTCCAAGGTGTTGTACACAGTTCAAACCTCACAGCCATAAAAAAAAAAAAAAAAGAGCCGAGAGCATTCTTTTCCGACTATAAAATTCTGGATCAACAGATGTGTGCAGACAGACCTTGGTAGTGTGTCATAAAGACACCCGCCCCTGTGACAAAGTCTTCTTTTGAGGAGATTTTGCAGAAAGCAAGATTTTAGTTAAACAGGGGTGATTTAAAGTACTTATTCGGTGAGGTTTTTAACTCCAACTTTTATTTTTAAAAATTTCCAACTCGCAGGAAAATGAGAGTGAAGTGAGCACAGGGTACGGCTCACATCTGGCTTAACCGAGTGTCAACGACTTGCCACGTGCGTGAACAAAGTTGCTGACGTGTGCCGCGAGAAAGCGCTGCAGCGTGTCTGGCCGTGGGAAGGCAGCTGGGCAGGCTACCCTTCCGCTGCCACGAGCATGCACGCCGGAGGGAGAAGCGGCCCAGGGGAAACGCTGCTGTGCACCAGGGCTTCGGTTCCCTCTCCTCTTCTGTATGCAGACACCCTAAGACCCAATCAACTATCCAAATATAACTTCCGAGCTTGATTAGTATCTCTAGTCTACATTTTCATACAGAAGTTCAACGTACGTATCTTTCCACTTAAAATTTTTACTTAAAAAGTAATGATTTTTTGGAAGGCAGGCTATGGGTGGCCACTCTTCCTTTTCCCTCTGGCAGTCTCTTCTTCTCACCAGTTAAGAACACGCTTCTTCCCGTTGAGCCTGAGCCTCTGAGACAAGTGAGCAAGGACTGGCCTTGCGTCCTGCTCGCGACTTCACAAGAACAGCTGCGGCTTTTTGTTAAAGTGACTTTAAAAAGCCGTATTTAATGATAAGAATGAACACATGCAGCAAATTTGGGGTGTTAAAAAACACGAAGCAAAAATTCAGGGTTTCTAATTCTAGAAAAGAGCAAGCTGAGGAAGGAAGAGGCATGGAGGTCGAATACAGGCTAAAGTTAGAACGCTGCTCCGACGCTGAACTGTTCAGACGGGGCTTACCACTTCGCCCTTCGGTCAGCAGGGTCCCATCGAGCCAGAGGAGCCATCGGTGAGGAGGAACACACAGCACAGGAAGCAGGGAGGAAAGAAGGGGGGAGGGGGGCACAGAAATCAATGCAAGCGGGAGACAAAACCCCAGCAGGCTCAAACCCCCGGTGTGCCCAGTGACGGGGCAGCTACTGCATGGAGGACTACGGAGAAGAGAAACAGCCACACTGCCGCCCCACGTACCAAAGGGCAGAATTAAACCACGGGAGAGTTTACGAAGATGGTGGAAAAACATCTCTTCCAAAAGCCAGTATTTTAGGTGCCCACTCATCAAGTGCATGTAAAGGTGGATGCCAAGCAAAGAGACAGAAAGCTTTTCTTTCTTTTGTATTTTTTAAATGACTAAGGGGGGGGGGCGGGACTGGGGCGGCGGCACAAGTGGGCCAAGGTTTACAGCTTTCCTTATAACCCCTCAAACCTGCGAGACCCCACAGGGAGGCCTGCAGGCCGCGCGAGGAGAAGGCTTTAATAGAAAGATCTCACTCAAGTTTGAAATGAGTAAAATGGATTTTGTGCAATTCTTACAGCGGGCTTGAGAGGTCTAAAAACTTCCTTTTTATCTTCAGGCTTTTTTGCTGCATTTTCAAGGCGCTGAGATGGCGAGCCCTCAGATTTGGATGATGCTGTGAAGTTCAGAGACAAGAAAGGCCGAGTCACGTAAACATCTGAGTGTGGGCCACGAAGCCACCCAGCCCACCTGGCCCCCGTCCTCTCCCCTCATTAGCCTCGCTCACAGCAAGGTCTCCACGCGCTGGTCTGAACCCCGGGGTTTGTGACTCCTTCCCGAGAACCCTCGACTGTCACGCTGCACTAACACGTGTTCACAACCCCTTGTTACGTTACATCAATAACACAGTAGAGGGAATTTCCGCTAATCTATTCTTATGAGTAGGTTAAGATAACCAATATTGATGACAATACTGATGGAGTTTAGGCTCAGAAGAGTGGGTTCAAATCTCAGCTTGGATATTTAGCTAATCACCTTGGACGAGTTACGTAAACTCACTAAACTGCAGTTACTTGAATCTGTAAAATGGAGACACAATATATATCCACCTCCTGGGGTTGCTGTACGGATTAAATGAGACACTGCACGGACAGTGCTCGCATGCATAAAGCTCTCAAAACCTCACTCTTTACTATTAAAAGTGTGACGACTATTACTAGTGTCACTAGCAAACCTACACTGAAACACTGTTTTGTATTCATAATATGCAGCTGTGAAAGATCACAGGTCTTTTCCATGATTGAAAAGGATTTCCAAAATACAGTCAACCCTTGAACAACACGGGCTGGAATTTCGAAGGTCCGCTCACGTGTGGATTTTTTTCAACAGTAAATCATTCCGTACTACAGGATCCACCGCTGGTTGGATCTGTGGGCGTGTAACCACGGATGCAGAGGAACCGTGGGTACAGAGGGTCGACTACAGACAAGGATTTTCAACTGGTGGGGGGTATCCCTAACCCCTGGGTGTTCAAGGGTCAACTGTACTGACTGGAGCCCGATACGGTGAACAGGCACAGGGAAAAGGAAAGGCAGGCATCCTACATCTCACTCTGAAGCGCTCCCCGGAGCCGCTCTGAGACCCAGGGTGGGAGCCGGGCTGGGATCCTGAGTTGCTGGACCCGGAGGAGCTGCCACTGCCGGGCCTGGGCACCAGCTTCTCCACTCGCTCCCACAGCAGCCTGGGCTCGATGCTGCTGTTGGAGAAGACGACGAGAACAGCTAATGCATTATCCCAAGACGCAGGGTCAAATTATAAACACGCGCACCATGTCATTCGAACGCAGGGATAATGAGAAAATCAGCCTACCAACAGCATTTAACGTGAAATTCACCGCAAGTTATAGTGGCATTATTCATTGGTTTTATCTCAGATATCTTAACAAACCGAAAATGCTAGAAGACATTCTACCATTAGCAGACAAATCTTCTCTGGGTGTGAGAGGAAACGCTACTGTTTGGTCTAGAAGTGTCACTAGTTCTGTCTTAGCTACAAACTCAGTTTCTTACTATGAAAAATTCCACTTACATAATTACACACAAAATCAAATTACACACAAATTCCCAGTACCGACCACCACCCGTCACGGCTCTCAAGAACTGACACTTATGCAGCACACTCATTCTTTCGTGCTCTGGGCTGGAAATGTGACCGCACACGGGCCACGGTGTATCCCTGCCGTCGACACACCACAGCATGAGTTTTCTAGGTAAGAATTAACACACGGACTCGGGCGCAGGAGAACCCCGCAGCCCACCCTGACCACTGAAGGCTCAGAAAGCTCTCTCTCTGCAGCTTCTGGGCTGTCACCCATTCCACTTCCTCATGTTATACCGAGACAGCAAGTACAGAGGTTCAGTGATGATCAGAGTACAAAACACTCAACACGACCTTTTCTTCCTCTAAAACGGTGCTTGCTGGTCAACGGAACTGAGATGATGACAATATTCTACGGCTGAGAATACGGTCGCCACCAGCTACATGAGGTTATGGAGCACCTGAAATGTGGCTAGTGCAGCTAAGGAAATTAAGTTTTAATTTTATGTAATTTTAATTAACCTCAATTCAAATTTAAGTAGCCTCATGTGGCTAACAGCTACCATATAAAACAGAACGGCTCTAGAACCTGAAAATACTCTGTGGTTAATGCACGAGTTTATTGCCAACTCTGAGTCAACCACTCTCTCTCTTCCGTAGCCTGTGTGTGATTTCCGCACACTCCCAGAGCCCCCAGACATCCTCTGGATGACAAGCCCTCTCGGGTCACAGTTCCCCCTTCCCTGCTCTTCCGTCCTGTTACTCTCACTGAGGCAGGTAGTTTTCACCTTAAAACTGCTGCAATACACAGTCGGATTTAATCTCTCTTTTCACCACAGATCAATTTGATGTCATTCACGTGAATGGACTTTACGGCATTTTCTTTATAAACGGATCACCTCTTTGCCCCAGAACTTCCATGAAGCTTTATGAGCACTTTTATGCAAGCAGACGGTATAAGACTGCAGGACACTGTGTAGTAAATCTGTCCCTAAGCTTCGCTCTTCTCTTACCTGGTGGAGTTTCTCTGACCTGCTTGGCTATTTTGCTGCCCGCTGCCCTGCAGCGGGGAATCCCGACGGGACAGGACGGGGGACCGGGACGTCGTTCTCACAGGAACCTTTGGGTACAAAATACAGCAATTAAATTACTGAAAACATGAGGAGGAGAAGAAAAGACTACTCCCCACCAAACATGTGTCTGAGGCAGTCCTAGTTACCTTAGCCTTGCTATCACCGACCTACCCCCAATCCCTGATCCTTCTCTGCCCTCCAGCGATACAACAGAAGAGTAGTCCAAGCCGTCAAAGGCACTGGGACAACCTTTCTATGCTCCTAACCACATTTAAATGATGTTGGCACTGAAGCTTGGTGGCAGGGCATGTACAAAAGCATTTTACTGAGATAATGTGAGAATCAGGAAAACAAGCTCAAAGGAACCAAACAATGGCCTACAAATGGATCAGCAAGAAACAAAGAATGTAGGAAGCAAGAAAATACTCAGAGGAAGCAAATTCCAAGTGGAGGAAAAATAAAATGTGCCTCTTTGTTTAATTTCAGCATTAAGTAATTACCAAACCAAAAATTTTAAAAACATGAAATTTAAAAAAACACCCAAACAAAAACAAAAATCCCTCAATTAAAAAAAATCAGTTTTTGAAACATTTATGTTAATTTTTTCCCTTATAATACCTTTTCTGAAAATTTTGATATTAATTAATGGTGCAAAGTAATTGATAGCTTTTGTATAAACTTAACATGACAGCTGCTAAAACAAATTTTGATCTGGTCTGTTCTAGAAGCATACTCTTTACAGATGTACTCCTAAATTATTTTGGTACCTTGTGCTTAAGTACAGAGTCAGCGACAGCAATGAAAAGCTAACTGGCCGATGGCTCAACCTAACTGCCTCACTATGGAATTTTCTCCCCACCGTCAAAAGTTCCTCTGCCACTGCCCCTTAATTCTGGTGACGTCACCACACCCTTAATTGAAATAAATAATTTAAAAAAAAAATAACGAAAAGGCAAAAGAAGCACACATCTGTCTTCCTGCTTCTTACCCTTGGAGGCACCTCGTCACTGTCTGATCTAGACCAAGCCTTTTGGGCGGGGTCGGGTACCTCCGCCTTAGAGTCAGAACTCTGACTTAGCACCTCACTGCGGGAAGGTGGACATGGGTCCTGAGAGCGAAGATGGTGGTGTGCAAATTTGGGAGGAGAAGGGTCACTGAAGGAATGGGATCGCGAGACAGGGGAAACACTGTTCTTGAGAGATGCCAGGTGGGACCACTGTACCTTACAAGAAAACAAAACACAAAACATTCAATGCGTTCTGCAGAAAACGCTTTTCTGGTCAATACCAAATCCAAAGCGGGAGGCGGGGCAACGTACACGAGGCGGCTCAGGACTAGGTCAGCCAAGCAGTACAACAGTTACGCTTTAAGTGGAGAGGTGGTCTGGGGAGCACAGTGTGTAGAAGAGAACAAAGGTACATTTATAAGGAAAACTCTTCATATCCAGACAAATGTTAGAGAGCAGTAAACGTGAAGATTTTAAAAAAAGCCTCACAGCGCTCCTGTCTGAGGGGCAACGTGCGGCATGCACTTCTGTGTCAAAGCAGCGTGGACAGGCAGAGAGGCAGGAAACCGCAGGACGGACACCGCCACACGTGCAAACCTCTCTACCCACCCTCCCGTTACCTGGCAGGGCAAGACGTCTGACCAAGTAACAACAGAGCCACATGTCTACTGTGCAAAGACCAACCCCGCATGTTTCGACAGATTATAAGAGTGTAACTTAGAACAGCCAGCTTTTCAAATACACCACCAATTTTCCTTCTTTCTTGTCCCAAGTCTTAAAACACTCCAACCCCACAGAACTCCACGTATCTTTGTATTAGTTAGAAAAAAAAAGAACTTTGACTTCTTTGTATCCTATTCAGCACTAGGATTCCCTAAATGGACTGCTGAGGGGGGTAATCCTTCTACTTGACAATTGAAGAAATAAGACAATTCCTTGGCAACTGAGTTCATCTGGTCACTTTTAAATTGGAAAAGCAATCTCTGAAACAATCTGCATTTTCTTGAAATTACAACTGTTCAATGTTGAAATTTACATAATTCTAGCTATATATCTATTACATCATCACAATTAATAAAAACAGGAAATACCAAATCAGGATTGGCTCAACCTTGCCAAGCGTTAAGATCCAGAATTAGTTCCGAAAGAATGTTTTTCGTAAGTACAGCTTTCGGCCAAAAGCAACTTTAGATAGAAAAGGGACTCTTTTTCCTGGCCCTACGTTAATTAATCAGCAGTATAAAAAGCAGTCTACATAATTCATGAACTCCTATTTTCTAAACTGTTAGTGGCCACATAAAGATTTTCTATTTACGGTAAGGATAACGTCCATCAAACCTATTCTCCTAGACTCCCCCTACCCCTCCCTTTCCCCCTTCATCCTGTTCCGCTTTCTTCTGCATCCTTCTTCTTCCATTCCTCACTCTCTGGAGTTGCCCATTGGCTTGTGCGTCAGCTCTTCTGTGAATCAAGACGCTGCTGGTCTCACGTAAACACCAACCTCCCAACAACACCCGCCCCACCGAGCTTAATCCTGGGTCTTCTTTTTACTGTAAAACTGCTCCATACCAAGGATCTTTACGGTAAAGTGCATTCAAGTCCTCATCCGGGTTTGTGTGAACGCCACCGCTACCTCTACCGTCCCCCAACACATGCAAACATCAGTGACAGGTAAACTCGGGCTCAAGGACTTGTGCCCAGTACTCCGGATGACACGGCTGCAGGAAGCAAAATGCCTGAAAGTCGGTGATTTTCAGCAAGAGTGGGAACCAGCGTTTTAAGGATCTCTGAGATCTCTGACATGGGTCATCTCTGCTGTCTGCTTTCTCCGCCAGACAGCACGGAGGTCCCCCACCTGGGCGAGGCCGAACGCTGAGGCCGACCCAGTGGCCTCTATCCTGACCTACTTCAGGAAAACCCACACTCAACCCATCGGGCCGTAACCTTTTATTGGATGTTGAACCTTTTGAGAATCTGATAAAAGGCCCTTTTCCCCAAAATATATGTATATTTGGACAAATCAAAAAAATTCTACGTGGAATTTCAGGGCCGCCCACTCGTAGAACTGGCTGGGAGCCAAGGACCCCAGGTTAAGAAAAAGTCTCCCTCTATGTACTTATGACACTAACTTTCTAAAAACTAAACTGAAAAGTCTTTGTATTTGAGTAAGGAGGCACTTGTTTACGAACATCTGAGTCAGGGAAGGCAAAAAGTTAGACAGAAAGAAGAAATCACTGAATCCAGATATTCTTAATAAGTACAACAACAATCTTTAAAAAGAAAATCCTGTCTTTCCCTATCAACTGAGGCTACGCCCTCTTTAGTCTAAACTCCCTCTGCTACTCTCTTCTCTCTCTAAATGCGCTAACGAACCAAACTGAGCAGTTCAAGCAGGCTGGTGGCTCAGTGAGCCTCTGTGTGCGTCTCCTTGACCCACAGCCAACTGGCCGTTCTACCTGTGGCTCGGCTGGTCTCTGCAGGGCAGGGTGCACAGACTCGGAGTTGCCATTGGAAAAAGACTCTGATCTGGAAGGCACTGGTGGCTCCAATACTCTGCCTGTCTGCTTAGACTGGGCTTCAGGGGAGCTGTGGTTAGTTTTCCTAAATCTATCTTCCACCTGTGTCAGAGAATTAGAAGACATAACTCAGGGTTAGTAGAAAAAGGCAGAGATACCGAAGAAAGCCTGAAAGTGGAAGGAGTCTAAAAGGAAATCTTCTGTTTTCTTCAACTACAAGAAAAGAGAGGAGGCATATAACACTGGACTAGGGTCTGATGCAGAATACGGAACATTCACAAAGATAAAAAAATTGCGAGAGGCAGCCTTTAAAATCTCCCCCGACAAGAAGTCTAGGATTGCACGTGAAGATAAACTAGGAAAAAGAATTAATCTGTCGCAACCAACTAAACCCACGGATTAAAAGAGCGTCACCAGGAATCTAACACACGTTTCATTCCACGAAACATAAAGGCACGGCAGAACAAGCAGGACACGTGCTCCCAGAACGTGCCGTGTGAGGGCCGGCATGGCGGGAGGACGCCCCCGCCCGGGCCAGCATCCCGCGCTCTGCAGCCTGCCCGGTCCACCCCGCCAGGGTCCGAGGCGCGGTCCTGCTTGGTCGCATCCTCACTGGGAAGCTCTGGGAGCCCAGACGCCCCAGTTCAGTAGCAAAGCCTGATCACCGAAAAGCCAGTGAATCGGGCCCAGGCAGGCTTCGTCCTCGCGGCAGTTTTGGAAAAAGAGATGACAGGCCGCCCTGCCCCTCGTTTACAGTATAAAGACAACGCCGCCACACAGCCTCCTCTCTTCCCGTCTCTTGGTCAGCGTCCAGGTGCCCTGAGATCTGCAAAGCTCTGGGGCGCTCCGCTCCCCTCTAGACGAACACTACGCAGGGAAGAGGCCCCTCCCTGCCCCCTGGGAGCGCGCACGGAACGGCGGGGCCCGTACCTCGCGGGCCCGGTCGGCGGGCTCGTGCTGGGCCTTGGGCTCGGCGCCGTGCAGGCCGGCCTTGCTCCTGTCGGGCGGCGGGGGCCTCCGGGGCTCATGCTGTAGAGACAGGAGATAGGCTTGTTCCTGCTGCAGCTGCCTCTGGAGCCGCTCCGTCTGCCGGTGCTCCTCCAGCTCCCGCCAGCGGCACTCCTTGGGGGGAGAGGGACACTCAGTCCGGGGCCCGGCGCCCGCCTCGCCCCGGCTCACTTCTCCCCCGCACAGCGCTCACTGACGCTTGTTTCGTGACAGAGCACGACGGCCGGGACGTGAAATGGCAGGTTACCTGTGGGGAAATCTGACAGCTTGTCGCTAAGCATACTGTCACTGGACAGAGTAAGAGAGAACCAAGGGAACGCTGGTCTCGGCGGTTTCAAAGGACACTTGGATACTCTAGGTACGGGTCCTACGGCATGCGCCTTGAACCGCCAGCTCTTGGCATTCTAGCCTGTTCACCGAATGCCAGGTGCTGTGCAAAACCCCGTCTATCTACCAAACGAGAACAGTTAACTCAGCAACGGGAAATAGAGAGATAAACAGAAGCCGCCTGGGCGTGTGCCCGAAGCAGCGCGACCCCAGGGGGTGTGGCCACGAGAGCCCTAGCTACGGGGCGGGACGGGCCCGCGCGGGGCGTTACCAGTAGCATGGCCTGCTCCTGGAGGAGCTGCTGCTGAAGGAGCTCCAGGTGCCGCTGCTCCTCTTCCAGCTGCCGCCTGATGTACTCCTGTCACACAGAGATCGGCCGGCGGTCAGCGGGTCCCCAGGGGAGGCGCCAGGACCGTCCGCCCCCACCGTCTGGGGTGATCCACTCAGCGATCAATGGCTGAGACAAGCCTATCGCCGAGGATCTGCCCCAGAACTTCGAACTAGTCTCTAAGATCTGAAGAGTCTACTAAATGATGACACGCGCTCAGCGATGGGGTGTGTGTGTGTGCGTGTGCGTGTGCGTGTGTGTGAGTCTATGAGAGATAAAGGGAGAGAGGGAGAGAGAAAGGGGAGACAGGGGTGAGGTGACGCGTTTTCAACGGGAAGAGAACGATAAACCTCTGTAACAACGAAAACACATCCAAAGGACGTTACATAAAGAAGAAAAACCCAACCTTGAAGGGGCATGCATATCTGAAGGGTTGGAGACCTTGATCTACGACAACAGATTAGTCTCTAGCAAGCCCGTATCAAGAATATTCTCTCCCAACTCTCAGGATTTTTTGGGAGGCTCAAGTATAAAACAGGGATGAAATCACTTCGAAAAGTATGAACATTTTACAAATAAAAGACATCTTCCTTTTCAACAGGGGAAAAGCTCACTACTCTGGAAGAGGAGCAGATTGAGGGGTCTGGGAGGAGCGATTTTATTTTGAAATTCAGATTATTTATTTACAGTGTCTATCGCCAGCTGAGGTGCACACCTTAAAAGCAGTCATACATCTGGGCCGAACAGGAGTTTTAGTTAACCGCTCGCCCTGGCAGAGAGAATGCTGGGCAGAAGTCATGACAAATTTCCTCAGGAACTTTTTTTCTTACAAAGCAAATTTAGCCCCAAAACGCCAATCTGGGGTAAAGTGTATCCACAGGGCCGCTGGCAAAGGCCCCCTGGTTCCAACCCAGGCTCCAATCCCGGGCCTGGAAGCCCCGCCCCGCCAGGCTGGCCGAGAGCCGCTCCAACCCCGACGACTGAGAGGACGCGGACTCCCAGCTCCCCTCTTCCCCGAGCCAGACACAGCTGAACCACAGCTGCGAGCTCAGGTCACTGTATCACTGGTTTTCTGCCTTCACATCACAGGGACAACCAGACAATGACAGATGTACACAAACACGCACATTCATGCAGAAATGACAGGTTCCTACAGCACGGCTGACACGGGGGGTATTTTGGAATAAAATTGACTTTTGTTGCTATTTTTATAAAAGAAGAGGTGAAGAATACTTGCTATACACAAAAGCCAAAGACTCCGTTAGAACACTGAAGGTTAGTATTACATTCACACCCTCTTATCCCAATCAAGTTCGGAGAATTATCCCTCTGTGACTTAACTGTTTCAAGTTTACATGTTTTCTCCTCTTTGTAGTCCCCAAGTATAAATCAGAACATGAAAACTAAACTAAACGCACCACAGTTAACAGGCCAACAACGTCAGTAAAGTAAGAGATCAAGAGAATCACTTAAATTTCAACAGAAAAATAGTATGTAGACCCAACACTGGGAAAACCCGAGGCAAGGGAGGGTAGCTGAATAATCAAATTTGGAAGCTAATACCATTGTTTACAAGCATTTTAAGTATGACCTTCAGCTATCATTTAAATTGGTCCCCCTTCATATGTTTTTTCCTTGTTCAAAGCTCATGACAAAGAGTGATCAATTCAAAGACATGAACGGCAGAGAGGCTATGATGGGATTCACGCGGACAACGCAGACAACAAAAAGCACAATTTCTGCTTGCACAGGTGGTTCGGGAATCAGACTCCTACAGGCAACTTTATCTGACGTTAATAACATGCTGCAAATGTCACTAAAATCTGATCGCTTCTGGCTAATGTTACCAGCTGTTCTAACGTTACGTATGCACATACTGAATTATATGCAAATATATCTTAAAATATTCAGTGAGTCACTGGATACTTCAAACACTTCTCATAGGAAGTGTCCTACAGGTGGTTTCACATTTCATTAGACACATTCGGGAATCTTTCAGGCATCATACTAGTGGAGGCCACCCTGCTGGTTTCAAGAGGTTTCTAAAGTGTAATGATTTCTGTATCTGTTGGTAAAGACAAGAGATTCAATGTATCGAAGGGAACATGCTTCCTACTGTTTCTGCGTTTTCAGACTAAAGTTGTGCACACGCGTGCGTGCTTCTGGCCCCGAATCCCCTGACTCTGCGAAGCGACAGACCTCCAAAGTCCCGGCCGGCACGCCCCCTGAGGACTGACCTGCTCCCTCTCGACCCTCCTCCTCTCCTCCTCCGCCCGCCTCCGCTCCTCCTCTTCCTTCCGCCGTCGCTCCAGCTCCTCCAGCCGCCTCTTCTCCTCCTGTTCTCGCCTCCGCTGCTCACGTTCCTGCTGCCTTCTGGCTTCCCGCTCTCTCCTTTGTTGCTGCGGAAGTAAAGCCACCCAGTCAGCAGACTCTCCAGCCACGGCACGGCACGCAGGGCGGTCTGCTGACCGGTTACAGGGAGAGGCCAAGAGGGAGAGCTCGGGGACCCCACCCGCACCGGCCAACTCCTCCCACACTGCCTCTCTGCTCACATACACCAGCTTCCTTGTAAGTACCAGTCAGAGCTGGGTTTCACTGGATATCAGTTATTCCCCGTTCTTCGCTGAACCACAGCAGGGAGGGGACAGGGAATTCTGTATCCTTGAGTATCACTAACAGGGCTACCCCGGGCCCTTAAGTCAGGAGAAAAAGAAGAGAAATGAATACAGGAGAACAGAAATAGGGCAGAGAAAGGAGAGAAATACTTATAAGAGAGGAAAAAAGAAGCACACATCAGGGAGAGAAGAAGTGACACCAACGAGAATAAGAGATGCTATTATTATTACCATGAATATAAAAACTGCCACGAGCACAAGCTCCCTCTGTGTCTCGCATGGTGCTAGGTATCTGATAGTCCTCCTTCCATGTCCTTTACCTAATACAATTCTCATGACAGACCTAGGAAGCACTTCACTCCTACTCCACAGAGGAGGAAACGGATTCAAGAAGAGAGAAGCGACTTGTCCGGAGTCGCCTGGGTGGTAAGCCCCCAGGTCGAGGGCCACTGTGCCTCCCGCCGTTAATCAGACAGCATCCTGCACCCCATCAGCAAGCACAGAAGGTGCTATTGAGTCACCAGACTCGCTCCGACAGCCTTTCCTAACGCAGACCATCTGTCGACCCCTCGGTACCTGGCAGCGTGACCCTGGGCGCACGTCTGGCCCCTTCTCATCCAGCCCCAGACATCTATCTGTCAGTAAAGCACTGCCACCGCGCAGAGTATAAATCAACCAACTCCTCCCACAAACGTGCAGAGTGCTGGCCTGCAAAGTGATGCAGCCACTTCGCGGCCCCCCTGGGATGGAGAGGTGCCCCATCTCAGCACAGCCACTGGCCGCAGACTGCTACTCAGCACCTGAAATGTGCCCAGCACATGAGGGAGGAACTGAGTTTTTCAATTTATTTTACTAAAGTTAACTTACATTTAAATAGTCTCTAGCACAGTTCTAGAACCACAACCACAAGAGAGGACGGCAGGTGGAGACTAACAATTCCCCCTCAAAGTCAGTCAGACAAAAGGAAAACAGAAGAGAGAAGAAAGGCAACCAGTGTCGACCCCTCAAAACACCCCCTTAGCTTTTCAAGCCAATCAGATTCAAGCGAACAGGTCAGAAGAGGCAAAGAGTATCATACACTGAATTTTACCACCTTCAGGTAACGACATGACTTGCTTATGAGCCAAGGTCTCACAAGCAGTGAAAACTGTCAGAGGACCGTCCCCCTCGGAAAGGTCTGGGCTTTCCCTTTCCCTCCCCACCTCCCGGGGGAGATGATATGTTTGCCAGCAGGCTCTACAGGCCAGCAAGGCAACCGGAGTTGAGGGGAAAAAACAAAAAACACACCCAGAACTTTTATGTTCTTATACTCCCAGCTCATTCTTCAAGATAGCTACTTTTGCACATTTCATTATGTACGTATCAGTACTATACAAAAGTACTAGATATGTCTCTATCAGATACATGCTCAATTTTTTTTTTTTACTGATGGAATGCAAGATGCAAAACCTTTCCGGGCTGCCGCACTGCGCTAAACAACGCCACGTGACCACAGACACCACCGCAACAGCCTCAGGGATGCACCCGCTGCCCTGCCCTTACAGACCACACAGGCTACCAAAATTCTTTAATTCTTAGGAACGATGCGGAAGGAAAGGTGCCACTTAGCCCCGTGGGATCAGAAAACAAAAAGAAGAGCCGTGGCTTCGCTTGCTTTCTCCTCTCCTGTGATTTACAGAATCTTGAAAAATTCTTTAGTTCAAAAAAAGCAGAGCCGATGCCTTGGCTGGTATCAGCAAGGACTCTTCCAGAAAGAGCCAGACAAGGAGAAAAACTGCAGTGAGAGTCCTGGAAGCTGCCACGCTGCCTTGGAAGCAGGGCTGCACTCTGGCCGCCACACAGCCGTTAAGTCCAGATGCGGGCAAGTGTCCACCTCACACCAGCCTCGAGGTTCAAATTTCTGTCTCCAGAGAAGACAACGGGAGATCGCAAAGGAAGAGCGGAGGGAGGGAGTGAAGCAGCAGGGGAGCTGGCTTCCCACACGCCGGCCCCTCACCAGCAACTACAGCTGCCTCCGCCTACCGAGGGCAGGGCTGACCCTGGTCCAGCCCACGCCCAGGAGCCTTCTCGGCTCACCCCCTGCCTCGCACCCCTGAGCTGTGGTCACCCGGAGTCCCGGCGAGGGGCGGGACCCCGTGCACACCCTCTGGCCTCAGTGAAAGCACTCGTTCTCATACCAGGCAGGAAGCTCCAACGTGGTGAAATGTGCAGAATCCATTTCTGGGGGTTATTGCCAACTACACTGAGGGCAGGGCTCCCAGGCCGGTGGGAAATCTTGACTTCATCTAACTAAATGCTACTAAGAATTTTTAAGTTTCAATTTTAAATGCCCTTACAAGTAGCCTTTTCCATTTTCATTTGTGTTTAAAATTTTTTAATCAAAGTGCTAGACTTTAAATTGACCATCCTCAAGCCATAAGATATACATCTTTGTTAACAACCTTTCTTTTATTTATTAACATTTTCTATGCTGCTGCCCCACGATCATTTATATCTAAAATGCCATGTGCCGTTTTGATTGTTGTTAACTAGTGACTACCTGGAGAAAAAAAATCTGAGGCCTATTTTTAAAAATTTAAAAGAATAAAATTTATATTTAAAAGAGTAAATAAATCTATGTTATTTTGTCCAAAATACATACATACATACATAAATAGTAAAAAAATTGCCTTATTCTTGCTTGCTTGTTTGCCTGTTTATTTATGGGCCCATCATAGCATCATCTGTAAAGTCTATACCATAAGACTCCTTTCCATATGGTCAAATGGGTCAGGTATTCTTTCTTTATTCTCGAGATTAACCCTCTCACAGCCCTTTCTTCTCCTGGGCCAACCTAGACAGGCTGCTCTCCAGGAATCCCATCCTTCTGCCTACCTGCTTCCTAGGAATACTTCTGGACCCTCTCCTGTACAGGATCCTGTCAACTTCTCTCTTATTTGCTGGAACACATCCTCTAGTAGTTTCTTGAGGAAGCGTGAAGACAAGTAGAAGACTTGAGAGACTCCGTAAGTCACAAAAGCTCTGCTCCCATGCTGTGCATATACTTCTGGCTGGAGGCACTAATTTCCCTTCAGAGTTGCAAAAGCACTGGTGTGTCACCTTCTACTTCCTGATGTTGCTCTGGAGAATCTGCGCCCATTAGGATCCTTGACACTTAGTACCACCCACACCCACACCCCTCTATCTGTTTGTTCCCCTGACAGCAGCTTTTACGATCCTCTTTTCATCCTTGAGTTTCTAAAATTTCAAGATGATGTATGTGCCTCTGAATGGCGTCTTTTCTCATTCACTGGGCTGGGTACTCAGTAAGCCTTTCAATTCAGAAATTATTTCTTAGTTCTGGAAACTTCTCTTGAATTCTTGCCGCTTGTTCTCCCTCTGGTATTCACTTCCTGGACCATTTGTTAAATGGAAGTCAAACCACCTGGATTGATTGTTTTTCTTCTGTTCTAGTCCCCCTAAACTTATCTTCTCCCCACTTTCTGGGAGTTTGAATTTATTAAAAATTTTTTAAAAATTATTTTCTGAATAGTCTTGTTCCATGATTTTTATATCTTCTCTCTGTAAGGATATTAAGATTTCTGTGCATGTGTATATGTATGTGTGTGAAATATTTTCTCTGTTCCCCACATTGTCTCTATTTCCTTCAAGCTCCTTTTTCTATGTGTCTTGGAATCTTTCAAGTAAAAGATTTTTCTGTGTCCTCAGTCTTGGGCCATCTACTGACATGCAAGGCAGTGAAAAGCAAACCGTCAAGCTGTGGCTGTGAAGCTTCCAAGTTGGGTGACTGCGAGGCAGAGTGACCTCTTCCCTTGGGTGGGTCAGCCTCTGAAGAGAGGGATCTGTGCAGTTTTGGGTCCGCAGGTGAGGGGAGGGTGCAGTGGATGGGGGCGCCTGGAACGGGCGTGGCAGCAGCGGATGGGCTCCAGGCGAGGCGGGTGCGCGTGCCGTCACGCTCATCAGCACTTAGCTCTTCACGGATGCCCTTGTCCCAGCCTCCCTCTCCGCGGCCTCAGTTGTGCCTGAATCTCCGCTGCTCGCCCGCTCCAGGTGGCAGGTGTCGGCTGAGAAGGGGAAGCAGAGCAGCCTGGCTGCAGGGGGTGAGGGCCCACCGTGCATATACACCTGCTTCTGGCCCCCTCGTCACCTCCCACGTTGGACTCTCTTCCAGCACTGGCAGCATCAACCTTGCCACGGTCTACGCTCTACCACACACTCACGTCCACAACTGGGTTTCCATTCTTGCTCTCCTTGTTTAGGCCATCTTCAGTTCTTCGCAGTCATTGCACTGGGATTTCTCAATGAAAGTGTGGTAGACACCAAGTTGTTTCTGTTCAACTCTTTACCAAAGTCGATAAAATAAAGTTACTGTGTAATTACTTAATTAAAATAATCTAAAATTATTACAGTAAATTTAATTCAAAATGCACGTCTTAAAATAACAGTAAGCAAACACTTTACAAACAGGGACAGGCTACAACTAACGATCTCAGTTGTCAAGTGAAAGCCTCTGAAAGGCTTTTTCTTCTTTGGTCCTGTGGAAGTATCATACTCTTGGTTACCAGATCAACACACAAACAAAGACCATAAGCTCCTTGAAAGTAGGGACCGTGTTTCGCTCATCTCCACCCCGCTCCCTGTAAATATCCAAGATGCTGTGATTTTCTAACATTTAGCATCTAGAGTAAGACTAAAGAATCCATCCATATCTCCAGGTCCTACAAAATCCAACCAAATCATAAAGCCATCTTTTCAGGATCACCTAGTAAGTGCACATCGGGCTTGAATAAAGCCTCACCCTTTAAACACATGCTTTGTGCCTCAGGATGTTCTACCAGGCCCTTTAAGGTGGCTCTGGAACTCAAATCAGAGATCTCAAGCCCAAAGGTTCACTGAAGAATGGCTGTAAGTTTACAGAACAAGTCCTTTCTTTCCAGACATACACAAGGACACAAATGCTGATTCCCCCATTTGAGAAATGTTCAGGAAGCGCCACGGGTACACAAAGATGAATCAGACACAGCCCCTCTCCTCCAAGTCTTATAGGTAAGGTAAGTCACACACTTTTCAAAAATCCACAAGACAACGTGGAACGTGGTAAGTTTCCCTGGACCTGCCCACTCAGCAAGTCCTGGTCGGGAGACTGATGGCCAAGGCAAAGAACAATGTAGTTACCGACTCCTCTTCCACATTATGCTGTAATATTTGAAGCTGTAAATCGGACCAAGAGCAAAAATTTAAACTCCAACCATACAAACCACTACAGTCAGAACAGGTCCTTAACTGGGGTGTATGTGTGTGTGTATGTGTGTGTGTTCGGCGGTAATTAAAGATTAAAGAAAGCCCTCAGTAAATACCTTAATAGATTACTAATGTGAAAAGCTGGCCTCTTGTAACAACTTCAAAAGAAAATGGTCAAAAGTGAAACATATATACCACCAGCAATCAGTTAAGCAACATCAATCCACACTAGATTAACCTTCTGCCTGTGATTTCAAGCAACAAAACCCAGGAGACTCTAATGAACATGCCTGCTCAGGTTTACCCCATTAAGAGCAGTAAACATGATATAAATCCTTTGAAGCATTTTCAAACTGTCATTCTTATTTTCTTAAATCATTTTCTTTAAAAACAAAATCAAACAAACTGAAAAACTGCATGATGCTGTAAAGTGATTTCCAAATCTCTCAAATTATAGAGATTTCCTTATTACTTAAATTTTTCCAAGCATGCCTGAGTAAATATGTACTTTTCCAACTACGCTTTAATTACATTTAAATTCTCTTTCTAGATTGGTATTTAAAAGCAATGCTTTCATCTCACAATTTGAACTTTTCTAAATAGGTCATGCTGATAATAGTGGGGTCCATTTACAGACACTCCACTGGACTTACCGGCTTTAACAGAAACTAAACTTTAATAAACAAATCTATTCTTCAGGTTCGACTATTTCCAAGAGCTTTGGAGGTCATGTGGCTGCACGTGTACCAGCAACCCTTGAGTTTGTTAAGTGCAAGTTCTGACGAACTTTAGTGGAGAAACTAAACTACTTTGCTTCTCCCCAGAGACAACTCTTCCCCATCTTTAGGCAACAAATAACATTTGCTGAATTAAAATAGCGCTTACAAAATTTAACTACGAAAAAAACGCTAGACTGGGACGCCAAAAGAACATTTATGAGCTGAGGACTTCTGAGAGGCGAGACAGCAGCCCCCTGGCAAAAGCAAGGCCCCCGTGCACAGCACGGTTGGAGCTGAGGGTGGAAGGCGCACCCTGTGCTCACACGCACTCGCCGTTAGACACGAGTGAGGCGCCCAGCAGGGGCCTCTGTGTGGGCAGAGGGGTGAGGACACCCTGGGGGGAAGCGGGCCCCCGCACTGTCCTTCTGAGATCTCACAGCCAAGAGACAACCACAGAGGCCTGCCACGGCTCGCTCCGTTTTTCTTAGAACGCTCCAGGCTTTCCTAGTGTTACAATTTAGCTTCAAGACGAATCCCACTTCTCGCAAATGTTTTTCTCTTTTTTTTTTTTTTAAAAAAGGCATCGCACCTCCGCTGGGCCAGATGCGCTCATTTTAGAGGCGAAAGCTCTCCTGCAAGTGCGGAGACCAAAAGACAGCCACGTGCGGCAATAAAAAAAGGAAGCAAGCGCGGCCTTCCGGTCAGGGCTCAAGCATGGCTTCCCCTGCAGGGGGGCTGACTTCCCCGGACTGCGCCTGCAGGTTTGTGTTCGGCATCCGCAGCAGCCTCCAGGGCCTCCACTAAGCCCGCCCATGGAAAACGCCCGCCACGTGTCCAAGGCCAACACAAACAGGCAGCCCAGGAGGGTAGGCTGGGAGACCGGGACAGCTCGCGGGACAGCTCGCGCCACGACCCCAAGGCTCCCGCCACGACCCCAAGGCGTGAGCGGCATCGCCTGCATGGCTGCCCCGCCCCGCCCCGCCCTCCTCGCCCCGCCCCGCCCTCCTCGCCCCGCCCCACCCCGCCCTCCTCGACCTGAGGCGGCGCGCGCGCGCGCGCGCACACATACACGCACGCACGCACACACGCACGCGCCCGCGCGCGCGACCGCCCACACCTTCGCAGTGTTGCGCTCGCTGCACATCTGCAGCGCGAAGCCTGGGGCTGATGTCAGACAAAATTTTTTCTCTTACTTTACTTTGTTTTTAATTTCTTCCACTTCCACCCACCTCTCTAAAACTGGGGTCATTATGGGATCTGCAGAAACAAGAGAGACGAGTGTAAGCATGTGTCCTCTTGGTAGAAGAAAAGCAGAGGGAGGAGTTGCTGGTCTCACACCCACACGCGCCCCTCTCTGCGGGAAGCGGAGACCCCAGAGCACAGGGACTACGGCATCTCCGGGGCTGAAAACTCGAGCAGATCGTAAAGAGAAGGGATTATTTTTTTTAAATACCTGCAGAAAAATTCTGACAGTGTGGAGTCTGGAACATCCTAGCAGCAGTTCAAGAACAGAAAAGGAGAGGCAAGCAGCAGAAAAGGGGACTTGGCCCTCTAAGTGAAGTCCTTGGCCGGGTTCGAAGTCTGCAGAGCACACAGTCGTCTGCACAGACGGGTAAGATCGGGAACACACAGGGAATTGCAGTTCTCCCTTTTTTCGTCTTTTGTTTTTAAGAAAAGGATAAGTTCTAACCTCAAATGAAAAGTTTTTGTCTCTTATCTGTAATAAAAAGATTATGCAGTTTTTTTTAATGTGCTGTTGTTACAATAGTATCATAGGTTTGCTAAAAACAAATCTTCCCTAAGAAATGTTCTTTTTTTTTGAATAAAGTAGCACACCAAACCACAGACAAATGTATCTTGCTTTTACCAATAATTTGACAGTCTCCACGAGGTCAAAACTGAAAAATTATAAATTAGGACATAAGTGACTTCAATATGTAACAGGTTCAAAAACATATCCAAAGTACAGCAGCTAACAAAATCACCTTAACTTAGATCACTAATGGGGTTTTCTCCAGGACGTCTTGTATAATATTTCTATTAAACTTAGACAAGGAATGAGAAGATGTGATCATGTGTGGATGTCACAGGAATGGGAGGAGTAGGTAGTAGGTACCAAGGCAAGAGTCAATGAAAAAAAAGAGCACAAAACCATTAGGATAAAATGACAGTATGATGAAATAATCTTCACTTCTGCTCAAAAAAAAAAAAAAAAAAAAGAGTAAGAATAGACTGGGAAAAAAAGCTGGCCAGGGTGGGGAAAAGAAATTAGCTAGAGGCAAAGCTCTACATGATCCAAAGGTGTGATGATTCATCTACATATAAAAGGTAATAGAGTAATATTAAAACTTTTCAATAGAGGGAGATCATTATCAAACGGGGCTCTGAATCTGGGTAACAAACTTAGAGTAAGCTGAGAAAACATCCAGACGAGGAGGACAAGTGTGAGGGGCAGGAGAGGAGGGGACGAAACCACCAGTGTGAACTCAGCCGCATGAGCTCAGCACGCTCCCAGTTTCCTCCTGGGACCATCCAACAGCAACAAGAAAAATCAGAAACATCATTTTCAGCAAAACTGGCAGACAGACTTGAAAATATCTACGAGGACTTCCAAGATCTCCAGTTGACACAGGAGCCAAGGAAGAGAAAGCAAGAGAAACAAAGCAGAGAGATCCCAGCAGCAGCAAATCTCAACGGGCACCAAGCAAGAGCGGAGGATGTATGTACCACACGGACTTCTTACAGATGAAGGGCCTACGAGGGGCAGACCGCTCCCCCCTACCTGCGGTGAGGTTCTGAGACAGTAGGGGGTGCGGAAAAGCCCTTAGCCCCAGGACACCGGATCTGATGGCACTTTCAGAGAAAGGAACAGCTCCACTGTTTCCCTACCGCCTCGACTTCGGGACCATTTTTTTGCCAGTCGCTGATAGAAAGTTATCACCTTTCAGTTTGAAGCATCATTTATCTTATGAGTGAAAATGACCACCTTTACCTACTTTGTTAATAAAAACAAAAGGAATCCCTATTCCTCATACCTTTGATGCCAGCAAAGGGCTGCAAATCATTTATGGCGCAAATATTCCCAAACCACTTCCTGGGGCCTTCATTACCAGGCTGACAAAAAGGCGCTGGATCACCAAGAATCCAAATCAGTGGATTCTGTTCCTGCAAACGCCACCGTTGCAGGACCCTGCTCCATCTACCCTGATTAAGAGGTTAAAAAGGTGACTGTGAGTTTGAACTTTTACTGAGAAGCTGAAATTACAGGGCTAATTGAAGCCAGTAAAGTGCCACGTTCTCACTTAGCTGACAACCCTGATTCTCTAGCCTCTATTTAGCTGACGGAACAAATCGCTTTAAAACCTCAGTTCCTTTCCTTGAGCCATCGCTGGCCTAACCCCATAATCCTCACTCCCTATCGTGTCCAGAGCCTGGATGATGGACACCTATCTCACTGTCACTAGGCCTGAAAGCAGTTTCCAGGGCCTGTGTTAGAAAGGGGCTCCAGCTGACCCAGTCCTTGATCCTTCAAGTTATAAACCACCGAACTCCCCTGCGTCGCTGAGCTGAAGGAAGTACGGCCCAGGGTTAGAAAGGACCGTGGAGGATACTGCATAGAGAAGCAACTAGAAACAGCCAGAGCCTCAGAACTCGAGCACTCTCGTGTACTAAGTCCACACGGTCCAGGTACAGCCTGAAAACCCTCGGAACCACTCAGGGTTTCTGTTATGTTCAAAGAGCACCGAGTCTTAAAATACTAGAAGAGAGTTTGCAAGTAAACTGCAGAAAGTTACATAAACAGCAATGCCGCCCCTCCCACAGGGCAAGGCTGTGCCCTGTGTTTTCCTCCAAAGCGCTGGCCCAATACTTCCAGCCTCCTTAGACAGACAGACACTGCTTTTCTAAACCAGGGCAAACTGTAAAGTTTCAGAATTCAGACTATAAACACACAAAACGAAGCAAAGATTCTCCCCACAAAATGTACCCTTAAGTAACTCGGGAAAAAGCATGTGTTGTCATTTAAACTAAACTCCACTGTACAGTATCAACACATGGCTTTACTGTTGTTTGGGGTTCTTTTTCTGGCATGAAGGATAAAGGGGAAACAATAAGATGTATGAATTAAATGGAAACGAACTACTGTGAATGGGAAATCTGAAGCTGTGATATATACAGTAAAAGGCAATCAGGAGATGAAAAAAGACTCTTTTGAGCCCCAGGTGAAACATAGGGAAATAATGTCTTTGTGAATTAAAAATGAAAAAGCTGTGGGTAACCATATTACCAACGTCGACAGTATTAATGAATGAAACGAGCAGGTGGGGGGCTTCCCTGGTGGCTGAGTGGTTAAGAATCCACCTGCTAGTGCAGGGGACACGGGTTCAAGCCCTGATCCAGGAAGATCCCCACATGCCGCGGAGCAACTAAGCCCGTGCGCCACAACTACTGAGCCTGCGCTCTAGAGCCCGCGAGCCACAACTACTGAGCCCACGAGCCACAACTACTGAGCCCACGTGCCTAGAGGCCGTGCTCCACAAAAAAAGAAGCCACAATGAGAAGCCCGTGCACCGCAACGAAGAGCAACCCCCGCTCGCCGCAGCTAGAGAAAGCCCGCCCTCAGCAACGAAGACCCAATACAGCCAAAAACAAAAACAAACAAACAAAAACAACGAGCAGGTGGTACAAAATGTGTCCCCCGCCCCAACAAGTAACTAATCCCAGCACAACAGCTAGATTACAGAATAGCATTTGTATCATGCCCAATATAACTCTCTTCTTCATCCCTTCCTCTTAAATGTACCTGAAGTTAAGGAATTTGTAGAAAAATGTTTTTCCTGTGTACATATGTTTTCAGAAAAATAGGTACACACCAGCTGGGACCCAGAGGCCAGGAGTGGAATGGAAACGAGGTCAAGGCCGAGCTGGCCAACTCAGACCAGAGCGTACACGGCCTCCGCGGGGCCGGGGCGATGCCGCCTCGGGGCCCTGCATCCCGCGCAAATAGGACGAGTGATCGGGGGCAGCCCCTGAAGTTCTACAGGAGGGGAACACATTTCTAGGCCTCCAGGAGTGCGGGGTCCTGCCCGTCAGCGCGCGAGCGCCCCTCCCCTCCCGAGGGGGCCTCGCTGGCCACGCCTGTGGGTGAAGAGCGAGAGGCCCGACCCGGGCGTCCGCCGCCCCACCTCTTCCAGCCGCCGCCTCTGCTCCTTCTGCTGCTCGATGCGCTTCTGCCTCTCCGCCAGCAGCTGCCGCTTGTACTCTTCTTGCTCCCGCAGCTGCTGCTCCTGCAGCAGCTGCTGCCTCCTCAGGGCCTCCGAGCGCTCCTTGTTCTCCTGCTGCAGCCTCAGGAAGTCCCGGCGGAGCGTCGACTCGCCGGGCACGTTGACGATGGAGCTGCAGGGGGAAGCGGGGCTCTCAGGGGCGCGGGCTACGCTGCCTCCACGCCCGTCCTCTTCCGAGCTCCTCCCACCCCGGGACCCAGCGAACTAACACAGCCACGGGCACAAGGAGCCCACGGTTCAGCAGCGTCGCCCCTTCTCTCACCTGCCTCATAAATATCTTAAATCTCTGTCCTGGACGCTTGACAGGACAGCTCTACGTGGGACTCTCACATCAACTCAACTTGCGACGAAGAGCTGAAGCCACCTCCTTCCACCTGTCATCAGGCCCTCCGTGACCACCTTACGTCCCACCGGGAACAGCAGCGTACGTTCCGGGATCGCCCGGGCGGTAACACCAGCGTCGTCTCCAGCACTGGCCGTCCCCTCACCTTCTCCACGTGGCCCACCATGCCTTGTCCGCTATCCCCTCCCACGCTCTCTACTTGCAGGGCCGGCAGCTGAGCCCAGGTGGGTCCCAAGGATGAGCCATCACACAGATAAAGTAGCGTCACTCCAAGGTGGTCTCCCAGCTGAGAGTCACTTCTCCACTTTCAAAACTCCCAGAACAAATGGCAAATCAATCTTCCTAAACTGCTTCTTTCGTTATATCGCGTCCCTAACCCAAAACAATTATATTGCTCCTGAAATCAGTTCAAATTACTCTAAAAATTTTAGTCTCAAATGGATTCAAATCTTTTATGTAACTATGGAGCTTTGTTCAATAATTCTCTTCTCTCTTGATATGCTCTCTTCAAACGCCCATTCTCTGCACACAGGTCCCCACAGGTCTCTCGAGCCACTGTCCCTACCCTCCTTTTGTCTAGCTCGTCAGCTACGTGTAGCTGCAGCATGAACAGCTGGCAGGCAAGACCATTATTAAAGCTTTTAAATCCCCTCTTCCCTGATTAATGAGTCGCTGTGAGGTTCATGCTACCACATCTTCGAGCTTCTGCTTCACTGTACCTCGGGGAGCCAGAGATGACCAAAACGACTACAGAATGGATCAGGACAGAACGCACCCCAACAGAGGCAATGAAATGCCGATGCCCACACTGGTGGGAAGAGCAAAACCGACCAACCAACCAACCAACAGGTCTTGGGAAAGACTACAGTGTTTTCAAAGGGGGCCCTGCTGGCCTGTGAGCAGGAAATTGTGTGTGTGCAGGACTGCTTCATACGCTACAAGACGTTTTCCATCCACACCTGCTGGAGCAAGAAACGCCAGTGGCAAGCTCCCCTTCCCCAGGACCAGACACAACCTGCATGTTTCTAAATGACTGGGGGAAGGGGAAGCAACGCAGTCTCGGTAAAGAACCACCGGGTCAGAGGCTCCAGAGGTGGAGGATGTTTATGGGAGTCTTTGAAAGCACAGAAGAATGGAAGGTATTAAGGCACTTTCAAAGTAGCTGACGACTCGTCCACACTGCATGGGCGTCTCCTGCAGCGCCGGCCCACCGAGGACCAGTGTCTCCATCAAGCGGGGACACGAGCAGCCCCGCCATTACCTGGGCTCCCCCTCCTGCTCAGGCACCTCCTCCTCCTCTTCCTCACTCCCGCTGTACTCGTACTCGGTCTCATCTGTAAAGAAAAGGACAGGATACACGAGTCATGACACCGCGCGTACAGGTAAGCACCTCCGAGGGCACCACCACCAAATAAAAACCATCTGCTCTTTGAGAAAATAATAACGTGTGTGGAGAACTTGCGGGCAGGAGGAGCGTGACACCAATTCCCACCGTGAATGGTTGGTCGTCCCCTGGGCCAGCCCTACTTCCCCCAGGAGAGCAGATTCTCTTGTATTCGAGACAGTCCCTTGTGGCATGCACGGCTAAGCGGGGGCAGGGCTGTGAGAGGGGCTCCAGAGCCCTTGACACATAAGAAAAGTGGTCCTGGAGCATCAGTAAATTCACAAAGTCCACTCTGACGCCAAAACTCGAAAGAAAGAGACGAACTGCCCGAACTAAGGCAATAAGGAATATATTTGGTTACTTTTAGCACTCAGGGATTGCCCTGAACTTGCTCTTTTTAGTTTCTTCTTTGGCCTTGAACTTTGAGTGTCAAAAAAAATTCAGCAACGGGCTGCCTGTTATCCAGCGTTGTTCTGTAAAAGTTACTGTTAAGAATTCACGGAGCAGGAAGGTCAATGGGAGCCAGAGGCCTCAGAGAGAAGAAGGTTTAGAGAAGACGGTGGTGAGGCCTGGCCTGCACGCTGCTGGGCAGGAGGCACCGTTGAATCCAGGCAGGTGGACACAGAACACGTCAGAATAGGAAACCCAGACACTGGGGACCAAATGGAACCTTACGTAATTGGCAAAGCGAAATGTTCATGTTGTGCAGTAAAGACAGAAAAGCAGTCAGGCCGACGGGGCCCGGGCCTGACCACACCACCCCCCATAAAGTGTAGGAAGCCCTGGGGCTCTTGAGCAGGAGAGAAACGGGACAGCACGTGGACGGTGATGTTCCCAACGGACGCTCTGAGCCCCGCCTGACGCAGACAGAACACAAGGTCCATAACGAAGTAGAAAAGCACAGCCACAACGACGTGCCCCCGTGGAGGAGCAGGACGGCATCGAGTGCCGACTGGCCACAGTGCCCACTACCCAGTGTCAGCCTGGCAATACACTGCACAGCGCCGGTCCCCTGTGCTGGAGCCAAGCTGCCCCCTCGGCCCGTCCCTGGGTGCAGGGCAGAGACAGGCCACTCAAGCCCCGGCCAGGTGGGCACAAACGCGGGTGGGAAAGGAATAACCTATTCTGGTTGGCAAAAACCTAAAAAAAAATGTTTTTTAAGATGAAAATAAAAACAGGTTTAGTACCTTTCTCTCCTCTCTTCTTCCTGGTCCGGTCTATATGGTCCTTAAGCTGGATTCTAACCTGCCTTTCATTTGGCTGATCCCTTATAAAAGGATGTTTCAGAAGCTGCTCTGTGGAGGGCCGCTGCATGTAATTCTTCACCAGGCACCCTTCTATAAAACTAAAAAACTTCTTTGACCTAGAAGAGGAAGTAAAAAAGATCATCAAATTTCTACCACAAAGAGCAAAGCTCCAAAATATCAGTAAAACTTACAAGCTTGCAAACAGAGCAGGGCTTCAGAATTCACTGTGAACAACGCTGCAAAGGCACAGGGACAAAACAAGGAACAAAGCAGGGACCACGGGGCCCGGAGCGTCACTTAAACACGGTTTAGGAGTCACACCACACACAGGGGGCCTCGGAGGCAGCTGGAGTTACTGCTGCCTTCTGATCGTGTAATCACGGGGTGGAGGAGGCAAGGGGGTAAAGGGAGGTCTTTGCTAACATGAAGACGGCAGAGGAGAGATGGCGGGATCCTCAAAGACAAGGACAGAGACAGAGTAAGAAAGGGAGCCGAGTAAGTGACTCGGGGCTTGATCCTGTCACTGTGATGTTTCCATCAGTTTCAGACTGGTTTACGTTATCAGTTCTCCATGCTTAACGTTCAGAGGCAGAAATAATAGTGCTGAGGGGGGCTATGACCCTGCTGTTAACGTTCACCCCACCAGCCACTTTATTTTTGCCTGTTTCTCCATTTCTGGCTCACAGTGACCCCCTCCCTAGCCTTGGCTGACACACTCTCACCCACCCTGTCTTTCGAGACTCAGCTCAGACACCTTCCCGTCGGTAAGCCTTTCCTGGCAACACTGCACCCCACCCTCCCCAGGTCGGGAGCCTTTCCTTTGGGGTTGTCTGCATGTAACACACTGCACACTTCACATCTATGTTTCTGTCTCTCCTCCTGGTTTAAAACGGTACAGGTCAGGACTGGTTCCTACTTCTCCATTTGTCAGCAATGCCCAACTCTGAGCATGTAGACTACAATAGGTATGTAATAAATTTTTGTTGAATGAATGAGTTATTCAGTCTTTAAAAATGCGGTTGAGAAAATTAGTTCAGTCCTTTCCAGTTATTTCACTGCTTTTAAGAATCATTTGTATTGTCTTCTGTTTCTACTCAAACTTACTATTTTTGTTCAGTTCAACAAATATTTATGTGTCAGCGACGTACATTTGTTTATGCTAGGCTCTGTAAGAGATACACATAGGAAGTAATGTATGTACACACAATAGCGGATGTATAATCAAACTGCGAGGAAGAAAAAAGAACTGCTGCCGACAGTGGAGTGGGTCAGACATCAAGAAAAAGGAGGATTTCTGACATTCCAAAGATGGGAGAGAAAAGCCATTGCTCCAGAGTGACAGAAACCACATGAACAAGGTAGCAGAGTACTAGGGAAGAGTGAACTGTTTTCTGATACTAGTATGAAAAGTGGAAAAGGGTAAAAGAAATAGGTCAGGGTCAGCTCAGAGAAGGGCCCTAAAGTTGTGACTTTATTCTATGGTTAAGGAAGAATGCAGAAGATTCTACACAGCAGTGATGGAATGCTCTTAGCACAGAGATTCCCAAACCCCACTGCCCACAAAGATCATTTTGGGAGTTTATTAAACATACAAATGCCTGGGTCACTCCTCAAACTTAAGAAACTAGAAACTTTGAGGTTGGAGCCCTAAGTTAAAAAATTCCAAAGGGATTCTCATGTGCCACGTACAGATTAACATCTGAGAATCGATGATCTGCAATGTATTCTTGAAAGTCGATGACCAGGTTCTGCTGAAAGAGAGTTCACTAATCATCTTTTAAAGGCCGCTTCTCCAAAAACAGTCATGGAAATTTACATCTGGCGGGCAGAAAGACAGCAACCGTAAAGGAAGAAGGACTTGATGTTTGTAACCCTCTCCCCGCTCAGAACACCGGGGCAAAATGAGGCAGTGACATAAACTGCTGAGAATGCATCTGATCAAGCGCAGTTAGAGGAAGTGTGGTGGAAGAGCACAGGCAGAATCTACTGTCATCTACATCCGTCTCTTTATCTCACTGTACTATACACACGGCGGTTAATGCAAACCTGCAAGTCATGGACAGAACAATCAGAGTGGGGGCCGACTGACAAAACCGTGAAATACCCCGAAGGTGGAGCATCAGCTCGCTTTAATAAAATCTGACAGAGAAAAAGAAAGGGGAACGTGAGCGTCGTTCAGTTCAGCATGAGCCGGATGAAGTGGTACCCAGCCCCGCAGCTTACTCCTTGGCGACATCTACTGTCCACATTTGGTTTTCCCAGGGCTGGCCACCCATGGACGCCCCCGGTTATCATGTTCTAACACAGGAGACCAACCGGGGCTAAATCGTTGCAACCGTCCCGCCTTAAAGAACCTCGCCAAGAACTGGTAAGTGGAACCAGACGACCTCAGTTCCCCAGAGCTGACTGTGGTGAAAGACGGGATAAAGGAGGAAACCCTGCCAGCAGACAAAGGTGGGGAAAGGATGGTGAAAGGATGCGGAGGGCAGGGTGGAGCAGGAAAGAAACAAGTGACAATACATGTGCGTGTCTAAACCCATGGATGGGAGAGAGGCTCTAGAACGACCTAACAGCCGGAAGACCGAGTCCAGGACAGAAGGAGGCTGAAATGGAGATCTCTGGCCTATTTCAGAATCGGAATCACGAACCTAAGAGGAGACACCACCACCTGGAAAACCCATGAGAACAGTTTCAGAAAGGAAAAAAAACCCACAGTAGGTAAGACAGACAGCAGAGCCCAGGAAACAGGAACGGCAGAGGAGGGAGGGAGGGCCCGAGTGCATGAGAGCCTGAGTGCAGACAGGAACCGACAGGAAAGGACTCAGAGGAACCCTCGGGAGGAAACAAGTGGGCAGAACGCTCAATCGAGAAAACAAAGCACTGCCCTTTCCCTCCAAGATTTTAAAAGTACACCAAACCAGCGTCACCCCACACCGCTGCGCTTCTTAACGCTTTCCTGCACGGAGGTCGTCACCATCTCCCTCCCCGGGATCAATTCTGTTTAGCAGATGCACAAGGAGGGAGAAGGAAGGGGGCGGCCCAGGGAGAGGACCCCTCCTCCAGTGCATGCTGCTGGGACGACAGGGGCCCATCTGACTTCAAAGTGCTGCAATAACTACAGCAAACCCTTCCGTGAATTTTAAGACACTACTTCAACTGAGGAACTACAAGTCAACACAGCTTTGCTTCTTCATGTGAAGATGTTTAGAAATATATTACACTGAGAGGTAGGTTTAAGTATTAAAACAGAACCTTTTTCTTTAACGTGTTGGTGTTTCATAGGGTCGCTTGTCACTATTGTATCATTCAGGGACAACTGATCAAGAAAAAGAAACATTAAAAAATAAAGCGATACAACACTTTTTAACTGGTGTTTTGGGGCACTGGCTCTTGTGTTCTTTTGGACTCAGAATGGCCAGAATTCTGCCTTGAAGTCAAACTAGAAAAAGGAACAATTTTTTTTTTAAAAAAAGGAAAAGGACAGCAACAACAGAGCACACACAGCTTACCATTTTTTGGACTTCAGCCGGGGAGGAGGGTTTCTGGGGATGAGAAACAGCGCTCTCATGGGGTGCATGTCACAGAGAGCTGGGGAGAGGAGAGGGCGTGTCAGTACGTGCTCAGGTCACTCATTCTTGATCTCTAGGGGCACACGCTCTGCCCAGCGTCCGATCGGCATGCTTTACGTCAGGCAGTCCGCACATCTAGTTACACAGCTGAGGGCGTACCCTGAATCCCCCACTTAAACACAGCAAAATATGAGGAGGACAAGCGCGACGAGAAGAACATACAGTTTCAAGCAGACATTGGAAAGTTTTCATAAATCAAAGATAAATATTGATTCAACGTCCTAAAGGAGTTAACAGCTTAAGTTTCTACACCATCTCTCAGATGACAATGAGATAACTTTATTTTCCTAGGGTTGTTGTGAGGATTAAATTAGACTCGGTCGTAAAGGCCTTCACACAACGCCTGGAACACAGGCGCGTTAAGCCCTCCAGGAACGCTCGCTGCTGATTGTTAGAGCGAGTGTGCCTATGGAAGAGCAAAAATGGGGGGCGCCAGATGGGACTGTTTAATTCTGTGCAATGACTGCCTTTTCTCCGATCACTTGCCCAACGAAGGCGTGTTAGGTGCACGTGTACACACGAGTACGTCACATCAGGTATTTCCGAGTGTTTATTTACCTTCACGAGACTCTTACAAGGCAGCTGGGAAATGGGGGCCAAAGAAAAGGAGGGTACTGTTCCTGCCGTGAAAGAGAACCGAGACAAAGGGCCAGGCAGTCCTTCCCCGTCTCGGTTAAGGGAGCACGTGGTGATCAAGACAGACGGCCGCTTCCCCAGTGCAAACTAATCCTTAGCTGTGGGCAATCTTTTATCATTCATTCAACAAATATTTATTCAGCAGCGACTATGTATCAGGAAGTTATACATTCTTTGTATACACTTCTTTTAAAGGGGGGACGAGCAGAAAATGCTGTTTTTCCCTTTGCTCTCTGAAATTCTACCCTGTTCCTGATTAAAAATCAATGTCATGAAGTTGTCATTGATTTAATCCAAAGCAGAAGCAAAATTTCATGTAGATAATACTGGAAAAAGTTATTCCACAGATACAAGGCTGTGCCTCTATTTGTAAAGTTAGAACATAAGTAATACTGAAATTTCCTGTGGTAGGACCAGTTTCACTGAATATTAAGTTCAAACTGTAAAAGGAAAAATTACTGTGTATTATCTGACATCAGAATAATTTCAGGTCACGCGTCTGATTACAACTTAAATAAAAGATAACGTAGCCCACGGACCTCAGGGAGATCTTCAAAAGGACTAATGCATGCCAAGAATTCCTTTCACATCGAAAACTCCACTGTATTTATGATTCCTCCACCTGAACGCCCCATCAGGAACAGTTTCATTCATGCAGCCGCTCTCTTTGAAGCCTTGAGACTAGGTTTAAGTGACACAGAACTGGGCTAAAAAGGAACGCAAGCTACTTACGGGGAGCGCCTTCTGCCATCTCAATGGCTGTGATGCCGCAGGACCACAGGTCACTCTGCAAACAAAGCGGGATGTTAGGACACTGTCCTTGCCGTGAGGCCACCAACTCACCACTGCTGATCATTCACACAAATGACGCACTTGCATTCTTTGGGGTACGAACCAAAAGGAAGTTCGCCAGGAAATTAAAAGCACAAACACATCTGGAAGAACACCTTCCAAAAGAATGAATGAAAGATGCAATAAAGATAACACTGATTGTTAATTAGAACTGCTCGTATCTATGATTGAACTAAGGTGGGTCCCCGTTACATCTTCTCCCTACCCGCCCACTGCGGGCTCTGCAGTTCATCATTTCTTCACTTCTTTCCAAGCATTTGATGATTTAGACTCCCAGCCTAGACAGATGTTTACTCTTATGTTTTATGACAATATCTCAAACTTAACTATGATGTTAAACGTTTAAAGGCTAGAAAGTACTCTTTATGAAAGGTCCTCAGAAGAATTAATAAAATCCACCCTCGCTCACTAAACAGAATCATGCTGCCACGTCTCTCTACTCTTCCTTCAAACTTAGTCAGGGGTGTGAGATAAGTTAAGTGCATGCAGTCTTTTCCTTCTGAGTCCCCAAAATACTAATTTGAATTTTACTTTTTTTTTTTTTTTTTTTTTTAGGCTATGCCATGCGGCTTGCAGGATCTTAGTTCCCCCACCAGGGATCAAACCCATGCCCCCTGCAGTGGAAGCGTGGAGTCCTAACCACTGGACAGCCAGGGAATTCCCTAAAATTTGAATTTTAACTTTATCCCCTACTCAAATACAAGTTCCGTGGGGACAGGTATTTTTGTCTGTGTTATTCACCTTTGTATCCCCAGAACTGTGACTACCATGTGGTAGGCATTCAATATACATTGGATGACAGATGAGGTTTTATCAGCTAATTTCTTAAAATTCAAACAAGATTTTCTAAAAGCAGATAACAGATGGTTTTTCATCATTAGCCTTCTTTTGTTTAGACACTATCCTAATAAAGAAATTACTTAAAGTTGCTCAGTTGAAGGGTTTTCCTAAATAACCTGTAACTATGCTATGGAGCTCAAGCACGTATGTTTTATTACAAGAATAAAGATAGGCCCATGAACTGCTCCCTTATTTTTCCGGAGTTTTCTATACCCTCAGGTACAAAGAGCAATTCACCACCTTAACCAGAAACTAATATGGGCGGCATCCGTGGCGGGACCACCAGGCGTTCACGCTCCCTGGGGTGATGCAAACAGACCACAGCCACCTCCTCTCAGGGGATCCTGCTGAGGCTTTTCTCGATACTGATGGAGCCTCTCCAGTTCACAGAAAACACGGTAAATGACATTACAGAGACTGGAAAGGTGAAATTCAGAAATGGTGGAACACTGCCCCTTCAGCAAGTTGGTGTCACGCAGAAAGCGGGAGTTGGGGGAGAGGGTGTGACATTCTTCATTGAAAGATACTCAGCCACCAGACAACCAAATACAACGTCTTGTCCTATATTGAATACTGGTTTGGACAAACCAGGTGTAGATGAGCTGGGTCTAATTATGGACTCTGCATTAAGGAATTATTTTTAATTAGGTATGATAATATTTTGGATGCGTTAGAAATGTTTTCAAATTTTAGAGATACATAATGACATAACAAAGAGTGAAAACTCCTAAAGTCTATAATCTATTTGAAAATATTTTAGCATATAAAAACATAAAATAAATATTCCTCTCCACCATAGGGTTACATGGAGTTCCAGTAGTTGGGTATTTGTAATAAATACTAAATACACTGGCGCGCTGTAAGATAGGAACTCAATTGTGAGTATCATTAACAGGTACATCAACCACTCTGACTCATTTACTTAAGGCAACAGAATTTTTAAGTAGTTTTTACAAACATATTCAACCCGAGTCTGATGATCAAATATGGATTTTACATCAGGATCAAAAAGTGCATTATTGATACAAGTCCCTAGAGGTCACTCGAATAGTCTACATATATTTGTGACCAAAGCAAAGCTGCAAAGCTCTTTAACAACACTCTAAAATTTCACACAGATGAAGCTATTGCTGTATATTCTGACAGTATTTTTAAAATAATAAATATGATTATAATATACTCTTCAAGTTAGAAAGAATAGCAAACAGGGCAGAAGCACTGAATTTACTCAGGACAAAAAAATTTCTACCAACAACGGAGTGACACACAGCCCTACCCCACCTTGAAAGCAGCATCGTACTTAGTAACAGAACAGGGGTGATGCAGAATGGACTTAGTAACAGAACGGGGGTGATGCAGAATGGACCAAAAAAAAAAAAAAGCCTCAAAATACTGTCGCGGCAGACGTGCCCCTGCAGCAGGGGTCCACGTGGTCCTCCGTGAAGCAGCAGGGGGGGGACTGGAGGCGGAGCCCCACCCGCAGGAAGGCAGGGCCGGCGCCTCACCCTGTAATCATAGGTGGCGTCGGGGTTCTCGTCACAGGCGATGACCTCGGGAGCCATCCAGTACGGGGTGCCTATGAAGGTGTTTCTCCTGCCCACGGTCCTGTCCAGCTGAGCACTCACGCCGAAATCCACTGCGGCAGGAAGAGGAAGGAGGGGAAGTGGAACACAATCAACAAACCGGTCAAGGGCAAGGTGAAGAACGTGAGGATCAGAGGTCTTCAGAGCAAACCAAACAGAAACACTGCACACACCGCAACCTCCCACCAACAGGGGTTAAGGAGCACCCTCTCCAGGGCCAAGCCACCAAGACGGCAAGACGCCCAAGCAGCCTGGGAGCTCCCGGGGAAGCTGGGCCCGCCACCGCCCTGGGCATCCCAACAGCGACCACCAGAGGGACTTCGGGATGAGCCAGGAGCACGGGGGAAGGGAGCCAGGAGCCAGGCTAAGCAATAAGCCCAGCTCCCACGTCTCAGATAAGACAGAAGGAGAAACGGGGTAACGTTTTCAGCTGACCGCGCTCGGGCAGGGTGCTAGATCACGTGGCACGCCCATCACATACCAAGCTTCACCTCTGCGTTCTCGGTCAGCAGCACATTCTGGCCCTTGATGTCCCGGTGAATCACGTGATGGATGTGGAGATGCGCCAGCCCCTGGGCAGGAAAGAGAGTCTGGATTGAGTTCCGTCGCGCTCAGTGAACAGCAGCCCAGAACGGTGCACCCTTTATGATAAAGCGTGCACACAGGCCGAAAGCTTCTGTGAGCGTACGGTTCAACCTCAGTGCATCTGCAGCAAGACATCACCAGTGACACCGCACAGAGAGAAGCACCCCCAATCCCAATGGGTCAGGGCCGGGGGGGAGGGGCAGGGTTACCACTTTCTAGCTGCTCCCCAACGGCACGCTTTCGATGACCATCTGCAGTGTCTCTGCTGCCATTTGTGCTCTTTGTGTACAGGGTGGTTCCTTTCCCACGCTGCACGCCTATCTTGCAATGGGTGACCCTGGGGGTAGATCTGAACTACACGCATCCCAGGGGAAAAGCAAAGGGCGAGAGTGGGTTTTAAGGTTTGGCCCTTGAATCCAGCCTGGTTTTCCCACCAAAGAGCGACAAACTGCTAGCTACTGATCGACCCGACCTCCACCCCATGTGCAAAACAATTCTGCCATCAAGAGAGCTTTATGTTCAAATCAAGTATCTTTCTTTCCCGAGGAAATAAATCCTACTGGGCATACAGCACTTTTTGATGACCTCGTATCTGGAACGAAGCCCAGAGCATGCCTCTGATGAGAGGTGGTGGGAGAACAAAAATCCAGTTTTCATCCAAATATGGTCAGAAAGACCAAAAGGCATCATTCTCACAACTCATTTACTTGTTCTGACTTTAGCTAGAGAAGCCAAATCTAGAGCCTGCCTCCATAAGCGACAAGCAACCTATTAACTCCAAAACGTCTCAATTCAAAAAGGGTAAATTAGAAGTAACGATTCATTTCATTTGTCCTGTTTAACTTCTTTGTGGGGTTTTATTGTCATCATTACTTTGTAGGATATGAATTAAACGTTAACAGCTGCCCTAGAACATTAAATTTTTCTAACATAGGGGGTTTCTAAAATCATTTACCAGTCTGCCTGTGAAACAGAAGAGAGCTTATGTGATGGCTCTGTGTATTTTTCCAGCACACAGGATGTGCAGTGTTATACCACAAAGCACCAACTAGGGGGAAAAGCACTAAAAATATATGGTATCTTCATGGTATCGTCAGGAAGAAACTCCCTCCTTTCAGCCTGGTGTACCTCTGAACAGCAGAAGAAGAGATGAAAAACTGCAGCTTCCCTCTTTTGTAATTCCTACTTTTATTACTTCAGTTCATTTTTTATTCTCTTAATGTTCACAAACCCCCCTTCTTACACTTTTCCAGAATTATCTTAGCAGCAGACGTTAAGTACCACATCTTCTCAGATGAACGCGGCCTGCCTGCACTCTGGTTCCTGTTGAGCAATCCCCGTCCTAGGGCTGCGGGTGCCGCCTCTGGGAGGGCCCGCTGCTGGTGTGTCTGCCAGCTCGTACAGCGCGTGAGCCCGAGCCGCGAGGATCTGCGCAGCGGACACGGTCTTCCCGAATGAAGGACCTGGGAGGGAGGGCGCGTTCCACCGCCCCCGCCACGGTGAGCCGCAGTCCTTCCTCTTCAGCAGAGATGGCAAGTCCAGTACACAGAAAGCGTCGTCCAAGAGCAAATGAATCAAGGTCCACAACTCGGAAACACGGTCCTGTAAGTCCGTCGCATTCACAGGATGAAGCAGCAGTCAAAGGCCGTCTTCGGTGCTGGCTGGGAGAGGCTGTAACTGCCCACGCTCAGGATGATCTATGCTGGTTTCTATGAAAACGCGAGGCTGCCGTGTGGATGGTGACCATGGAAACGGGCCGGAAGGAACACGCGGCTTCCTGTTTCGAGGCTCTCGGTGGGCCCGGGAGAGCTTTTCTACTGCCGTCCGAGGCCCGCGTGCCCACAACTCTCAACCTGCTGAGATCTTCACTCCGCAGCAACTGACCCTACCGTCCACCAAGGAATGAGGACGTCTGTCACCACAGAAATCAGCCCCCGGCGTGCCTCTGGGACGCCCTGCTTTCCTTCCCCATGAGCGGCCTTCTCACCACCCTGCTCTCTCTTTCCCAACACAGACTCTCGTGACCCGTGACGAACACACATGAGTACATGACACTGACTCTTCCAGAAGCTTTTGTTTGAGGTTAGTCCATTTAGACGTTCGTCGTAGGAAAAATGCCCATCCTAGATGAAGTGACGTGAAGGAAACTCTCGTTTCAGGTGCCCACGGGGGCGGAAAACATCTGAAAAGATGTTCATTGAGCTACTATGTTCGGCTTGATCTGGGGCCTCAAGCAACCTGGGCTTCTTTCAAAAAATGCTGTCTTGAGTTCAATGGTGGAAATACAGTTGTGTACACTTAGTTACCTACCCACATGTTACATTAACTGATTCCTGACACTAAAACTCATTTACTTCTCATAATAATGGTACTTCCTTCATAGGACTGGGACCTAAATTTTACATATGAAGAAAGTTAAGTCTGGAAAGTGGAGTAACTTGGCAGGGGATGTGCAAAAGGTAAGCAGCAGAGGCAGGGCTCAAACCCAAGTCTACCTCACTTGACGTCCACGCTCTTAGCCACTGCTCTCTCCTGCCCACCCTGAGTTTTCGTTATCAAGATAATAAATACACCTGCCCACTCACTGAACTCCCTCACAGCAGTATAGGGCAGGAGGCTTAGTTTCCCATGTTAAGGTTCCTATAATAACCATAAAAGAATTTGATATTTTTATAATGAAATTTGAATGTGATGATGATAAGACGGGGTCTCCCATCTCACCCTCTACAACTGGTTTTCCTAAGGGAGTTGTCTATTGTCAAGGGCTCTGTAAACTATCTAAATAAAAAGAAATTCAAACTATCTCTGAATTCTAGACAGCATTTTTTAAAAACTGCAGTCCTCTATGAAACTTAAACGCAAAAAGTGGAGTAAATTTATCTATAAATAAAAAATAAAGTAACTTTTTTTTTTTATTGGTGACAGAAACATAAGAATTAGATTCCAGTTCAACTCCATAGTCTTTATTTTTTAAATGTGGTCGGTAAATGAAATCCAACCAAGTAATTTAAGTGTGTAATTGAGGGGTAAAAAGTAGAGAGAAAAACTGTGCCGGCCGACCAGAGGGAAGAGGCCCACTGGCAACTCACATGCAGTTTTCAAATACGAAATTTTCAAACACTCTGCCTGTGCTCTCAGGACAGCTCTACTACTGAAAGGAATCATTTAGAAGCTGCTCAAACGGTAGCCGAGAACTTGCTCTGACATCATAAACCAGCTTTCCAATTGGCTGTAAATAACGTTAAACATTAGAACTTCTCCTCATAAATACTGCAGCAGATTCTAACAGTTAATGCCGAACTCCACAAGACGATTTTGAACGCCAGCATTTAGCGCCATTAATATTGCTTTATAAGCTCAGACACACGATTCCCATAAACACAAGAGTTAGAGATTATTTCTCCTCCTCTCCACTCTGATTTTCTTCTTCGTAACTGCGGGATGAATTCAGGGAAATACCCCCCCCAAAAAAAAAAAACCACTATTCTAAGTCTAGTTTCTTTGGATACTTGCCAGACTCAAAACCACGGTGTGGCTTAAACTATCAAAGCCAGCTGGTGACACAGAACCCTTGGTTGTCACGAGAAGAATAACCTGTACCGGTCGCAGCTAACGCACAGAAGCCCTCGGGGCTGGGCAAATGGAAATGGAAACACAGGCCCACGCCTGGCCGCCTCAGCTGTGCTTACCCTCAGGATCTCCCTGGAGATGTAGGCTATCCAGTCTTCCTTGAGCGTGTTGCCCTTGGTGTTCTTCACGAGGTCTGTGATGGACCCGGCCCCGCAGAACTCCATAACAAGCTGGAGAGAGACAAGACACGCTGCGGCCAACACGTCCCACCGGTGGCCAGAGCGTCACAGGCGTCAGCACACGCCCGGGTAGGTCGGGGGGCAGTCTAAGCCCCCTCCTTTCCTAAAGGTCTGGGTGCACGACCACTGTGGAGGCCCCGAATTCCTGAGAGCATATCTCATCGCACCCCATCTATTCGGCACGGACATCTGGTCCAGGAGATCGGCGTCTGCGTGTTCCCCAGCGCAGCCCGTGCAGAGGCCCTGAAGCCCCCCTTCTCTCCTGAGCACAGATGCAAGTGGACCGTTTGCTCCGAATCAACGCCCAGTCACCAGAAATCTGGTCCAAATACTCCTTAACAGGCTTTCCAACTTGCCAGTGTCTAAAATGTTCTATTTTCCACACATCGTGATTCTCAAACTATTTTATATTAACTGGGTTTTGTACAGTTTAAAAATAGTTTTAAAATTTCTCTTGAAAAAGAGATACTATTTTTAAGCAGCACATCATTCTTTAAAAGACACTATTTACAATACCTAAATGTTTCAACAATACGAACACAAGTATATTTTCAAAGTACCTAGAAAATAAATTGAGTGGAACTATTCTAAAACTTTAACTGTGTTTGGATACGGGCAATGGAAATAAAGGTAACTGTTTCCCTTTTACTTTCCTAACTTTGCAAATAGTCTCTAATGGCTTTTGTAAAAATTAGAAGAGTATTCATCTATCTTCCTGCCCTATAAGTCCAGTACCTTTGGCATAACGTGATAACCACAGATCTGACACTATCATAACGTGATAACCACAGATCTGACACTATCTCGGTGTCATCATCTTGAATAGAAATGTATTCAGTAAGAGATACGGTTGAATATGTATACATTCTATAAATTTCCCTGGAGTCCACTGTTCTTAATAAATTACTGATCTAAGTTTGTTTCCTTGCAATTTGTCTCTCATTCCAACCTAGTAAAGAAAGATGCATGTAGTTGAGATTCCACACTAATTAATTTCCATAAAGGTTTTATCACATTGCTTTTATTTTCAAGCTACTAATTTCCTTGCTATTTTGTTACTTTTTTTTTTTTTTTAATGTGCCATTTTATTCCCAAAACACAAAGTTAACTCTTTTTCCTGCAATGTGAAGTCAACACCAAAATAAACAGTCAGGACACCTTCCACTGAGAAGGCCAGGGAAGATACCAGATGTTACCCCTTTTTCTTTGCTTTTCTCTCCCCTCCCCCCTCTGGAAGGTTCTTAATGCCCTTTTAAATACAATCAAAGAGGAAACCCCACAGAACGCTCAGGAAACGGCTGCCTACCCAGAGTTGGTCATCGTGTCCTGGGGGGCTCTTTTTGATGAAAGCACCGTAATACGTTGCAATATTTCTATGATGAGAATATTTCTTCAGCATGTTTATCTCCAGCTTGATTTCCTCCTCTTCATCCTTAAGAAAAAATAAAAATAAAATGTGCAGCTTTTGAACGACATGCAGGATTTTACTTTCTCCACACGCAGGCAATCAGACGTTCCCAGCCCCTCCAGCAAGGGAGAGACACTTTACCCTTGTGCCAGTAATCGGGGACTTTCGGGACACATCCTTTGAAATGTGATTACAAGCTCTGCAAGAAGAAATACAAGCACAAAAGGTAAAGATGAAACAGAAAGCAGCAGAAGCAGAGGGCACGCGTGGCCTGGCTCTCCCACGGGCCACATGACCCCAGGCAATTCACTCCACTTCTCTGGGCCTCAACTGACTCACCTGTAAAAATGGGAGGAAAAAGGAAACTGGCTGACACGATTTCAAGTGACTAGGAAGGGCTGCTTCTTTTCTAGAGAACATCTGCGGGTATAAATCGTCCGACGCACTTAAGGCAGGGAAGGTTCACCTCTGACAGCCTCACACAGCAGCATCACCCTGGGTCGGGGCCGGGGCCAAGCTCAGGGGCCCTGTGGTCCTGGACGGACAGCACCCCCAAGAGACTCGGGCCAGTCCAGGAGCCCGGAAACACAAACACCGCTCAGTGGCGGCAGGTTGTCCCTAGACCGGGCTCATCCCCCCGCCTCTCGCTTTACTAAAGTAAGATGAGCAGAGGAAGAAATGAAGAGTCTGTATGAGAAGATTAGAGGGAGAATGAAGGGGACAGGTGGCGACAAAGGCCCGGGAAATAAAAATAAGTTGCTCTTGTGAATGTTGAGGTCTCCGCCTTCTCCCACACCAACCCCTCCCCCCCACCCCGGGGAAAACCGCGTCACCGGGGGCGTCCTGTCCCCTGCTGCACACACGGACACGGGGAGAGGGTAACGCCAGACCACCTGCAAAGAGTCATCCGAAGAAAGGTTTACAGGTAGCACGAGAAGGAGAGGAAAGCAGAATTAAAGCGAGAAAAAAGAGAGAATGTGCAGGAATAGAGAAAATCTGCCTTGGTTAGAAAAGAGGTGTTTGAGGGAAGATAAAGAAGATCTTTGAGAAAAGCCTCATAACCAGATCTCTAGAATTCCCTTTATTTCATGTATTTTCAATGGGAAATGATGAGTGCTTCCCTGAAACCTCCTGACTTTTCTACACTGACACACTCCTTCCACTTCAGCTGATATCCTTCCCTCTCCAGGGAAGACTCAGGGATTCTGAGCCGCGTAGGTGCGTGCGTATGCACACGTGCGCACGCGCACACACACAAAACCTACTGTTGCAGCCTAACATCTCCAAGAACCTTTCATAAGGCCTCACAGACCTAAAGCAAGTTTGGTTTGCAAACACTGCTCTTAGGGCAACATCATTAATTAGATATTAACAGTGAGACCAAATGAAAAAAGAAAATGTCTTCTTAAAAACAACTTTCAGTTGGTCATTACTGCTTAATAAACCCAATACACACCAAAACATGTAATCATCCGACACCAGTGATTCTCACGGTGGTGGCTTCCAGCTCGGTCCAGAGACATAAGTATGAGAATATTACAGTGTACAGATGACAGGCATGGTTGTCATGTGACTTTGGCAGATGATGACATAAATATGGAGCAGAGTCACATGCCCAAGTACAGTCTAGACACTCGTCTGTGTAATAATTCTCATTCAAAACCCGTATATATGTAAATCACACCAAATGCGTATGAATTTCAACGGCCATGGTTAAAGCAGCAATGAACAATGAGAGGCTGAACAACTAGGATAATTAACTAGCTTAATTCTAAACAAAACCAGTGCTTAGCCTGGCTAGTATCACACAATCACACACCTCTATCTGGGACCTTTATAGTATAGAAACTTTATACTATCAATCATAAAGGGGCGGCAGCTTTTGTTCATACTGGGCACAAGGAAGCACGCCCCACGCAGAACTAGGAAGCCCCACCCACCCACAGCTTTATCTTACGCTCACGTTCGCGCCCATGCTGTGGAAGGACCACCACCTGCCGGCTCAGGGCCCTGCTCTCTCTGGATCGCAGCTCACGACCCGCTGCCCACAGTCTCTGGGCTCCTGGGCAGCCAGGACACCCCAACGAGGCCTGTCGAGACGGACACGTTCCTAACAAAAATGAGCGCGAGTCTGGCCATAGCCTCGTTCCTGCTGGAAGGGAGGTGGTGTTACTCCAGAATTAGAAAGTCAACTGAAGGTTTGATTTTTTTCCTCTTATCCAAAACCAGTAAACCTATGAGGATGTGGGGTACAAAGACTACACAAAAACAAAAGGAACAATGCTGAACTAGAATAGGGAAAAATCAATACACTACTGATTTTAATTTTCTGTGCTAAGAGCGCAGCCACTCACTTCATGCGGTAATGTGTGCCTTTCCGGATGGAGGGCGGGACTTTATTGCTCCAGCCCTAAGCCTTCCTACCGGCCTCCACCCACCCCCCACGCTGGCTACGTCACCCCAGGGTCTTTTAGTCCCTGTGATGCTCTGCCAGTAGGTTTCACTTCTGGACAGAAAGCAAATGCTACCTACAGTTCTCCCACAAGAAGCTTCCTGAGCAATAATTAAGGGTCTTGACATATTGTGACTGGTTTTGACATAGTTTTTCTTTTAGTGACAAAAACCAGTGTCTTCCAGGATCTAACTCGTTCACGGCTCTGTATAAGAACAACCAAGACCCTCCATCGGGCAGCTGATGTTTTTGGACCCCGCGGAGTTAAAATCCTCACACATCTTACACATTTAAAGATCCTCATAGGCTTATATGCGGTACTGCTCACCGGTGTGAAAAGCACTTAATATGCACACGGGTAGTACTGCTGGAGGATCATCACGGCACAACGCATCTCCCTGAACCTAAGATGCTGCTAGACAGACACCCGATCACTTTTCTTAACGAAACTATGATTCACCATCAACCATTAAGACACAGACTGTAACATCTTTGAAACTGGGCTGCAAGTTACAAACAATGAAATATGACACAAGAACAGCTTAAACACAATTTGGCAACAGCTTTTCTAATATGACTGAAACATCCAAATATTTTCTGAAAATACAGTAATCAGATCAATGTCACTTGCCAGAATATTTCCGGGGTCTTAAGTAGTCAAATCCTGGAAGCAGATGAAACTGAACTACACATACGAGAGGAAAACATACTGTCCTCTCAAATCCTCATTTTAGGATAAGGATTATATATACTTTGAAACATTCCTTCTCTGGCTTCTCTGATTTTCAAATAGATGGCTACTGCACAGTTTATAAAATAAAAAGGCACTCAGCACCACTAACTGTTATTCACTGTCTAATTTATGAGTGCCCACCTTGGAGGAAAAGCATCAGAAACGCAGAATCTACCAACAGTTTGGAGCCAACTACAGTTGGAATCCTAATCACAACTAATGCTTACAATATAGTGTCTTATACAGTGTCTTTAGGGTAATAACGAACCAACTTCTGAGTTCGAATCTCCCTTCAGTCATTAGGTGAAAACAAGTTTGGTGTTCTCATTCCAGTATTTAAATACATACACACCACCACCAAAAACAAACACCTCGTTTCGCCAGAAAAGATACAGTGGAAAACAGACTTAGAACAGACTAACTGCATTTTTAAAACGATGACAAATCCCACGTTTGCAAAGAAAGTGGATGTAGCAGAGCTCCATGAGGAAGTGATATATCCAAGTATCCCGGCCGAGTCCAAACGCCTCTGCCCTTCGTCCTCCTCTTTAGGAGGCCACAGTCACGTACAGATGGAAAAAAAAAAAAAAAAACTAAGGGTCACTTGCGAGAGGAGAGAGGACATTTGGGGAAGAGAGCAGGCCCCCCTGGGTCTCCTCCAGGGATGAGGCAGCTGCCAGCCCCCTGGTGATCTAAGGCAGCTGATGCCAATTAGCATTCTGGACTCTCCCCAGCGGAAAAGGTCTTTGTCTCAGGCTGGGCTAAGACTAGGGAGGAGTTTTCCTTTGCCTCCCTTGGCTGCTAGAGGACGGGGCGGGGGGAGGGAAGGGCACATCTGAATCGTGGTCACCTTCAAAAGCAGCTGTGGGTTTGGGAGTCATAGGAAAAGCCCTGTCCGCTCCACAGTCTGAGCACAGAGCAGTGCATAGGACGAGTGGGGTTTCTTAATGACTCCTTAAAATGTTGTTTAAACTCTCTTGTTACCAAAATTCTGTCTCCTTCCACTGACGGCAGGCGGACCTCCAATGAGCGGACCGGGAGGAGGATCCAGGAGGTCTGGGGGATGTTCTCCCCAGCAGCCCCTCCTTACAGAATTAAGCCTACTCATTAACAGCTGAACAAAAAAAGGAAGGGCAGTTCATTATTCACTCTATCTTTACTAGATGGAGAGAATACTAATAAAATGAAATACGCAAGCATCTCTGGCAGATTTCACCACCAAAATGTATATACTTAGAATGAAAATAGGCATTAAATATCCATTTTTAAAAAAGTTTACAAGTTTATTTTAGTTAACTACCACCAAACCCTTCTTTATGAGACTGTGAACTGGCAGAGAAATGAGGGCAGATCACATTTGACCTGGCAAATCCCAGTGACATCTGAGAGTGTTATTCAGTATCACACCAAGCTGAATTAACCAAAATTAATTTTTATGACTCAGACATATGAAAAGTTCTGCAACTTAAATTCACTGATAATTCAACCAGACAGAGGTGAACACGACTCTGCAGGGAAGCTTCTAGAGCAAAATGAAGGCCCAGGATCTGGTCGAAGGAAGGAATGGAACGTTCTTTAAAATTAATCTGCGTCCATCTCAGAAGATCCATCAGCTCCAGAACAAAAACCCCAACAGAAAAATGACAAAATTAACATAGCTGCAATGGAAATCAGGCGCTCGTGACGTCTCACTCAAGAAAGGATACTGCCTTGAACACACTTCAGACAAAAAGACATGCTCCCTAGTTTTGCTACTGAGCCAATGGACTTCTGAGGTCCCAAAGTCTAAGTCTAACGGCCCTGAAGCCCTTAACCTGCTCTTTCTGTCGACAGACACCACCGCGTAGAACTCTACTTGACTCAGCACAGTCTTCTATGAAACCTGCTATATTTCAGGGAGGCTGTGTCACTCGACTGGGCTCTAAGAGCAGCGTGGCAAAGAAGAGAACTGCAGAGCAGCACCGCCCACCGGGATGGGCACGGCGGGGTGGGTGGCGGGGTGGTAACTTCAGACTGCGACGCGACGGTGCAGGACAGCAAGTACAATCCATTTCCCTCAACATCGCTCACTCAGGAAAAACCTGGGGGGACTGGTGCTTGCACGGAGGCCAAGACACACCTCTGGAATGACCCCTTACCAACAGGCACGGCATGGCGAATGAACACGGTGAGGTAACTCCCACCATAAAGTCAGGTAAGACACACCTCTGGGATGACCCCTTACCAACAGGCACGGCATGGCGAATGAACACGGTGAGCTAACTCACACCATAAAGTCAGGTAAGACACACCTCTGGGATGACCCCTTACCAACAGGCACGGCATGGCGAATGAACACGGTGAGCTAACTCACACCATAAAGTCAAGTAAGACCCATCGCTATTTTCTCCAGGAAATAAACGAAACTATTAGAAATTTCCAAAGTGTCAAGCCCCAATTTACAGGACACAATTCCCCAGGGTACCAGTGGCTTCGATAGTCTAACTTGAAATAAGTCACATCAATACTTGATTTTAGAACCCATCCATTTTCCTCCTCCATTGGGGACCCTTAAGTATGGCCCCTAAAGTAGGAGCTGAAACCTAGATCCCGACAGAGATGGAAAGCAGATCTCCTGGGTAAGGCCCAGAGCGACCAAAATCAAATCCTCCACCAAAACACTTGATTGTCACCCCAAAATATGCTTCTTTGACATGGGATTATTTTAAGCTAAAGGTACTTGAAAAACAGCAGGGACAAAAAAGGTGCTCTGACCTCCCCTTTTCTTCCTGAAAGCAAGCGATAAAACTCCCACATGAAAGGCATCCTTCCTATACCAACTGGAAAAAACATTCTTATCACCAGAGCCAGGGGGTTGAGGCCAAAAGAATTCTGTACAAGCAGGCCTCTTATCTTCTGTTAGCTGTTCCATATGGTTTAGTTACTGGTCCACAATGGCGTCTCTTTGTTCAACCCGGTACACAGACAGAGTCTTCTTTGAGTCTTCATTTTCCTTGTGAAGGCTCCCATGTATATATGAGATAGACAAGTTAGCAAACCTGTTTGTTTTCCTCTTGTTAATCTTTTATTACATGATCAAGAACCTAGAAGGGTAGAAGGAAAGGTTTTTTTTCCTCCCCTACATAACCAAACTGGTAATTATATTATGAGACCAGAAAGAGATCAGTAATCCAAAATGCTCAGAAGATGACAAAATGATATATTCTTAACGTCAACATTTTGCCATTCGCAACACCAGTGTACAAGTATTTTTAGGTAACTCTACACGTTTCAATGTGTACACAGAAAGAAAAAAGAAGAACTGTTCCCAAACATTATCTCTGGATTACAGATATTTTCTTCTTTAACTTGTCTAATTTTCAACAATACTATTTTCCTTCGTGGGGGAAAGTTAAGAGTTTCGAGTAGAGGCGTTAACTCCATAAGCATCCAGATGAGTTTCCTTCTGGCCATTCGCACGTCCAGCTCCCCCGCCGCCCTGGACAGGGGCCCCTCACGCCCCCCTTGCTGTTCCCGAGTCACCGCCAAGCTCCCCGCTCCGGCTGCTCATTCCAGGGCTCAGCTGTGCGGGGAGGGTGATGGGAGTTTGCAGAACGGGAACCTTGCTGGTTAACCTGCCTTCTGCTGGGTCAGCGTCACCCAGAGCTCGGACCTCCACGGTCACGTCTTCCTGTTGGCTCCAATGGTACCAATCCAGGCCCATGACTTCCTGAGATCAGAAATTTCCAAGCTCAAGTTGTTTCCGGAGCAAAGGATAGGTACCTGGAGCCCGGGATCAGCCATCGTGCCAGCTTCACCTTCCCGACCTGCCCCAGGGCCCTGGACAGAGTCTTGCCTCTGTGCCCACGCCCTTCCCTAAGCCAGGGGCGAACTCCATCAAGAGCACCGCGCACACGTTAAAACCTGAAAGCCAGGCCCTAGCAAGCGGTGGCAAGAAGGGGCACAGCTCTGGAGGAGATATGAGTGTGGAAAACATCACACGTCTGTGCGTTTCTGACTGGCCCCATCGTGCGCTCACATGCACAGAGCCTCTGCTTACACAACTGACACGGCAAGTCAGTCAAAGGCTGGCTCTGAAAATAGTCTACAAGTGAAAAGGACAAAGGACAAACTTCTGTTCCAGACCAAGAAGGAGCGTCAAGGGCCAGATATACTCCCACTTGAACAACTACAATAGATAAAACGTATGAAGGAGTTTTAGGACCCTGGACACCAGGGATTGAAGGACAGTGACCTCTGAGAGACAGGAACCTGAGCAAAGACCTACAACTGCCGAGCCTGCTGCCCTGGGAGATTCCAGGCTGCAGCAAAGCGAGAGGAAACCCCCCCGAAGCCCAGAGGATGCAGAGCTGAGGGGCAGCTGGAGCGTGCAGGACAGAGGTCAGGGAGGAGGGATGCAGGGACAGGGCAGGAGATCTGAGCAGAGCACCCAGCACATCCTCCTGAGGTCAGGGGAGGACCCCCAGAGGATCGGGGGACGGTACCCAGTGCTCACAAGGACGGGGAACAGGGCCTGCTGCGCCTGTCCAGACTGGAAAATCTCATCATTCACAGGAATTTGGGCACAGCATTCAGGAGGCTCCTGCCTCAACAGTGGGGTAAAACTAGCTCTAGACTAAATGCCGATCTGACCCCAAGGAACGGACCTTCAAAGGCTCAGACGGATTCCAAGTAACCAACTGCATCCCAGGGGAAAGCTCAAGAATATTATAAGAATATAAAATGTCCAATACCCAATAAGGTAAAAATCACATGGCTGGCATCCAATTAAAAATTACCAGGTGTGCAAAGAAGAGGGAACAAATGCCCATGGGGGGTGGGGTGGAAGGGGGTCAACTGAAATGAACCCAGGTAATGGAATCAGCAGACAAAAACACCACACCACCTACAACCTACACCCTTGCAGGTAATAACCACTAAGCCTTTTGGGGCATCTGCCTGTGAAGGAATCTGAGATTCAATTTGTTTTATACGGCTCATTAAATTAGAACCCAGTGTGTTCAGAACGCAACAACTTGGATTTACAGATGTTTTGATTCCTCTACCAGGGTGGAAGGCTAAAGATCCTCACCTCCCAACAAAACAGAGACCATCTGGTCCCACTTTCCCACCACTAAAGGAATATCATCATAATTTTTAAAAATTTAAGTCACACATAGGAAATCAACTGAACAAAATTAATGTGCAAAATATGCTTTTGATAAGATCATTAAAATAACTTTTGTTTGATCTCAATTGCTATAAGCAAGCTATTTAGTTTATGCCTGAATCAAAAGTATAGAAATTGCCAAAATTAAGCAAGTAATAGACCATACTCTCTGCCAGGGTAGTGAAGTGTTCTCTGCCAGGGTGGGGATGGGTAGTGATTGGTGGTGGACGGTGTCCAATGGCCAGTATTTACAAAGCTCAGTGATTTTCTAATTCTGACCTCGAGGATCTTAGTGGCCAAACAAAGATTTTGGGGTATGTTTCATGGTTTTACCTTGACCTTTCCCTCACCCTTCCTGTCTCCCTCACCTCCCACCCTCACGAGCTACCCTAATTCCTGCTTATATGATCTGTGTCATGATATACCACAGCAGGTGAGTGAAAGAGGAAAAAGAAGCAAGGACAGTCTAGAGAAAAGTAATCAGATCTTCCTTCGGTCAGCTGTCTTGCAAGTGTCATGGTGTTAAGCCAAAATAGGAAGTAAGTACCTCCAACCTGGCTCCTGGCGCTTCCTGGATAACAGAAATCTGCAATCGTGTGCCAATCGTGGCAACAAGGAAATAAGCCTTAGTGTAAAGGTGTGTTTTGTTACTTTCAAATAATTCTCTTCACTGTGGGTAATCTGCATATCTGGAAAGGGATCCCCTCTTTGCTCTGAAATGGCAGTTTCCACTCAAATACCATGGAGTGGCCTGACACAACTTTACAGCCTGGAGAAGTGTCTGGGGGATCTTCATGGAAACCACGTGTGAAGAGCCATTCCCTCGGCTCTGAGGATTCAAAGATGCTTCCACAGAAGTGACTCAAGAAGACAAGGACTGAGTTCCACAAGTCTTTGGGGAAAACAGAAAATAGAAGCGAGATACTCTAACTCCTGACAGACACCCCCTTTCCAAAAGCTTTTAGGTAACAAAGTTCAGGTAAGCGCATCCCTGGCAACATTACACGGCACCCGCGCTCATCCAGGGGGACCTGCACGGACGTGGAGCCGCCCCAGTGCTTCTCAAAACTCCCAACTTGGACTTCCCTGGTGGCGCAGTGGTTAAGAATCCGCCTGCCAACGCGGGGGACATGGGTTCGAGCCCTGGTCCGGGAAGACCTCACATGCCGTGGAGCGACTAAGCCCGTGCGCCACAACTACTGAGCCTGCGCTCTAGAGCCCATGAGCCACAACTACTGAGCCCGCGTGCCACAACTACTGAAGCCCGCGCACCTAGAGCCCGTGCTCCACAACAAGAGAAGCCCGTGCACCGCAACGAAGAGTAGCCCCCGCTCACCGCAACTAGAGAAAGCCCACGTGCAGCAACGAAGACCCAACGCAGCCAAAAATAAATATATATATACATATATTTTTAAGTTTACTTGGCTGCCCCCCACCCCTTTAAAAAAAAAAAAACAAAAAAAACAAAAAACCTCCTTGCTTGTGAGTGATGGTGCCTCACGACCGCAGGTGGAGAAAAGCTACAGGATAGCCTCAGTGATTAAACCTCGCCTCCTTATTTTCCAATTCCACTTAGGAAAATAATCTAAAATGCCTCTCTCTTCTACTTTCCCCTACTTTTTAGAAACATGCCAAATCACGTGAAGAGAGAAAATGGGAGGAATATAGAACCCTAACCCTGAGTCCCAGACGTGCAGCTGACCAGCCGACGGAGGGGTCTGACCCTGTAGGATCCACCGCCTCCCCTAGACTAGACGGGTGACTGACCTCGAGTCTTAATAAAACCCAAAGGGAAGTTCTGCTGTGAACCAGACCAATCCATTCAGGTACAGCCCACAGTACAGCTGGTCCTTCTTGGGAAAAGTCCTGATGGATGCTTTGTACTCCGTCAGAAATTTATAAAATGTGTTCCCGAGCCTCCCGGCTGGAGGAACCCTTCCCCCCAGCACAGCCGCCTCCCCCCAGCTCTGCACCAGTCACACCAGCTGCAAGGCTCAAGCTCCCGAAGAACCCAGAAAGGCAACGAAAACTTCCAGTAGCATAAAAACCATGCACCTGGGGACAGACAGATCGTCGTCTGTCTCAGCACTCAGCCCCACAAAAACCCGCTTAAGATCTACCTCCTCTGTGAGGAGGTAAGCTCCAGGAAGGCAGGGACTCCGCCCTGTTCACGCCCGTGCCCCCGACAGGCCCTGTCCGACTGAACGTGTGTGCCCTGTGTACAGCTGGATGCTGCCGAGACAGGTGATCTTTAAAGTAAGAAGGAAAAATTTAAAAAGAGTAAACCTCCGAGCCTCAGTTTCCCTGCACGCAAGAGGAGGAAACTCTACTCCATTCTTGGCTGGCGAGCCACACCCCAGGGTGGAGGAATAGAAAAGTCAGGTAGCACGCAAAGACCCCCACGGTGCCCGGCACACAGCAGGTACTCAAACGTGATGTCCGGAAAACGAACTACAATCACGTTTTGCTTTATAAACTGATGTAACACAACTCCGAGCACGAAGCGTGCCGGCAGCAGCCTGTCAAGGGCAACCCCGGCGAACTCAGACCAGTGAACTCGGCGTCACCTGCCCTCGGGCAGCAGGTTATGTGGACACTTGCCAGGCTTGTCGACTCACTGCTGTGACGGCTGAGAGGCCAAGCAAGGGTGCCGGCCCCCAACGCGAGCAACAGCCAGATCCTGAAACGGTCACCCCACTGTAAGCTGACTGCATGGTCTGCTCAGGTCTCCTGCTAAAGAACAGTTAGCGACGTGCGTCCTTAACTACATGTCACCTGCTCATACAAGGACGCACCGATAAACTACAGGTGCTCCTCCTGGGAAAATGTGGAGAGATGCCAAAAATCCAGATACCACAAAGATGGGAGGAGAGAGAGGACCAATTATCTTCATTATGTGATTCAATTAGAAAGAAGATGACTCAGTGCTGAGATTGGTATTAATCAACTGTATTCTGAAGCTTTTAAAGGAGCGTCACAGCTACCAGGGGGACAAACTCACCCTGCTACAGCTTCATTCCCAGTATTTTCATTCTGAGACATGTTGTGATCACAATAGATGGTACTGCTGATGGTGAGTACTATTTGTATTTTATCAGAAAATAATTTTTCTTCTGACTGTGACTTTAAAAGATACACAGGGTTACCGTTTAAAATGTGAATTTTATCGCGTACAGGAATAAAAAGTGTTTTCCAGAAAACAAATCTTTAATTTTAAGAGTGAAAGGCAATAATACAGGATTAAGGCTATCCAATATAAAGAGGCAAACAAAACGTTTCCACAAATTTTGAAGATGCAACTTCAATATCGTATCTTAACCTCACTTCTTTTACCTCAGATAGTCCCCCATCCCCCCAACCAGCAGTTATTTAAAGAAAAAGGAAGGTATAGATTCCTTTTTTTTTTACATCACCGGAAAGATAAGCTATCAGCAAACTTTTTGTTATTAATCACTTTATACAGAACTTCAGGGCAGGGTACTACATGCACAGTTCACAAAACTCTAAAAAGTCATGCTGGTCTAAAAATAGCTCCGCGAGATCACGTTACCTAATCCATTTTTCCTCCTTTTACACACACGCACACGCAGGCACACACACTGCGGAGAGTAAGCTGCAGGCTGGAACTGCTGGAGAGGGACCGGAAAAGCCGGCCTGGGACATCACAGACGCAACGGTCACCCAGGCGCTCCCTAAAGAGCACCCAGCACGTCCCCCACCGACCCCCGGACCACCAAGCGCCGCCCTATGTGCCGAGTGTCTGTGAAGCAACACACGCAGTGAGAGTCCGTGTGGCCCTGGGGTCAGGCTGGCCACCTCGGAGTGGGTGTTTTAAAATTGGAACTCTCAGAGAGGCCAAGAGTCGGACCACAGAGACCCCGTGCTGCCCTCAAGGTGATGGGGCTGGACTAGGGAAGGGAAGGGAAGGGAAGGAAACCAGGGCTGTGACCACCAAACACAACGTACAAAGTCACTACCTCAATGGCGTCTCCACCAAAATGCAAGCCAGTCAGTTTCGTCTTCAAATACATTTCTCCAGTGGAAACGCGGAAAGGTCACTCACCAACCCAGACTCCCACGCACGAAGACGGGTGTCATCCTGGTGGAAGCAGCCCCCGCCATCCACCTCCAACCAGCAGCACAAACCACCAACTTCACCATCTGCCGGGACTCCACACACGAAGGCCGAGGGTTTGCGACGTCACATTTCCTGACAGCCTTTTAGCGAGAACCATGTGCCTGTGAAGGCTCATCCACGGAACACGTGCGCTCAGTCAGCTGGCTGAAGGCCGCTTCTGAACAGATGGCAGCCAGGGGCAGGATGCAGAGACGGAGGGACACACCAGGAAAGGGCATCAGGCTGCCCCCGGGGGAGGGGAGCCCCGCCAAGGTGCAGGCGGGCAGACCTTCCAGAGGGAGTTCAGGGGCTGGAAGAGTCGGCACAGTTGGGACCCAGACCAGAGGAATCACAGAACACAGCATGAAGCAAGGACGCTCACAGGACGCAAGCCCACGTCCACATCATCAGAGCCCGGACTGAGCGAGCAATGAAACTAAACACATCTGTAGGGGAAATCAGAAAACACCCTCTTTTCCTGCCAGGCTCAGGATAAGCTGGCAACCTCGCGTCTGTGCATGGATGGAATACTGAGCCTTGGGCTAAAACAGGCACACAGAGTGCTGTAGCTTCTGTCTGCAGAATTCATTAGATTGATCGGTTTATCTAACTAAGCACAGATGCAGGAGGGGGGAAGACTGAGTTTAAAATGTAAGGTTCTCTATGGCTTTTAAAGGGAAGAAAAAGAAATGCCTCCAGAGTTAAGAGTCCAGAGTAAATAAAGGGTTAATTTGAAGCTCGCTGTTCAGAGCTAAGAGCCCCTCAGTGGTTAATTTTAACTGAAGACAAGGACATCCTTAACTATTTGGGGGTGGGGGGGGTGGGGGGGAAGTCATAAAATCTTAGAGATATAATAAGTAACAAATTCTAGCAACGCATGTGTTTTTAAATAGCATGTTGAACTTTTTCAAATATTATAAAAACCAGTGTCAATTCAGGGAAAAGGCTTCCCCACAAGTGCTTAACTTTAATTATGTATATAAATTATAGTATGTAGTAATTCATAATATATAATATAAATATAATTATATTAATATATACACATTAAAGAGATATATAAAGGAAAAAACCCAGCGGTACTATGGAATCTTCCCTAAACATTCTATCTAAAAATGTACACGAGCTGCTACAAAATGCGTCTCAGACACAGCAAACCTTCTGAGATTTGAATCAAAGTAAATTCGCTCTGATTGTTTGGCCAGTCTTCCCTGCTGTTTCAACTACCTGTTTTACCAAAATGACCATTTCTTAAACTTAGAATGAAGAAAATTAGCATGTCTCCATCAGCGCTGCACTAAGTGATTTAGAGGCAAAAACTCAGTAAGACAATGGTACTTTCAATTCACTGAAATCTTCAAGTCTGCACCAAAAACCATCTTGGGCTCTTGAATCACTCGTGCCTTCTCCATCAAGTAAGTACCCTTGGCATTATTCCACTGTACAGCAAATAATTTTCATAGACTTGCAGGAGAAGATAACTACATTCTCAGAGCAGCTGTGCCTGGTTTGCCTGCTGCCAAAGCGCACATGGAGACCCCACAGCTGTGCACGTCCATCAGGCACGAGGTCACAGCCCCACTCAGAGACAGCCTGGCAGCCAGCATCTCCCTCCCACACAAAGGAAGCAACAGATGCTGGAGATGACACGGTAACAAACACTGGGACTGAACCACCTCAACTATTCAGCGGAGGGAAGGTACAAGTCAAGTGTCAACAGAAATACGCAGAATCTATCAAAGAGGTTTCCAACAGTACATACGTTTCAAACAGTCAGGCTTTTTTAAGTCACATGCTGCTTCCTTTCCCTAACTTCACTTTGCCTTATATTCAGATAAGTTAAAAGAATAAAGACAATGGCAAACACCTTGTTATTTAAGGAGCACCTGTCAAGGAAAATATATTAAGTAACCAGTACGTACGGTGGCAATGAGTGCCCACTTTTCAAGATCTTAGTAAAAACTAAAACTAAAAAGTGCTTCTCATCACATGGTATTATGAAATTACTTAAACCGGCCTATGCTGAAGTAGTTTACAATCTAAAGGACACACTGCCCAAACACAGCACACGGACAGAAGAAGTAACCACTACATGAATATAACGAGTAAACGCGCACTATTAACAAGCTCACAGGAAGAAGTTTACTGTGAGGTGGCGACTAAAAAAAAGTTATATGAAGTGTATGTTTGAGACTAGACAAGGCTAAGGAACTCACCTTCTAAATTATTTAGGAGAAATCTTCCTAGGATAAACACAAACTTATTTTTAAACTAAATGCAGCCACATAGATAAACACACATGTTCAACTGGAAATTCTGTGAGTGGTCACCAGCACTGAGAAACAGCTTTAACACCAGAGAAGACTGGAAACACACCAGAAAGTCAACTATACTTACCCTGGTGGAGGAGGGGGCACAGGGTAAGGGAAAACATGTTTCCATCTTCCTATTTTCTAGATGAGTATATTACTTTTAATGTTAGAGAAAAGGCTACTTCACCATTTAAAGAACAATTTTACATGTATATGTATATGTACATATCTCTCTCTATATGAAACTAGAAAAATACCTATTAACATGTTAACAGTAAATAAACCAAGGGGACAGAAATTATGAAATGCTTTTTTTCATCTTTCTTTTTCTCTGGATTTTCTCCCTAGAATATCTACGTTTCATAAAAAAAAAAAATAAAAACAAAAACAGTAATCTAGAAGTCATTTAAACTTTTGGTTCCAACTGCTTTATAGAGCCAGAATTTATATACCATAAAACTCACCACCAGTTAAGTGTACTAAACGTTTCTTGGGGGAAGGAGAGGATGAACAGAACTAACCAGCAACGTCAAAGGCCCGGAAGACCTGAAACACCTAAGCTCCCGTGACCAGAGCCGTTGAGAAAACATTCTCCGCCTGTGAGGACCTCGGCTCTACTGAAGCAGCCTCAGCTGCGACCTCCGCTGTATCGGACGCAGGGTAGGGTCATGGGCACGGGCGCTGCGGGGGAAGAGGCAGAAGCAGAGTCCTCGTACTTGCACAACGCCAGCAACCGCTCTCCGCGAGCTCCAGGCCACCACCCCACGCACAGCGCGCCCACACCATCCAGCACTCGGGTCCCGTTGTCTCCACCCCGACCAGCAAAGAAAGGGGCAGTGGGCATCTGCTCCCATCCTCCCCTAGGGGAAAACTCTAACACAGAGGCAGCAAATAACTAGAACGGGTCGTTACCGGTAAGGCGTGGGGCTTATCTTGAAGAAATAACCACTCGGTCTGCTAGACTTCACCGTGAAGAAGCATCTTCGATGTTCCACCTTCTGCCCCTTCTGTCTGTGAACTAAGCGAAAAGGGCAGGTACCCTAAACCTCCCTGCCACCACACCCCCCAGGTGAACCATGGTATCATCGTGAAGCACTTACACAAGCACAGCAAGACATGTCGCTGTCCTTCCTCAAACCAGCATAAAGACGTGTCGTGTTAGGTAAAAGAAGGCAGGGGAAACGAGAGGAAAAAAACCCGCTGGAACTGGGTGAGCGGTATCATCCACACCTCCCTCATCATTCGGCAGTCAGGACCCCGTGCCCGGGGACATCATTCAGAGTGTCAGGTCCACGGGCCTGGCATCTTCGACAGTAGTCAGGACCATGTGCCTCATTCAGAATATCAGGTCCACATTTATCACATCATCAAAACAGTCAGGTCCGCAAGCACAGCGTCGTATACGACCGTTCGAGTCCAATCCGGCCCCTGCTCTCACAAAGGTCCACAGAGACACTGCTGCTTGACCTTGTGATTCCAAATTTTAACCTCCTCTCTCTCAAGGGTCTTCTTTTCCTTTCCCCTTTTGAACAAAACCATCTCTGCAGTTATTTTCCAAAGAAACTGTTTTCTTCTTTCTAAACTACTTAAGGAGAAACAATAACCACGGGGTCTTCTTTAGTTCTAGTCTCAGGCAAAAACACACCCAGCCTCTCCAGTAAATGAACAAAAGTGAGAGGAGACTAGATGTTTCCTTGAAATGAAACCACAACAAGGAGGGAGCCAGCTGTTTCCTGGTATAAACACCTTCCCTCTCTCACTCACAGGAGAAGTGGTCACCCAGGGGCCCCGGGAAGGGGACTCGGCCTCAGGACACACCACGTGACCATGATCGCACAGGCCCTCGACCTAACAGGACTGTTCCTGCTGCCCTGAGGCTACAACAAAATGCCACACCAAAGGCTTTGCTGCGTGTTGTCTTACAACACCCTTGTCACCAGAAAGGAGAGAGAGCGGGCGCTGAGAGGGTCTCCTGTGAAGGTCTGGGAGGGACCGTAGCCGGGGCAGGGGGAGGGGGACTGGACAGGGCAGGGGGGGGGCAAGAACTCAGGCCGGCCTGGAATCGCATTTGTCAGGGTCCATCTCCCCGTCTGCATGTCACCCCAAACCTCTATCCCTGAAGCGGGGAGGTGAGGACCCCCGCCAAGATCGCAGGGTCAGCAGAAAAATGACCGGCAGCTCAAAGAGGATGAACAGTCAACAGCGGCGTGACAGCGAGCCTCCTCAAGGGCGCTGGGTAAGAACTCCCTGCTGAAGACCTGTCACAGCAGCGAAACTCAAAGCCAAGGGAGATGGAGTTCAGAGAGAAGTTCCCACAGAACACTTTATCCCTGACCATCGGAAGTTAGCAACACCGACTTTTCTCTTGACTCTTGCAGTTAAGCAGATAAAATTAAACCAGAAAAGAAATATTTAATCATGCCCAAAACACGAGAAGTTAAGAAGCGGAGGTCTGTTTCCCCTACAATGTGCCCCTGAGCATCTTGTTTATCCGTTCAAGGAGAACTTCCTCCACCAGGCCGATTTCCTTGTTTCTGCAGCAATTCAGTTCAGCACCTGCTACATGCAAGAAGGCTCGAGGCTACTCCGCCAGCTCCACACCCCCTGGAGGAGACTGCTCTCTCGGAAGCTAGTGTGACGTCGCAGAATACTAAGAGCAGAGAGAATAAACAAACGCTCTCTACGTGCAGCAGTATGAACGGCTCTCGCAAACGTAAGGTTAAGTCAAAGCAGCAGACACGGCAGTGCCTTATGGTTCCTTGCACATCAACCACACACACAGCAAATGTAATGGATCGTGTTAGACGAGAGGCGGGTGGTTACTCTTGGGGGAGGAGTGGTGACCGGAAGGGGCCACCAGGCGCTCCTGGGCTGCCAGCTACGCTCTGTTTCTTGCTGATTCGTGAGTGGGGTGAGTTCAGTTTTCAGAAATGTCCTGGATTTGTCATTTGTGCACTTTTTTGTATGCATGTCCTACTTCACACACGCACACACACAGAGGCAAGATGCACATGTGTAAGATTTTCTTACAGACTCAAAAACTATGCTAACTTCTTATGAATTTCAAATATACAGAAGTAGAAAAAAATAGCTTACAAACCCTCTTGTACCTCTAATCCGGAGTCAACAGTTACTGACCCATGGCCCAGCCGTCCCACCGGCCACCACCGGCCATAACGATTGTGAGCCGAACTGGATACCGTTTGAAGGCAGCACTGATGGCATTTCCTAACAGACGGGGGGAGCGGTGCGTGGCAGGAAGGGAGCGGTCGCAGGACGCCAGGGCTTCTGTGCCCTGGGCAGAAGGCGGGACTCTCCCCCGACGGAGAAAGGACACGGCTGTGGGCGGAACAGGCTTCGGGGGAGGACGAGGGACTCACAGGAGACCAGACATCCGGTGAGACGCTGCACAGAGTCCAGGAGAAGAGTCTGGTCCCCAGGCCCGAGGCTGCTACCCCCGCAGAGGCCTGTGTGCAAAGCCGCGCCCTGCGCTGGCACCCGGAGCTTGGATTTGGGAGGGTTCCCACCATCCCCTGGATTGCGAAGGGTGGCTCCCTGTTCCTGGGTTGTTTGAACAGACAGTGCGGTTTATGCTGAACACCTACTTCCCTGCAGGGAGTCTGAAATTTCAGGTACATGCCAGGCAGAGGGTGCTTACGTGCCCAGCTCCAGATAAAACCCCAGGCACTGCGTCTCTGAGGGGCTCCTGGTGGAAAGCACTGCACACGTGTTAGGACAGCTCACTGCTGGAGGAATTAAGTACCTGACTCTACTGCGACAGGACTCCTGGAAGTTTGTGCATGGATTCCCTCGGACCTCATCCCACGCGCCTCTTCCCTTTGCTGACTTTGCTTTGTGTCCTTCCTTGGTTGTAAATCACAGCTGAGGGCGCAGTTACAGACGGAGCCCTGTGAGTCCTTCTAGGGAATCATTAAGCCTGAAGATGGTCTTGAAGACCTCCAATGCACAACTTTTTTAGTAAGTCTGCTAGGAATGGAAGAAGGGAAGTATCAAGATTTCAAAATAAAATTTTGCATTTATAGCCCCCAAATTAAAAAAAAAAAGCTGGCGGGGAGGGAGGATGGGATTGTTACAGTACAGTGTCCGTATTTTTAAAAACAGCAATTTAGGTTGTACAAAAATTGCTGGGTGTTTTCTTTAAATTCAACAATTTTGTTTTCCTTAGAAAAATGCCTTCGATTCCTGAAGGGCCAGGGAAGCCGCCTCTGGCCTGGAGAGGACGCATCAACGATTACAAAGAGCTCCCTCTCACGGCAAGTTCCATTTTACCAAGAGACTAAGAACAGCTCCTTCTGGAGCAAAGTTAATCTTTCTATGCCACCCTACATCTGAGACGAGTCCGCATTAAAAAGACTAAGTGTTTAGTAATTGTTTAAATGAATGAGTTAGTGCAACTTCATGAACAGCATTTAAAGACACGAAAACAAAAGCCCGCAAACCGTGGTTGACACACACCCTTTCCAGTCCCAATGAACACAACTGCATCTGACCAAAACCATGAGTACTTTTTCTTATCTCCAGTAAGAATGGATGGTAATATTTTTCTTTTCCGATTTAATTTTCTTTCTTGTAAACCACAAAGCAACAGAAAAAATACATACATATTAAAATAAGGGCTGTCTCTATTGTTATAAAAGGGAATGAATATATATATATATATATATATATATATATATATATATATATATATATATATATTGCCAACACTCAAAACACTTTGGAAATTCTCCTTTAAAATTGCTAGGACATTCTTCAGAAGCAGCAAACAGAAGCTGAGCGCCACCCATGTGACGGGCTCTGTCCAAAGCCTGGAAAGGCTATGAGAATCCTAAAACAGTTAGCTCCCCACAGAGCTTATAACCCAGTACAGAATTAACATAAGCATGCAACGATCATGTGGAAACTGCTCTCCAGGTAGCCATTAAAACAGCCCTAGCAGACAGCTCACAGGGCCAAAGTGGTCATGAAGAACCAGACAGTGTGACTACACCAGGGGACAAAGAAGCCACCTGAGGCAGGAGCCTGCAGAGAGGATGGATACAGAGGAGGAGGGCCACCTGGAGAGGTCAGAGAACAGCTGCTCAGGAGGGCAGGTGTGTGTGTGTTAAAACGCCTTCAGCAAAAGTGATGAGTTATTATCGTTTTCATATCTTTAATGAGAAGGGAACAAAGAAACCCTCATTCACCATGGAAAAATTATATGCTAGACACTTTACATCTATTATATAATTTTAATTCTGACAAAAGCCTGTGAAGTAGGAATTATTATTCCATTTTACAGGTAAGGAAGCTGAAGCTTTATTAAATTGAACTCTAGGCCCTAGTCTACCAAAGGTGTTAACACTGTCTTACAGTAAAAGCCAGGACGTGACTATTAAATAAATGCGGCCGACTTTTGATGAGGCTCATAAACTATAAATTCACTTTGAAAAATATTTATAGGCCTCAAACTTATGTTCACAGGAAAAAGGAGAAAAGTAAATAAATCATTTTTATTAGTTCAGTGACCATTCTAAAAACAAAAGCCAGAAAGGTACTCACTCTTTCTAACCACTAGTAATTTTAAGAGACTCCTTTATTTTCTTTCCTAGAGGAATGTAGTTCAAGTGGGAAGAGCAGGTTTTACTATTATTTATTTATGATTAATGTGTAACACCTACGGTTATTTTTAATATTTTTTATTACAAAACATGAGAATGCTATAAAACACCGTCATACCTCCAAGAGTTCTCTGTTGCAACATTACTATAATTTTCTTGGACAATGAAACCAATACTGACTGTACAACTATTACATGTTTCTCCAAGTGCCCACCAAAACCAGAACACCCTGTTCAATTCATCAAAGATTTGAGTACCTACAACTTACTGGGCATTGTGACTAGTTACCTGGTGCTAGTTAGACCCCAAGTACAGGACACAGAGCTGTGCTCCCAGAGTGAAGTAGGAGATGTCACAGTGCAATGAAAAGAAGATTCTGGTAGTGAGTTATGGAACTCTGGGCAGGTCAATCAGTCACCTTCATAACATCGTGTTGTCATCTGTACATAAAATGAAGGCTTTTCAATGTGGAAAACATACAACATCTAAAGTATACAGCTCACCTAGTCTTAACCTTCCTCTACTTATTTACTTATGAAATAGACAAGTACAGGAGAATTTTCATATTTTGTAAGTTCCCAGTTACATTCTTAAATTAGAAGAAATCAATCCCAAATAGAAACACATTCTATCCTTGACAAAAACAAAAAGTCTAATCCTTTACAGAATCTCACTGTCACATCCTCACCAGCAGAGTTATCTTTAAAACACATCCACAGGTACCTATTTGCTGAGCAGTCTGGCTTAACCCTAAGTTAACTTCATATTACTTTTAGGGAAAGAAGGAGAGTGGAATTCAGAAGGAAGAGAAGTAAGTTTGGGGGAGGTTGGGATTAGCAGATGCAAACTAGTATATACAGGGTGGATAAACAGCAGGGTCCTACCGTAGAGCACAGGGAACTATACTCAATACCCTGTGATAAACCATAATGGAAAAGAATGTGAAAAAGAAGGTATATATGTATCACTGAGTCACTTTGCTGTACAGCAGAAATTAACACAACATTGTAAATCAATACTTCAAGAAAATTTAAATGTAAAATAAAAAAAAAGAAGAGGAGCAAGCTTTACAGTCAGTCTGTTCCTGTGGCCCGAGTCCCACCTCTGTTCTTCCATCTGTTGTGGATGCAGGGGGAGAGGGACATCCGTGAATTCCAGCCAAGCCTGTGCCACAAGTCCTTAAAAGCCATCAGTTCACTGCATCCACTCTACACTTTATCACTGAAGATGAATTCTAGTATCCAGTGAACTTTTTAAAGAAGGAAGTATTAGAAATAGTACAAAACACACCCTAGCTCTTTTGTGAAAGGTCCACGCTTATTTGCTCTACACCAGGTGTTCTCAATGGGGTGACATCGCCCTCTAAGGGGATGAAAAGTGGTTCTAAGAGGTGGAGGAAAAAATCTACCACTTTTATGTATAAAGATACATGTACAGTACATGAGCAGATGTGTGCAGACTGTAAATTTTCATTGGGGTGATTAGGAAAAAAAAAATCTTAGAAGTCTTCTTAGGGAGGTGATTGTGAAAATAAGGGTGTGATTGGTGGGGACACAGTGGGACTACTGGTTCTCAAAATTTCTGCCATATTTTTTAATTATAATAAATCAAAGCTTAATCAATTTCTAATTAACTTTAAGAACTTTTCTTCAAGGACTTGCCTTATACCAGTATTAAAATAATAACAGAGAGGTACAACTTGTGACCTTTATCTATAAAAAGGCTGAGGAAGGAAGACAATCCAAATTAGGAAGCTGAAATCTAATATCAAGATCATTCAAATTAAGTTAGAAGTTACTGAAGGTAAGAAAATGCCAGATAAAATTTAGCATCCCACAAGCCTGTACATCACTCCTCTCTCAGCAGCTAAGAGAGAGAAGGTAGTTCGTTAAGGTAGGTAGGAAACAGAAGATAAGGGAAGAGTATTTGGAAGAGGGGGCACACGGCCTGCTGTTGAAGCTGACAGCTGACACTGATGCAGGACCGCTCCCCTGACGATGGGGTCAGGCCCGTGGCCAGCCTGCCGGAGCCCCGGGACGCTGGGGCCAGGAGCCAGGAGCAGGCTGTGAGGCCTGCAGCGGCTAACGGGCCTCTGAGGACCCGGAGGAAGGGACAAGAGGTCACAGTGCACGGAGACCTCCCTCCCTTCCTTTTGCTCTCACTCCTGTCTCGACAAGAAAGGCACGTTCAGTACACCGTGCTCCCCTCCACCTGAACAGCGGTAAAGCTGTCAGGCCTCACGGGGCCTTGCTCTGTCACCGGGGTGAGCGGGTCTGCTCCTTCCTGCCTGAGCGCGAACGCCCCGGGCGCGAGCACCTGTCTCCTCCTCCGTGGACCCAGCTCAGACGGCGCTCAAAGCCCGTCAGAGCCCATCAGACGTGCCCCACGTCGGGCCGCTTCTTCTGTGGCACGTGCCTCCCCAGCCCGAGCACGGGCAGAGGCCAGGGTTTACACAGCTCTCACTCTCCCATCTCTAGGAGCACGGTGCCAGGAGTAGCGAGGGCACCGCCAAGACCGCCGACCAGCGTCCTGCACCCCCGTGGGCATCGGGCCCAGCATCTTCCCATCCTCCAAGGACTAGGCCTCAATTTCCAATCACCAACACTTCAGCTGTTAGGACTATAAGACAGTCTGCCGCTGGCTGATCTGATGGGCAATATCCACCCAGCCCTTAGGGTCCAGATCCTATCAGCTCTCTCAATAAGCCTACTGAGAACCCGACATTTAAAACTGTTAATACTTTCAAAGGTTCCGTAAGTTGAGAGTCAGAGATCTGAGTTCTAGTCAATGAAATCCAACTCGCAATGTGCTCCTGAGCACGGAGGGTCAGGGTCTCTACGCTGGAATCCTTCAGCTTGCAGGTGTGAGGGGGCGGCTTCTTTCCTTAGGGTCCATTAAAACAAGGGTTTTCAAGCTTGAGGGTGCCCCCGAATCCCCTAGTGGGCTTACTAAAACCCAGAATTTGGGGCCCCAAGCCAGCATTTCTGATGCAGGAGTCTGGGATGGAGCCTGAGACGCTGCGTTTCTAACTAATTCCCAGGTGCGCCTCCTGGGAGACCACACTTCGAGAATCTGCCACTCTGACCCCATCCTTCGCCAGGAAGGCCTAGTGAAGGAAGGGCCACGGGGCCAGTCCAGCCCGAAGACCGGACTTGGGGCAGTGATGGGCTGCAGCGCAACATCAGCCCACAGAGCACCATTTCTCCTCTGTCTGCCGTAAAGCGCTACATACTGTCTGCCTCTGTTCTCTCTGCATCAGCCCAAGAGCATGAGCCCCCCTTTGCCCAAAGCAATTATCAAACACAAATAAGGGCACGGAACTGCATGGCGGTATTTGGGTATAACGTGGTCCATCATCCAGACGATCAAGCCTCAGCTTTTTAAAGTTATATTTTGAAATATATGCCTTTTTATATAGTTTTGACTTGTGAAACATGTAAATGATTCACACATTCAAAAATTAAATCAGGAGAAAAAGGAAACCCTATAAATGAATCAAAATAGAAACTGAAGCCAGTAGCTGCATATCAAATTGATAAACCATACAGAGAAATTAGTATTTCAAGTAACTTCTGAATATAGCACTCTGTAAATCCGTCACAGATAGAGCCTAAGGACAAAAACAGCTCCAGAGAAATCAAACTTCACTCCATGCCTACTGATAAGTAGTAACATTGTTATTGTGATTCTGAAATGATTTTATGTTTATCAAAGGATAAAGCAAACAAACATATTTTATTAGGAACCAAGATTTTTCAGGCTAGGAGAAAAGAGAAAGAAATGTAAAATACACAAGACTTTTAAAATTAAGGAAAAGTTGATTTTGAAAAATATATTCCCAAGCTCTATCTACTAAAAGGGCCTAGAAGCAGAAAACCTCATCAGCAATGAGCACACTTAGCACCCAGATACTGGTTTCTAAATGCATTTCCCACTGACAGGAACTAAGGCTCCTCAGAGGAAGGGATCCAGATTCTGGTAGATGAGCCTCAAATATCTACTTGTGCCAAAAAACAAGGAAATACTCAAAAACTAATGGGGTCATATGAAAGGGCTACAGAAGGCAGTCCTGAAAGAGCTCCCATGGCCAGATCTGGCATGATTTCATTAAATAATACTAATGGCAGCTACAACTGATGGAAACACATTGAATGAATAAATCTGCCCACGTCTACAGCAGTATCTGGAATAAGAAGAAGACAAGAAAGGGTGGGAGTGGGTAAGAAAGGAAACTCTTCTTTACAGACTGATGCAAGCTAACAAGCCTAGAAGACAGAATCTGAAAACCACCACCTTGCAATCATAACTATTCACACAGCATCACCTGCAGATTACCTCCCAGTGCAGAGCTGAGGGTGCCCCTCGACGGTGGGGAACTCTGCAGTCGCCTCCTCCATCAAGAGGTCAAACTGGCTTCACTAACACTGGGACAATCAGGATGGACATGCCCCCTGAGGTCACGCAATAGCAAGAGCCCAATGCCACCAATGAGGTGTTCTTGCCAAAAAATTCTTATTCTGTGTCTAATCAAGCCTCGACCTAATTTCCAGTTTACAGGAAATACAGGAGGAGGAACAAGTTAAAGCACAACATGAGGAAACTATCAGACAAATCCAGAATGTGGGGTATTTTACCAAACAATTGGCTGAGCTCTTCCAAAAGTCGATTTCGCTTAAAAAAAAAAAAAAAAAAAAAGAGTAGGAGGGACATGGAGGTGCAGAGGAACTGATCTAGAGCAAAAGTGACTTAAGAGATAAGCTCACCGTTGTGTATATATATGTACCTCATGTTCTCTACCCAGTTATCTGTCGATGGATATATATACAATGGAATATTACTCAGCCATTAAAAAAAATGGACTAATGCCATTTGCAGCAATGTGGATGGACACAGAGACTGAGTGAAGTCAGAGAAAAATAAATATCATGATATCACGCATATGTGGAATCTAAAAAAACAGTAAAAATAAACTTATTTACAAAACAGACTCACAGACATAGGAAACAAACTCATGGTTACCAAAGAGGATAATGGGGGCGGGGGGATGATAAATTAGGTTTGGGGTGTTGACATAAACACACTACTATATATAAAACAGGTAAACAACAAGGACCTACTGTAGAGCACAGGGAACTGCACTCAGTATCTTGGAATAACCTATAATGGAAAAGAACCTGAAAAGGAATATATATATATATATATATATATATATATATATATATATGTGTGTGTGTATGTATAACTGAATCACTTTGCTGTTCACTTAAAACTAACACAACACTGTAAATTAACCATGCTTCAATATTTTAAAAAAGATCTTAAAAAAAGAGCGAGAAGATAACCAAATGTAATGCATAAACCTCCACCGGACTGTGGCCGTGAAAAAATGGTTAGAAAACCTTTCTCGCCACAACTGAGGATACTGAAATTGACAACATTAGGTGACAATCTGAAATCATTCATCCTCTCAGGTGGTATTATGATTATGACTGTATTTTAAGAGAAGTGTGCTCAAGTATTTACAAGTGAAGCGTCTTGGTATCACAACAATACGCATGTACCACACACACAAACGAAATGTTCAGTTGTTGAATCTAGCGAAGGGTAGAGAATGTTCATTTTCTGAACAGTTCTGTAATTATGAACATTTTCATAATAAAAAGGTGGGTGGGAAGTATTAAAATGAAAACACAAATTTCAATTCTCAGAAACAAATCCTAAAAAGTTTATGGACCTCCAGTTGAGAATTACTGATCTAGATAATTCTTATTTTTTTTTTTTTTTTTTTTTTACCTTCCAGAGTGTTAAATAGAAACAATGTGATACCCCAACTGCAAGAAACAAACTCTCAGTCCCTTATGCATGATGGGAATCATACAAGTTTGACACTGAGACACAAAGATTGAAATTAAGGGGCTATCAAGAATTCAAACAACCAACTCAAGTATCCCTCAAAACGCATCACACCACACACGCACATGTCAAACTGGGGAAATCTGAATAAGCTCTGTGGACCGTATCAGTGGCGACTCTCCATGGCTGCCTTGGTTCTAAGCCAGGCAGGCAGACATATTTGCTATAATCTAACAAACACTGGAGTCCTGGTCAAATCCTTAGCTGGCTTTGTTTTGTGCAGGACTTCAGTTGTGACACTGTATTATAGTTATACAAGATGTTACCCCTGGGGGAAACCGGGTGCAGGGTACAAGAAGCTTCCCTGTACACTTTCCTGCAAATTCTTGTGAATTATCTAAAAAGCAAAAACAACACATTATAGATCTCATGTCCTGGTCTTGTCCAGTTTGAACACGTCCTTCAACCCTTCCCACCACCAATCAGATAAATGACACGCTTTCTTTAAAAAGAACCCTTCAAAATCCTAAAGAAAATCGATTCTTAAAATAGTTCAAGCCCAAGAAGAAACATAAAGACATTTGTCCGTCTCGAGCAAATAAATGCCTCCTTTCCAGACCCCTCAGTTTCCCAGACAGCCCCTGGCACCTCACCCCAGGGTGGGACATGAATTCTCGGTCTGCTTTGTTTTCCAGGGTCATATAATCAAGCGCAGCAGGTGACGCGGACTCGGGGCAGCCGGCCTGGAGCGCGTTTATTCAGGGCTGCTGACAGCTGACAGCTGGGGGCAGAGCCGCCGGGCCACCTCCCTCCCCACACCTGCTCTCCTCGGGCCTTCGGAACCTGAGGAGTAACCAGAAGCCCTGTAACTGCCTCCCAATTTCACCTAAGGAACAGGCTCAGCCAGCAGGACGAGTCTGAGACGCCTCCCAAGGATAAGCATCCACACCTTTTTGCTCCTGAGATGAACCTGAGTCGAGTCTGAAACCACGGAGGACCCGGCTCTCAGCCACGGAACCCTCTACAACAGCCCCTCCTGCTGGAGCTGCAACAAGAAACATCGGCTGCAAATTCTCCCTCCTGCCAGCCTGCTCCCAGGTCCCACCCCGGCCAATGCCTTCAGCTTTGCAAGAAGAGCCGGGAGGCAGGCCCTTGATGTGGAGGGTGGGAGGCCTGCTCTCCAGGGGCCCCGCTGCACAAGCTCTCCACCCGCAATCACACCTGCTGGGGGCGCCGAGTGTGCCCCAGGCTACAGCACCAAGGTCACTCTGTAGGTCACTGCATGAAAACAGCACACAAGAAACAGTACTGAGAGGCCAACACAGTAAATGGTTGATTGGGTTTGTATTTTGCTCTGAAGACTCACCGTCTGGTTTTCATTTTACCTGAACACAGGGGTTCTGCATAATTATTTTTAAAGGAATCTTGAAAATGCACTTGTCCAACACTGCCTGATTTTTTCAGGCAAGGAAACACCCCTTGTATGCAGCTCACCAGAAGTGTCTATTACACACACGGGTACGTGTTTTACAGCCGTGCTCACAGAGAGATGATGGTGAGGAAACGCACCAGGGCACCAACAGCAATGACTCTAAGTGGGGGAAGAATGAGGGTTTAACGTGCCTTCTTACTTTCCTATATCGCACACTTTTTTTTTTTAAAGCAATGATCGTACGTTGCACAGGACATCCACAGAGCTGACAAGCTCACTTCGATGCCCTTGGAGATGTCAGCAGCGTGTCAGCCAGGGCAGCATGGGCTGAAGCCAGGAAAGAACCTCAACTCTCAGGGCTGGCAAATGCATCATAGAATTCCCAAAGATGACGTTTAAAATGGTACCCCACGTCTGGCAGTAACCGAGTCAGGCGGGTGCGGGTAACTGTCAGACGACAGCAGGCTCCAGCTACGCCACCAGCCACCTGCACGGAAGCGTGGACAGAGGCCCGGCGGGAAGGGCCCCGGTCGGTCCATGCACAGGGCACTTCATCGATAACCGACTGTGGTATTTAAATCACAGGAAGTCAGAATTTGCGGCTCCTTCACTGCTCTGTAATCTTAAAATTAACATTTAACTGGAAAGAATCCAACAGGATCACTAGAACGCAACAGAATCGCCCAGGAGGTTACGAGAATCTTCCGGCCAGCCAAGCAATGGTACTTTTCCATTATTAAAAAATGACAGAGAAAAGAGAGCAGTCACCGCATAAAACGTCACATCTTCAAATATCTGTATAAGGTTCTACCAGTTGCCCCATGGTCCAGGGACCACATTTTCTAATTCTTACTAAAACAATATGCATGCTGGAGATGTTACTAGAGACCAAGGGGAGAAGAGGGTGGAGAAGGAGCCCCTCTAGATGATCAACCGCACACGTGCAACCAGTTTAGCCATTTTCTCCCTCAATGGACCCCAGACTTAGGAGATTAGGGCTTGATTTAAAGGCATCCCAAATCCTCATGGTTTCTGGTTAACTCACGCTAGAATCTGTGATATATGATGTAAATCTTATCCATAATTAGGCAAGTTAGAAGCAATCATGAGCGGATAAAGTTTCAGATGAAAATGATTTAAAGTAAGATGGATTTGGCTCATTATAACCCATGGCTATTTTTTTCTAAATTAAATGTGGACTCGTGAGTATATGTACACGTACACACGCGGGCTCACACACACTTACCTTTCCTTAGAGTTCATTTCTCCTCTTTCCCATCTAAAGCTACACAGTAAATCCTCATGTGACCATTTTAAGGACTATTTTTTGCTACTAAATTTTGCCAACAATCTGCTCAGCATTCTAGCAGATGTTTCTGTTTTCAAACCTCTGGGAACTTGGCTGTATCTGTTTTCCTTCCCCATGTTAAAAATAAAAGAAATGGCCCTCATACCCCAGAGAAGCTTTTCCCACCCACCAACCTCAACCTCCCTACTCAGGTGACCTCTGTGATCCCTTCTCAAATCTTTTCTTTTCCATTAGAGAAGATGTTTCCAATTACGGTCCATTATATTGTCAAGGATGACATCACTCAGATGTGCTTTTTTTTTTTTTTTTTTTAAAGAAAACGTTCCTGATTCTTAGTTACTTGGGGCCCATCTGCTGGCCCTTCTGAACCCACGGTGTCACATGAGTGCGATTTGCTTGAGATCGATTCTCCAGACACAGCAATTCCTTTTAAATGGAGGGCTGGAGAGACAGGGGGGTCCTTGTTTTTTATCTAACCATTTCTTCAAAAACACTTGTGACCCAAGCTTACCTCCGTAACATCCATAACTTTGATGGCTGCCAGCTGACCTGTTTTAACATGTCGACCCTGAAAAACAGAAAAAAGAAAGAGAATGGGCACGGCTGTTCTGCACAGTCATTAGTACAGAATGGCTGAGGTTTCGACAAGTCACCTCTTCTGTACTTTTTCCCCCCAAAAGTGATGACGAAAGAGTCCTATGCTCTCCAACAGAACAGTATGGTTCTGTTGGTTTGTAAGACTCGTGAACCACACTTAACAAACCAAACAATTAGTAGAACAAAGGAGTTTTGATAAGGAATCAATTCCCTCTTTCTTTCCCGGGCTTCATTTACGTATCATTACTTCTCAATCTGAACGACTTAAATAATGTTTTCTTCCATACATCAGGTTGACCAGCCTTCCCTTCTCAACATTCCACATGAAGGAAATGACCAAAAAAGTCTGGATATTATTTATTGTCAAAAATGGGTAACAGTCATTTTCCGCTTGTATATCCCCAATACCCATTACTTGATTTTACAAGAGTTGTACTGAGAGTCTTCTTCGAAGCTTTGCTGTGATCCCAATGCAGGGAGGCTGGAGCATAGTTACTCGGCATAAAGGGGGTACACAAAGAGATGGGGGGCACAGAGAGCGCGGCCTTACAGCTGTGTCGTCATTCGCAGTCTAGAACCTAAACGTTTGTCATCCATTTATATCACGCGCGTTTCAAACAAGCTTGATGCAGCTCTCCTGTCCCCTCCCCCAGACGAGGAGGGAGGGACTTAATCCCTACCCACCTTGCAAGGCTCTGCTGGGCATCTCTCAGGAGAGCAGCAAAGAGCCACCCTGACATGGTGAGCACCAGCTCCTTAAGGGCTCTGTGCAATATGCTCCTGCTGCCGCAAAGGTGAAACAGAAGGCACGTCCCCACCGTCTCCAAGAGCCGGCCTCGCTTGTGGCCTCATGATGGAAAGAGTTGTGAACTTTAGAACTTGAAACCTGAGGAAAGCTCCCCACTTATTCTGGAAAGCTTGGGCAGGGACTCAAATTACAACTCGGACAAAACAGTTCCATGAAAATGACACTGAATTACAACTCTCTCTCAACCCTCTGTGGTCACAGCGGGATGGGGTCCAGCACCGGCCCAGCAGCTCCCCAAGCGGGGTTGGGCGACAGCCTAGACACGGGAAAGCAGGACAAATAAAGCCCACAGGCCTGGAACCTCGTTCCAGCATCACCCACCTGCAGACCCCCCGTCCTCGGGCTCAGAAGGGTGGCCCCATCCCGGCGTCCACAGTCAGACATCTGAAGAAGCTCGGCCTCTGCAGCAGGCGGTGTGGGGGCCCACGCGGGCCGGTCCCAGGAGCCCTGTCTCCCGCCTGGTCACCCGGCCCCAATGCCAGTCCCCGAATGCCCTTCCAGCCACCCAGCCTCCCCAGGCCCACTGGCCCTCGTGCCCACATCACACTCCCCTGCATGCCCAGAGCCCAGGGCACAGCCTGCACCGCGGCTCTGTTCACAGCTGGGTGACCCACAATCCTGAAAGGAACGTCACCCTGTCTGTCTGTCCCCACTCGGCACATGACGTGGCCCGAGGGGCCATCTGGCACGGGGAGCAGCCCCACTGTGGAGACAGCGGAGGGGTGGGGGTGGGGGACCAACCCTGTGTCAGGAAATAGACATCTGCTCACGGCACCCGGGCCCACGTGTCCAACTCGAACGGCCACAGTTTACTTACTCCCTGTCTGTCCAACAGCCAGCGTCCGTGGATGTGTCCACCTCTGACTCGCTCGTTTCAAGTTTCTACCCGTGGGTTCCAGGCTCTGGCAGCTCACCCTCCAGAGTGCGGTACCCACAGCTGTGCTCACACGGACACACGGAGCCGATGACCGCCTGCAGCTGCAGGACAGAGCACCCGGCCCGGCTCGGGCACCACGGCTGTGCCCCCCCGGCATCTCCTCCACTCGGGGACCTCCGTCCCCTGTCGGTGGGGTGACAGCGCTGTCCACGTCACAGGGGTGTCAGTGCGAACAACCGAGGGGCAAAGGACAGCACGTGGCACAGGGTCAAGTGCAACCCTGGTGATAAAATACGGCTGCACCTCGTTTCCCGCCATCGATGACAGGAGATGGATTTATTAGCACAGACTCAAGCAACCAGGTGACTATGACGGGCAACACAGTCCTGAAGCCAAGGTATAGCTTCGGAGAATCCAAGAAGAAAGAGGAGAACTTAAGAGGACAAAGTAACCCTTCAGGCCTTTCCACGTAAGGGACACGAAGATCAGCTCCTTCACCCCTGGTCAGCCCTCACATCTGAAAACAAATGCCCGTTACTCTTCCTGCAGTGGGGTCATGTCCAAATCACCACATCCGACTTCTCGTGGATGGAACCAAGTGATGAGAGGGAATGTCCCGCTTCCCCACTTTTCAAGAGGGCAGGTGGTGAGACAGAAGCGTGTCGGTGAGATGGGGAGGAAGGAGGGCCTTCTGAGCATCTGATCCTCAGGAAAACCCACAGGCCGATAGAAAAACCTCCCCAGACGTTTCTAAATTAGAGGCATCTTCCTTTTCTCCCTCAATGCCTGAACTCAAAGCTACCGTGTATTCTTCAGCCTCAGCAGTGTGGCGATGCTGTGAAAGCTGAGGGTCGTGGGTTCACTCTATTTGTTCACGTAGAATGAGACTCCCTCACTGAGGGAGGATGGAATTAGGACCTAACAGCAAATCATTATTTTTGTGTTGAAGGACAGCCCACGCAAAGGCAGTAGCCTTCACTAACACACACCAGGTCTTTCAGAGTTAGGTCCATTTGAGCTTAAATTTAAATCAGGAAACTAAGAATTCTGCTTCGCTCCCAAGAATCAAGACAACATGCTGGAAGAAACGAATCTGGGACTGGGCAGCCTTGGACTCTCATTCCTCTGCTACCTCCTCAACTGCTGTAATTTCCTTGGAAAAGCTGCTTAACTTCTACAAGCTTCCTAAGGTCCCTGTAGGATCCAGTGTGCTAAGGGACCTAAAGCCCCTTCTAGAATAAGGCAGGCTATAAATAAAGTGCGCGGCGTCTCCACCCAGACATCACCCCTGGCACCCAGGGAGCACCCAGGGGATGGTCTTCCTCTCCCCACAACCAGAGAGCCACGCTGACTCCCTGACCCTGCTCCTCCCTAGTTCCATCTGCGACTCTCTCAAACCCAGGCAAGGTCGGCCCATTTCTATTTTCAAAAGGCTGGCCAATACAGTGGGGTGCTAAAATAATGTACTTCTCTAATTATTTTTGTTTTTAAAGAAGAAGAAAAAAAGAAAACCTCCAGATGTGAAACTAACAGAAGTTATAACCTGTGTGCTGAGTTGGGCCATCTTTGTGTCAAGGAACCAAAAGGGCCAACAAAAGAGCCTGAGGAGGCAAGCTCCAGACGAATGCACCGCGTGTTAATATGTGTGTGATCACGTGCAAAGGAACAAACTTCGTGACACCTGATTCCTTTCTGGTCTTTAAATGAGGAAAACGCATGTTTCTCTTCTTAAAAGGAAAACTCAAACTACCCTTAGCAGGCGTCCAAGCTGAGGAAAATGCCCTAATTTTCAACTCTCCTCCATGTTTCTGAGTCGAAATTGCCACCTTGCATTTGCAAATACGTATTACATTTATGACACGAGTTCCAAGAAGGAGAAGAAAAGAAAACACACACCACCACTTGGTTTTAAGATGCGGGCACTGTGGCAGCCTGTCCGTCTGCCTCTAGTGAAGTCTGTCTGCAAGCCACAGAGAGGAGCCAACGGCAGAAGGAACAGCATTCAAGGGAAGCTTTTAAATCCCAAGAGAAAAAGATGGTGAGGTTCCCATCTTCCTAATTTTCCGCTATCGCCAAGTACTAGGAAGCTACCTCAGGCTGCATAATCTTTACCTAGAACCCCAATAACTCCATTAAAATACATCTGATGAATCAGTATGCTCGCTGAGATGGTGCTCGTGATTGTTTGAAATGACTGAACACAACTTCCATGTTTACTTTTTCACGCAGAAGCAAGAAGTCTAAAATTTAATGTACCCTTTCTATAATCTTGCATTATTTCAGTGATATTTATGTTACTTCCTTTAGGCATCGAGAGCCTTCCTATCCCTGACCCAGAGAAACAAGAAAGGAACTAGTAAACCTTTTTTATCTTAACTCTTCCAACTAGCAAAATAAAGCATTTAAGCTCTTTATCTCTATGACTGAAATTGTGAACTCCTTAAAAAAATTTTTTTTCCAGAAAACAACTGAGAAGGGAGAAATCTTTTGCAAAGAGTTCAGTGGTACATTCTTATTGCCCCTAAAACTTAAAAAATGCCTAATATTGGCCCTGAAAGAAAAACTATTTTTGATATTTTGTAGTGCATAAAAGTCTAGGTTAGGGAAACTGAAATTCAGACCCAGCACTTCTCAATTATCATGGTGTCTAACTGGTTTGCAAATATTAATTTCATTTTCTTCTGGTCAGGGATCATGATTCATACTTTCTTACTACAGTTCTTGGAACTTCCTTTCTTCCACAAATATTTATTGAATAAATGTTACCTTGCAAGCACTTTGCTGGACCAAAAAAAAAAAAGTATGCTCACTGGGAGGCAAATATTCCGGGGTCTCATCCACAAGAGGAAATTCAGGCAGGAAAGTCAGAGAAGGGGATCTCTTGAGTCTGTGACACTATGAGCGGTAGGGAAACACACCTTAGGGATGACAGGTATTTTCTTGCCTCCACAAGCCTGAACTTGTGTGTGTGCACTCACAGCCTGAACTCCAGCAAGGACACCTGGAGACAGGCCGTGAGGACAGGACACGGGGCACCAGGATGTCCCCACTCTTGGGACATTTAGTGAACAAAGAGCTTTGTGTGCGTTATCCTTTACTCCTCACACGACCCAGCATGGGTACCGTTATCCCCATTTTACAGATGGAAAAAGTGAGGCCTGGAGAGGATTAAGTTAACCGGCTCAGGACTCACATGCAGACCTGTTCCCTACACCAGGCTGTGGACCTTCAGAGAGAAAGGACCGCAAGTGTCCTACTGAACCAACTTCCAGAGGGGCTGTTCTACAGCCTGTTCCAAGGCTACTGTTCTACAGCTTAAATACCTTAAGTGATTATAATCAAACATGGCAATGCAGTAGCCAATAATAAAAACTGACTTTCAATCCCTGGCCTTTCTCTCTCATGAGAAATCAGCAAAAGTCAATGAAAGAACATCCCGAAGGAATTCTCTAGGGAATCTGAAGGTATGTGAGCACAGTATTGGAGATAGAATGCTTTTGCTTTCTGCTGAGTTTAATCTGAAAGAAAACTTTTCAGATTAGCTGCCTGCAATTGGCTTTCTATTTGCTTAAGAGCAAAGCCCATCAACGCCAACCTCAGTAAGCGGAGGGCGGGCTGCTCTTAACCAGTGGCCGGGACACGCCCTGCACGGTGAAGGGAGAGCCCACCGCCCCTGCCTTCAGGGAGCTGGTGGTTGAAGGCTGCAGAACAGTCCAGGAGAAGAAGCGTTACATGGTGACAGAAAAACACTACTCTGTAGCAGGAACACTCAGGAAACAGGACAGGGTGAAGTCCACGGCTCTGGGTGACACGAAGTGCCTTTAAAGGTATAGTCAGAAAGACATCACTGTGAGGGCCGCAGGGGGTCTGCAAGGACTGCCTGGTAGCCCCAGAGATTTCAGGGGGCAGGAGATGGACCCCTTGAGATCTGAACTGGAAAGCATCCTCACCAAATCCCAGAAAGGGACACGTGTGTAGGCGTCGCCAGGCCAGGGGGAGGGGGGAACCCAATGATTCAGACCCAAACGTGAGACTTCTGTAAGTGGAGTGCAGGAATCCATGACTTTTTAACCCCGTCTCCAGTGATTCTTATGCATTCTGAATTTTGAAAATCGCTTCTCCGCGCTTGTATGAGAAAGCCCAAATTCAAGTTCTTGTATCCTTTCTGGACTACATAGTATTTGTTACCATAAAGATATGCACTCATTGTCTTAGCTGGGGTTTTGGTGTGGGAAGGTCGGACTCGTAACAAACATGTTCTAACAAATGTCAATTATGTGTGTCACAAAAACATATAACTATGTTCTGAAATGTCCAAAAGCTCAAAGAACAGGCAAGCCTAGTTCATCAAAATGGTTGATTTTACAGATGAGAAAGTAAACCCAGAGAGCTAAAAGGAGACCATTTAGTGGCTCAGCCAAACCTGGTCTGTCAATTCTCTCCCCAGATGTCTCACTCACATCACTGACCGTTTAACTTAAAAATTCCAGTGGGGTAGGGAGATGACAGAGCACAACGGATTTTTAGGGCAGTGAAAATGCTCCGTACAATACTATAATGATGGATTTATGTCACCATATATTGTCCAAACTCACAGAATGTACAACACCGAGAGTGAACTCTAATGTAAAGCGAATGATTACGATGTGTCAATGCAGGTTCATCAGTTTTAACACCTGTACCATTGGGGGGGAGGGGTGCTAATAGTGGGGGAGCGTTATGCAAATGTGGGAACAGGGCTGTACAGGAAATCTCTGTACCTTCCTCTCAGTTTTGCTGTGAACCTAAAACTGCTCTTTACAAATTAAGTCTTTAAAACATGCTTTAATTCCAATTATAATCCCCCTTATATGTCCTTGTTTTAAAGGGCAAACATGAAACCGACCTGACCACGTGATGGACAGCATGAGCTCAGCACCGGGCGATGCACTGACCACTTTCTAAGGTTCCACGTCCATCCACCCAAAGGCAAAGACCAAGCTTATCTGGTTCTGCATTGTAAATCCCAAGACCACAGACCCCACCCATGAGTGTTCTTCTCCAGGAAGTGTCCGCAAAAAAATCCAAAATGTAACCAGAGGGAGAGGGTGTGTTACCCAGACAGCACCCCACGAGCCATGTAAGGTAAGGAACCAGGTAATTAACGGGGGGGAGAGAGAGAGCTTAGAGCACTTGGGGAAGGAACGCAGTCTCCTAGCCACCTCCTGACACCAGAGCAGGAACAAGGGTGACAGTGACACGCTGTCACACCAGTGACACACACTTTGTGATCCCACTCCTCCTCCAAAGCCCAGACCCGGGTGAGGCAGGCACTTTATCCTTGTGACTACTAGTTATTACTACAATCAGGATCTGTTCATCCGCTTCTCCCTCCGTTCCATGTTCAGGGCTGTGGATGAGCAGGAAGAGAGAGAAAGCACAGGAATATGCATGTGTTATGAGATCAAGACTCGTGATTTAGTAAGAGAACCACGCTTCTATTCCCTGAAGTGTTTAAAACTAAGACCTCCATGTGGAATTCTGCCTTTCTTAGGTTGGAGCTGCCTCATCCTACAACAACACTCCCTTTAAAGAAATTTATGCCTCAGTAGCAGAGAATGTGCAGACTTTTAACTTCTACGAAGAATGAAACAGCCAAAACCAATAGCAGGGTAAGACCCCCACTACCAGCACCCACCCCCAATGAACGAGTCTTTTTTGTTGCACAGCTGAGTTGGCAGGTAGTAAAAGTGAAATAACTTAGGCAACACATCTTTTTTTTTCTTTAAGAGACGAATCTGGATGGAAATCTTTCTAAAGCCTGAAATCTTGAGGACATTAAAGATGCTTTTCTTAATGGCTCAGGGAAAACATTACGAACTTCAATTACCATCCTGTCCTTGCAATTAAGTGACAGCCGCAGGGAATATTACGTCAGGCAGCAACATTCTGACTCCAACAAAGAAAGGGCCCCGTCATCTGGGTTCTGCACGCCTGTTCTGTCACTTTTGGTTGTGTTCTAGAACAGATATGGGAGGGTGGGGGGTAAGCTGACCAGACAGCAAGCTAAGTTCCAGTTAGGTGAGCGATCACTGTAGCAAACACCCCCTCCTGTTGCAAAGTGGAGACAACCTGGATGGGCGCGTGAATGAAAGGGCCCGAGGAAGAGGCACTACCATGAGCGCTAAGGAGTGATTCCCTCAAAGCGGGGGTGCGTGCGTGTGTGCGCGTGCGTGTGTGCGCACGTGCCTGGGCAGTGGGTGGGCAACTGAGACAGTGCCCCTTCCAAGGAGGGAGCAGCCCTGCGGTGCAGCACAGATGTGAGCCACTGTCTGGGCTATGACGTCAAGTGTGAGGAATTACGTTGTAAGAGGGAGACCAGCAAATTAAAAAGCACCAACAGTAAAGGGCCCACAAACACAAGGAAGGACAAAAACTTAGCATATCCATTCTCACATTGATAGTAAAAGAAAAGGCATTGGCAAGTCCTCATATCAAAGCATCGAAAACAATGGAGATCTTGGATTCTGCAAGCATCTATTGCTAACATTTATTACACACTTGCAATTGCCTTTTCCTCTACTCACCAGAAAAACCCAACTGACTTCAGATTGAGCAATTTTAGTTTAAAATAACAAAAGAAGGTTTAACAGCACGAAAAAACCTCCAAACCCTTTACTAGAGGTAAACCTATGTATGAAGCTATTCTTCTACCTTAGCCACTAAGAGATAAGGCACCACATTCCACAGCTGAGCAGTCAAATCTGGCAACGCTAGACCTGAAACCAACCATGTGATGATGCGGACAAGATAAATTCAAATACTGCCCTCCTGAAGGTGATGGGATTCAGCACTGGATAAAAGAAAACTGACCAAGGGAGACACACACACGACCCACGAAACACACACTACCTACTTACGGGCTCTCACAGCAAGAGCTGCACATAAAATACATTATTTTCACATTTGCTGACTATCTGAACCTACTAAAAATAATGAGTTCACCTTCCTCTTCTTTTCTATGTTGTCAATATTTTTATGATTAAAACTTGTTAATACTTTTCAAGGAGAAAAATAAACTATTTTTTTCATTAGTTCCTTTATATCACATATTAAGATGTGTAAATACTGCATAATGGTGCCCAAAGCAGGCATTGGAGTGAGGAGCCCAGGAGGGAAGCCCCACTCACTCCAGCGCACATCAAGGGTGACCTCGGGCCAGTTCCTCAACCTTTTCTGGACACCGCTGTCTTCCTCTGCAAAACGGGGATAAAAACAACTTTCTGCAGTAGGGCCTGTTAACTATAAAAAATGAACACTGGTAGCAGGCCTGGTCCCGGTGGACAGCGCCGTGACTGGAGTGGAGGGACTGCCGTGGGACCACAGAAGGGACCAGCATCACCTGTCACAGCATCTGAGAGACCAGCTTTAAAAGCAGGAGAGTCCTCTAAAGAACCACGGGTAGCTAGATGCTTCCCTCCAATGTGAGATACCTTCCGGGGGGGAAAAGATCAACCTAGTTACACAGACTCTACCACAAAATACTAAATGTGTCTATTTGTTCAGACTTCAAACAAAATATATACCCAGAATTTTTCTCTTGAGACCCATACAAATTAATAGCACTTGATATATATGTATATCAAGTATGTATACACATATAAAATTAGATATTGATATATTAGATGTTGATCTATTTTCTTACTCACTTCAAGTCACATAGCACGTCCCATTACTTTAATTACTGCAAGAGTAACGATCCATGTTTATCTATAATATAATCCTCAGTCTGAACTCCTCTCTCTTCAGCCTTCCCTCGGCAACAGGCAGGGTGACCACAGTCCCCTATTTCAAACTAGGGAATCCTGTCTTTACTTTTTTATAGTTTTAATTCTTGAATTGCTCAAATGAGGAGGTAAGAATCAGGGAAAGGAGGGAGCTGGGCCGCATGTCTGACCAGCTGGGGAAGCGCGTGTCACACCAAAACGTAACCAAGGGGGGGCTGAACTCCCCGACCAGCGTGAGGCCAGGGCAGACACAGTGCCAGGGTTCCAGGAGGACGCACACACAAGACAGTGCACTTTCCATGAGAAGGCCCCTCATCACGGTGGCTGACCGTTTACCCAGAACACAAGACGAGGCACAGAATTCTGTGTGCCGCCCTCTTCCTCCTCCCACGGCTACTCCCCTCCCCCTTCAAGAAGTTTTCCTACATTCCTCCCCGTGACTTCATAATACACTCAATTTTTAGAATTATACCCCACAGAGTAATTTCAATACTGAAATATCACTTTAAGCATCATTAAGGCACTCAAACTGAGCTCTTCTCATTGGCTTAGAGTAAAAGGTTAAGAGTTTCAGACACAAGTGGAAAGGCAAGAGGTTAAGTGACGTGAGGGATCCTGTTCCATTCTGGGCTCCTGGTCCACCCATGGTCCTTCCTAGTCATCACCAGCCCAACCTTCAATTAAGGTTTTCAAATTGTTCCTTACTTTTTCTCAGCCCTTCAAGAAGCTGGCTCTAAAATAACACTGCCCTTGAATCTGGATATATTTCCAGTATTTATATAAAGTCAGACGATGTGCAGCTTTGTGTCTCACTGAACGATTTCTGAATACAAGAATAACTGGTTTCTGAACCTGAACCACTTCCGCTGCTGTGTCTTCGGCACTGGCACAGTGAGAAGGCATAATTCTTCCCTGGCATGTGGTCTCTAAGGGCAGTGTTTGTTTTCCTTCTGGTTTTCAAAGTCTGTATACAACTCAACTTGCTCGTGCTAAAAATTCATGATATTTCATACATATTCATAACTCCACTATTCTTCCTAAAAAGAGATAAAAGTTTTGTTCTACATACAACTCCTAATTTGCCTGCGCTGAATATGCAGTAGATACTTCATTCATTGTTCCTAATTCCCTGTTCCTCCTTTAAAAAGAGGTAAAAGAGAAAACCCACCTTTAGAAAGATTCCCTTTGAGGTTCCGCTTGACAGGATCCCTCACCAGAAATGATGCACCCACGCCATCAACTCAAGCGCCACTCTTTCCTCCCTGGGATACAGAGCTCTGCCCATGGTTCAGCCCAAGCCCACCTTCCCTTTCACCAACCCCTTGATGAGACCCCTGTGAAAGGGCTCGCTGCTCCAGAGCTGGTACTCTCTTCAACCTACAGCCACAAGCATCCAAAATTAACCTACAGAACTGAAAGGGAACACTGAATTGAAACCCTTCAACCCACAAATACACCAAATTTTGCTTTAAACCCATGACCTTAAAAGTAAAAAAGAAATTTTGATCACCTGAGTCAACTGCTCGCTCAGGCACTAAACAGATTGATGACCTTGAATGAGTCCCTTAACTTCCCAGAAGCATGGCCATCTCACCATGAAATGTCGACGGCTCTGAACTGCTCCCCAGGCCGGCACTACGGTTCGCCAGGCACTGGGTTACACACCAGAGACACACCATGAACCAAGCAGGTGAGGTCTGTGCCCTCATTCTAAGAGGGGACACAAGCCATACAAAAGTGAATCCGCTGATGGTTTACCAAAAAAAAAAAAAAAAAAAAAAAGAAAGGGGCTCTAGGGGAAAACCTAGCCAGGGTGGAGAGGGCATGCCCGGGGCAGGGGGAGGTCGCTATTTCGTAGCGGGTGGGCAGGGAGGCCTCTCCCTCCGGTACCCTGTCATTTGGTGATGAATGGCTTGCCCTGCAGGACCTCAGAGCCAGAACTCACCTCCACAGAGAAACAACCACACAGGCGCGCAGGCTGGGCCGCCGGCCTCCCTCGACCAGGGCGGCATCCTCGGTGGCTTGCAGGCAGGCGACGTGCAGGTCCTATGCCAGCTGCCACAGCGGTGACACCCTCGGCTCCCTCTTGTCAGCAGCACACACAGCCCCAGGGACGTCCCACGGCAGGGTGCCTGTGAAACGGGCCCGCCCAGCACGCAGGAGGGCAGGACCCTCTCCGGGCAAGCCAAGCCAGACCAGCGCTGCCACCCCCTCCCGCAAAGCTGAGCCTGGGCTATGGAGAGAGGGCGGCGAGAGGCAGGACCACACACAGGCTCCGGCCAAAAAGAAGCTTCAAGATTTCTCCACTGACCACCTGACTACACCGCTTCTCTTCAGCAAAACTCAGCCTCAAGGTTGAGGTCCGAGGCCTCTACTGGCAGAGCCTGGCTATGATTCTCCAACCAAACATTGAAAGCAAAGTCTCCCTTCTTTCTCTAAGGACAACAGTCAGAGAATCATGTTTCGGATTGAAAAATAAATCCCTAAATTTACGGTGCACATCACTGCATATTAATATTTGGTGTGTGGCTGCTTGGGCTGTGAGGTTTTTTTTTTTTTTTTTTTTTTTCCGGGAGTGACTAAGTTTTTATTGCATTCCAGTGACCTTGTCTGGGAGGCACATAACCGTCTGAGGCTGGTCGGGGGACACTTTGTTTCTTTTCCCTTTGTTCACTCCTCCTGTCCCCATCCCCCGCCTGCTCCCCCATCAGCTGGCCTTGTTTTTGCCACAAAAGCTTGGGAAACAGTCAAGGGGCTCTGGATGCTTCAGGTCCCTGTGTACAATGTTTTTCTGGTGACAGTAGTGCACAGCCGATACAATCTGTCGGAACTTGGCTCGAGCTTCCTTCTCCTTCATGTGGCCATGTGACACGAGGTAGTCAAACACTTCTCCAGCACTTGCATATTCCATCACCAGGTACAGCGTCTTCTCTGTCTCGATCACCTCGAAGAGCTTCACGATGTTGGGGTGGTTTAGGCCCTTCATGATACGGACTTCTCGGAACAGCTTCTGCAGGCTGCTGGGGTTCAGCTGGGTTTTATCGATGATCTTGATGGCGACCTCCCGGCCGGTAAGGATGTGCCGGGCCAGCTTGACTTTGGCAAAGTTGCCCTTCCCGATGGTCCTCAGCAGGCGGTAGTTGCCTACATGGGGCTGCTCCTCGGGACAGGAGGCGATGGAGTTCCGGCAGCGGGCACCCAGGGAGCGGCTGGACCAGGACGGTCCCTTGTCCGAGGAGCGGCCAATGCCCAGGGTGCCATGCTGAAGTGGAGAAGTTGATACAGGGAGGATGAGGCCTGGAGTCAGACTGGTTCAGGGCCTAGAAATCCGAGACTGAGCTGGGGGCCTGGAAGCTGGAGGCCAAGGCTTCCGTGTCCGAGTTCCGATCGTTGCCCGGGGCCAGAGCCGTCCGCGAAGACATTTTCTCCGGGTCTCGGGGGACTGGGCGGCCGGGTCGGGGGGGGGGGGGGGGGGGCGGGGGTCCCGGGGTCCCCTCTCTTCCCCTCCCCCCCCGCCGGCCTGGGGACGCGAGCTCAAAAGCTGGGCGCCGTGGACAGCCGGGTTCGCGCCGTGGGAGAGGGGGCAGGGCAGGGCAGGGAAGGGGATGCTGAGGGTCCTAGTGGTCCCGCACAGCGGGGGCCCGGGGCGCCATGGGGGCGGCGGGCAGGCGGGGGCCGGGGAGGGGGCGCGGAGCCGGCCCGGGCGGCGGCGGAGGGAGGCGGTGGAGGGGCCGGGGAGGAAGGCTTTTTTTTTTTGTTGTTGTTATTTGGGCTTCTGGGGGTCTTTATTAAGTGATGCTTTAGTCTCAGTCTCTGCCAGGGACTGGAAGTGGGGGTGATCCCACTCCCCCCAGGTTGTCCCAGACTTGCTGTCTTAGAGGAAGAAGGCAGGAAGCCTGTTCTCCTCCGAGAACAGTCTGGGAAGCTAGGCTAGCGCTGGGGTGGGGAACAGCAGAGCTGAGATCCCCGACCCTCAACCCCCAGCCCGAGCTGTATGTGCAAAATTTAATTACTGAACAGTAACCAAAGCCAATGAACACAGTCACGCGAAAAACAGCCTGCGTGCTGTCTTATTATGGTTGCACTTCTACCATTTCAGATTCTCCTGGCATCTTACGAAGGCAATGCTTCCGGGTTCTACAGCCAGAAACCGCTCCCCAGATGCTAACAGCAGGTTCTTCCTGATAATTCATGACTAAACTGGACATCACATTTCTTTTAGTGGGTTTGGGGGATGGGATGGGGTTGGATATGGTTGCTTTTTGTCTTTTTTAATTGAACGTCCCAAAAGTTAAGAGGCTGCACATTTCTAAAACCCAGATTTTCAGTTTCTCTTGAAAATCAGATATGTTAAAGCTGGGTCCCGAGGCCCAGGGAGACGTTGTGCAGAGCTAGGCTGGGCTGAGGCGGCCCCCCTGGGCCGGCAGCGGCTCTCCAGCCATTCCCACAGCTCCCACCCACCCGGACCCTCATGCATGCACGAGCGGGGACCGCGGACCCAGTGCCCTCGGTCAGAGGCTACAGCAGCAGACCCCTAGCTGACCACCGGTCACTAGGAGAGAGTTCTGTTGCTGCTGCCGCATGTTTTTTGTTTTGCTTGTAATTGTACATGCTTGGGCCTCACCCACATCTGTTGGATCAAAGTCCCTAAGGAGTAGGGCCTGAGCCTCCGTACCTTGTAATCTCCCCTAAATAATTCAGAATCACTGCAACCATGGCCTCATGACGGCAGGAATAATGTCAGAAAGACGCCAGCAGGCACCACCAAACCCCACGTTCTCCATAAAAAGTTAAAAGGCCCCCAAAACCCCCTCACCCTGGGTCACGTGCTGTAATAGGTTCAGCCTCAGGCCGTAGCTCACGAATGCATGCCTGTCCCCTCCCGGACGTGGGAGACACACAGGTGACAGCGTGGCAGCAGGGAAGCACCAGCACCAGATACCGCACCAGAGAATAGTCTGGCAGAAACACCGGCCGCGGACCACCGGGCAGCGCCCGCCCCCGGCCCCCGCTGCCGGGGCCACCACGCTGATTCATCACCCCAACAGGAGATGGTGAATCGCTAAGTCAGAGACCAGGAGCATTAACCAGCCCCTGCCCGCGCCTCGCCCAGGGCCTGCACACCGCGGGCCCCAGCCAGTGGCTTTCAGTGGCCAAGGAGGAGTCGTGGGCGGGGGACACCTGTGTGATGGCTCACTCGGTGACGCACAGACACAACCTTCACAAACCACCACCTCCAAGGGGGGGTGTGGGGGGGTACGTCCTTGAAGTCCCTCAGGCAATGTCCTCCGAGAGCTTTCCGGCAAGTCCACCATGGCTGTCCCCACCTCAACAGACCCTCCAGGGATAAACCGTGAGATACAAACCCTTCTCAGGAAGTACAATTAGGGGGACGCGGGGCAACGTGACCTTGAGCTGACCCACCGCAGGCTGCAGGGCTCTGGCCACCCGCCTCTGGGGTGGCCGGTCAGGGCCGTCCTTTCCCGGGGCAGGTGAACAGCCATACCCCATGCTGGTCCCAAAGGGCAGAGGCCCCCAGGCCCCTCCCCTCCTGACCTGTACCCGGCCCTGGAAAGCCACTCGCCAGCAACGTGCAACGTGCAGGAAGCTCGAGGGGGAGCCTGGTGGGGGAAGGAGTCCTGTAAACCCCCAAGCGCCTACAACTCTGAACCCAAGGGAACATCACAAGGGTTCTGGTGACAGCCAGTCCTGTGTCCTGCCTGTGGTCACGAGAATCGACTCACAGGGGCGCACACCAAAAGAAAACAAAAGTCAACTTTACTTTATGACAAGGTGTGAAATAAAGTTTAAATACTAAAGGGAAGCAGGAATGATTCAAAATCCAGGGCACCTCCGGACCTCGGGCCTCTTTCCTGTTTACTCAGGGGCCGCCCCGCGGGCAGGCTGGCAGGCGGGCAGACAGACACATCCGCTGAAGGCTTCTGCTTTGTTAACGCTGTCCTCACTTCCTCCCCCTCCTGCCTCTCACTTTTCTTCCTGTTCTAAGGACATCGCCACGCAACAAAGTTACACTTCCGCACTTCGGGGTAAAACACGGAAGGCAGGGCAGGTCTAACTCCGGCCCCGGGCGCTACCTTCGAGGGGGAAGTGCTGGCCGCCGAGGGTCCCTTAGGGCCCAGAGACTGTGCAGCATTTACGCCATCTGAGGGGGTGCCCACTGTGTGAAAACCCGAGGCAACGAAACTGAATGGTGTCAACCAGGTGCAGCGGCACCGTCCCCCCGCGGGCACCTGCACCTCCAAGGATGCTTGTGGAAAGCCCAGCACGGGCCACGATACAGAAACGCACAAGCAACTCCTTACTCTGTATGAAACTGATGAAACACTGCAGCACAAATGCCAGAGGCCTCCACTCACTGAGTTTTGCTCTCTGCCCTACTTTTCCCATCTCATGCGATTCCTCCAGACGGGGGGATAACTAAGAAAACGCCACAGCAACTTCTCTTTCTCATCCTTTCCTGGACAGAATAGTCTCATCTGGATCTCTAGAAAGGGAGTCACAACAACTCACAAGGAACAGAACTGGTACAGAGACAAATATTTCTACAGTTATGCCTCTTCTCAATGAGTAGGTGTATTCCCTAAAGCAGGACTTAGAAGAATTTTTTTGCAATAGTCACCAAAGTCCACCAAGTTTGAAGAAATTTGGGAGATGTCCTTTTTCATGTATGTGAGCTACAACTTCACATATAGGGTTTGTTTAAAATGGGTCAGGACACCTGACTGTATGCCCTGGGGAGACAATTTGCCCTCTTAGGGGATAAGAAAAAAACAAACAAACAAGGAGCCTGTGTGAGTGATTTTTCAGGCGGCTGAGATGCTGGGCTCTTCCCCAGTCCTCCCCATCAGGGGCCACACCCAAGTAGAGGCCAAGGGCAGCAACGTTATTTGGACAATGTCCGTTCAATACACTCTCAGCCAACAGAATTCTGAACCCTAGCAGAGCAATCGCATAGCACAAGGACGGCAGGTCTCACCACGTGAGGGAGACCCAAGAGGCCCAGAGAGAGTCCTGTGACCCCTCATGGACCGCAGCGTCAGGACCACCAGCAAATCAGATTTCCAAACCATCAATCTATCACAAAGCATCCAGACATCGTGCTTCACTCTTAGGCCTCTAGTAGATGATGGAGGGGTTTTGCTTCTATTTAAGGGTTGACAGTGCGCTGGGCAATTGGACATCTTCTCACTGCAGCTTCCAAGTCTTCAGGCAACGGCGCCCACCCCGGAGCACTGTGCATCAGACCATCGTGTGACCCAGGGTCTGGCCTCGTTTACTGGGGCCCCGGCAGAGCAACACTGCTCGTCTGCCGTCCGCACGGCCTCCGTGCAGTTCCGGATACAGCGGCAGGAATGAAGTTCAGCCGGGGGGGGGGGCGCCGGGAGCCACGCTCGGTGGGGAAATGCTCCCCTTCTTTCCAGCAGGTACTCAGAGGAACCTGAGCAAAGGACGCCTGGAAAGGGGACCGGACGAAGGGGCGGGGCCCACAGACTTCAGGAAGACGGGGGCCTGAGTGCAAGGGATACAGAGAAGGGGCCGGGACTCCCTAGGATGGCGAGGCCATCCTCTCGTCCCACCGCAGCCCCTGCTCTAGGAAGAGTTCTCCCCGACCTCGGGAAGGTGCAGGAGGGTCTGCTCTGGCTGCTTCCCCTGCGCTGCCCCCTCCATGAAGCACCAGCACCTCCTCCCTGGCGGGGAGAGGGGCCACCTGTGCCACCTCCACCCGGGATCCTGCCACCACTTGGCAGGACCTGACGACAGCTGTCTGCTCTGGGTCCTGGGGCTGGCTGCCAGGCAATGCTGGGAACCCCAGCTTGGGCCCCTTAGTCGAATCCATGAAGACTGGGCCAGGAGGACAATGGGGGCGTGAAGACCCACCCTCCACTTAGAAATGAGGCCGGAGAGAAGGCGAGCGGTTGCCGCTAATCGAATTAAATCTGCATGACCACTGAGTTTTACAGTATAATATTGTTATTCTACAAAAATTACAACAGAAATATAATGTTTTGTGTAATGTAGACCAAAAACATGTTTTTTTTAAAGGTTTTTTTTTTAATTATTAGCACCTTTAAATTATATTATTTATTTTATTTTATTTTGGCTGTGTTGGGTCTTCGTTTCTGTGTGAGGGCTTTCTCTAGTTGCGGCAAGCGGGGGCCACTCTTCATCGCGGTGCGCGGGCCTCTCACTATCGTGGCCTCTCTTGTTGCGGAGCACAGGCTCCAGATGCGCAGGCTCAGTAATTGTGGCTCACGGGCCTAGCTGCTCCGCGACACGTGGGATCTTCCCAGACCAGGGCTCGAACCCGTGTCCCCTGCATTAGCAGGCAGATTCTCAACCACTGCACCACCAGGGAAGCCCCAAAAACATGTTTTTAAAAGATCCCTTTGAGGGCTCCAACTACACTGTGTTAACTTGTTGTTAATAAGAAGTAAACTACCAGCAACTTGCTAAAGAACAGAACTTATTTATTGAAGGGGGAATAAGATAAATCAACAGTAACCAAGAGATGTGAATGAAGCTAGCTCCTCCTCTTAGGAAATTTTTTTACAAATATAATTTTGCTCATAACAAATTAATAAAAGCCAGAGAACTATCTCACTGATATCAATTAGCTGTTAGTCGGTCACCCCCTATTTCCTTCAGATATTCTTTTAAATATACAACCCCCAACAAATGGCTCAAAATCATGACTCAAAATCCCAAGACATTTCTGCATGAGCATCACAATACCACAATCTTATTACATCATTAATATGCAAACATGGGACCTCAATTCATTTCTAATATAATTCACAAGTACATACCACAAAAACCCTACTCCGTTAACTTATCCTATTTCTTCTCAAAATTCCATCCACCGTGACGATCCTTCTCTCCATTTAAGAACAAACTCGTATGTCTGGAAGCAGAGGGCAGGGACCTTACCCTGCTGGCTTTTCACTATTACAACTCTAGCACCTAGCTGATGGTACATATTTGTTACGAGGAGCTGAAACTCACTCTACTCTTTTGTTTAAATGAACACACGAGAACAAATGAGACTAAATTAATCAAGCAGTTTAAAAATTTCCCAGTAAAGCAGCCGCATAGCACAGGGAGATCAGCTCGGTGCTTTGTGTCCACCACCTAGAGGGGTGGGATAGGGAGGGTGGGAGGGAGACGCAAGAGGGAAGAGATATGGGGATGTATGTATATGTATAGCTGATTCACTTTGTTATACAGCAGAAACTAACACACCACTGTAAAGCAATTATACTCCAATAAAGATGTTAAAAAAAATTTCCCAGTAAAAAGAAAAAAGCCTGAGAAAAGAATCTGAAAAAGAATGAATATATGTATATGTATAACTGAATCACTTTGCTGTACACCTGAAACTAACACATTGTAAATCAACTATACTCCAATAAAATTTTTTAAAAGAATCTGAACAAAAATATATGTATAACTGAATCACTTTGCTGTACACCTGAAACATTGTAAACCAACTATACTGCAATAAAAAAAAAATTTTTTTAAGAAAAAGGAAAAAACCAAGTCAAATAACACTAAGATTCAGTGAATTACAGTGATTTCCAAGAAGCCATGTAGCAAACACAGGCACAAGATTTTGGCAAAAGCAAAAAGCAAAGATGTTCTTCTCCATCTAAAATTACAAAACTAGTATATAATAAATAAAATTGCAGCTTCTTCTCCTTTTTGCTTTCTAACCAAACACCGCCACAGTGTTAAATTGGAAGGGTCTGGAGAGGCTGACCCCAGCTGGGGCACTGGCGCCCTGTGCCTCCCGAGAAGGGAGCACTTCTCACCACGGAGCAAACAAAAGGCTTCTGTGCCGTCGGCTGGGCAGCAGCAACGCGGACAGGCCGGGAGAGGGCGTCTTGTGTCACACACTCACCCGAGCCGCTCCTAACGCCCTCAGTTTAGACTGCCGCTGGCCGCAAACACCTCTTCCACCCGCCCTCACCTCCTCCACCAGGGAAGACACGCACTGGGTCTGGGGCGCGGGGGACAGAGGCGTCGCCGCGTTATCTCTAGACACACGCAGACAAAAGCGGGCTGTGCGGTTTGTGCAGAGACACTAACGCTAAGGGAAAGCAGGCAATGCCTAAAGTGGGGCCTTTAACCAGAAGCACCAAGGCTAAGCCAAAACCTGGCCACTGAACGCAGCGGGTCACAACACAAGCACAAATTTGGCTCCTTGAGAAGCTAACTTTGTCTTTTCTAAATCCAACACTTGATCCTTTGTAAAAGCAGTTTCAACTCTTAAAAGGAAAGCAGCCTGTATTAAACAATGTTCTCTATCTCCTAAGCCCACTGGTCAGTTACAGAGGAAACAGGTCAAAATCTTACTGAAAAGGAGAACGTGTACCCCCTAACTGGATGTGGAAACACAAAGTCACTTTAGTGCCCCCAAATCGTTATGATATTAAAATATTACTGTGATTATGATGCAAGATAATCATATACTTAGAAAGGCAGCTTAATTGCAGTAATAAGCCACATGTAAAGAGGGAACATATAAATAAGTAACAATTAAGAAAAAAAGAAAGAAAATCTGTGTTTCAGTTAGCTACTCCAAAAATGTCTGAAAGCCAATCGTTTACGGGAACAACAGAACCGCTTTCTAGTAAGGCACCAAATCCAAAAGCCAGTTTTATCTGTCGGCAAGTCAGAAAAAGGGAAAGAAAAATAACAGGTCTGAAGACAAGCACCAGAATATTACAGCTCATTCTAGCCCAGCTATCGGTAAGCCAAGCTGTCACAGCAACTATTAAAGCACATTTCCTGCCATCCACCCCGCATACAGGGAGTGCCACTTAGAGGGGACGACGCCTCTGTCTAGGAGACCCGTCTAGAGCCACAGCCCAAGAACTCTGGTTGGGATAAAAACGGGCAGAAGCATCTCCAAAGGCGAGACATTTGTTCACACCAAATGCTCAGTATTGGTGTTCTTTCCTGGGGTCTCAGAGTTCGAGGACAAGGCCAACCTAGAGACAACAGATTTCAGCACAACCAAAGCCAAAGACACGCCAACGCAGGCTGCCACGAGGAGAACCTGCCTGAACTCCAAACTAACGAGCTTCTGAAAAGCCTTACTTGTGGGAGAAGAGAGAAGCTCTTTACAATTTAATTTTCTTTTAATTTCTAATAAAAACCAGGTTAAATTATAGGACCTCTCCAACCAACCTCCAGTGAGGGTTCACGTTTGCTGTTGGTTTACTCATCCTGAAGGAGAGTCTCAAACACGTCCCTGAGGTTTTCCTCACCAGACGGGGTCCCCTGCCCATGGTCCCACCTAGCCATCCCCACAAAATCTCTCCAGGGGAAAGAAGTCGCCTCAACCTCTGCAACCAGACAGAGCTTGCAAGAATTATTTCCGAGCACAGGAAACACAGAGGGAAATGAGCTTGGAGATCCTGAAGCCGGAAACAAGTTAGGAAAAAACACGCAACGTTTTAGTTTTAAGACAACTTCAAAATGAAAAAGAAAACACCCAACTCTTAGACGATACAGCTCTGAATCTGACCGGGGCTGGAGATCAGAGGCTTAAGATTCATCTCCTTCAAAACTACCCACTCGACTCAAATCGCTGCTTGTTTCTCCTGCTGAGAAGTCACTTTAGAGAGACCTGGGTGACACCACAAAGACTGACAGCCCTCACAGCCCACCCTTAAGACGTGGCGACGCTCCCCTCACACAGAAACCGAATCAAGTTCCCCGATGCACAAACCCCTCCTCCTCCCTCCCAGGAGGCCTGTGAGGCCACCAGCTCCCCTGCCAGCCACCGCCCCGCCACTCAGGAAGAGAAGGGACGGTCAAGGCCAATAACCTCAGCGTTCTTTCATTCCAAAGACTTTTCTAGCATAGAGGCTCACGTTAGTCTAATATATGGGGTAAAGGAAGAAGTTTTCCCAGCAGCAGAGGAGGATAGGAAGGGTCCATGGCCCCAGGTGAGAGAGCCACGGGGGGGTCAGGGGGGCTGTTCAGAGCATCCCCCTACCACCCACACCTTGGGGTAAGGGGTACAATCTTTTACTGTTAAAGATTAAACAAGTAAGCTGAAAAGAGGCCGAAAGTCAGGGTGGCAAAGAAATACCTTTAAAAGAATTCATGTTGCGTCTACATTTTAAAATACAACCTGTAGAGTAACTGCCTCCAAAATGGAAATACTGCTTAACTTTTCATTGTGAAATTTCTAAACACACAGAAAAGTGGAAGGAATGATCCTAAATATAATGAATATCCAATTATTTAATACCTACAGTCAACATTTATTAACATTTTCACAGTTATCTATTTCTCTTAATAAGATAGATTTCCCCACTGAACCATTTCAAAATAGGCCGTAAACATCAAGAGACCTCAATCCTAAGCACAGAGGAGAGTATCCTCGTGCCAGTACCACAGACCATTGTCACAGCGAAGAAAAACAACAATCCCCAGATTATCCAACACCCAGCCCACGTTCAAATGTACCCGACGCCCCTACCCCGCTTTGAGCTTGTTTCCATGTCAAACCCTCCAGCACCTCTGAAGCCACTGTGCTGACTTCTTGAAGAAACAGGGCCAGCTGCCTCATAGAAGGGCTCACATTTTGGATTTATCTGATGATTCCTTTATATCACTTGTGTTGTTAACCTGTTCCTCTAGCCCCAATTTCACCTTAGATTCTGGTTAACATTTCTGGAACAGTATTTCATGGATAACACCTCATGTTTCTACAGCATTGAAAGGGATTATATACCATGTCAGCTTGCCCAACTATTAGTGATCCTAAATTTGACCACTTAAGTGAAATAAACATTTTAATCTGATATTATTTCGCTTAAAAGCATTTAGGATTTCTAGGGATGTTTATAAAGACGGGAGAATGCAGGAGAAAGAAAAGAGGAATAATTAATAAGGGAAGCAAACGAGCCAAAATATGGAACAAGTCAGGGTCTTGGTTTGCGTCAACTAAATTAGCCAAATTATGAGCAACAAGTATGACCAGAAAGTCAGGGGTCTGTAATATTCAGGTATAATCAGTTTTACAAAAATCTCAGAGCTTTAGCGCAGACACAACTACTAGGGGATTAATAACACCACGAAACTATCCACATAACTCATTCCCCAGGTACCATTAAAACATGTTTGTATGCAGTAGGTACAGCACCCCATCTTCCAAGTCATTACCTACCTCCCAAACATGCCTTCCCATATGTATACTCACAAAATGGATCATGCCAACAACCCCAGGGAGGCAAGCAGGGCGAGGATGTCCTTGTCCTCGTTTGACCAATGGGAACTTGAGCCGGAAGGCAGGATCAGACAAGATCACAGCGTCAAAAGGTTAGATTCCAAGTCACCTGACGCTCAGTGTAACGACTTTTCTAATAAAATAAGTCATGATTTCACAGCAAGGTGCAATGTGGATACAGTTCTCCAGAGACACCTTTATGTGTGGTAGTGCAGTACAATGCTATATGGGTGTGGTGTTCATATTTTATTTCTGTAAGGTATAGTTTTATGCATGCACAAATATACATATGCAATACATAGTTCTTTTAATCTCACTGTTCCTCTGAGTAAACAATATTTATAAGTATGTTAAATAAATCCTCTTTCAGGAGCATCAATCCCACACAGACTTCCCACCTAAGTAAAGCTGTGGGGATGACAGATGTGACAGCACCGCTGCCATCAGCGCCTATGTGCTCAGGCAGGAGCTCTCAGCGCCCCACCGTGTGCGGCTGGCCTCCGGGTCCACCTCGCTCCGGCCCTCTCTCCACCCACAGTCCCGCGTAGGCGCCCTGTGCCCGGCACTGACCTATTCAAGTCAGGTTCTGTTTTAAATGCACCAGGAGAGTTCTTTTGAATTTCCCAGTTACTCATCTCACTGCACTGCTGTGGAGTCTCAAATCCACAAACTCTGGGGCTTCTTTGCCAGAACTATGGGTGGATTTAATATCTTCTGAAAACCACTACTTTGCTCACGGTATCCTTAGCTAGAAGATGAAAAGAAGGACTTCTGCGCTTTGTTTGCCATTCTTGTTAACAACTATGGTCATACGTCAACTGGGAAGAAATTAATTGAAATTTTATTTTCTAAGCCTACCGACTTGGCCACCAAAACCCTAGGAAAATCACAACCATCAAGAGAAAATCCAGAGAAAATGATATAAACACAGCATCCAAAGTCATCCGAACGGGTCAAGACTTGTACTAATAATACCCGGCGGTGCCCGGTGGCTGGGCTGGGAACCCGCTCCGGTGCAGCACCTGGCAGCCTGAGAGCGGAGCCTTCACCCGCTGGCGGGTGAGAACAGGAAGGTAAGAACAGGGGTCCCCGAGGGCCTCCTTCTGCAGCCCCCCCCTCTGGACGGGCCTCTCCCTGGAGCTCTGCAGGAGCCGAGTCCGAGGCCCTACCGCTGGCCACACTGCAGGCGGCCCGGCGACACAGCCAGGCAGAGACGGAGAGGGGAAGCCAGCACGGGGCGCTCGGCCACCACCCCCAGGAGCTGCCTATCGGGTGCCGATCATAAGTCCCATTTCCACCACAGCCCAGCCCCCGCCGGCGGCTGCAACCTAGCAGGAAGCAGACCTCGGCTTCCCATCACCCTCTCTCCCCCCAGCTCCACGCACGCCCACACAGGGAGGGGGGCAGGGTGTCAAGTCAGGGGCGTCCAGCCCTCTGCCAGCCCCCAGTGGACCACAGAGCAGCTCTGTCCACCACATGCTTCGGGGGCTCTTCAGAGCGACGTGGAATGAGGAAATCCCGTCTACTGCCAGACTTTTGTTAAAGGGCTCCCATTTAGACGGCCGTGCCCCTCCTAGTCTCCCCCTGGGCCACTCTAGCCATTTTACCTCCACAAGAGCTGACAGCTCAGCAGATGGTATCAAAAGTGCTTCTGTACTCAGGCCTGAATGGGAGGATGAGGGCCCGGGCCAGACAGAGGTTCTGTTCAGAAGGACCGCCTTTGACAGCTCCCCTGGCCTTCCAAACCCCAGGAACTCGAGTCACTGCCAGGGGGGGCCTTCTCTGGGGGGCCTCCCCCAGAGGGGACGGGGCAGAGGACACAACCCCTGTGCTGGGCTGGCCGTGGACCCCCCAACACACACAGCGAGGCCAGGCCACACGCAGACTTTTATCAAGGGGTGGCAATTCCCAGATCCCACCTTCTCTCCACGAGGACTCCTTCCAGATTTTTAATCCGTCAGAATGGGGGATTCACAGTTCCTGATGCCAAAGGTCATCACCTGAATCATGACACCATTCACTGGACACTAAACTAAAAGTCCACTCACTTTCCACACACTTTCTAGTCCTAAAAACAACCCTACTTGGCAGGGACCCCCAGCCCTAGTTTTCCAGACAAATAAGCAGATGGAGAGGGTTAGTTAACTCGCCCACTCTGACAGACCCACTAGGAGTCCGCCCAGGTGTGGTCACCTACCTCCACCTCTGTCCAGGTGCTGCGACGGGGAAGTGGCAGCTGAAGAGGGGTTCAGCGTCCCTTTCTCCTCCGAGCTCCCACCCTCACTGGAATCTAACTGCCTGACTGCAAGGTGAGGAGTCTCGGGAAGAGGGGCTGACTCTCCCACTCACGCCTATACCCCGGGGCCCAGGCAACAGCCACAGGAAGATGCTGCAGCGATTCTGCTGGATGTCGCCCCTTGGGCGAATCACTGGAAGAGATCAAGCGTCACCGACTCCAAAATCTACACAACCATAAAAAATTATGAGAAAAAAGGTCTAACGACAACAAGCCCCCAAAACCTTATTTTACGTCATCTTAAAGTACCACATTTACACCCAAACCAAGTGAAAAGAAACCCGTATTGTCACAACGGTATCTTATCTTCTATAGCAAGTTCGTAAAACAAATGCTTCACTTTAAATAAAACTCTAGCTACTATTGCTTAAACATTACTTTGTTCCCAGAGTTCTTACAATTCCAAAGATTTAAAGGGGATTCTTTGGACTCAATCTAGTCTTTCTTTATCTAAGTGCCAACAAGTTAAAAGACTCAGTTTTGAGCTATTTAAAAAAAAAAAAAAATCTGTATTATTCTAACAAACAGTATTTGACAGCTGCCTCGCCAATGCTTTTTTTTTTCTTTTTCATCTAGTTCGTATGCAGATGTCTCAGTGGGTCTGGGAGCCAGCCATTTAAGAACCTAGAGAGCACGAAAACCCAGAAATATTTTAAAGGCTTAAGTGAAATAAGAGTCTAAAAAAAATTTTTTAAGGAATTAAAGGAAAAGCTCGGTTAATTTTCACTTGTGTTATTACAGTTCCCCTTTACAAACCAACCGCCTTCCTCTAGGTTGGAGAATTCCGGACAGCAAACGCGGAGGAAATGCCGAGGAGATGCTGTCACGCAAGACTCCTTATGGAAAAGGGAAATAGGCAAGACCTCTTTCTAGGAGAAAAATGCCTAAGGAAACCCAAGGAAGCAAACTTTATTCAAAGAGAGCAAAGTCTAGCCTGACTTAATGAGCCTCTGCAGGCTAATCACAAGGAAAACCAGAACCCTAAAATATCTGACGTTAAAACGGCAATCCCCTTTCATAGTGTCCAACGCCCAGGAGATCAATCTAACCCCAAGAGAACGTACCTCCTGAGGCGTGAGTGTGATCATCTCTAACGTCTATACTGCCGGCCTCTGCCAGGTTTCCCAAGTGTTTTCTCTCCTTCCTTCAGGTCACGCGTTTCATCTTAAGAGGACGGGCACGTACAGTAAAGCTGTGGCATCAGGCAGGGTGAAGGTGATCACAGGAGAGCGGGCGGAAAACCCCAGTCCTGGGAGAACTTGAGTAAACGATGAAACTTATCGCCCTTGATACCGACCTGATCCGAACCATAAATAAATAAATGCAGAACCGCACACCCCTGACAGCATCCAGCGCGTCCTCAAACCCCTCTGTGGTACCGCTTTTCAGAAAAAGGATGTGAAATAGCTACTGTTACACAACCATTTTGACACACAGATATCTCTGATTTATCATCTTCCAAGAATAGAGAGGGGTTCCATGACTATATTCATTACTATAAAAACTATTTTAAAAGTTTTGTTTTTCCATGGAGGCTCTATTAAATGACCTATCACTACTATGTCTGTTTACTGAAAAAAAGAATTTGGACTGCGTTCAAGTCTTGATTTTCACCGCTAGCAGGCTACAGATTACTTTTCTATAGATCGAATCTATTCACTTACTATTATTACTGACCAGGAAGGCATTCTCGAATTTTATAGAGAGACAGAGAGACAGAAAGAGAGGTTATATACACAGTACTTTTTACATCCTGTACAAAGTATCCTGAGGCTATCAACAGAGGATGATCTAAAAAAATAAAGTTAATATATCATTATTTGCAAAAGCACTTGTCAAACTGTAATTATTTCAATGACTTTCTTATAGCTCTGCAATTATATAAAGCAAAGTCCCAAGGCTCTTTACGTGCTAAGCTTTTTACATGAAAGAACTTTCCCTCCTGTTATTATTCCTGACCCCAAAGGGACACACAGATACTTTTAAAAAGTCCAACAAACCCACTGCACTCTGCATGAGGTAAAATGGAAGAATAGCAACAGCGTTAAGGATCTTCCCCAAAAACAACCCACCAAGTAAATATTAACGTGAACATTCTTCAGAGCACAGCAGGGTAGTCTGTAAGTGAGGGAGGCCGTGCGATGATCAAACACACGTGGTAAAAGTGACACGGGTCAGACTCCAGGCCATCACCACCAACCACTTTACCCCTGACTTTCAACACTATTTCAACAGTATTTCTCAACTGCTAGAAGGCAGGCGCTGGTGTTCCCGGCAGCAGGACAAGAAGAGCTTGGACAAGATGGCATCAGCGTCCAGATTCCGGCTTAGCTTAAGCAGGTCTGTGCTAAGGCTTACACTAAAATCTTACAGGAAGTCTAAGAAGGAGCACTGAGACCCCACGAGTTCATTATGGTCAAGGCGTCTCCACGACCTCCTGAAACACAGCTGACCCAGAAAAAGGCAGAGGTGATGCACTTGATTCCGTCTTTAACTTAAACTGAAAGTGAGTGGACGTTTCTACTCCAAATTCTTCACTGTAGTGAGCTTACTTTAAACCTCGTCAATACAATGAAATGACCTCTCCTCACCCCATCTCAACCAGAGACAAAACGAAACCAAGTCTCCCAGGCAAGCAGAGCCCAGGAAATTACTTTTATGTGCCCAGAAAGCCTGGGCACAAAATCCTAGCTCAGCAAGTCCCACCGTGTAGGTCCAGCACTGAAAGCAAGGGGGCCCTGAGCTCCCCCCGACCCCTGTGAAGCAGGGAGGAGGCAGCACCACACCGTGTGGACCCGCTCAGGTCCACCCCGGGCGGTGAACTAAGGCAAGGGGCCAGGAGCCGTCGCCTCACGCCTGTGCCTATGGCTCAAAGCACCAAAGTGTTCATAAGGGCAAACGTTCCCCTCCAACAAAACACTCCGAGCTGTATGTCAATACTGCTTTCTTGCTAAAGAAAAGGGGCCTCAGTAAGAGCACGCTGCAATCAAATCCTTCTCAGAGATCCATGACAAGGCTCAGAGATTTACTATCTGATTGAAGGTACCCAATTAAGCTTTAAGTCCTTTCATGGAATTCTCATGATAAATTTAAAGAATCCCCCTCAAAAAATGCAAACTGATCTATAAGAAGGTCTAAATTAGAAATAAACGCTTCACTTCTTATTTAGAAGAAAGCACTTTAAAACTTTTGAGAAGGAAAAGCAGAAGGGTGATGCAGAGAATTCCTAGGCTGAAATTTCTGGTCCCGGAGCAACTGACTTTGCTAATCTACAGCTTGGATAAACCGGTCAGAAGAAGGGCCAATAGGAAAGCGACTCAGAGCACCTGAAATGTGAGAATCACACTATGAATAAAGCTGCCCTGCCACGCACAGACACAGGAGGAAGTTACTACAGACAGATGTGCACTTAGCAACGTCACCAGGCAACGAGAAGGCGGGCAGCAAACCGCCTCGTCCAGCAGCCGCAGGAGCCCGAGCCCAGGCCCCGATGGGCTCCCCCCTTCAAGGTAGAGAAGACCACTCTGCAGGACTCTGCATCAAGGCAGGGTGCTCGCCACTAAACAGGCGCCTCTGTTTAATTAGGAAATGTTAACCGGCAGATGGGAAGGAGCCGAGGAAGAAAGGATTCATGCAACGACAACAAAAAGTGGGGAGCAGGGAGAGAAAAACAGAGACCAAAATCTTGTCATCTGTGCAGACACAGGGATGATATGCCAAGGATCATCTTCTGGAGTTTCTGTTCCTTCGACAGCTGCCCCAGGCGCCTAGATTCTGAGTAAGGGTTTTCTTCCAGAAGCATCTCCCCTGGGGACAGGGATAATGGGAGATGTGCGCCGGGTGCTGATGGGAGTAAACAAGTATGAAAGGAGCAGAGGACGGGCCAGCCTCTCCCTTCCCTGCCTCTGAGGGTTATTCATTCCCAGCACCGGTCGTGTGAACTCAGAGTCTGCGTGACACACAAAGGGCCTTTACTAGGAAGTCCACAAGGGAAGCTTTAAGAATGTTAGCCTAGAATAGAGAATTTTTCGGTCTGCTTAAAAAAAAAAAAAAAAAAAAAAAAGGACATCAAAACAGCAAATTAAAATTTTAAAAAGCATCTGACAAACCGTGTCACTCTCTTACTCGTTAGTGATTCCCAAATCTAGCCAATAAGGTCCACGCCTCACTGGGTTTTCCTGGCGAACATAATATTCCTAAGGGAGCAGCCGTTGTCATCCACGAATGTTTCACCTGAACAGGTTCTCTGGACGGCGAACGGTCACCTTAAATTCCTTCCGGAGCAAGGCGTCAATAAATAAGGAGAAACACACTTAACCACAGCCCATTTGCTCACTGTCTGGAGGTGGCATCCAAGCCGGGGCTCTGCAGCCGTTACAAACGCTGTCCTGGACCCCGGCCCCACCCCGTCCTCCCACCACCACCCCGCCTCCCATCTCCACGCTTGTCCCTGCCAAACCGTCAGAAACCAAAGTCATCAGGCTCAACCTCTCCAGCGAGGGGCTGGTGAGGGCTCAGGAGATGCTGCTCCCTTGGGACCAGCCAGCAGGCCCCCGTACACTCTACGGCGTGGTTTTATTCACTCTGCTTAGCGAAAACAACAATGCTTTCCCCAACTCAGAGCCTCCAACTTTATACTGTGACGAGGACAACGTCAGAACCCACACTTGAAAGCGATTTCCCACAGAGCTGGGCAGTGGCCAGTGCCTGAATCTGACAGTCGACCTGCAGATTCTCTCCACCCTTGAGAGCATCTCACATTCACACAAACAGAAGATGCAGACGGCGTCGGATGTTAATCTAACACTGGAAAACAAAAGCGCTTCTCTGACTGAATCTCTGCAACTAACAGAAAGAAAACAAAGTGCCAAACACACCTGGCTGGTCAATCATCCCTCCCTTCGTTTCACCGGAAAAATAGGAACCAACAATAAAAGCCCACCCCTGCCCCTGCGCCTCCCAAGGCTGGCCGTCCTCCCTTCTGGGGGCTGTACTTCAGTGGCTCCTGCGAGGCCCACAGAGAAATCCCCAAGCAGCAGGAGCTAAGATGCCCACAGCCGCTACTGCCTCAACCTTCTGTGGTTTAAAGAGGTAAACCATCTTGGTGTGAATGGCCCTTAACTCTTTAAACCCCAAAAGGCTGCAGCAACTGTCTAAAAGGTGCATAACTGATTAAATCCAAAGCAATCACCAAAATCCCTTAATGTGTTGGCAATTTCTATAATGAGTACTGCTTGAAACAAATGAATTGCCTCCTAGACTGGACCTTGGAAATGTTTTCACTGGGTGTCCTACAGTCGCAAGTTTAGATTAAACAAACCTCAGTGGATCCTTGCAGACGAAACTGTCTGGAAGGACAACACATAAAAACGCTAAAAGTGACACAGCTACTTGTTAAGATCTACATTCCTGCTTTGTAAACCCCAGGATGCCAATGACTTGATTTCTCAGGATCCAGGACCTCAACAAAAAAGATGGCTATCTACCCTATTTTGCCAAGTCCTCGGGGAATGTGTTTCCACGGTCTCCTGCGAACAGCACAGTGAGAATGTTTCTGTTCAAAATGCCAAAGGCGCATTTCAAAACCGTTTATTTCAAACAAAGACTTTCTCGGAAAAACCATGGGGTGCTGGGGGCAGTGTGCGCCGTAGAAACTGTTTTAACCAAAGGCCAACTGGGGAAGGCGTTTAAGCTGAACAAGGAAGTCAGATGGCAGCTCTGCCCCTGACCGGCTCTACAGAGTCTCAGGCAAATCGCAAAGACGCCTCCAAGCCTCAGTTTCATCATCTAAAAAGTGGAGATACGGTGTTCGCCTCCTGGCGCTGACCGGAAGCGTCAGACGAGATGGCGCGTGTACAAGGACGCGCCACTTCCGGAGCTACGGAACCGCTGGCAGGCACAGAACGTGCAGTAAAGGCTGGTCACTGGCGTCATTTACTCAGCAACAGGCACAGAGCCGGCAGTGTCTGCTGGTGTACCCTGCCGTGGGGGCCTGGGACCCACTGAAAGCGGACCGGGATTCACGTGGCTTCACGGTCGGAAGTGGGGCAGCGACAACTACGGAAAACTGTTGGTGCAGTTTAGGGGATGAACTTGAACTCCACCTCTGAACCTTCAAGCTCCGGGACCACAAACAGCTAACGTAACCTGGCTACGCCTCCGGTCTTCTCTTCGGCTGCGTGGGGATACATATCACATCATCTAAGCCAGGGGTCCCCAGCCCCCAGTACCGGTCCGAGGCCTGTCAGGAACCGGGCCGCACAGCGGGAGGTGAGTGGTGGTGCGCGAGGGAAGCTTCACCTGCGGCTCCCCATGGCTCGCGTTACCGCCTGGACCATCTCCCCCAACCCCGCCGCCCCCGGCCGCGGCCGTGAAAAAGCCGTCTTCCGCGAAACCCACGCCTGGTGCCAAAAGGGCTGGGGACCGCTGATTTAAGCTGATCCCCCAGGAGACAGCGCCAGCACAGCGCCGGGCTCCTCGTACCTTGAATATCATCCTCTTTCTTTCCTCTTTCCCCCCTCCTCCTCCTCCCTGTAACTTCCTAATGCAAAGTGCCTCTAGCATATGGTGTGAGCTTGTCTACCGTGATAATCAGAACATGGGCTGGGTGTTATATGAAAAGGACCTGAGAAAACGCAGGTGGATGTAGGGCGTGGCATTCTCTCCTGAGCCTGAGCCAAGAATGAACCAACACGCAGCTGGACGAATGCGATAAAGCCACCTGTCAGATAAGAACATGAATCACCGAGAAACTAACTGTTCAATAAAAGCCGAGCTGGTGCGCTGTGAACAGCGCCCGAGAACTTTCAACCTGTGTGGCCGGGTGGTTCCAGGCCTGTGTTATTATCACTGACGGTCGAGCAATCTTTCGTTCACAGACCAGGCTTTCCATACCTGGGGGTGACCGCATTTATCTTAGGGCATGTCATAAAACTTTCAATTCCAAGAGAAAATTAATTTTAATCCACTTTACAACCCTGGAAAGGAGGGAGGTTCAGAAGAAAAAGATAACAAAAAACAAATAGGGAACTGCACACTGCAGAGTCTGGGAAGTGCTGTTCTCTTCCGGGACAGCCGCGGGCTGGCTTTCCAGACCCCAGGTCCCTTGTCCTGGGAGAGGGCAGGAGCCACCAGCCTGGTAAGGACAGCTGACACCTGCCCCGCCGGCCCCCCGAGACCACACGGAGGTGGAGTCCGGCGCACGTGGGAAGTGTGTAAGTGAGCGTGCTCCGCAGGTCTGGCTGCGGGCGCTCAAGGTGTACAAAAGGCAGTTTAAAGGGTACTTGTTGAATCAGTTATACACGTGCCCCCCCTCCATTCCACTCTACCCGCTCACTGCCCAAACTGCACCCAAGTCCCTCCTACCCCATTCTGGGGAAGCTACATAAGAAAGAAGATTTGAAAAACAAAAGACTCTGGGAGAAAAGAGATGCCATGCCTACTCCTTTGCCCATCCCTCCCTCGCTGTCCAAGCACCAGGCCAGGGAGCTGGTCCCCAGGGACAGGAGTCAGGAGGACAGTATTCCGGTGTCCCGACCACAGGCCACTCAAACCTGACCAAAGGCATCTGCCCCCAGCCCCGCCAACCATGGGTTATCCCCCAGAAATATGCTTTGAGCCTGTGCTATCTAAAGACTTAAAATCAGTCACACATGGACACACCCCAGTGATATTACTGCTGACCTCGAGAGACCCAGACATGGCTGTGCTTTGACGACAATGAGGACAAGAGACCACCGTCCAGACACCAAAGATACTGCTCACAAAGGCCCTCCTCCCAAGAGGGCACAGGTCAAGTGCTTCATCTTCACTGCGTCCGACGCAGAAACCTAAGAGGTGGTCACGTACCAAAAACTCCCAAGACGAGCCCTGGCCTGCAGATGCCTGCTCCAGCCCCGTCTCACTGTGGGGCCTGCCCACAGGTCACCAACACAGGCCACACTTCACAGCACGGTCTGCAGACCTGTCCCTTTACCCCATGAGGATGCAGAGATTGTGCCATTTTCACTGCAAAGCAAATTTCAATACAGGCAGCTCCACTTTTAAGACCTCCAGATCATTCTCTCTGGGTAGAACTATGCTTGAAGCTGTGAATGCTTTTCCCCAAGCAGTATGTCAAGCCTCAAACTAAAAAACAAAAACAAACCAAAAGAAACACACACACCCCCCATCAGCTACAAACTAGCAGGCCTGCCACTCAGGAAAAGAGGAACCTTCCGAAGTGACCTGGATAGAAGTGACAGACTGACCAGGGCTGACCTACCCTGACAGTCCCACCAACACTTCCGCCGTGACAGCAGTGCACGTGGAAACTTCATAAGCAGGCAAACCCCGGGCGCCCAACCAGGCTCGCACATGTCCCCAGGGAACGGATGCTCCTCAAAGCCAGACTCGGCTTCAACTCCACCTGCAGCTGCCTGTGGTCAGGCCCCTCCCTCACTAAGGAGGGGTCGCCTGTCTTGTAATACAAGCCAGTCCCGGGGCAGTTCCAGGACCTCCGAGCAGCCCCGCGCCGACCTCACATCACCACTGACTGTTTAATGCCCACGTCCCACTACCTGCTCCCTTTATCTCCTGAGATCTGAACACCTGGAGACGCAATGCCTCACTCAGCAGGAACCCAATAAATTCCTGCTGAATGACCGAAGGGACTTAAGGAATCACCTGCTCTGGTCTTTGGTCTGAGCCCCGTTCTGCAGATGAGACATTTAGACTCGGGCTAACCCACGCGGTCTCCCGATCCCCAGGCTGGGGCTGGGACGCAGCACTGGCGAGACGGAGAGCGCCAGTCTCCTGTCCAGGTATTCTGCCTCCCAGTTTATTTATAAAAATAAAACGGGGGAGCACTCCTACAAAGCTGGTATTCTTTTTAATATATTCTACTGAAATCTACCAATTTCTGAAGTCTGTTGTCTCCTCTCCTTTTCTGCTGACTTCCTGCTCTGTCACCTGATGAGAATGTGATTTTGTGCTCCTGTGGAAGACCGAACTCCCTGCAGAAAAGCTGCTATTAAAACGCTGCCACACTTGCCAACACACCAGCAGGGCAGTGGGAGTGGCACACAGACACAACGAGACAGCACACTTCGTGCCGGGAGCAGATCCGGGCAGCCCACGGGGGCGGCTGCCGAGAGGAGGGCCCTGAGGAAGTGATTCGAAAGGACAGGAGGGCAGGGGCCGCCAGCAGATCCATCCCCCCTTGTGAGGCCATCCTACAGACCCTGGGCAGGTGCCCTCGCTCCTCGTTTCTAAAAGCAGCCCCCAACTGACAGTCCAACTTCAGCATCAAGACACGGTGAACATAAAGCGGACCCAGGAAAGCTCTTCCGTAAGTTCCTCATCTGACAGTAAGCAACTCTGATTTCAACCCCAACGCAGAACAGTGGTGAAAGGTTTTCGCTGTTATGCTCGCGTACTTTTACGAGGCAAACACCAGAGCATGCATTACTCCCATGCACACACAGGCACACACACAGGCACACATAGACGCACACACAGACGCGCACACAGGCACACACGGGCACACACAGGCACACAGGTGCACAAACAGGTGCACACACAGGCGCGCTCCCGTGAACACAAGCTCTTTAAGGTGGGTGTGCAAATGGGAATCTACTCCTCGGGCTGCCCTGCTTTGAACAGCTTCACTTAGTGGACTCTAGACTCTTCTTCAGAAGCCAAAAAGCAAGATACGTGTGTTATTTACATACAGTACCACCAACTTTCTCTGGAAAACCCCACAGAACACTAAGACGCTCTGCTTTACACCAAAGACTCGGGTTGTGGCTGTTCCTTTGAACTATATGATGTAGAAAACATACCACAAAACACCCAACATACCAACGTGCTAGAAAGACATCAAAAGTCCCTCCTCTTCTCCAAAGGAACTAACTCCACCCTGAGTTGAACAGAGATCCCCTCCGGTTTCCAGGTGCCCCCAAAGCGTTTCCTGCTAGAACCACAAGACGAGGGCCCGCTGTGCAAGCAAGTCCCTCCTTAGTGTTTCCAGTCATTTCCAAAGGCTGCTGCAGAGTAACCAAGCCCACTTCTTGTTCCAAATCGGACACATCTAGTAATGAAATGACATTCAGGGACTTTTTTGTTTGTTGGTTAATCTGTTCGCTTCCTCAGACAACTTTTCTAGTCCCTTATCGAGGCTTAGAAGGAAAAAAAAAAATCCCCTGGAAGGAAGACGAGGTGGATGAGGTTGCTGGACGACGGCATCCAAGCTCCTGTCCCAACTGAGCTGTGTTCACCTGCGAGCCCCTGCAGCGCAGACCGTCCCTAATTAGAAGGTGGGACTACCTGTTCCTTTAAAGAAGTCTTTAATTAGGCCACCCCTGAAATGTCTACTCCTGCTATGGGCACCTAACTCCTGGCTCTCCCTTCTCAAACCCAGCAGAAGCAGACGCCAATGCTGAGCAAGGGTATGTGCACAGAAACAGCCCCGGGACGAGCCTTCAGACCACGCTCCTGGCCTCATCCTAAACTCTCACAGTAACTGGATCTTCAGACGCCAACGTCAAGATGTGTTCAAGAGAAAAGGGTGGGGACATAAGGACAAAATGTTTAGGTACAAAGGTAGTTGCTGCTAATTAACCCTTCAAGTAAAACCTGGGTTCTTCAATATTGCCTATGTTTTAGCAACAGTACATCCTATGCCGGAAATCTCAAGCTCCTATAAAGAATTAGGGAAAGGAAAAAAAAATTTAAAGAAGAAAGGATGGATCTAAAAATCGAAACTAGCTATTAAGAGAAGGGGGGGAAGTTAAGGAAACAGGTCCACATCTGGCCTAAAAAAATTTTTTTCCAAAGGTCTGTCCTGTTCTCAAAAGTGAAATGTAGTTTAAAGTTTAAATTTCCTTAAATAAACACTTACAGTTAAAGGCATGGTCTGAAATGTATAATACAAGACCCCCAAAACAGCATTTTTATAGTAAGCTCTCATTTTGCAATAAGAAAAGCTATCCCACAAAATTAAATTCCAGAGGACAGGATGTAGAAATCAGTTCCTTCGCCTGTGATTTAGTTGTGAGAAGCAGTCAATTCTCTTGAATATAATATCCATTATTGTGGCAGCTCAACGAATCAAGCCACAAGCCACTTCTTAAACTTAGAAAATATAAAGTTAAGTTTAATGTAAGTTTCTCACGATGAAAGCAGTATTCATTCGTCATACCAACAGTAAAAATATCAGCATACATTTTATTCAAAAAAAAAAAAAAAATCAATGGACACATGAAAATAGGATTTCAACTAATTTGGCATGAATATGGGTGCCGGGCGGCAGCAACAGCAGAGGAGCCAGCTTCCTGGGGGCTGTAAGAATCTAAGGAATAGACCCACTTAGAAGGAAGAGAAAAGGCAACAAAAGTGGACAGAGGGTGCGCTTACACCCTAGGGCTCTGTTTCCCAAGCTAACGGCTCCAGAGATCAATCTAGTAAGTAGCTCACAACCGGAAAGGCAGTTCTAACCACCCTCACACATGGGTGCTCAGGTCTGCACACGCCCCACACTCCCATCTGGAATGAGCTTCAGACCAAGGCTCTAAGAAGCCCCTATGAGTGAGTGAGTGAGTGAGTGAGTGAGTGAGTGAGTGTGTGTGTGTGTGTGTGTGTGTGTGTGTGTCTGGCATTTCAAATATAGACGCATCATAGAGTTACATACACAACAGCCCAAAGGTAGCTACGTTAACACAGCAGAAATTCAGGATTCATAGTCAGTTGTGGGTTCTGTTACTTTTGTTTTTACCTGGGGGCGAATGACACCATGCTAAGCATCATGTGTGAGAAACAAGAAACTGCCACTCTGCTTAGCAGCACTGTTTGTTTGGGAGGGAAGAGGGGAGCAGTATTATTGGGGAGGGGGGGGATATTTCCACTTTTTTCCATCTTTTACGATTCCTCCGACTCAACCTATTTTATAACAGGAAATCTTATTACAGGAAAAATCTTGTGACACCTAATCTGAAACCACATACCTTCACAGGCTGCGTATGCTACATTTCATGTTCGAAAAAGATGCAAATAAACTAAAGGAACACACCATCAAATACTTTTTTCACATATCAGGTCCCCACTATTTAAATCTGCTATACTAGCTACTCATCTGGTGAAATACTAGACCATTTAAATACTAGACTATTTAAAAATACTAGACTATTTAAAAATACTAGACTACTTAAAAAGTATTTAAAAGTAGTGAAATTAAAATTTTCTACCCCATTATAGGCGACAAAAGAACCTAGAACTCTTCCTACCATAAAAGTTACTAAATAAACTTCTGCTGCTCTCTGGGAAACTGACTACTCAGAATAACTCATTTCCTGCCTTTTTCAAATAACAGAGGTTTCAGAGATTCAGAACCATATGCTAACTGCACTGCAGTTTCAAGACACCCAACTTTGTTCTCAGGAACAAGAGGTCCGCAAAGAGCAGATGGTCAGAAGACACTGCCTGCACCCCTGTGTCCTCAGGTGAGGCCGGAGCCCCGGGGGCCAGGATCAGCCGTGAGGTGCACGGGGCCCAAGGGAAAGGCCACCGGTCGGCTCAGGCCTCCGACATCCCCACAGAAAGCTCAGGAGGGTCAGAACCCTGTGCTGGTGGTCAGAGGGGAGGCTCTGCAGGGGAACTGGATTTCACTGAGTAATAAAGAGATCGAGTTCTCTAAATCTGCCCTGTCCGTTTTCAGGAGCCCCTTCAAGACCTCCCTGTTCTTGGGTTTTAAACATGTTATGACAAATCCCACTGATAAATATCACACTGTCTTTACCACGCCCACTGTTCTCAGAGCAGCAAAGAAAAAAGTGCCAGAAACACCTGAAGAAAATCAGGCAGTCCACGACCCTCATGGGTTTCCTCTCTCAAATGCTACCTGATTCTGAGACTGGTTTACAGTGTGGGGTGTTTTTACCCCTGGTAAAAACGGGGGTGGCGTCTGGGTGGGAGGGTGGAGTGGCGATGAAGGGAAGCAGCATCTTGTCGGGAGCTCCCCGCGACCTGGGGGACGGGTGCAGACGACACATCGGAGAGGGTCGCTGTCATTCAGAGCTGGCCTTGATACACTCGATCCAAAGACGACCCAATCAGCCTGCTCTCCTCAAAGTCACCGCTTGAGACACAGGAGGGTCACAGCTCTGCTATGAAGAGCTCTGCTTTGTTACTTTCCCCACCTCAGGGACCAAATGTAAGCCCTGTGCGTTTTGGAAGCACTGGATGTTACAGCCCTAAAGCTTAAGGCCGCCTCCCCTTCACAGCTGCCCCCAGGACACCTTAAGGCGGGGTTAGCAGGGACCCCTCTCACACACGCCTCCGATTCTGTCTTCAGAGAGTCTGGGTGCACCTTGCTCTAGGCTCACCAGCGCCCTTGAGCAGAACGCTTGACTCCAAGTCAGAACTGAATGGAAACAGGTTCCTAGTTTTAAGAATCTATTTAAGTCAGTAAACCCTTTTTAAAAAGTAGGGGTGGGTGTTGGACCAGATGAAAGCATCTCATTTCATTTCAGATTTAAAACCTGGAGACAAATGGGCTCATTCTTTCAGGCTTCTAGATTACAGCACACATACACGGGGCGACGGTGAGGCTGGTGCCCCGCCCCGCCCGTGGAGGCAGCGATGACTCACCCGCCTCCTCCCGCGCCCGCACCTCCCGCGCCCGCACCTCCCGCGCCCGCACCTCCCGCGCCCGCATCTCCCGCGCCCGCATCCGTGCCCGCATGCCGGTGCTCAGAGCATCCCTCAGCCGCCAGTCAGAGCCCAGCGGGGAGGGGGCTGCTGAACAGCAACTCTTTCCTTAAGAAGATCGGGCGGGGGAGGGGGAAGGAGGGCAAAGCAGCTTAGCCTGGCTCATTCCTTTCAGTCAGGCCAAGCTGGTGCTCAAGCAAAAGGGGGCTTCACTCTCCGGTGCACACTTTCCATCACAAACATCCAGGGGAGGGAGCAGACAGACAAAGAGACAGACAGAGAGGAGCAGGGGGCGGGGGCAGGAGAGAAGCACTTCACTCCAACGGCTTAAGGAAACAGCTGGTCCAAAGGGACCACAGCAGGGAGCAGGGCCCCAGGATCCCCAGCTCCTCCTCCATCTACCCGTGGGTGCCGGCCTGGGATCCTGCATCCCGCAACCCAGGTTCCCTCTTCAGGCCCCACCCCGGGCTGCGGGACTCCAAAGGGTCCTTCCCTCTCTCCCTGCTGCCACACAGAGGGCCCCGGGGCAGCGAGGCCCCTCCCAGGCCTACCATCTCTCCCCCCGAGCTCAAACCAGCACAAACAGCACGCTCTCCCCTGAGGGCCACCACCCTCCCACCCACCGACACATGTGCCCTGTCTGCCTCAGAACCCGGTAACCCCCCCAAGACAGACCCCCGTGGCAGGCGTCACTGCACTGAATCCTCACAGCCTGATCAACTACTACCATGGGCCCCATCTTTCAACTAAGGACGCCGAGATCCAACAGCCCGTGGCTAGTAAATGCTAGAACAGGGACAGCTGACCCCAAAGCCTACCCTTAACCACTAGGCCAGCGGTTCTCAAACCTTTTAGTCTCAGGATCTCCTTACACTCAAGAAAATTCCAAAGAGCTTTTTGTTTAGGTGGGTTATATCAATATCTACCGCATTAGAAATTAAAAATCAGTAATTAAAGGGGGGAACCAGAGTAAAACTCCCTTGATAAGGAATCCCTATTAACGTGGAGTCTGTGACATGCTCGAGGGGAAAGCTCTATCACCCTCCGCACCTCCACCTCCCCGTATAAAACAAAAGAGTCGAAACTGCAAAGTTTACACTAAAACAGTGGCCAGAGTCCATGAGCATCACAAAGTTGGATTTGATTCTCACTCTTCTTTTTTTTCCTTCAACTCTTTATGGCCTTAGTGAGAGCAATAACCTCCACAGGCCTCAGTCTCCTCATCTGTACTATGGGAGTAACAGCTAATGGAGTATTTTCAGGGCAGAACTCTCACCACAGCCTCTGGCTCGTAAACACTCAGATGCGGACTGTAATCACTGCTATTATTATCAGCTATAGGAAAGGAGAGATGGGCTAAGGACAGAATTGTCCACTTCCACAAAACAGCAAGGTTTTCTCAACAGACGTGTTTCCTTCCCCTTCCTCTAAAAATAAGGCTCTTTTCAAAGGAAATAAGGGATGGGGCTTTGCTTATGCTGACAGCGCAAAGTGAGAAAAACTAACCCTTATCTGCAAATATTTATTTTCCCATTTGATGTCAACACTCCTTCCCGTTTTCGCAGCAAGCCTGAAAAGAGCATTTACTGCAGGCATCGCGGTCCAAGAGTACTCCTTCAAGTCCCGGTGTGGCTGGACGCCGCAAAGGACCTCAACTGTGTGGGGCTCCAATTTATGTAATAAGTCAGAGGCTCAAGACAATAAGGTAGGCTTCTGATTAGGATGGCCAGGGGAAAATAAATCAAGGTGATGATATAAATCACTTGAAGCCAAAGACATGGGACATGCTCTGTTGAAGGCTGAGCAGTCAGGCTGCTCGATGCCCCGGGGCCGGGCGTCCACAGAGAGCGCAGGACCGGCCAGAGGCTCAGGCACATGGAGGGGGAAGATCTCTGCTAACAGGGATTGACGGGGCCCTCTTCATTTACAGGGTAAGAGCCAGCAGCCACTCTGACAGTCCCAAGGCTGGTCGCCCATCACTTCTACAGCTGACTTCCCCAGTAAAGCTGGAAGTAATTAGCCACTCCTATCTGTCTGAGTGCATTCTGGATTCATTTCTGGAGTTCAGAGATTCACTGGAAATTCTCCTATCTGCCACGCTGCAAAGCAAACAAGTTTTCGGAGCCAGGTTTATTTAGTTATTTTTTCAACCTTTAGTCAACAGAGCTTATGAGAAGTAAATCTATGTAATAAACCCGAATTCAGTAAAGCGCAGAGTGTTCAGACTGAGGAAGTAGCTGGCACCCTCCAGGGAACTTAAATTTCACCGACTAAGACCCCGGAGCTCAGTGCGCCCACTATTACAGAAGTATCCTCTGCTTTACGTTCCTTAAATTGTACTGAATTATTACAAAAGTAAATAGCAAAAAACCAAAAACAAGAAAAAAAAAAAACCCTTCAGAATCAAGCGCTATTTCAGGGGACAAATCATTAGGACTCCTCCAATGAAGAAGATGAATGTGTTCACTTATATCCGATATAAAATGCCTTCATAAATGCATTTCCCTTTGGGTCATCCATGCTGTCAACCAGAGGTGACAGAAGTAGCACCTTCCCAACAGAGCCAGCAGCACCGAGACACACGGGGACACAGTTCTGGGGGCTGGAGCTCACGTACAGCAGGATCTGGGGCCACACAGAAATCTGTGCACTGAGAGGCCCACGGTGGGCCTCTCAGTGCACAGATGTAATATTTCTGTCTATTGAATGCCAGCTATGCGCAAGGAAGGAAATCCTGTGCTGACCGCCAGCTGATTTGAGAGTCAACTGCAGAGTCACTGGTGGGACCCGTCACGGGGCCATCACAGCAGCTTCCCCTCTTGCCTCCCCCCAGGCCATGCACCATCTTCTGAGCCATGGAATCTGCCCACCAGGAGTCACAGCGCACCTGGACACAACCATGAGAAAAGCACAGCAAGGCAGACGTCCTGCCAGACACGATGGCCAGCGGCCACCACACGGACACACGTCACGCATCTGGACACGCCCTCATCTACGCTGACAGAGATCCCCTCCTAGACCAAACTGCAGCCAGCCTCCTCTGAGCCTCTTCTCAACTAGACCTATCGAGACGGGAACAAACACTAGCATCGTTTCTCACAGCTCAAGGCCGCGTCCCTAGGAGGACCCTGGCCCCCCCCCTAAAAGCTGCTGCCTCAGAAAACTCCAGCTGCCAGAAGAACTGACTGTTCAGCCAATGCCTGGAGATCAGGCCCATCTCAGTCTCCATGGCGGGGGTGGGGGTGGGGGTGGGGGGCGGTTAGGGGAGGGGGGCTGGGAGCCAAGTTCAGAAAGCGCTGGTCAGCAGCCCCAGATGGACTTCACATGGACCTACCCCCACCTGCCGGACACGACAGGGGACCCACTCACCCCTCCCCACACCCTCACTCTCCCTTTAAAACACCTGGTCACCTCTGTACAAACTGAAGGTCAGTAACAGTTATTACAGATCAAAGTCTGTCCTGACCACTTCAGTGTCTGGCTTCATCCATCTTTCACAGTCCTCACCACCACCTCATAAAACAGGCACTACTGTGATGAGCCCTAATTTACAGCTGAAAGAGGGGTTCTGGGGTTCACTCACCTTCCCTAGGTCACTGCCTATTTGGTGGCAGCCCAGGCGGTGACCTTTCCACCACTGGTCCTTTAAACTATTATAGATCAGCCCAAAGACGGGGAGCAAGGCACAGCGAGAGGGGCCGAGACAGGAAAGGAAGGTCATCAGACTCTGCAAAAGACATGCGACACTGGGTCTAGGTCCCTAGCGCACTCCAACAGTCCAGAAGGATGTGGGGATAAGACAGATTCGAGACGTCTAGAAAAAAATCACTGAACCGAAAAAAACCTTCTGTAGATCCTTATCCTATTTCTTTCACCCTATGAATCTCAAAGCACTAAATCGCTTCCCAGAGGCAACTACTATCAACTTTGTTCAACTGAAGCTGACTTTAACTGCCCTGTATAAAAAAAAGACATCCTACTGCTTTTTTTCAATCTGCATATGTTACTTCTAGTACGGACCGAAGGCACTTCTTTCTCAGTATTCTGTGCTTAGGATGTTTTTATTCCTCAGGCTGGCCTGTGTTCATTAGGAGTCCAAGTGAGTTTCTGGTCAGAAGCCGATGTCCTAATTCCTTTGGTTCAGTGGACTAAGAGAAGGTCCAGGTTTACGCAGATATTCCTCGGTGTTTGAAGTATCCCAGTCTTTATCTGGGAAGGTACTTTAGTGACTTCAGAGAAGTAGCAGTAAAAAGGAGCGGGGCAGGCAGTGGTCACTGCTGACTTGTAAGTGGATGGATTTTCCCTGGCACGTGGTCCAGTGGTGAGCTCTGAGCCAACCCCAGTCCCGGCCAGCTCCCTCGGCCACCTACAAGCTGGGTGACACTGGTGTGGTGGGTAACCTCTCTGAATTTCGTGTTTCCAGAGCCAGCCACAGAGCAGGGGATCAACAAATACACGGCATTCCTTTCCATTTCCATTCATTCCTGGCAAACTTTTACGAAGTGCAGAGAAGGTTCAAGGAGACAGGAATCTAAATGAAGGAGCAAGAAGGACGGAGAGAGGAGACAGAAAAGGCATAATTGGGGCCTGCATGATGATAGTGAGTAACCAGAAAATAACAGCTTCTTTCCTTTTCAAACTTTCTTTCTTCTGAGTCACCTGTCTGAGACACAGGCTCCCGGCCTTGAGCAATGCCAAAGCAGCAGCAGAGAAAGGAAAAGACTCGCCCGTGGTCTTCCATGTGCGCACTCACCAGCATGCTTCATGGTACACCAAGCAGCCCTGCCCCTTGTCGGAGACTACTTCTGAACATTTCCCAGGCTCACGCTCAGATCCATCAGAGAGACATATTAGTAACAGGAAATACAGAAAATATTAGTAATGGCGGCGGGGGACCGCTCACATTAAGTCCTAAGCGACTTAGGTCATTTGGAGCAATAAGGTATATCTGTAAATTCCTTGGAACCAAGTAACCACCTTAATTTAATCCAGGAGTTAAACAGAGGCCTGGTCCTCATCAGCGCAGCGAGGGCGGCAGCTCGTCACAGCAAAGCCCAGCCCTGGCCCCACTTCCCGTCTCCCGGGAGCCCCACACCGTTCACAGCCAACAGAAACACACACCTCCACCGAAAGAAAAGGCCCCCAGTACCTTCCAGGTGGCACATAAATTTCACAAGATTAAATTTTATTAGTGGCTTCATCATGTGTGTTTCACGGGTTCGTCACAATGACTAACGTCTCATAATCAAAACTCCAAATTGCCCAACAGACCCTTTTTCCTGAGCGTGGACAGCTCATGATAGCACAGCCAAGCACGCAGAACTGTGACAGTAAAACTGAGCTGTCAAAGCGGGGGGGGGGGGGGGGAAGGGGGAGAGGGCAGGCGAGGAAAGGGGGGGGGCTGATTAACCTTTTTGATGCCACAGCTCTCCTTACTTTCATTTTAATGGATATCTTTCTAAAGTGTTCTTTCAGCCAACAAACCTTTATTAAGTACCCACCAGAGACCGAGTACTGTAAGTGTCCAGCACCAACTCTGAGGCCCTCAGAGAGCTGACACCTTGGCGGGAGGGATCAACAATGCAGTACAGCGTGAGGAGTGGTACCAAGTTAGGCCAGGCACGAGAGGGCACACTGCAAAGGAGTTTCAACCAGAAAGAAGTTACTTAACGTAACCTTTCTGAATAACTGAGGGTCTGCAATGAACAGGATGAGTTAGACTAATGTGCCAGAGTTGAATTCAAAATACATAAGGACCAGTTACGTGACTGGCAAGGGGCAGTGATCCCTCTCTAACACTGATCAATGATTCCACGAACAAATGTGAAAAGGCAACTGAGCCAAGTGCTGTGACAGCAAGAGGCGGCTCTCAAAGCGCCAGGTCTGTGAGCAGGACCCAGCTGCGGGCATCAGGGGCCGCCTGGCAGCAGTCCGAAGTGCCCGGCAGACAGGCGGGAGCGGGACGAGAAGGTCAGCGCGGTGGTAGCACAAAGATGAAGAGGGACCGCAGCATCCGGCCGGGGCCTGGACCAGCCTGGGCCAGGAGTCACATTAGAGTCTGGCCTTTACCCTGTGAGCGATGGGTAACCACTGAAAGAGGGTGACACCGTCCAGGTCTTGTTTGGAACAGATCCTTACAGCTGAGCTGCAGGGAACAGGTCAGACGCGGAGAGGCCAGCTAGGATGAAGGCTCCCGCAGCCGGCAACTGTGTGAGAACAAGTGGGAAGGAATTCTGACCTCAGCAGCAGCAGCGGCTTTAGGATTTTCAGCTTTGAAAGTAGTTGATATCAACTTGCTTTTGGTGGAGTCACACGGCTGCAAATAGTAGATAGACTTCCAGAAGGTGTAACCGGGAGAACGGCATCAGTAAAGAGAGGCTGGAGAAGTGAACTTCTCCCCTGCAGAAAAAGCGTCACTCACCCCGAGAACATCTGTCGGCAAACATCTAAAGCAGTGCTTTCTGAGAATTCTGTGTCACGCTCTCAATGTGCGCTGTCAGCCAGAGTTCACCCATCGCGTTCATGCAACTCTGGAATTTACACCCTTCCATCCACCCCAGCTCTAGTCCATTTCTGGCACCTGTTCCAACAGCGTGCAAACTGGTGTCCCTGCCTTCAGCCACGCTCCGCTCCACGCCACCCTCCCCACGGCCGACGGAGCGCTCTTTCCAAGTACAAACCTGACTGCCCTCTCTCCTGCTTCAAGCCCTTCAGCCTCCCACTTCAGGATGAAGCCCGAGTTCCCCGGCTGAATGCACAGGGCCTCCCATGGGCCGGCCGGCCCCTGTCTGCCTCCCTGCCACGGCCCTGCCCCACCCGCCAACAAATGCCTAAGAAGAGTGACTTAGGGTATTCTGGGAAGTGTTTACTCCAAAAACCACAGATCCTTCATTTGCTCTCAGCAGGAAACTCCAGTACAGAAATAATGCAGGTGGTGCCTACTCAGTGCCCTGGCCGGGCCATGCAAGAAGCCCCCTGCTCAGCCACTGTCTGGGAGAGAAAGACTCTTGCCCTCTGGCGACTTTCCCTGGTCTGATACAGAGATGAAGATAAACAGGGCCAGCCTTGGCAAAACGGTTAGTCTGGAAGTTTGCCACGGGTGACCCCACTTGTGCCTGCAGGAATGACCCTACAACCTTCCTGCTTTCCAGCCTAACCACCCCCCCTTGCCACCTTAACAGGGATCTCGTTTATACAACGACTGAAACTCAGCCACTACACCGTACATTTGCATGGTAAGCCTTTTACTGTACATAAAGGGAAAACAGAGGGCTTCAGTGCTGGACAAAGAAATTCTGGTTCTGGCCAGTGACAGGGGAGGTGGCATTTTAGTCTGGTGCCTTCTCTTTGTCTCTAAACACCAGCCTGGCCACAAACACAAGTCAAAACCTAAGCTGACTGGGCCTGGACCCTTCTGACCCCCATCCCTTTCCCGCAGGTCCACAGATGCTCAAGTCTCTCACTAGCAACACCCTAAGAGCCACGGATGCCAAGGGCCCCCCCCCCAAGCCCATTTCTCAGGAGCCTTCTCTCCTCCACAGCCACCCCAGGCTTCATTCGGTTCCGGCCAGAGACAGCGTGGTGACCATTCTGTTCCCTGGACAGTGTGACCGGCACACAGACACAGAACCGCGCTCCCTAAGCAGCCCCGGAAGGCAGGCCGGGAAGCAGGGGAGAAGGCTGCCCGGGTCCAAGCAGCTGACCCTCTGCAGGCGAGGCCACGGGAGCGTGGGGAAGGCAGGCCAGTCCCGACAGCAACACCCTGGTCCCCGAGTTCCTCACACCCTGTGCATCAGGCAAACTAGTGATGGCTGAGCTGGTGCGTGAGTACAGACACAACAGAATGGAAATGGGAAGGAAAGAATATATATATGTGTATATTTATAAATTTTGCTTTACTATGTAACAAGGCTAATTATAATGTTTTAAGTAAACTACCTGATAGTTGTACTAAATTACCACTCAGCATAATAGCCATCATACAGATAATTACGTGCTTCAGATTGATCTTGTGAGTTTTGGGGCCTTTTTTTTTTTTTTTTAATACAATAGTAAACTCTGTACATGTCGCAATCAGCTGCTAGAACATTAAAGAAAAATTAAGGGGGTGGGAGTGGGCACAACATTTACCAGGTCACTGTTTTCTTTATGTTTCCATAATGTTTGATTTCATACAGATTTTCAAACAAAAGTCATTTCAAAACGTTAACTTTCTCTATTATTAAAGAAACTATAGTATGATTCCCTGTATAACGGGTTATGAATCAACTCGCTCATGGGATCTCTTTCCATCAACAGACGCGATAACGGAAGGAAAAAAGGTAAAGAACGCACTCAGGGCATTTCATCTGCAGGGTGAAGCTTGACGGGCAGGTGACACACCCCTATTTCTCAGGTGAGAAAAATCAGAGTTCAAGGCGAGCATACGTTAGCCAGTCCAGGGTTTGCAAGCTAGCAAGGGGTGGAAGGAGTGTTTAAACCTCAGTCTGTCTGGCTCCAAAACTCCTGTTCTTCCCACTGCCCCACGCGCTCACCAAACCTTCTGCCCTTCGGCCTGACCAGGTGAGAGCGCAGGCCCGCCACCTGCACCTCCCATCCCCTCCCGTCCCCTCCCGTCCCCTCCCGTCCCCTCAACACCAGGGCATCTGCTGCTGTTCCTCCATCAGCCACCACACGTCACACGCACCCCCTCACCTCCCCACCTCCAGCTTTCAGAGACCCAAGTTCTCAGTTCTAGACTTGACACCAACTTGCTGGGTGACCTCGTGAAAGGAGCTGAACTTCGCTGGGCCCCATGAGGTTAGTTGACCAGAGGGCACGCAAGCCCGCACAAGCCTCGCACTCAGTGTTTCCTGACCTCCCCTTCGACCTTGCCCTGGAGAATCCCTGACCGACCGTCCCTGAGTGTCACCTCCTCACAATCACACAGGGTCAGGTCCGGGCTCGGCGGCTTCCGTGCTCCTGCAGACGTGAGGACCCTGCCCAGGGCCACGGGCATCGGGAAAGCCTGCGGATGGCAGGCTGGCTTCTAGATCACCAGGTGGGGTGTTTTGTTCAAATTCGGGATCCCATCAGCTTCAAGCCAGAGCCCCAGAGTTACCCGAAAAGCTCCCCCGGGGAAGCTGGAGCTCTGGCTCAGAGGCCAAGGGACCCGAGGCCCAGCCCAGGACGAGGACAGCAGCTCTGAGAGACCGCGCTGTGGACTGTCCAAGTTCACCAGCACACAGCTGGGGTCGGGACGGCGATCCTGCTGCCAGCTGCTGGGAATCACCCCCTCCTCCCTCCCGGCAGCCCCGAGGGGCGAGGAGGCCGGGGAGGTGGGAGAGACAGCACACCCCCTGGACCCTGTCACTCCCCATTTCGGAGGAGCTAGCCTTCAAACAGTACTAATCGCAAGACGGTAAAAGCACTTTTTCTGAGCTGGTCACTGCCATTTCTCTCCGGCCCGGCCCCCCGCAAGTGATTACACTCCCGAGGGGTAAGCAATTCCCAAGGAATAAAATCAGTAAGTTCTGGAAAGCTTATGAAGCGAGGGCGTGTGGGCTTCCTCGGCCCAGGGGCCCAGGATCCCAGGAGGTCACACACCAGCTACTTGCGTGGGCTTTCTGAGCCCATTTCATCTCCCACTGACTTTAAAATGAATCATAAATTATATTAAAATCCACACCTACTCCTCAGTGCTGGTTTGACCATACACGTTACTACAGAAACTGGTGGAACCAGCTTCCCCCCCCAGTTCTGAAGAAGAATTCAAAATTAAGGGAAGGAGTCACTATATTGGATAAGTCCACACAAGATTATGGGACTTTTAATAATTTTCCTAGTCATTTCTGGAGGGTGAGAAGAACGGTAAAATCCACCAACAGGAACCAAAACTTAGTTCATTTAAAAGGAATCTTGGGAATTCCCTGGCGGTCCAGTGGTTAGGACTCCAAGCTTTCACTGCAGGGCCCCAGGTTCGATCCCTGGTCAGGGAACTAAGATTCCGCATGCCACTCGGCGGGGGTTGGAGGGGGAGGTACGAACTTCCAGTTATAAAATAAATAAGTCCTAGAAATGTAATGTACAGCATGGTGACTACAGTCGATAGCACTGTATCATACATTTGTAAGCTGCTAAGAGAGTTCTCATCAAAAAAGAAGCATTTTTAAAATAAATAAACAAATAAAAGGAATCTCGAGTGGATAAAAAACAGGGTGTGATGTCAGGTTCCTCCTCAAAATCCTCTCCTTTCCTTCAGGTTCCACACATCATTTCATTTGGAAAAGAGATGATTTCCTACTCTTGGCTTTATAATTTTTTAAGATGTACCGTCCCATTCAAATCACTGTAAATGTTCTCTCTGACATATTTCTGAGTTGAAGTGACTGACGAGAATTAGATGTTAAGAAGCTGTGCTATCCTCAAGAAAAAAGAAGTACCCTCAACCATGCTAAAACCAGTTCACGTCATTCTGGATGTTACTGGAACAGCCCCTGCAGAAGACGCGTCTGGAGCTCACGGGCGTTCGTCCCATGAGAGCCCCGGAGTCAATGATCCGGTGTCTGTGACACGTGACCGTGACCCCTGGGACCACAGGGCACGAGCTGGCAGGACCAGCTCCTCCCACCCAACCTGCTTCAGCAGACTTCTCTGCAGTTAAACCAACTTGCCAGAGTGTAACCTCTGCTCTCTTTTGCTATAACCAACACATGATCTGAACAACTGTCCCCCCCGCCATCAGAAAGGGAGTGCGTGAGAAGAGTGGGCCCCTCGGTCACAGAGGGCGGGCCTCTCACCCAGCTTCACACACCTCCCCCACCCCAGACTCGACACTGCATCCCCGCAAAAGCTCCCACAGCCAGAGGAAAAGCGGAAAAGTAGCTTCAGGCTGTGACTATAACCTGCAAATAAACCATGTAGCAAACTGTCCTATGATGTCACAACAGTAGAACTCTGAAGAAAGCCATGAGCCATTTCCAATGATTAGGAAGGCTGGTTAGAAATATGAAAAAATTTGTTTCAGATACAAAGTACATGAAAAAAAACAGAATCCAAGCCAAATAAGCCTTTCCTCTGTCCCCTGGACCCACTCGAGCTCCCAGTCTGTGTCTCTCAGGGAAGATGTGACGTCTCGTGCGGGACCTCCACGAGGGCCCGGGGGGCTGCGGGAGGAGACACAGGACAGCTGGGCATCTGGGTCATCCCTGCACTAGTTAGGACCACCCTCGAGCCAGGAAACACCTCGAGTTCCAAAAGAGAGCGAGGCCAGGAGGAGAGGGAGCAGGATTTCACGAGGGCCCTGGAGTGAGCGCCGCTCCCGGAGGGCAAGTGGAGGGATTACCTTGGTAGGTGTCCTCACAGTGAAGCCCTAGGCCAGACGGGACAAGGGACAAAACAAAACGAGGACCAAAGTGCAGAAAACACTGGGCTACCTGACTGCTTTCAATCCAGAAGAAATGTCTACTCCGTTAATAAAAGTGTATTCTTTTTAATCACTCCTCCCTTTTGCTAAAAGAAACCTAGCATCTCTTGGTTCATTTGCTTTCAAACTATCTGGAGTGCAACCTAATAAAAAATACATGTCAAACCACCACCCAATACACATATAACACATATTTTTCATCAAAATAAACATTTCTGAAAGTTCTGCAAAACACCCACCCTGAGTACATCTGGTACACTCTATTTTCTACTCAGTTAAAAGAAAGATGACAGTTTTGACCAACTAACTGGTTGCACTACCCACTAATGGACTGCACCCCCAACCAGAGAAACACGGTCCTACTTTGTCACTTTATGAAAAGCAGGCAAAAATCGAGGACAAGAGATTATATGCCTAATATTAAACAAAAATTCCATTTTCTGAGTGCAATGTCAAGCGGATTGTTTTCAGAGGCAATCCTAAAGAGAAAAGGATGGGGAGGAAGGGCCACAACACACAAGCAACCAATCACTTTCTGAGCCGTAACTCTTGGCTGCTTCTGCCTTCATCTGTTGTTTCGTTTTTAGCATCTTCACAGATCCCTGAAGACTGAACATCTGTGCAACACTTACCTGTTTTCTTCACGTCACAGACTGACTTCTTAACTTTGCCAGATTTCCAAATATAAATCAATTTCTTTCACAGACTACAAGAAAAGACTCCAGAGCAGTGGTCTCCAAACGGGGCTGCACGTTAAAATCAGCTGGGGGATTTGTTTGTAAAAATATCACCCTGGGCCCCATCCCGGATTAATCAACGGGGCCATGGACCAGCTAAGATTTTAAAGCCTCCTGGGATCACGGTGATGCTCTATATTTCGATGGGGAGGCTGGGTTAAACTACTGCTTGCACTGTCCTCAAAACTCATTAAGATCTGTGCATTTCACTAAGAAAAACTGTATATAAACACTGCACTCCATGTAATAATATGCAAGCTGAAATGTTTCAGAGCAAAGCTACTGATTTCAGCAAGTTATTCTGAAATGCCTTTAAAGAAATAGCTCAGGACTTCCCTGGTGGCGCAGTGGTTAAAGAATCCGCCTGCCAATGCAGGGGACACAGGTTTGAGCCCTGGTCTGGGAAGATCCCACGTGCTGCGGAGCAACTAAGCCCACATGCCACACTACTGAGCCCGTGTGCCACAACTACTGAAGCCCGCGCACCTACAGCCCGTGCTCCGCAGCAGGGGAGGCCACCGCAGTGAGAAGCCCGCGCACCGCAACTAAGAGTAGCCCCCGCTCGCCACAACTGGAGAAAGCCCGCGCGCAGCAACGAAGACCCAACACAGCCAAAAATAAATAAATAAATAAATTTAAAAGGGAGAAAAAAAAAAGAAATAGCTCATACTGTAGGATTCCCACTAGATGACATTCTGGAAGAGGCAAAACCTGCAAAAAGTGAACAGATCAGTGGCTGTCAGGGGTTGGGGGGGTGGGGAGAAAAGAACAGGTGCAGCACGGAAGACTTTTCAGGGCAGTAAAACCACTCTGTATGATACCCTAACGGTGGGTGCGCGTCTTATACATTTTTCTAAACCCACAGAATGCACACCACCAAGAGTGAACCCTAATGTAAACGCTGGACTCCGGGTGACAATAACGCATCCATGCCGGTTCATCAATTGTGACAAAGGTACCATCTGGGAGAGGGTGCTGATAATGGGGGAGGCTCTGGATGTGGCAGGGTGAGGCAGGAGCTATACGGGAAATCTCTGCGCCCTCTTTTAATTCTGCTGTGAACCTGAAACTGCTGTAAGAAAACTGTCTTTAAAAAAAACAAAAAAGGATAGACTGATGGATGGACAGGTGGATAAACTGTGAGAAAGCAAATATAATGAAACATTAGTTATAAAATCTAGGAGGTAGATAGGTATGGGTATTCATTTTATCGTTATTAACTTTTACGTAGGTTTCAATTTTTTCTTAATAAACTGTTGGGAGGAAAGCTCCCCCAGACGATTATATTCAGGCACTTCCTCTAAGTGTAGTAGTCCCCAGACCAGCCGCTTCCACGGCACCCAGTAACTTGCTAGAAACTCGGATTCTCCGTCCCACTCCAGGCTGACTGCACCAGGATCTGTGAGGCGGGACCCAGCCATCTGTGCCCAACAAGCACCCAGGGAAGGCAGGCGGCGGTGGGGACGGGGCCAGCGTGCTACACAGACCAGGCTCCAACCAAACCCCAGCAATGTCTAGACGGGGAAATGATGGGGGCCGTAATCTTAAATGTCACCAACTCTGGGTGTCTCCTCAGTTATTTCATGACAGCAAATTGAACCGATAATCTCCTAGCTCTTTGGTTCCACACGTTTCCTACGTGGAGTCCTAAATGTGCTCCTTTTGTGGTCTCACCACTGTCATTCTGTTTCACAACTTTCAACACAAGAGCAAACTGCCAAATCAACAAACAAGTAAGTGCTTCTTATTTCTCTTTCATTCTATATTAATCTGTACTTGCAAAAAAGAACTTACAGAGTCTAAGACAGAGGCCAGTTATTTGGTAAAAAGCTACATCTGACAAAAAATGGGGTTTTTTTTCAGATAAAATAAATAAAACTGGCTTTATCTTTAAGGAGTTCCACAATTACAATCAAAAGACAATCTCACTGACTATACAAGGTTCTTTATACTTCTGGATATTTTGAGATAACAGTGTTTGTTGAAATAATATTTTTTTCCCTAAATTCTCACAGGACCTTTAAAGTACACTCCACTGAGTTTTAGAGAAATAAATCCTTTCCTTTTTGAAAATGGCAGCTACACGAGTAAATGCTAAGTGTTCTACTTGCGTTTCTATAGATCATCCGCAGACTATTAAAACAGATAGCATTAAGCAAGTTATGAGAGGGTGGAACTGAATTCCTCCCCTATCTCATGTAGAGCAGGCCAAACAAATCATAAGAACATCCTGCTCTGTCCTATCTGGTTTAAGGAACATGTTCTATAATCCTATCCACGAAGGCCCTTTCATTCCAAAATAAAGTTATTTATGTTCTAAGTAAGACTTGAAGCCTTGATAATGGTGTATGAAAGTATCAGCCAGGCCAACTGCAGAGCAGAAAACTGAACAGAAAACTATTTACCAACAACCGGTAAAAACCCACAATTAACTCCAAGATGATTAGCTAATATTAGCTGATATTTAACTAAAGCTAATGGATTTTCAGTCAACAATAAAATCAAAGCTAAATGCAAAAGAGAATGGCTCATAAATTAGCTAATTACTGGCACTCCTCTGTGGCAGAGCACGCCTGTCTACCTGCCTACCTAACACAGACCGACTGACCTGTGATGGCCAAGTGATGGTTTCAAACCCGCTCTTCCTCAAAGGCAATTTTCATGGCAATTCCTCCAAAGTCCTTGAATCACCAGAAACAGACGCAAGCCCCAAAGACCCTTTAAAATTCTGAATCCTCACTCAGAGATAATAAAGCTGTTTCAAAACTCTGAAGTTTGCAAATCTCTCTAAGATACAAATCGATCTGCTTAATAGCTTCTCTCCACAGTCAAAGTGTAAGAGATGAAAAGGCGTTACCCCAGCCCGAGTCCAAGTCCATTCCCGCAGCAGCACCCAAACCCAAGGAAGCTGTGAAGCTGAGAAACAGCAGGACAAGGACTCCCCATGTGGGTCCCCGGACATGCAGGGGACTCGTGAAGACACTCGGCTTTTATCCAGGCTTCCACCAACAGAAACAGGAGGTGCCCGCCAAGAAACGGGCTCCGAGGAGCAGACAAGCTTGAGAGGGATGAGCCGAGTCCTGCAGGATGCCAAACGCCCCTGCATGAATGCCACACGACCGCAGGTGTCCGGGCTCCGCCCCGGATCATCCGCCACACAGGCCACCCACCCGCTCTCCTTTCACCCCAGCACTGTTGCGATGCTGACGTCGGCACAGGAGCCCCATGTGAGAAGATGTCTCTCCTCCTGTTATCTTGGAGACCTGAAGCCGCACGGCGATGGGCCGGCCCGTCCTGGCAGTGGTTAACAGATCCCAGGTGTGCGCGCAGAGGCCGAGGCAAAGGCCTGGACCCACGGAATCTGACTCAAGTCCATCTCAGGTGAGGTGAGCCCGGGGCCCACCTTACCATTTACCTTTTGTGACTACAGAATAAACACAACAGGCGAGCATAAATGGTTCCAAAAAAGTAAAACTTTTTTTTTTAGCTTACCTTTTAGCCTGGGAAACTTCAAACTCGCCATAGAAGTAGAGAGAGTAGGAGAATAAAGCCCCATGCCTCCAGCTTTAAAATCATCAAGACGCGCCCAAGCTGGCTTCATCTTTACTCTGACCCACCTCCTCCTTGCACTGGGCTATTCTGAAGTCAATCCCAGACATTGTTTCACATGCAAATACTTCACTATTTATAAGAAGCAAACGCTTCTGAAGTTAGTATTTCCCAAACCTGGCTGTGCAGTTATTTACACAGATTTATAAAAAATACCCACTTCTGGGCCTCAATGCATCAGCAGGTCTGGGTGGGGTCCTGGAATCTGTTTTGTAATCTCTCAGGGTCAATCTCCCACAGCTGGGAGAGAACCAGTCCTTAAGTTCTAGACCCAAAGCCGATTTCTGTTTCATTCCCTCCAAAGAGAGAATCTTTGGAATGTAGAAAACGTGGCAAAAATACCCAACCAAGAAACCAATTTAGACCTAAAACACTATCCAGAGCCCTCCTGCAAAGTGGAACCAGGTGCCCTAAATCTCACCTGCTAGTACTAGAGGTTTCAAAAAGGGCTGCCTTTTGAAAGCACTCCAAATGTTAGAGATAAATGGGCTCCGACGCTGGCCCACCCCTTCCTTTCGTAGAAAAGGAACCTGAAGCCCGAAGAGATGACATGACCAGCTCAAGACACTGATCCTATCACAGCAGCACTGAAGGAAATCCGACTTTGAGGCTCTGTCACTCTCTGACCTCAGGGCTTTGCCTGTTACCCGAGTCCTCCAGGACCGTCCCGGCGTCCAGAGCCTGCACTGCACACCAGAGGCACAGCACCGACACGGGTCCATTCCCGAGCACCACGGCCGTCACAGAGGCCATGATCGACTGGAACACATCCGGAGGTATCATCTCAAACGCAAGGGACGTGTCAGACATACAGAGACCATCGGAAGGACTGAAGATGCCTGGTCTAATGCTAAGGAGCCCTCGGGATACAGGAGTGAGGCCTCCATCACCTGGCCAGTCATCACTTGCCAGGGCAGAAGCTGCCGAGAAGAAAATATTGGCTGACATCTCCAACCGTGAGTGACATAAATGATGGTGGCCATGAGCTCTGGTCCCTGAGTCTGCAAGGGACAAGGACAGAGGACCGGCCAGACGCTGTGCTGGGGGAGGGGCTTCCTGAAGGCGGCAGGAGGAAGCACAGACTAGCCCAGCTCCTTCCGTTCCACCATCAGGCTTACCTGACGCCACCACGGCAATTTATGGTTTCTTCTCAACCTCTCCCGACAAAGTTGAGAGGACAAAACAAGGCTGGCAACAAAGAATTTAAAAGTAAGTAAGTCGTTAATGCTGTGAACCTTCAAAGAAAGATCATTGTTAAATTTCTTAATGTGAAGCCTGCAGCCTTGACCCACCGGGAGAGGGGCCTGGCACAGAAGCACACCAGCTACACGGGGCAGAGGCCGCCTCAGGCGTAACCTCGTGAAACAGAAACGGTGATTCTAGGAGTCCTCAGAGGCTGTGCAAAAAGCAGATCATAATCTGCTTGATCCACATTCTGCGCTTATCCAAAGCCTATTTTCTTACCTCTGCTGTATACAACTAGACACCTTCAGTAATTCTCTCCTATGTTTACTACAAGTATTTACAAGAAAACACTACTAGTGTATTAGTTTATACAAGATGTTTGTATTATATGCAAAAAATGTGGGGAAACATCCTGAAATAAGACGTGTATACTTCCACCACAGTGTCAGTGCTTAGTACACGCAAGGTCAACTCCACCAAGAATGATTCTGCAGATCGCAGAGGACGTGGGCAGGAAATAGGTGATTCTGAAACCCTTTGAGTCCTGAGCTTCCATGGCCTCTTCCTCCAAAACCAGTACAGGCATCCCCTGGGAAATGCCCTCTGATAAAGGTATATATAAAGTCGCACCTATGAGAAGTCCATACAAACCACAAAAATTAACAACAAACTCCCAAAGGAAGAAACTCCAATGTAACACGGAGTTGAAAACTTTAAACCGGTCAGAAAATTAACAGTAATTCATGATCTTGCCATCCAGGGGATTGGGGGCGCGGGGGTGGTGAAAGGGGGAAAAAAGCAGACTTTAATTTACCTTTTTCTTTCAGACTAGCGAAGCAGCAAATTTCCACAATCAACTGAACCTGTGTTCCCCCAAACTGAGTTATGAAAAACGATGCTTAGTAAAGGGAACAACAAGGGGAGGAAAAGGCACAAAGGACTTCCAAATCCAACAGCCAGCAGAGCGAGCCCAGGGCGGAAACGGACCAATTCCCGCAGCCGGTGTGGACCAAGACCCTCAGCTTAGAACTGGACGTTCCTCAGGATAACCTAGGAGCGTTGACAAACCACCCCGCCCAGGCGGCACCCCCAGGACAGGCCAGCTTGAGTCCCTGGGGATTCGGCACAGTTGTCGGGTGTGTAGGCTCCCAGGTGACCGCCACATGCAGGCCAGGCCGGGACCCGCGGCTTCACGGCGAGGATCAGAAGCTCCACAACGCAGTCCCAAGGAGCGCGAGGGTGAGAACGGGAGCCCACGGCCTTTGCTTCAGACTCCCCACGGCGGCGGCCTTGCCCTGCTGCAAACCAGGGTCAGGGCTTCGAGGCAAGAAGGTCCCGTTAGGATGCAGAAAACAAACTTATGGTTACCAGGGGATGGGGGAGGGAGGGATAAATTGGGAGACTGGGATTGACATATACACACTACTATATATAAAATAGTTAACTAATAAGAGCCTGTTGTAGGGCACAGGGAACTCTACTCAATACTCTGTAATGGCCTATATGGGAAAAGAATCTAAAAAGAAAAAAGAGGGGATATACGTGTATGTATAACTAATTCACTTTGCTAGACACCTGAAACGAACACAACATTGTACATCAACTATATGCCAATAAAAAGTTTTTAAATAAATAAACACATAAGAATACCTTAATTAAAAGAAAAAAAAAGAAGGTGGTCTCGTTAGGACCTCTGTGTAGCAGGTGCAGCTGGAGTTAGGGAATGAACTAGCCAGAGAAGCTGCCATGAGCTGGAGTTAGACCTCCTGTCTTGCTGACTTTGAGTTTTGAGGGAAGAGCAGAGCAGAGGGGCTCTGCCCGCTGGGCACCTGCCGGGGGAAGCGGGAGGAAAGCACCCCGCAGCTTCACAACAACCCGTACTCTATGTGAATTACCACAAAAAAACAAACGCAACCTGCCACCACCATCCTTAACACACCAGAGACATTCCCATACACATCGCCTCCCGGCGCCTTTCTCCACGCAGCCAGCCCGCCCCCGGAGCACGAAGTCCAGGCAGCCTCCCCTCTCCGACACCGACACGGAGGAAAACAACGCACCTCTCCCACACCACCGCGCAGAAGCAGGGTCTGGATTCTCAAGGCTGCGTTAGGGGTTACCTTTCTCTCAGGGCCTCCCATGAAATAGTGACAATTTAGGTTTTCCTCTTTTTTGTTTTTTAACCGTAGAGCCTACTGACATGTTTTAAGGTGGAAATTAAATTTCAAAAGCATGTCTGTAAGATGGGAGTGTTACTTGTCTACTGTTTAGATGGCTGGGAGAGCTGAACTCATGGTAGGAAAGCTCCAATGATTAGCGCTAAAGGCAACCCAGCTGGAGTACAGAGCTTTCAAAGGACGGAATTTTAAATATGGTTTTTATTAATGTGACGCATAGAAAAATTGAGTATTAAAAATATTGTTCTCTAAAGACCGGCCTGATGCAACACACTGCAAAACAGCATATTAATTCTGCCAAAACCAGAAATTCCGCAATAATTCCACTTGCTTTCCAAATTAAAGCCTAAAACAGACAAATCTAGTAATTATTCTCACATTAAGCAAACAGTAACAAAAGGTGACTGAAGTAATTAGCTTGAATATCTGAACTTTCAGGAAGCACCATTTGAAAGGCAAAGGAACATGACAAAAAGCACCATGTTTATCACAGTGCCGGCACCTAACAGTCACGGGGTAAAAGCGTATTTTTTTTTAAATGAGTAAGAGGAGAGAAAGCGAGAGTGTCAACAGGTCATTTTAGGCAAAAACGTCAAAGCCCTTTTGGCAATCTCCTCCAAGGCTGGTTCACCTCGTAAGTAAGCCACTGTTCCCTCCAGCTCTCTGGGTCCTTTGGGGGTTTTCTGGGCAAATGAGGGAGGGGGAACTAGAGGTTCTCTCCAGTTCTTTCCAGAACGACCATCCTATGATTCTGAGACATCAACATAAAAACCACTGGCCTCACCCACTAGCCCCACAAAAGACACACACTTAAGGACAACTGTGCCTCACGTCTCTCCGCCCACACCCACTTCTTCCCTCGCTCCCTCCTGCACAGCCCTGACTCCACACCTCCAGGCGGTACCCACCCTCCATGCGGCAGCCCCGCTTCCAGAGCTGCTCGCTCGCAGCCAGGGCTGTGAATGTTCCTATTTCAACAGGGACGCTGTCTACTGCCTGCTTCCCAATTCTGCAAGAGAGAAGGTGATCAAGAACCAAAAAGCGAGTCTCTCCCGAGTTCTCCACTTGATGAGATTCACACCTGCCTCCCTGCCCTGCAACCCCAACTCAAAGCCCACCTGCCGTCCGGCAGGCCTGCGCTGGGGTCTGCAGCCCCCCCAGGGCGCCGTGCCGGCAGGGTCTACTTCGCTGGAAACCTGCACCGGGCTCGGCGGCGGTGCCCAGCCCCCGAGCCTCTCCGCAACCGCCTCACCCAGGAACTCAGCTCATTCCTTCACCCTCTGAAACACTTCCTGTTGTACCACGAAGTGTGCTGCAAACTGAAACGGAATGAGAATCACGTCACCATATCACCAAACGGGGGGAGTGGGGAGGGAGAGCGCCCCACTGCACTGCTTTCAATCCAGACAGAGAGAGAGAGAAAGCACCCGGGGTGGGGAGTCGGGGGGGCCCCAGCTCTCTGGGACCCTAGTCCAGACCAGGCCACAAGGCCCCTCACTGCTCACCTGTCACCTGCGGGGTTGGGCTACGGAATCCCTAGAAGCCTTCCCTACATCCACATCCTGTGACACTCAGAGCAACTAGGATCCCACCGGCATGCTATGGTCGCTTTACAAAATCATGGACCCAAGTAACACCTGACACCACACAGACCCAACGTAACCCCGGCCCGACTAAGCCACCCTAACAGCTGTGCTCCAACGTAGTGTCTAAATCAGCTGCCAACCACCGCCACTTCCTGGAACCTCTTACTAGGTCCTTACTATCCCAAGTGTGAAGCTGCTGTAGCATCACCAGGAAGCATGTTAGAAACGTAGACTCTCAGGCCCCATCACAGACCCGCGGAACGACCATCTACACGTTAACAAGCTCCCCAGTTGATTCAATCAAGTGCACAGTGAAGGCTGAAAAGCACCAAATGAGGCACAGAAAACTGTGGGGAAAGGAAACCTTCAGGGCAGCAACGTCTGCCCTCCTCTGTCCCTCGATCCCACCCCTACTCCCACCCACCCCTCTTCCCAGCATCACCCAGGGCCCCAAGCCCTCCCGCCTGGTCACACCTATCGACCCAACCTGCCAATACCCTGGGAAACAGTCTGGCAAACGGGTAAAGTGCTAGACTTAAGTCAAGACTGCAAGGCCTTAAAGCCCAGTTTCTCCACTGCCCACTAGCTATGTCACTATAGACAAGTTACTCAACCTCACAAATTACTCATATGTGACGTAAGGATAAAAATGAGTAAACACATATACAAAAACCTCATGGAGTCAGTACTCAAGATAGCTATTATTTTTTAACACACTGTCAAGATGTCACCTCTCTTTACTAATTCAAATAAATCATTTTGGTTCCAAAACTCCCACAAATCCGTCCAGCCTGCAATGTCAGCATTTTTTCTCTTGTGAGTCTCCACCTGTCCATTTCCATTAATGTATACGATCACCTTACTGTATCAAAGGCTAATGAGTCCTCACTGAGCTTAGCACATCCTGATTCTTTTCTAAAGCCACCAAAATCAGTTTGCGTAATACCATCAGCTCTCAAACACTGCAGAAGGCGTACCCCAGACACTCCCCACGTGTCTGACCCACTGAAGTGAAAAATCAATTCACGCAAAGAAATTAAGCATCATAGTAAGAGAGTCTTAACCTCAGGCACTTAACCCTCAAATCCCACCATTTGTTTTATTCTTCCTAAGAACTGAACTCATCTTCAAACTTCATCTTCTGACATGTAAACATCAGACACAATCTGGTTCGTTTACCTGTAGATGGATCTCACTTCCCCTTCATAATCAGCATTTTGGGGAAGGAAGTAAACTTCACTTACTCTCCTAAACAGCCAATGAGAAGCCTGCCAACTACAAGCTGGGGATGCATGACTTCCTCCAGGCCCGACTCTCATTTCCTGTTGAGCTAAGAAAAGCAGGTCTAGTGTTGCCACACATGAATCGAGGCATTTGAGCCCCTAAAACCATAGCCAACGTAGGACTTACTTATCCCTTTCCTATTATCATCCCATCCAAACACACAGATAAAAAAATCCTAACTCCCAGCTGTAAAACAGGACATGTGGTAACACTGCAATTAATGGGTGATGAGACTTTTTGGTAAAATGAAGATATTAAAAAGGTCAGCGTTCTCTCTCCATCTCAATGCCGAAAAATGGAATCTTCCACAATATCCAAAACCTTTTGACTCTTCCTTAATGAAGGACAAAGGGAAGAGAAAGAGAGAACTGAAATGACAGAGAAAACAACAGGGCACTTATAAGAAGTTTGCCAGCCGCAGCCCCTGGTGAGCTGACCGCAGCTGCCTGAGGGGCCTGAGGGGCCTGAGGGGCTGGAGGAGAGACCGGCAGAAGAACCACCGTGCAGAGCCTGGTCCAGCCCCAGGTGCTGGCCCTCAGAATCCTGAGCACATAGAATGACGGTTGCTTTAAGCCACTAAGTTTCAGGGGCGGCCTGTTACCCAGTAAAGGCGACTGAAAGAGGCATTTTTCACCACCTGAGATATTTATTTTCTGTCTTCTTAAACTCCATGAAAGCATGGACTGTGTCTTTTTTGCCAATTCTGTATCTCCATGCTCTAGAACAGAGTCTGCAGTGACATGGGGGTTGGATATGCTACATAACTGAATAGAAGACCACATGTACTTCTTAGATTTAAAAAATGAAATTCCTAAGTTATTAGTTAATAAACCATTAGTACGTACGAGCACAAAGTTATTTCCTTCTAAGAGGAAATGTGGACACACAAAGAGGCACCAGGGAGGCACCCACACGAAGAAAGACCATGCGAGGGCAGAGCCAGACAGCAGAAACCAAACCTACCAACACCATGATCTTGGACTTCTAGCCTCTAGAACCATGAGAAAACAAATGTCTGTTGTTTAAGCCACCAAGTCCATGGCATTTTCATATGGGACCCCAAGCAAACGAGTACAGGTATGGAGTTCACTTACATTTCTTCTTATGGTTCTCGTGGCCCCGTATTTCTATCACATTCTCTGAAAAATGACAAAATTACTGAGGAATTCCTATAGAAGAAATGTTGGATGGCAAGTAATTTTTCAAACTGATTTTTAACTAGGAGGAGGGGTTCTGGTCCCATCTATGTGACTGACGAGGCCTCTGATTTGGGGAGGGGTCTGGAGTCTCTTAGGACAAATCTTAGATCCATTCTTTTACCAAAGTTTGAAATAGATAATCTTCAAGCCTCCTTAGAGCCCTAACATTCAACAAGTACGTGTGGAAATAATTGTCAGAATGGTCAAATGAACTCCACAAATGATTTTTAAAGGAGTTTTGAGACTTCCCTGGTGGCGCAGTGGTTAATAATCCGCCTGCCAGTTCAGGGGACACGGGTTTGAGCCCTGGTCCGGGACGACCCCACATGCCATGGAGCAGCTAAGCCCATGCGCCACAACTACGGAGCCTGCACTCTACAGCCCACGAGCCACAACTACTGAGCCCGCGTGCCACAACTACTGAAGCCCACACGCCTAGAGCCCGTGCTCCGCAACAAGAGAAGCCAATGCAATGAGAAGCCCGTGCACCGCAACGAAGAGTAGCCCCCACTCGCTGCAACTAGAGGAAGCCCGCGTGCAGCAATGAAGACCCAATGCAGCCAAAAATTAATTAATTAATTTTTTTTAAAGGAGTTTTAATTCCCATTCTTATTCAGGGTTGGCTGATATCAGTGATGAACTTCACAGGAAGCATAGTTTTCCCACAGTTTGCTGATGAAAGCAGAGTTCGTACAATTAGTTACAGAAGACAGTTGTGGAATATATTTCTTATAGTCTTTTGCAGGGAGAGGGGCTTTCTTGAGAGGGTTCTTTCTTCAAAGAACCTCATTTGAAACATACGATAATTATGCCCCTTAAGTATAAACACGTTGCAGAGAGATGGCCTAACTTTCTCAGAGTTAAAGTTTGTTTCTCAACAGTTTCTTCACAAGTAGAGGAAATGTATTTTAGCAAAAGCTTCCTTCCCTGTAATTTAGTCTGAGCAGGTTACTCAGGTGAAACCTATGTTCTGGGTAGTTCCTCTTCTGCTAATATTTAGAAACAAGCAGTTTTAAAAGTTAAATAAAAACTATGTTTTGAGAGTATACAAATAATAAGTGTTGAACTAAATCTGACAAGACCATTATTTAACGTTCACGTAGTGCCATCAGATTTGCAACGTGCCTTGAAGTCACTGTGGTTTCTAAGAGCATCACCCTGGGATGGACTTGAGATTTATCTGCATCGTATGAGTGAGGCTCCTAAAGATATTCAACAACCTGCTCTGTCCCAAGGCCAGCTGAGTTTCAATGTAATTGCAATGAAAATCTCCTTGGCTATTTGTCACTTCTGGTGAAAGAGGTAGGAACTTTTTCATTTATCATTGTCAAACTGAAATATTGGGCTCACAATGCACGTCTTTCCTCCTAGATGAAATATTTTAAGCATACCAAAGACTTTGGTTTAACAGAAATTTTTGATTAATCAACACTTGAGGTTCAAGGCAAGCTATTTTTTAGTGGTTCGGAGCCAGGGTCTTTGATCTTCATTAAGAAACATATTTCTTTATACTTCTCTGATAATGATGGTATGTTATCTAGGTATGTAATTTGTACGTATTCTGGAATAGACTTTTTACAGTGAAAATTCCATACGAAATGATAAAATAATCTAGGTAGAGTTGCTTCATATCTAGATAGCTTGACTCGGTTCCATCTCCTTACGTGGTTTACAAATTATTCCTTAATGCATTTGCAAGAGGAAGAGGAATCGAGACTTTCTAGATTTGTTCTCTCACAAACACAGCAGGGTGGCAGTCGGGGTTGGGGGTCTACCATCTGTGTGATATGGACATGTGTATGAAGACATTAGTCTGCAAAACAGTAAATCTTTCATCATGAGAGGAGTAAGTCCCAATTCACAAAGCTTGTGTCAAGTGCCAAAAAAGTGTCTTGAAAGTATGTGCCAGGGTCAGTCATTAGTAAAAAGATTAGCAAAATCAGCAGGTCCTTTTGAAGAACAAATTTGGAGAACTCACTCTTCCCAATTTCCAAACTTCCCGCAAATCTATAGTAATCAAGACAGTGTATGGGCTTCCCTGGTGGCACAGTTGTTAAGAATCTGCCTGCCAATGCAGGGGACACGGGTTCAAGCCCTGGTCCGGAAAGATCGCACATGCCGCGGAGCAACTAAGCCCATGCACCATAACTACTGAGTCCGCATGCCACAACTACTGAAGCCCACGTGCCTAGAGCCCATGCTCCGCAACAAGAGAAGCCACCGCGATGAGAAGCCCGTGCACCACCACAAAGAGTAGCCCCCACTCGCCGCAACTAGAGAAAGCCCACGCGCAGCAATGAAGACCCAACACAGCCAAAAATAAATATAAATAAAATAAATTTTAAAATATGTTAAGAAAAAAGACAGTGTGGTACTAGCATAGGATAAATACTGAGATCAGTGGAATAGAATTTAGAGTCCAGAAATTTAAGAAAGAAAAAGAAAAAAAAAAAGAGTTCAGAAACGCTCACATTTAAGGTCAATTGGTTTCTGGCAAGTGTACCAAAACAACTAAGTGGGAACGGAATGGTCCTCTCAACAAACAGTGCTGGGCCACTGAATATCCACATGCAAATGAATGGAGCTGCACCCCTACTTCACATTTTACACAAAAATTAACTCAAAATGGATCAAAGAGCTAAACATAAGACCTAAAACTTTAAAATTTAAAAGAAAAACAAAGGAGTAAATCTTCATAACCTTGGCTTAGGCAGTAGTTTCTTAGATATGACACCAAAAGCACAAGCAACAAAAGAAATAAACTGAACTTTATCAAAATTTAAAACTTCTGTGCTCTAAGTACACCATCAAGAAAGTGAAAAGTCAACTCAAAAGAATGGGAGAAAATTTTTGCAAGTCATACATCTGGCAGAAGACTTGTATCTAGAATACATAAAGAACTTTTACAACTCAAAAAGTTTAAAAAACAAATAACACAATTAAAAATGTGCAAAGGATCTGAATACCATTTCTCCAAAGATATTCAAATGACCAGCAAGCATATGAAAAGATGCTCAACATCATTAGTCATCAGAGAAAAGCAATCAAAACCACTAAAATGAGATACAACTAGGTTGGCTGTAATTTTAAAAAGACAGGTAATTACAAGTATTGGCAAGGAGGTGGAGAAACCAAATCCTTCATATACTGCTGGTGGGAATGTAAAATGGTCCAGCTGCTTTGGAAAACAGTTTAGCAGTTCCTCCAAAGGAACTGAGTTCCTTTGCCATTACCACATGATAGTAGAAGTAATTCTACTCCTAGATATACATCCAAGAGAAATGAAAATACAGTCTATACAAAAACTTGTATGCAAATGTTCATAGCAGCATCATTCCTACTAGTCCAAAAGTAGAAACAATCCACCTGCCCATCAACTGAATAACAGGTAAAATCAGTATATCCATTCAATGGAATACTATTCTGCAACAAAAAGAAATGAAGCACCAATACATACTACAACATGGATGAACCTAGAACACATGCTAAGCGTTCACAGAACACAAACTGTTTGATTCCATTTACATGAAAGGTCCAGAATTGGTAAATCTATAGAGATAGAAAGTAGATTAGTAGTAGCCTAGGGCTGAGGTGGGGGAAGGGAGAAAGGTAGCGATAGGAGGACTGGGATATGCAGTTTCTTCTCTGGAGCAACAAACATGTCCTAAAATGTGGCTATGACTGCGTAACTCTGGGAATATACTAAAAGCCATTGAATTCGACACCTTAAATAGGTGAATAGTGTGGTGTCTGAATTATGTCTCAATAAATCTTTTTTTTTTTAAGTGGCGTTTTTGAAATCCAAGGTTGTTCTCCTCTTACTCACTACTATTCCCATCAAAGAAGTGGGGCGGGGTTGTTTTCAGTCTGTCATGTTGCTGATGCCTCCTAATGAATGAATGGTGAATAAAGAGACAGAGTGGACATACCACTGAACATCTACTTCTGGCCAAGATGCTCTCAACGGGGACTGGATATACCTTTGCACTTGAAACAACCAAAACAAACCCATACAAAATTTACGAAACAAAGGTTTTCAAGAAACTAGACATCAAGCAATGAAGAACAGTGATCCCTGAGGTAAGAAACAAATGAGGTGAGGCATACAACTGCCTGAACTTACTCCCTTTACAAAGTTTTTGGGCACGGCACAGGGAGAGGAAACCCAAGCAGAGCTCAGCAGACTCCCTTAGTTGAGGAGCAGGAGCTAAGAGTCCAGGTAAACCTAGGCAGCTAGAGTTCCAGTGAGAACACCAGAAGTGAGAGCTGCACAAAGAGAAGAGCTGCCAGGCTCTGCAAAGGGTCCCCTGCATATTCATCCAAGGGATGATCAGCACATGCAAAGGAAAACTACCAAGGCTGGGGGGAAAACACATTCAAAAGCATTAGAAGGAACAGTGCAAGTGCTCACACAGGGATGGAAACAGTGCCTGTTCCCACTAAACAAATGGAAAAACTCATACATCAGAGGGAATTGAGAACTCAGAGAGGTCTTGCCTGAGCAGTGGGATATAACTAGCATTAGACTGAGCACTGATCCACATCTCCTTAACAAAAACCATAAAAGCAAGACACAAAAGGATCAAATTATTTCCATGTAACTTAACTGCACCCCAGAACAAAGCTCAAGAATACTTATAGGAAGCACCCAACAAGATAAAATGCATGTCTCACATCCACGCAAAGATTACCAGACAGGAAAACATAACCAAGAGTGACGACGATCCATCGAAACCCACCCAGCACTGGCATAGATACTAAAATTATAGGCAAGGACACTAAACCAGCTATTGTAACTGTATTCATATGTTCAAAAGTAGAGATCCAGAAAATATTTTTAAAACACCCAAATCTTCTAGAGATGCAAATACAACATCAGAGATGAAAAATACATGGGATGGGATTAATGGCAGAGTCAACAATGAAAAAGAAAGATAAGTTAACACGAACGCATAGCAAAAGAAACTAACCAAAATGAAGCACAAAAAGAAAAAAAAAAAAAAAAAAGATACATCAGTGAGACAGCTTCAAGTAGCTTAATAAACATTCAATGGGAGTCCCCAAGACTAAGAAGGGGGAAGAGAAGTGAGGGGGGAAGAAAAAAAAGAATTGAAGAAACAGTGGCCAAAAGGCTTCCAAATTTTATGAAACTTCTAAACGCACAGATCCAAGAAGCTCCCAAACCCCAAGCACAAGCAACGTGAAGAGAAGTACACCAGGGCACATCATAATCAAATTGCTCAAAACCAGGGATAAACGGAGACTCTTAAAAGCAGTCAGAAGAAGGAAAAAAAAAAAAACAGACATGTGAAAAGGAACAAAATAAGGACAGCAAATTTCTCAGTAGAAACAATTCAAGTGAGACAACAGTGGAGTAACATCTCTAAGATAAGGGGAAAAAACAGCAACCTAGAATTCTATACTCAGCAAAAATATCTTTCAAAAACAAAAGCACAAAAATTTTCAGACATACGAAAACTGAAAGAATTCATCACCCAGCAGAACTGTACTACGAAAAATAACATAAGTCCTTCAGGCAGAAGGAAAATGGTACCTGATAGAAATATGGATTTACACCAGGAATGCAAAGCACCAGAAATGCTAACAACCACATAGGTACATGTATTAGGGTTTTTTCTTACTTATTTATATCTTTTTAAAAGATAGCTGACTGAGCAAAAATAGCACCAATATATTTTGAGATTTATAACATATATAAAAGTAAAATATATAACAAAATACTATAAGGCCAGGTAGGGAGAAACAGAAGTGATACTACTGCAATGTTCTTATATTACATGTGAAGTATTTACCATTTGAAGGTAAACTGTGATAGGTTACAAGTGTGTACTATAAACCCTAAAGTAATGTATGAAACAATAAAGTGGAAGTTACAGCTAATAAGCCAGAAAATGGAATCACAAAAAAACACTCAAGGGCTTCCCTGGTGGTGCAGTGGTTGAGAATCTGCCTGCCAATGCAGGGGGCACGGGTTCGAGCCCTGGTCTGGGAGGATCCCACATGCCGCGGAGCAACTGGGCCCATGAGCCACAATTACTGAGCCTGCGCGTCTGGAGCCTGTGCTCCGCAACAAGAGAGGCCGCGACAGTGAGAGGCCCGTGCACTGCGAGGAAGAGTGGCCCCCGCTTGCCGCAACTAGAGAAAGCCCTCGCACAGAAACGGAGACCCAACGCAGCCATAAATAATAAATAAAATAAAAAATAAAAACACTCAATTATTTAATTCAAAAGAAAGAAAAAAGGGAAAAAGACAAACTACCAAAGAGACAAAGTCCTCAGTAGAAAGAGCCAGAAAGAAATGAAAGAAGAAAGGTCAAGGAAAAAAATCAACATCCTATGTAAAATTTAGCATTTTAAATCACTTTTTTCATATAATAAGTAAAAAAGAGAATATATATTTTCAGCTAATTGAGTAGCAAACTGATGAAATGTCTGATTCAACCTTGGGGTTGATGACTGACAGAGGCCTTGTTTAAACAAAATAAAACAAAATTTTTTTCACATTTTGATGGCTGGCATTAGCAATTAAAAAGGTCTTTTTCCAGTGTGATTAGAGAAAGGTTAGAAATATTTCACTCGATATTAAATTTTTTTCAAAAAAGCCCACAAGACCATTTTACTCAGTAAGCTCGGGAAAAGAAAATCATCTTTTATCTGTAGTATCAAAAAGCAAATACACAGCACCTAAAAAAAAAAAAGCAAAACCTCATCTTTGAAATCATTTCCTTGTATAACCTGAACTCCAGAAACTTATTAAAAGCTATCTGAGTATCCTAAGGCTGTCTGTACACCAGCGTTCCCATTTCACAGAGGCCGCCTGCAGCCCTAAGGTCGGGGGTCCGGCGGCTAACCATCCCGCCACGTGTCCCCCCCTCTCTGGGCCATCCATCGCCAAGTATGAGCACCACGTGTTGCTCACAGGACGCCCTGAGGTTTGATGGGAGCGCCCTCCCCACCCTACTCTCTATGGGGATGCTGAGGGTGCTCGACCAAGAGCTGCTAACTCCCAACTCAGGACAGACCGGACGCCACACCAGCAGCAGACAAAGGATGCAAGGCCTGCCAAGAGACAGACGCTCCAGGCAGCTGAAAGGGGCAGGCAATTACCATAATCAGTGGAACACACCTCTCCTATCTCTACTCAGAGTTCTATTAACCAAGACGATGAGTCATCAGCTGCACGCTCCTCACCCATCTCGGCCTCAGCCAGAGACTCTGAACTTAAACCATAAAGCTTCACTGTGTACCACGTGTCTCCTGTACCAGGTCCAGCTTAGCTATCCACTCCCACGGGCCCCGCTCTTCCCCACCTGCAACATCCTCCTCCTCAAACTACGTGCTGCACAAGGCACGCGCTGGCCGCTCTTCTTGCCCACTGCCACCAGCAAGGAGCCTCGAGGGGGGCCCGGCACACACCGCGTCCGCAGTGAGCTCCGGAGTAACAGAGTGCCGCCTAGCAGAGCAGGCTCAGCTCTCTCACAAACAGCGACACACAAACCGGATACGAAGCCCCCAAGTCACTAAAGAGTAAAGAGCTGAACATTCCCAAGGCTTTTCTGGCAACTAAGGGAAGGAGCAACAAGAACGGATGGGGAGCACATAGACACGCGGAGAGGCCAAGTTCAAACAGGAGAGGCCCTAGAACTGCAGGCAGGCCCCCGCAGGTGAGTGAACACGCTCAGTGAACCCCGCGCCCCTGAGCCATCCGCAGCCCCAGGCCATCCTCACTGCCTGACTTGGGATCCCAATAACTCCCATGTCCCTTGGATGCACAACCCCGACTTGGGTAATAGTCTTTGACTTGAGATCTCCAAACTGAATAGTCAGCAAAACTACACCGCAACTACATAGAGGGTCCCAGAGTTACTGATGGGGCAACGGTTCTGGCTGTCAACAGTATTCAGTTAGTATCATAAACAGGTAAGACTATAGCTCTAAGTATAAGAATTTTCCAAAAGTATACTAATATTAAATTTAGATTTGATCTGAATGCATTGAAGCCCCCAATAAAAGATATGATGAATGGGGAGATTGGGATTGACATGTATACACTAACATGTATAAAATGGATAACTAATAAGAACCTGCTGTATACAAAAATAAATAAAATAAAATTCAAAAAAAAAAAGTTCTTTAGAATGCAAGATGAAAAAAATACTGTAAAAGGTACACCTGAAGAAAATCAAATAAGCAACTGTATTCCCCCATGTAACGCAACAAATCATTTATTTAACTTGGTATACGTCCTTCTGACCAAAGATAATAGATTTTGTTATGTTTTTTCAAATCCTGGTGAGTCAATAGCTTCTGTCTGAGATAAAGGAAAACTCCAGTCTTTAGTATCACATGGCAAAGGGCTGGCTATTGACAATGGAATCCCCCAATAAAATGTGAGAAGGAAAAACCGGTTTGGTCTAGTTCCTGATACCAATGACCTCACTGATAGTGAACAGTTTGTCTTTACGGCCATAAGAAACTGTTTTCATGTTTAAAGAAATGACCTAAATGCAGTGATGACTAATACTGAGAGTGGGGAAGGTAAAGGTTTCAGGGAAGCAGAGACAGGCGGCCGGGTCATCAGAACCAGGAGGTGTTGAGTTATACTGACGAGAAAGGGGTAGACCCAAGCAGACAAATGTCCCCTCTCTTCTCCTTGTATGTAAGGCTCCCAGGTGCAGCTCCTCTGAAAGCATCTGAGATGCCAGGCCCAAACACCTGCTGCAGGCACTCCTCCCAACAGCCAAAACCTAGAAATAACTGTGACGTCTATCAGCTGGCGAACTGGTGGACAAAACACAGCCCGCCCATACCCTGGACACCATCCAGACATGAAAAGGAACAAACGACCACGCTCAGCGGCATGAACGGACCTCAGAGGCATTATGCAAAGTGAAAGGAATCATACACCAGCGACCACACGTGGCATGATTTTATTTATATGCAATGTTCAAAAAAGGCAAATTTACAGAGACAGAAAATAGCCGGGTGGTTGTCTGAAGCTCTGGGATGGAACAGGGGTTCACTGCGAGAGGGTAGGAGGGATCTTGCTGGGGCGATGGAAGTGCTGAACGCTGATCTGTGGGGACAGTTGTGCCACTCAGCACATCTACTAAAAACCCCTGAAATGCAGGCTTGAGGCGGGTGAATCCCATGATATATAAAATACACCTCAATAAAGCTGTTTAAAAGAACAAACCTGCCGAACAAACTTCCGTGTCTCCTGGAGGCTGGTGTGGAGCGGCGGCGAGCCTGGGGACGCCCACCCGGCACGCCCGCACGGCCCCCGCCCCTGGGTTGCGTCTCCCACTTTAAGTATCAGCACTAAGGCACTGTTCCACTCCTGTTTTCGTTTCTGTTGCTGGCATTGCTGTTTTCGTGGTTACTGCTCCAGATGAAAAGTAGCCCACACCTGAGCAAAACCACAGGTGTGAAATCAAAGACGCAACCTCTAGTTGACTCCTGGTCCGGGGCACTGATCACATGAGTCACAGGGGTTCATTCCCATAAAAATGAGTATAAGGTAAACAGAAGCATAAAGAGATCAAGGGGAAGAGACGACGGCACAGATTGTTACTATCAGGTTTTGACCGCTGAAATATGGATGGAGCAGGGACTTCCCTGGCGGTCCAGCAGTTAAGACTCCACGCTTCCACTGCAGGGGGCACGGGTTTGACCCTGGTCGGGGAATTAAGATCCTGCAGGCGGCAAGGTGCGGCCAAAAGAAAATAAATAATAAAATGAAATGCCAGGAAAAAAACTACTTTAAAAAAAATGGAGGGACTTCCCTGGTGGCGCAGCGGTTAAGACTCCGCGCTCCCAATGCAGGGGCCCCGGGTTCGATCCCTGGTAAGGAAACTAGATCCCACACGCGTGCCGCAACTAAGAGTTTGCATGCCCTAACTAAGGAGCCCATGTGCCTCAACTAAGGAGCCGACCTGCCGCAACTAAGACACGGTGTAACCAAATAAATAAATAAATAAATAATTTTTTAAATGGATGGAGCAAAGAGAAAAAAGTTATAATCTAAGTGCCCACTGAGGGGACACCAAAAGTGAGGCAATTTGCACAGAACCCTGAGGAGATCCTCATTTGGAAGCAACTGATACCAAACAAAGTATGAGGTTAAAATCAGGAGAGGGGACACTTAGTGGCACAGTGCCCCAGGCCCCCTTTCTCTACCTCACAGTCTGGCGGCCGCCCCACGTCACTCCACACCACTAGGAGACCAGAGGTTCAGGCCCTGAAGAAGCTGAAGGAGAAATGCTCCAGATGTGATGACAGAGGAGGGAAAGCGGCAGGCCACAGGGCTGCAAAGCTAAGATATCAGACGGTACATCTCCAGCCTCCTTCCTCCACCTGAGCCCCACAGGCCAATAAACACATGCACGGCCCCTAAGCAGGAAAAGCTTCTGGGAGTTCTTCTTAGAGAAACCCCAAAGAAAAGCCCTTCAGATGTTCAGCAGTGGGGTTCCCCATCCACGAGAATATACTGGGCCCACCTGCACCCCCTAAACTGAATTATCAGCAGTCAGCAGCCTCCAAGTAACTGCTGGTGTCTCAGTCAAATATGAGCAGAGTCACCCACCTCCAAGGATTTAAGGACAATCTTCAGCGTTAAAGACAAAGACCCCGGACTTCCCTGGCGGTCCAGTGGTTAGGACTCGAGGCTTTCACTGCCGAGGGCCCAGGTTCGATCCCTGGTTGGGGAACTAAGATCCCGCATGCCACATGGCATGGCCAAATAATAAATAAATAACCCAAATAAACAAATAGGAAAACTGAAACCTGGAGGAAATGGGGGGGGGGGCGGAATACCGGAGCACAAGAATACCAACCAAAAGAAAATACCTGTATCTACACTCAGTATCCTCAGAGAGATGAGATAAATTCACGAAAGAATAGACGCGGTTTCTTTTTAATAAAAAAACTGTGAAAGAGGGCTTCTCTTATAAATTAAAAATATGACAAAGCTAAAAATTCAATAGAAATATTGAAATGGAAAGTCAAAGACATTTCATAATAGTAGAACAAAAAGACAAAAATAGAGGAAAAGATAAGAAAATAAATCAAAGAGGTGACTAACAGGACTTTCAGAAAGAGAAGGCAGGGAATTTGGAGGGGAAGAAAAAAAAATTTCCCAAAAAAAAAGGGCAGCTCCTAAGAAAAAGAATTAACCAAGCACCTGGAACAGTGAATGACAACACAAGACACTCATAAAATCTAAGAACAGGAATAAAGAGAATATCCTAAAAGCTTCCCCAAAGAAGTTCAAAACAGGTCACACTCAAAAGACCAATGACTTCAAAATTCCAAGAGAAAAATGAATATTCACCCTAGAGTATTTTCCACCCGCTAACATATAAATCCCACGTAAAGGAAGAACAAAAGCATTTTGGGTCACCCAAAGACTTAAAACCTTTACACCCCAGGCACCCTTACTTATAAAGCAACTGGAGGATGTGCTTCAGGAAAGAAAGGCAGTACACCAAAAAAAAAAAAAAAAAAAAAAGACTGTGGCATCCGGGAAACAGATGATCCAGGGGCAGAGCTATGCACCAAGGTGGGAGGCCAAGCATACCTGGCCAGCTCCCCTCCAGGGAGAAAAAAGCGGAACCTACAGGTTATCTGAAACCATGAATCATCTAACGTGTTTAAGTGTTTAGAAAAACTGTTGATAAAGGCTTAACTATGCTAGGCACTTGATATAACTTTCAGGGCATTTGAGGTGGAAAGTAATGACAAGTACCTAGAAAACTAAGCAAACGAAAAAGGCAACGCAAGGGGGAAGGAGTGTTTAAAAAAGAAAATGCAATCGTATTAGATTGCTTGGCTCAGAGATAAACAGTATAATACAAACAATTATCATTTTAACCCCAAATTATGATATACTCATTTAAGGGAGGGGAACAAGTATAATAGCTAATTCTTCACATGGGACCACTCCAGTAGTTCAAGAGCTGTAACCACCATCACAAGAAGTCAGTAAGTGCACAAAAATCAAGAAAAAGCCAGGTAAGCATCTAATTTAGAAATACAGCAGTCAATTTCAAATGGAGCAACTAAAAGCATTGAAAATAGAAGACCCTTGGGAATAGGACAACTCCAAGTTTTGATAAGAGAACTTTAGTTTGTCACCTGATTGCAGCTATGTGCATTCCTAACTTTGGCAAGTGTTTGAAGGTCCTGTCTAAGTTTTTAAGTCATAGCATAAAAGTGGGGGCTTTTTCCTTTTTAATAATTTAATAATTAGTTCAGATTAAAAATTGGATAGGAAAACCTGTCAACACTTGGCCATATCTGAGATACTTGCAATGCCCCAGGGATGGAGGGCCAATTCCGCAGAAAGAGGGAAGCAGCCTGGGCTCCGGCTCCCTCCTCCTCGTGGACAAGGCCCCCAATTCTCTCGCTAATGCAACACATCAGCCCAAGGGCTCACAGAGAGCCCTGTGCAGACTCGACCCTGCCAGTTCAGTTCAGGGCTCCCGCAGGTCCGTTCTGCTGACTGCGGGACAACCAGGTAACTTCAGAAACTGACAACTGCGGAAAAACTTTTATAGCAAGTTGACAGGGTGACATGATGTCCTTTGATTCTAATAACAAAAAGATGCTGTATATAGAAATGGATAAACAACAAGGTTCTGCGAATTCCCTGACAGTCCAGTGGTTAGGACTCCAAGCTTCCACTGCAGGGGGCCCGGGTTCGATCCCTGGTCAGGAAACTAAGATCCCGCATGCCACGCGATACGGCCAAAAAAAAAAAAAACCCACAAGGTCCTACTGTATAGCTCAGGGAACTACATTCAATATCCTGTGATAAACCGTAATGGAAGAGAATATGAAAAAGAATGTGTATATGATATGAAAAGAATGTGTAATATATGTAACTGAATCACTTTGCTGTACAGCAGAAATTAACACAACGTTGTAGGTCAACTGCACTTCAATAAAATAAATATTAAAAAAAAAAGATTCAGGCTGGCATTTTCTGTGTCTACTTTTTCACCTCGCTTTTCTGGTCACGTGTTTGAACTATTTCAGCCCTGCGGAGGCTGGAAAGCTCTCTGGGGTCGGGCGCATGGGCTGTGTCTGGGTGGGGGGCCTGGGGAGACAGAGCCATCACAGGATGGTACACATCTGATGTTACACATCTGGCATGCTGTGTCCACCCCATGTTCCCTGCACCCCCAGAGGGTAAACACACTGCCTGCTTCCTGCACCGCTGTATGGACACGGACCACGCAGGCAGGGCCCAGCTCGGGTAGCAGCACAGTGAATACTGTAAGTGGCAGGAAACCAGCCCTGTATGGTTAACTGGTGTCCCCAAATTAGTTCTAAGTGCCTCATAATGCTACGCAGATGTCAGAGTTTCTAAGATCCCAGTTTTTTAAACTTTTGAGAAGTCCTAAAACTTACCATTCTGTCCTTCCTTTTGAAATTCTTAACAGAAAACAGGGCCTCGCAACTCTATCCCTGCCAACACATCACTCACTTCTCTTCTGAATGATACCAGCGGACTTTTATTACTGAGCCAGCCTCCTAACAGAATATCATAAAAACCTAAGACTTTGGTCACTGGTAATATAACATTGCCCTGGTCTCCATTCTCTTCCTGGCCACCCCTCCCTAAGTCCAAAAAAAATGTATCCCGATTCAATTCTTGTGTTATCATATTCTTACAGCAAAATAACTGTCAATCAAATCTTCCAAAAGTACTTGGGAATCTCTGCCCTCTGATAATCACGTCCCAATGACTATGTAATCAGGTCCCAAATTACATATTAAATATATCTTAATATTTTAACACTGGTTATTCAGAGTAGTATTAAAACCAACTTGAATTCACAAAAAATCTGTTTGTAGTAAATATTGAAAGCAATTATTTGCAAGTACTTTACAGGATGACCCACAAGCCGCTAGCTATATATCTAGCTACTTGGGCGAGAAACAAAGTTTTTAAAACACTGATTTTTAAAAGGTGAGGCGGTGACCTAATATTGTTTTGACCCGTAAAATTATCACAAATTCTAAATAGGTAGTGTTTGACCCTGAGAACTCACTGTAGATTAAGCTCTTGACTCCAACACAGTGAATGGCCACACAGTCTGAACTTTTGTACATTTTCCTTTATAAGATGAGAGGGAAGCTTCCAGGGTGTCACGTATCAGTGCTGCCCTCTGGGCAACAGTCCTGCCTCAGCACCAGAACCACCTGGGTCTGAAAGCAGTGCACTTGCACAATCATTTATATGCACTGCTGTCTGCCAATTTAAATCATTAGAATAGAGAAAAAGTGAAAGCACTGTTACTAATGATAAGAAGCACAGGCATCTAAACTTAGTGCAGCTGAGAGATGGAAAACACTTGATGCTCTGAGGGTGGGCATGTCTTGGCTCAAGACGCTGTTCACAACCAGGTGAAAGTATTTATTTACTAAGAAAGCAAAGAAACAAAAGACCATGTATGAAATGCATGTGTCAAAGCACCCATCTCTAGGTTAAAATGTATTTTAGTTTATAATATTTTTAGTTCCCTGGGAATGAAACTCCTTAAATTATTCCTTGGCTTAGCACACCTGTTCAGGGATTCATTACCTCCAAAGTAGGATATATTTTTTCAAAAATCGTCTTTGCTTTTCAAAGGTCAATCCACAAAAATCTATGAACACACACTGTACCAAAAGTGCCCCCAGATAATGTCAATATGTAGAAATAGACATAGATCCAAAATTGGTCAAGAAAAAAGGCAAAATACAAGTTTGCAAGCTATGCAAATAAACACTGTATTACAGAGTTTCAAGCAATAAGGAGTTAAAAAACTATCATGAGCAGGGTTTTATCTGGTGGTTGGTTTTTCTGCAAGGCTTTTGACGTTCCTGATTTAGTTTAGGGCCAAAACAGTTTTTGGAAGTCTGGGTTGATATTTTTTAAGACAGCCACACACCTGTGTGTGTTCAACAGGGTTGGTTCATCCCCCCTCCCTTAACCCAGGGCCAGAATCCTTCCAGCGTGAAGGAACTCTGTGTCTCAGAACAAGTCTGTACATGCCACTCAGAGGCCGATCAACCCTCCTCCTAAGGAAAACATCCAGTTCTACAAAATTTATTTTGCTCCAGTGGATGTCTTTACCTCCATTTAAGAACAAGAGATGTCACCCTGACAAAGCAACATATGCAGAAGGCCCCTCCCAAAAGTTTAAGTGCTTGCTCCAAAATGTTACAATGATGATCTTTAAAAGCTACACAATTTACATGGCACTTTATTGCTGAGCAATCGAAAGCAATTTTAGCACTTTCACAAATCCCAAGGCTCCTCCTAATCCAGCAGGCAAACAGTGGACCCGTTTTAAAGGGTCACACCAAAGCTTGCAGAGAAGGAGTGAATTTAGCAAGGAGGGTAAATTTAGCAAGGAGGAAAGCCCCAGAATTCACCCCAACACTCTTCTCTCTACTGCCCTGCCCCGGCCTTCCTTCCCCTCCTCTCTCCTAGACCACTGCCCCAGGCCAACCACCTTACCTGCTCCTTCCCCAAGGTTCATCTGACCAAGTCTCCTACTCCCAGGGATCCCCAATCCCGACAAAACTTTCAATGGCTCCTCAGTGCCAGGGAATGATGGACCTCCTCAATGCCAACACGAATAACCCCTCCTCGAGATGCCCACTACCCCCAAGCCCTACTACCATTCCCAAAGGTCACCCTCAGCCCTTTGGCCACACATACCCCCCTTTCTTCAATAAAAGAGGGGGACAGCATTATCACAGCGCCTAACAGGTGGCCAACTCTCAGGTTAGCTCTGCTTACCATCTTCGGGCCTAGGGTAGCCTCCTCCTCAGCCTTCAAGGTGTCCGTCCAATCCACCAAGGCCCTCTCCTCCCAGGACAGGGTCAGACAGGGTCAGAGGCAAGATGCTCTCTCCATCTGGCCGGTGAGTAAGCCCTGACTCCAGGCATTGAGCCTGCGGGTTCTCAACTCCCTAACTTCCCCTCGGGCCCCCTACCATGCCATTCCAGATGCAGGACTTTCCTGCCTTTAGCCAAGACATTTTGGGACACTGGCCACTGGACGCCTGCAAAATGCAAAATAACAGTAGCCACCCCAAGAAAAAAACAAAAATGGCCAAATAAGCGTTAAAAATAACAAACTCCAAAAACACAAAAACAAACTTTGATCTATCATTTCTGGTTTGGATTTTTCACATTATCATTTCTCCCTTTGATGAAAATAATTAAAATTCACTGCATCTACTCAACATGCACAAGATCATCTTATAGACACTTCTTTTATAAATATATGGTACTCTGAATGAAACCCTGTGAACAGAAATTCACAATTCTTTTCACATTTTAATTTATGAGTATCCTTCCCTATGATCCCTCAGAAACCTAAAGCCAAAAATAAATTTCTCTAAATAGAATACAGCCTGTGTCTCAACTCCTTTTTTAAAGATAAAGTTACATACTGTTCAACTATACCCAGACTATTTACCATTTTTGTCAGAGATGGAGAAAATTATAAACTATCCCCAAGAAAGCCATTTTCATAGAACATATCAAAAGTCAGAAAACTCCCTCTCTCGACTCATTCACTTCATGTAAACAGTCTTCTAAAAATAAGCAACCACTATCACTAAAAAAGTTCAAAGAAAGAACAAAAAATAGAAAATATAACAATGAAATAAATTAGGACTACAGGTTGTTCAGCTTACAGGTGTTTCACCTAATGTTTAAAAAAAAAAAAGCTTCTTTATAAAAAACAAATTAGACACAAGTATTTTCCAAACTCTGATGCTGGTCACACTAATGGATGTTTAGCAACGGTAAACAAATGCTACAGGGTCAATAATCTAATCCCAAAACCACCCTATGCAAATCGTGCCAACAAAAATCCTAAACTCCTAGGCATGATGTAAACGGTTCTAGAAAGTACACATTTAAAGAGAAAAGAGAATGGAAATGTTAACTGTCTCTGCTATTTCCACCATCTCTAAGACTAAACTTCCCAGGATCAGTTCATAAATATGAAAGAGCTTCTCATGATAGTAAGAGAACATGTATGAGATAATCAGGAAAATGTTCACACTGAACATCTGAAACGAGTTTACGGTTACCAAAGGGGGAAGTGGGGGGGATAAATTAGGAGTTTGGGATGAACATATACAAACGACTATACGTAAAATAGATAACCAACAAGGACCTACTGTATAGCACAGGGAACGCTACTCAATATTCTGTAATAACATATAAGGGAAAAGACTCTGAAAAACATATATATATATATACACACACACATACATGTCTATATATATATATAAAACTGAATCACTTTGCTGTACACCTTACTAACACATTGTAAGTCAACTATACTTCAATTTAAAAAAACCTGAATATTTGATAGGAAGGAATTAATTTTTTTGGTGTGAGAACAGCATTGAGACTATCTAAAAAACAAAAAAAGATACATACTGAAGTATTTATGGGTGAAATGGTATCTGGGTTTTATGTGAAGATAATGGATGGAGGGAGGGAAGACTACAGACAAAACCAGATTAGTCACGTGCTGGTAACTGTTAAACTGGTGATCTCTCTCTCCCTAGTGTCTGGTTCGAATTCTCCATAATAATAAAACAACTGCAGGCGAGCAAAATCTCAAGCACTCTTGCTCGTGATTGTATGGCATGGTTGCACAGATTTCTTAATTCCTCGGGTTTGCATAATTGGCGAATTTCTCCTCAACTGTACTGACTTTACAGGGAGAGAGCCAGAGAGCCGGGTCACTGCCACGATCCCCAAATGTTGAGGATCCCAACTTCCCCCAAATGTTGTGCTCAGCAAATCTATCTCAGAAGATTGGGGGAAGAGGGGATGGAACCAAAGGGGGAAGGAGGAGGGGAAACCCTCGGCAGTGAACCTGCCCCACGTGCTCCTATAAAGAACCCCCAGCTCTTAAACCCTTTAAGACCCATTCAGGTTTCACTGGCTTCTGGTTTACTTCCCCAGCCTTCACATCCACGCTGACCAAAGAGGAGCCAAACAATCCAACTACTGTGTAACCAGGTCAAAAACAAGCTCTGGCTAGTTCACTTGGATGAGGGCACACTCACCGCTCGGAGTTGGCCAGAAAAACTGGGTTAGAAAAAACCGACTGGTGCTTAAACAAACACTGGGGCTCGGGAAAGAACATCTTTCAGCCAGTTAGCAGACCACTCAGGGAGTTGCAACACAATCTTCTCCAAAAATTTCCAAAAGCTTCCAAATTCAGTTGAGGCCGGCAGGCTGAGCTCACAGGGCTCTCTTTCAAATTCAAAAATCTGGCCCTGGCCCCAACAGTTAACCAACAAAACACATGCTGATTCACTTGAGATCACCTCAGAATACTGACTCCATCCAGTTCAGGCCACAGGCCGGGACACAGCCCAGGCCAGGGGAAGTCAGGGCTGGGGAGAGGCTTTCAAGAGACAGATAAACCCTATTCTCAGAGCAGAAAACAGACAATGGGATCCACACTTAATTTGGGCGAAGAAAATGTCTACAGTCAGCTTCCAACCCCCCCTCCATTTTTAACGAGACAATGACAATTCTTCACAGCGAACCACAAAGCCCTGCTTCATAAGATTTTTTTTTTTTTTTTAATTCTATCCCAACCTTGTACCCAGCTAGAAAACACTAACTGCTACCAAACACCCCCGGTGCAGATAACTTTGAGAAAGCGTTCAGTAATAAGAAACAAATCAGGAGAGGAAGAATTTCACATTCTGTTTCAAACGTTCAAGGCCTGCGCCTCCATTACCTAGAGCTGCTCATAATCTCTAGAATGTGCACTGGATAAAATGCGCAGCACGGGTTAGGCTCACGAGGTGTCAGCTACTCAGGGCCGACTCAGAGTCCCCAGATTTGTTAATTTCATTTACCGTCGGGGGCGAGGGGGCGGGTATTAAAAAAAAAAAGAGAAAAGACCTGGGGTGGGTGTAAAATCTGGGCACCCTCTCCACTCCTGGGCTCTGCCTCATTTCTGTTTCAATTACACACCTGTCAAACAGGTTATTCCTGGAATTCAGACCGTATAATCCTCACACTGTAATTCTTCCTGCTCCTGTTGCCCAAACACACACCGTTCCCCGGTTCCCCAAAACATGTACCCATCAGTAGAATTTACGCTGCTTATAAAGGAGAAGCAAGTAGCACCGAACTCCGCTCCCTGGGCGCTTGGCGAGCATTCAAACGAGGGAACACGAAGACAATTCTCAAGGAGGCCAAGGCAGTGTTTTGGGATAATCACAAGCAAGGCCTGCCTCTACTGAATTTTAATTAACACACCAACTCCGAAGGCCAGATCTGGGAAAGACGAGAAAAAATGTAGGCTGTCTGATGCAAAAATGCTTGCCCATTTCATGGGAGAAAAGTGCATGCCTAAGAGTGGAGCTTATTTCCTTATCTGAGAGCCAGGAAATGAGGTCTTTTCAGGCCAGTGTGCATATAAACTCTGCTGAAAAACAGCGGGACGGCGAGGCGAGACCCCTCTCCCAACTTCGGCCGAGCGGCGTGGCCTCCGGGCGGCGGCGTGTCCATCAGCCTCCCCGTCGCCCCCGAACCAGAAGTTTCAACCCGTCCCCGGGAAACAAAGGAGGCGCCCGCACCGACCTTATAGACTTGCCCGTAGGTGCCATTTCCCACCACTTCCACCAGCTCGAAAATCCCAGCCGGATCCTGGAGGAGAAGGAGGGGAGGGGTGAGCATCGGAAAGCAGCACAACAATGAATAAAAGAAGCGGGGCAGCGGGAGAGAAAGGGCGGCGACCGAAGAGGTGGGCTTCGCCCGGAGCGGTCGCCGGCGCCCGAGACCCGCGATGGGGGTCGGGGCGCGCGGGGTCGGGGTCCCGGGCGGCGGCTCCGGCGGAGGGTCGCACCCCGGGCCCCGCACCCGCTGACGCGGGCAGACAAAGGGGCCGCCGCGCCCGCGGCTCTGCCCGCGGCGGCGCCCGAGCCCCCGGCCGGCCAGGGCGCGGCCCCGGCTCCCCGCGCCCCGCTCCCGGCTCCCCGCGCCCCGCTCCCCGCGGCCGCCACTCACCCGCAGGGAGGACAGGTCGATGTCCACCAGACTTTTTGCAGGGGAGTCGTTCGCCATTTTCCCTTTTTGCCACCCAAAACCCGGCCACAATCAATCGGTCTCTGGTGTGTTTCTGGGAGTCGGAGGCCCGGCGGGCGGCGCAAGCCCGCGGGCGAGGCCGGGGGCGGAGGGCGGGCGGGCGGCGGCGCTCACTCCATGGCCGGGGCGGCCGGCAGGACCCCGGGCGTCGCCCGCGCCTCAGGCCCCGGCCCCGCGCCCCGCCGCGCGCCTGCACGAGCGGCCCGGAGCAGGGGCCGCGGCGCCGCCGAGAGTGGAGCCCGGAGCGCGAGGCCGCCAGACAAAGATGACCGGGAGGCGGAGGCGGAGGCGGGCGCGCGGCGGGGGGCGGCGGCGCGGGAGGAGGAGACACGGGACACCGAAAACGTATTCTGAGGAGAGCAAACAGCTCCCCCTTTCCTCCTCCGGCAGGAAAAGCGGGCGGAAGCGCGCTCGCGCCCGGAGCCGGCCCGGGCGGGGGGCGAGGGGCGCGGCGCGGCGTGAATATTCAGCAGGGGTGGGGCCCGAACGGCGGCCGCGCGCGGGGCCCGGTGCGGGGTTGAGTGAGCGGGGGGTGCGCCCGCGACAAAGGGAAACCGGCCCGCACCCCCGGGCTGAGGGGCGGAGGGGCGGGCCGACCCCGCCCTCCCGGAGCCCCGCCCCGCCCGCCGCGCCCGGCTCCGCCGGGATCCCCGAGGAGGAGGGTCCTCCCGGCCCCGCCCCCGCTCCCGCTCTTCCCATCCCGTCCCATCCCCCACCGCCAGATTCTGGCCCCTTAAGACCCTCGCTTCCGGTTTCCCTACCTGGTTTTCTTGTCCTTTCTCTTCTTTTCCGGGCTAAAGCGGTGGCCTGATTAGGTTGGGGCTTCACTGAGCATCCCTCGGCTGCCGGGTCCCGCCCGAGACTTTCAGCGGAAACTGAATCCGGAGCAGCACCTCCAGCTGCCTCGTGCCGAGGAGCACCTCGCTCAGTAGCTGAGCACCGTGTCAGGGGCCAGGAGTCCTAACCCAGGTTTTGTGCCTGGAGATCACTGAGGACCTACAGACGGGCTTCTTCCGGCAACTCTGGAAGCTAGTCAGCAGTTAGGCAGTTTCATCCTGTTAAACGAGAATATATGGTCTGCACAGCAGTCATTGTATCACTGTCACTCCACTGTCCAAAACTTTCGATGGCTCCCTATTCCCGCACAGCGGGTTCTCAAACGTGAGTGCCCGCCCGGGAATCACCAAGAGAGATTGTAAAAGCATGGATTGCCGACCCCACCTCCAGACTTTGTGATTCAGCAAGTGTTGGGTAGGCCTGAGAACTTGAATTTCTCACAAGTTCTCAGACGATGCTGAGTTGCTGTTAACAGGGATCACACTTTGAGAACAGGGGGCCTCACGAAAATCCAAGGCCCTTCCACTTGGGCTTCACAAACACCATCATCCTTGTCTACCAATTCTGGGTTTACTTACAGTATCAATTTAACCCCTCCTTTAGCCTTAGGGTGATGTTATCCTCATTTTAGGGATGAGGAAACCAAAGTACTGAAAGCCGAGGAACTTTCCTAAATTCCTTAAAGGCATAGCCTGGAAGTGGAGGAGGGATTCTCACCAGGTCAGCCTAGTCCCAAAATCCAAGTCTCTGATTCGGCCAAGTTAGTCTTCTACCCAGAATATGTTTAGCACTCTCCTGCCTCCCAAAAGTTTGGTTTCCAAGATTTTCTTCTTTTTTGTTGTTGTTGTTTTTTTTTTGATGTGGACCATTTTTAACGACTTTATTGAATTTGCTACTACATTGCTTCTGTTTTATGTTTTGGTTGTTTGGCCGCAAGGCATGTGGGATCTTAGCTCCCCAACCAGGGATTGAACCCGCACCCCCTGAATTGGAAGGCAAAGCCTTAACCACTGGACCACCAGGGAAGTCCCTCCAAAATTTTGGACTGTGAGAATCTCTCATAAGGCTAAAATATATTCATGGACTCCTGGAGTCCATTGATTAGGAAAATCATAGTAACCAAAGCGTTCCTATGAATTTAGTGGTACCTTTAAATAATTCTGTTTTTTAATCTACCAACAGCAATGGAATTATCTATGAGTATAAAGTAAATAATTTACTCAGAAAGTTAGATTGGTGCACATGTGAACTTTCAGACCACAGTGCTAGTAATAATATTTTAGTAGTATTTATTATTAATAATAGGTAACAGGTATTGGGTCCAAACTATGTGCTAAATCCTTTACATATACTATCTCCTTATTCTTCACATTAACCCCAAATGGTAGGTACTCTTACTTTTCCCACTTTGCACATTAAGAAACCAACGTCTAAAGAAATTAATTGACTTGCTTGGTGTTCACAGCTGAACCCGATGCAGAAACTCCAGGACCCCCCAGGCCAGCCTCCTTCCACGGGTTCACAGCCTCAACTCTAACCTCATGACACTGAGACCAACCCCAGACCAACCCCTTCTTTGCCTAGCCAAATTCTCTTCATCACCTCAAGCTCAATTCAGAAACCGACTCCTCTTGCTACCAGCTTTCTCTAAATCTCCCTCCTAAGCTGCTCTTTCCCATATTACCATCGTGACAATTATTTCTTACTTTCAAATCAGTACCTTTTCTTAAGTCCCTACCCAGGGCAAGACACTGGCTTAGCCCTTGCCCAGGATATAAGGAAGATCAGGACAGAGCTTACAATCTGCTTCCCTCAAAGAGCTTAACAATCTGCTAATGGGTGTAGGACAGTTTCATAAATCGCTATTGTTAAAGTCGGAACATTATAAATTCTAGCTAGCTGGAAAGAGCACCAAACAGATCTAGTGGAAAGTATGCTGTATTGGGGGCAAAACTGAACCTAGTTCTATTATTTACCAGTTATGCAAGCTGACACCTGTTACTTAAGTTCTGAGCCTCTGTCGTTTCCTCTTCTGTACACTGGTTAAAGACGGGGGTTAGGACAGTTAAAAGGCCATCTCAAGAGCACAGGCCAGGGGCTTCCCTGGTGGCGCAGTGGTTAAGAATCTGCCTGCCAATGCAGGGGACACGGGTTCGAGCCCTGGTCTGGGAGGATCCCACATGCCGCGGAGCAACTAAGCCCGTGAGCCACAGTTGCTGAGCCTTCGCGTCTGGAGCCTGTGCTCCGCAATGGGAGAGGCCACGACAGTGAGAGGCCCGCGCACCGCGATGAAGAGTGGCCCCCGCTTGCCGCAACTAGAGAAAGCCCTCACACAGAAACAAAGACCCAACACAGCCGAAAATAAATAAACAAACAAATAAATTTATAAAAAAAAAAAAAAAAAAAAAAAAGCACAGGCCAGGGTAATAAGGCCTGGAGAAAGGAGATACAAGTGTCGGGCCAGGAGATGCTCTTAAGACTTGGCATCTAATGGAAGGCCAGAGGCAGAATAGACGAAGAGTTAAAAGATTTGCTTGTGGTTCAGAGCCTTGTTCACGCTTGCGAGGATGCTGTCACAAGTAGAGGAAAGGATGGGAGTTCCTGAATGGTGGTAGCAAAGGAAGGTTTGGTTTTGGACTCTGCAAAGATAGTTAACTCTTCATGCAGAAGCAGTGTACACCTGCCCAGCTCGGAGGCTGGGGACCATGTTCTCAGTCAACAGCCATGTGTTAGCTCAGGCCGCCATAACAAGATACACAGATGGGGTGCCTTCAATAACAGAAATTTCTTTTCTCATAGTTCTGGAGACTGGAAGTCCAAGATCAAGGTTCCAGCTGATTTGGTTCCTGGTGAGAGCTCTCTTCCTGGCTTGCAGAAGGCTGGCTTCTGGCTATGTCTTCAGTGCTAGTGTCACAGAACACTAAGCTCTCTGGTGTTTCTTCTTATAAGGACACCCATCCTATCAGATCAGGGCCCCACCCCTATGGCCTTATGAATTTAACCTTAATTATTTCCCTAGTGGCCCCATCTCCAAATACAGCCACACTGGGGGTTAGGGTTTCAACATACGGGGTTGGGGGAGGGAGAGACACATTGAGTCCATAACAAGCCATGTGTCCTACGTGACACCGGGAAGCAGATTTGTCAGGGCCTTGTCCTCCAGCATCTGTTTGAGAACACAAATAAACCCACCCAAAAGAGATTATCAAGATCATAATTTGGAAAATAAATACCAATCTGGCATTTTAGGCTGGAGGAAAAAATAGCTTGCTTGGACAAAGAATGAGGAGTTGAGAGAATGAGGAAACCAGCCACACTGGGCAAGAGGGCTCAGTTTGGAGAAAGCCAGGCAGGTTAGGTGGGACCAGAGGACAAAACCGAGGCCTGGGCAGATCCCGGATTATCAGTCAAGTCAAGAACTTTACACATTAGGAAATGTGTAAAGCCTTGGCTTTTGAGAGCTCAGATGGCAGGTGAGAGGCTCTTGAGTTCAGCAAGCCATGGATACAAGTATGTATCTTCCCAGTGTACACTGGCAGTCATCTCCCCTCCAGTCACAGAAATTCCGGAGGAAGCTTGATTGTGCAAGAGGTGGACACGGACAGTCCCCCAGACATCACTTTACTTATTTCCTCGTTTTTTCTTTGTTGCAAAAATGTTGGTAGAAGTTGATTTTCAACCTCAGAATGGGGCAGGGGAAGGGGGGCCGCAGAGCCATGAAACTGGACTGCATGAATGTAATTCAAGGGTTCAGGGTCATTGAAGACTTAGAGCAGCTGGAAATAAACGGTGGAAGTAGTGATTAGCAAGGGGAATTGAGTCGAACAAGGAAACGAGGGTGAGATATGTTCAGAAGCTCAGAAAGGGAAAAGCAGAGGTTTAGGAGTCAGAGATCTGAGTTCTGATGGACAAAGTGTTCAAAAGCTCACCCTCCCTGCCCCTCAGTTTTCTAACACCCGGGATTGGGTGGAAATGATCGAAAAGTCCTCTTGGGATGTTAGAGACTCAGATTTATAGAAACCTGGCCTCAGCCCTGGAACTGTTCACACCTCCTAGCAGAGTAGAAGAGGGTTGACATGAGCAATGGAAGTTTGTAGAACACGTGGCACGCTGGAGATTCAGCAGCCAAGCTCAGTCCTTTAAAGACCATCTTTGAGCACTGGGAGAGAATCTTTTTAAACTAGTCGATCGGTTGAATTAAAAGGAAGTAACTCCTCTAGTGCACAACAGGATGGAAGGCTTGGGGTGCAGAAGGAGATCAAAGGGCAACAAAAGAAGAAGAAGCAGGGCTTCCCTGATGGTGCAGTGGTTAAGAATCCACCTGCCTATGCAGGGGACACGGGTTCGAGCCCTGGTCTGGGAAGATCCCACATGCCATGGAGCAACTAAGCCCGTGCACCACAGCTACCAAAGCCTGTGCGCCTAGAGCCTGTGCTCCGCAACAAGAGAAGCCACCGCAATGAGAAGCCCTGACACCTCAACAAAGAGTAGCCCCTGCTCGCCACAACTAGAGAAAGCCCGTGCACAGCAACGAAGACCCAGCGCAGCCAAAAATAAATAAATAAAATTAAGTAATTAAAAAAAAAAAAAAAAAAAAAGATGAAGCAGACCAGAGGCGAGACAGACATCGTACCCCAGCTACCAGGGCCGTGCAGTTGCCACTGCTGTGATAAGGAAGTTGTGTGAGCTCAGATCTCTCCCAAAAGCAGATCTGGAAACACGGGTTTGGGTGCTGGTAGTTTATTTGGGAGATGGTCCCGGGAAGCACAAGTGAGCGAAAAGGGAAAAAGAAACATGGGATGGGGCTTCCCTGGCGGTCCAGTGGTTAGGACTCCGTGCTCTCAATGCAGGGGGGCACAGGTTCCATCCCTGGTCGATCCTGCATGCCACAGGGTGCGGAAAAAAAAAAACAAACCCCAAAACAAAACGAAAAAAGGAACCTGGGATGGAGACACGCCAGTGAACAGAGCGTTCACTGGGCAGCGGGGCCGGATGTACCTAGACGGTAGGGAAATGAGAGAATGCAGACTGACCTTACTTTACGTGTACCTGTGATCTCAGTAAAGGTTTCTGTCAACATTTTTTAAAAAGTAGTATTTTAAATGCAGAGGAACTTGCTTTAGAGACCTATTTGAAATCTTTTGTAAAAAGAATTACTTCCCTTAACTTATCCTTTTTGTAAATTTATATTTTATATGTAAGGATTGTTTAAATCAAGTTCAGCCACGAAAAGTCCTTAACCTGCAAAAATCCGCAAGGGGCCTCAAAAATGAGGTCAGAGGTAGCCTGACAGCTTTAGAAATCAAGATGGGAGCCATAGGAAGTGGTTGGGAGAAGCCAGACGGGGACATTAAATAGTTATCAGGTATGTCGGGTTTTGATAGGTGGTCCGGCAACAGGAATCAGGGGCTTTGAGGGAAGGACAAGCCAGGCCTGCTAGCTGAAGAGACAACAGGCTTATTTATGCTTGAGCCCATATTTGTGTCCTGAGCCCCTGCAGCTAAATCTTAGAAAGTGACCAGAGCAGCGAACCTCTCTGATGCTCACCCATTGAATAGGTCACAAATGAAATGTTAGAATCTGGAGTTTGAATATGATGTATCAGATTCTGGCCAATGTGCATCAACGTGTATCAGAAGCACCATTAGAAAGGAGTCAGTCATAATCAGGTTTATCCCTTTGTAGCATCACAATAACCAGGACATGGAAGCAACCTAAGTGTCCATCGACAGGTGAATAGATAAAGAAGATGTGGTACATATATATACAATGGAATATTATCAGCCATAAGAAGAAATGAAATTGAGTTATTTGTAGTGAGGTGGATGGACCTAGAGACTGTCATACAGAGTGAAGTAAGTCAGAAAGAGAAAAACAAATACCGTATGCTAACACATATATATATAGAATCTAAAAAAAAAAAAATAGTACTGATGAACCTAGGGGCAGGGCAGGAATAAAGACATAGACACAGAGAATGAACTTGAGGACACGGGGAGGGGGAAGCTGGGGTGAAGTGAGAGAGTAGCATGGACATATATATACTACCAAGTGTAAAATAGATAACTAGTGGGAAGCAGCTGCATAGCACAGGGAGATCAGCTCAGTGCTTTGTGTCCACCTAGAGGGGTGGGATAGGGAGGGTGGGAGGGAGGCTCAAGAGGGAGGGGATATGGGGACATATGTATGCATATGGCTGATTCGCTTTGTTGTACAACAGAAACTAACACAGTATTGTGAAGCAATTATATTCCAATAAAGATGTATAAAAAAAAATAAATAAATAAAATTAAAAAAAAACAAAACAACGAATGAACCACAAGTCTCCATTAGGGATCCTGCAAGCTGGTCCAGCCTATTGATTTGTAGTTCTAAGTTAATTATAGTGACTCCAGCCTCAAAATCTTCTAAACTATGCCCTATGATGAAAGATTAAGTGGTGACATGCCAATGAGAAACTATGAACTGCAAATGCCATGGATGAATTACAAAATGTGAGGCCTGTCCTGTTCTCTTAAATAAACATAATTATCATCTTCATCTTCTTTTCCCTGTCTGCATTCCATATTCGGTGGCCAGCTAGTTTAGAAAATGTAGTCAGGGCCAGGTCAAGAGGCCAGCCATGACTGACTGACTTGGATCACCTGGATTTGTCCTAATTCTCGAGTACAGACAGCTCCTCGAGGTTAGTTGGAGGTTGAGGGGTGGGGGAGGGGAAGAGTTGAACAAGAAAGTGTGTCTGGATCAGCATGGAGTCTTGACGTCTCCTGGAAATGCACCTCAGAGTCACAAAAAGGAAAGACCACTTATTCTTATAGAATTGCATCTTTTATTGCTTTAGAACTTATTATTATTAGCCGCCTTGCTTGTAAAAAATGTATTCAGCGTTCAAACAGTACACATGGAGAAGTGCTACACAAAAATGGCCTTTAAAATCACAGCTTAGCTTTTTAGCTCTACAGAGAGGAGAAAATGCAGAGGATGTGGAATGCCAGTAACTGGCAAGAGGAATTGAAAAGGGAGTGATCTGGGTATGGACTCAACATACACCCACTTTTGAAATTTCCAGGAACTGGGAATGAGGCAGTCACTCAGAAGAGGGAACCAGTGGCCTCGGAAAAATTGAAAAGCAATGTTTGATAACTGGTAATTCTTTACATACCTTGGACCTTAAGAAAGTCCCTTTCTGCATGGCCATTCCACACAGGGTGGATACAGAGCTGCAGTATGTGTTCTGTTCTGCAAACTGTGTTCCCAGGGTCTCTCTGGATTTCCCAAGGGAGGTGGAGGAGTTTGTAAGGGGACCCCTGAGCTCGCACTGCCCGGCCCTTCCTCCTTCCACCACCCCAGTTCTGCTTTTATATGTTTTAGACATAGGGAATATGAGTAATAGTTTATTAAGACAAGATTTTCACTGCTAAGAAAAGTTTGCAAATCACAAGCTAAAGTATACTTGGCACCAAGATTTCCGTGATCACATGGCAGGTGTCTAGGAGATCTAGTTCTGCTGAGTTCAAAACTAAGCACTTGAGGCACTTTTTAAATCATTGCCATGACCTGAGCAGAGCAGTAGAGAAGATACAGGAGGAGAAATTAGGAACCTAGGCCCTGGATGTGTTCTACTGGAATCTCCACTGTCACGGTGGTTAGAACACCCAGCCTGATGTCATGGGACCAAGTATTCACAAACTGCTCATTCATTAAGTAGCACAAGCTTCACTCTCAAACAAGATCTCATACACAGATGTGAGGAACAGCTGTGTCCCCGTTCCCGACTATGTGAGTGTGACCACGGCCTTTTTAGGGTCTATTTGATGACCTGTTTTTTTATGAAATAACCTACTTCCTGTCTCTCACACAGCACACTTTAGAGAGAATTGATGAGATAATCAAAAACATTTTTCATTCATGAACACCAAAAGACTGACCGAAATGATGAAGATAGTAGAGCTGCCCAACAATAATCTGGGCAACATTGCTTATATCGAAAAACTTAAAGGATACTTACAAAAAGTTTGTAGTAATGTAGAAATGTATGTTGTCATGTTAATTGGAAATATCACTATACAAAACTGGTGTGAGATTATAGTCATAGCTGCATAAAAATCTAAAACTATGCATAAGAAAAATTAGGAAGAAATACATCAAATTTTAGTACCTTTCAATAGATGGAAACTGTGAGTGATTTTTTTTTTTCCTTCTTTCAGGACATGTGATTGTACAGATTTCTTCTACGAGCATGTGATATTTTATGCCAAAGAATATAAACAGAAGCAAAATATTATATATAGGATGCATAAACAACAAGGCCCTACTGTAGAGCACAGGGAACTCTATTCAATATCCTGTGACAAACCATAATGGAAAAGAATATGAAAAAGAAAAAAATATAAATATATATATAACTGAGTCACTTTGCTGTACAGAAGAAATTAATACAACATTGTAAGTCAACTATACTTCAATAAAATTTTTTTAAAAAGAATATAAATTTTAAAATAAAATGAAATTTTAAATAAATAAAAGAAACTACTATTGAAATAAGTAAAACTAATTGCATTAGTTTCCTAGGACTGACCTAACAAAGTACCACAATCTGGGTGGCTTAAGACAACGGAAGTGTACTGTCCCACGGTTCTGGAGGCCAGAAGTCTGAAATCAGGTGTTGGCAGGCCACAATTCCTCTGAAACCTGGAGGGGAGTCGAGCCTTCCTTGCCTCCTCTAGGTAATTAACGGTGGTTGCCCCTCTTCAGTGGTCCTTGGCTGACAGCTGCTTAGTTCCAGTGCCAGGGCTTTCTCCTTGTGTGTCAAGTCTTCTTATAAGGACCCCAGTCATACTGGATTAAGGGTCCAGCCTACTCCACGCTGTCTATACATAACTGATTACATCTGCAATGACTTTATTTCCAAATAAGGGCACATTCTGAGATACTAGGGGTTAGGAATTCAATATACCATGTTTTTGGTGAGGGGGGCACAATTCACTCTATAACAATAAGTTAACAACTTTGATGTTTTTACAGAAGTTGAAGACCGTTATTCTTCCTCATTCTGATGTAACAGGTTTCCACATTTTAGCACATGGGTAAGTGTAGGTCACTTTGATAGTTTTTGCTAAGACTGCCTCACCTTCTCTCTTGTCACCCCTCTCATTTTCTAACACGTATTTATTAGGCACAGACTGAGTTCATAGCACTGTGTTGATCTATCAACATTTTTAAAAATCACACAAAACTCTTTTCTAACAAGTTGCTTTCATCTACACTGTAATTTTCAAACAGACTGACTTTATAATGAATGACTTCAGTCTGCAAATCACTATAAAGAATTACCTTTAGGTTAGATTTCTAAAAAAAAATTTCTTAGACCTTCTTACAAATATATAACAGATGATATGGGGAAAAGAAGGAAGAAAACTAAAGTAGAAATAGGTCCAAATAGAAATTAATTTTGCTTGTTCTAAAGACAGAAAGACTATTTTTTCAGCATTCAGTAATCTCTGGTTTGGTTGGGATATTTAGGAATTCGCTAACTGTTTTAAAATATTGTCTTACTGGCTTTGAACTGTTCTTTGGGACTTTTACCCCCAGCATGGCTGGAAACATGTTCATTGTTTTAAATAGAAATTTAACCATGCTTATTTAATTTTTTGAAAGAATGCTGTCTTTTGCTAAGTTTGGCAGAATTGCTTGACATAAAAATATAAATAAGGGACCATAGTGTGGCATGGATAAAGCAAGCACCACTTTATATTTTCTAAAGACAATTACATTGCTGATGCACTCCTTAGGAAGCAAAAATATTTATTTCACTTGTTACACACACGCATTTATATAGAGTATTTATGAGACTCTCAGTGACATCTTCAGACCAGCACGTGTATCCCATTGTGCAGTTATTCCCTTTTATTTCTATTTTCTTGTGGTGAATGCTTTGTGTCTAAAACGCTAAGGAAATTAAATACAAAACTATGTCAGTACAATGTAACTTCACTATACACGTCAGGAAATTAGGATTTGTTCTCCCAGCAGCTGGTGTTTGGCTACTCTGAACGTGATATGTCCAGAAAAGTTAACGTGGGGGCAGTTTTCCTCAAAGGAATTCTGTTGGGATACAAAGAATATCAGTTCTTCCCACTCTGTGCACAGGACTATGGGGCCAGGATCAGCTCAGGATCTACCACCAGCTCAGGATCTCCCGGATCCTCAGCCTCTTCCACTCCTAACCCCTCTTCTCTGCTCTGCAAGAAGGGCCACAGTTAAACTGACAAACTACCTGCGTGCTACTGGGACGAGGGTGGCTCTCCCAGCACCGCCACCGTTCCTATGTGCCACCCCCCTTGTTGGGTGTTGGGCCCGGTGCTCTGCTCATCACTTTCCCTGACTTATTTCATTTAAGCCTCACGCAACCCCACGTAGCCAGCCCTCCCGTTTTCCTAATTTCACAGGTGAGAAAACCAAGACCTAGAGGCATGAAGTCATTTGGCCATGATTGCACCTTCAGAAAGTAGCAAATCCAGGTTTAAAAGCCAGATTCATGTGGACAACCCCTACTTCTGACCAGTAAGTTTTAGGTAACTGATGCTTTTTTTTTTTTTTTTTTGGCTGTGTTGGGTCTTCGTTGCTGCGCGCAGGCTTTTCTCTGGTTGCGGTGAGCGGGGGCTACTCTTCTCTGCGGTGCGCGGGCTTCTCATGGCGGTGGCTTCTCTTTGCGGAGCACGGGCTCTAGGCGCACGGGCTTCAGTAGTTGTGGCACATGGGCTCAGTAGTTGTGGCTCGCGGGCTCTAGAACACAGGTTCAGTAGTTGTGGGCGCACAGGATTAGTTGCTCCGTGGCATGTGGGATCTTCCAGGACCAGGCCTCGAACCCGTATTCCCTGCATTGGCAGGCGGATTCTTAACCACTGCGCCACCAGGGAAACCCCAACTGATGCATTTTAACCAAGTCTTGGAAGAGCCAATTTCCAAACACAACAGAGGGACATTTAAAGAAAAATTACATTCTTCTGATGGTAAATATAATGCATATTCATTGAAGCAAAGAGAGAAGTATAAAAGAAGAATACAGAATATAAAGAAAATACAGAGAAGAATAAAAAATTCACCTATAATCCTTACCAACAATCATTAATTCTTAATATATTTCTTTTGTCCTTTTTCTTAAGGCTGTGTGTGTTTAATGTAATCAGAATTGTATGGTTACCTCCTTCTTTTCACTTCATGTATTACAAACATTTACCGTCATTAAATATCCTGTTACAAGCTAATTTTTAATGGCAGTACTTACTACCATGTAATTTATTTAACCAATCTTATGGTGTTGGATAGTTAGGTTGTTTCTAATCAGTCACTGTTTTAAATACCACATATGCTAGTAATTTCCTTAAGATAAATTCCTGGAAGTGGAATTACAAAATCAAAGACTTTGAGCATTTGTAAGGTTCTTGGTATATTTTGTCAAACTCCCTCCAAAATGGCTCTGCCAAATTAAGAGAGGGGGAGGTTTAAAGATGGGTGTTTCAAGTTCTAGTACAGGGTTTCCAGGGAGATATCATTGTAACAGGGAAGAACAAATCCATGTTCCTATTAGATCTGTTTCTTTTACCTTAACCTTTGTATTCTATTGCTTTTGCTTCAAGTTCAGAATGTTGCCTATAGCCTGAAATATATAGGAGAGCCCATTCTCAAGGCTCTGAACCTTCAGGGTATGACACTTTTCCATTCATATAGAGATAAAAAAGTTGCGGAACAGAGAATAACTTTTTTTTGTTGGAGGTTTACAGGAGTATCATCACCTGACCCATGTGGATGACCTCAAGAACAAAGGATTCCAGCACCAAGGAGTTTGCGACAACCAATCACACACCCTCCCCTTTTAATATAAAAGAAGCCTGAATTCTAACTCAGGTAAGATGGTTCTCTAGGACATTAGTCCTCCATCTTCTCAGACTCTAGCCGTTCCGACTAAAGTCTCTTTTCCTTGTCCCAGCACCTCTGTCTCCCAGTTTATCGGCCTCTCATGCAGTGAGCTGAACGAGTTTGGACTCCATAACACCATGGGGAATGTAGATCATCCGTCACTTCTCAATACCTTATGGGCAGCCGCCTGATGTCTCCCAGGGGGGTCCAATAAGGACCCTTGGTCCAGTGGAGAAGAGCTGGAACAAAGGGTGTTACACCAGGGCTCTGCACTGCCCACCCAACTCGCGGCTGTGAGTTCAGTGGTCCCTGAGAAGCCTGGGACGGCTGCTCCTCAGTGAGTGAAGACAGCGGGACATTTACTAGTTTACAAGGGGTTTTCCTGCCCACTGTTTCCACTGTTACTCATCGCAGCCCTGGAAGCTGCAGCTGCCCATGCAGCTTTATGACCATTGGCATTTTGCAGAGAATGATGGTCAGATTTAGGTGAGGTACATGACTTACTTAGATCACACCTCTCTGTAAATCAGACAGAGAAAGGCAAATATCATATGATATCACTTATATGTGGAATCTTAAAAACTGATGCAAATGAACTGATTTACAAAATAGAAGTAGACTCACAGACACAGAAAACAAACTTATGGCTACCAAAGGGGAAAGGGGCGGGGGAGGGATAAATTAGGAGTCTGGGATTAACATACATGTACTACTGTATGTATATAAAATAGATAAACAACAAGGACCTACTGTATAGCACAGGTAACTATATTCAGTATCTTGTAATAACCTATAATGGAAAATAATCTGAAAAAGAATGTATTAATATATAGATATATGCAGATGAGGAAACTGATGCTCAGAAAAGTTAGGTAATTTGCCTGAGGTCACACAGCTGCTAAGTGGCAGAGCCCAGGTTTAAACCCAGTCATGCCTGGTTCCAAAGCCTGGCCACTCTTCCCCCCACCGGTGCATGCTGTTCTAGGCCACAGGGATAACAGAAAAGCAAATGCAAGGGCCAAAACTCTGGACAGTGCTTGTATCAAAATCATTAAACCAATCAAATATTTCAACTTAAATCAGCAATGAAAATCATCGTTTCCTGGACTGGGAGTTTGGGATTAGCAGATGCAAAATATTATATATAGGATGGATAAACAACAAGGTCCTACTGTATAGCACAGGGAACTATATTCAATATCCTGTAATAAACCAAAATGGAAAAGAATACGAAAAAGCATATAATATATACGTATAACTGAATCACTTTGCTGTATACCCAAAATATTGTAAATCAACTGTACTTCAATAAAAAAATAAAAATTAAAAAAAAAGAAATCACACCTCTCTCTGCAGAGGCACCTGGACCACACCTGGCTTGTCCTGCTCTGCTCCATCAGGCTGTCTCTCGTCAAGAAGAAAGCCTCAATGTCAGCGATTCTATCAGTTGACAGGTGAAATACTTGGCATTATCTTAAGGAAGCATTGAACTTGCTGTGCACGTAATTATCAACATTTGCTGAATTCCAGCCACATAATAGGTGCTGTCCTAGATACAGATGGTTCTGGATCTTTGGGCTTTCAATCTTGAGAAGCCAACAAGCCTGGCAAACATGAGAAATGAGGGGAATGCACTCAGTTACAATGCTGTCTGAAAAAGGGGCACTTTGGGTAATTACATGTCTGGTTACACATTCTTGACAGCTATTTAGAGCTCTGACCGCCTTTGCAAAGACAATGCCCAGTTTGTTGGTCCAAACAAAGGCAAACAGGCTCAACCCCAAGTGTGACTCTGTGCGCCATTTTGGAATGTCAGGGATCATTGTGTGTGATGTGCACTTAAATTCATTCAAGACGAAGAAAAAGAAAACCTTGGAGAGTATTCCCAGATTTGCCTGCTCATTTCAGATGTATTTAATATGTTACACACACACACGCACGCACACACACACACACAAACACCACATGATCCAAACTTTACCAAACACCTACTTCCCTTACACGGTATTAAAGTGCAAGAGACAGTTGATAAAAGACGTGAGTTGTAGCCGCAGCTCTGCAGGGACTTGGATGCTGCTTGGGTTTTGGTGCCTCTGAAGTAACTGCGGTGGCACCCAGGAGGGGAAAAGAGCGTGTTGACCCCTGACACTGCCTCTGATTCTGACAGGGCAGTGGGGCTGGGGGGCGGGGCAAGTAATAAAGTATGGCTAACACAGAGGCAGATCCCATTTCTAGAAGGCAGGGCTACCCTTATGAACAGGCAAAGGGGCAGTGGCCTGAAAATTGTGCATTGATGATCTCTAGTGCCACTATTACCTATTTATCCCTGTCTTACCTCTGCTGCTATAACCGAATACCATAGGTTGGATAGCTTATAACCAGCAGAAATTTATTTCTTACAGTGCTGGAGGCTGGAAGTCAGATCAAGGTTCTGATGAGGGCCTCTTTCCAGGTTGCAAACTGCTGACTTACTGTGTCCCCAAGGCAGAAAGAGCAGAGAGAGCGGAAGCAAGGGCTCTCATGTCTTTTTATTAGGGCGCTAACCCTATCCACGAGGCTCCACCTTTGTGACCTAGTTGCCTTCCAAAGGTATTGCCCCCCAAAACCATCACTCTGACGTTAGGATTTCAACATGTGAATTTTGCAGGGACACAAACATTCAGTCCATAGCAACCCCTTAGGGTGAGCCCTGCTTTCCTTCTTTCTTTTTAAAGTACACATATTACTGGCAGGGAAAATATATTAAATTCCTAACATTTTAATGCAAATTAGTGTCTTGGATGATTTTCTATACAGGAGAAAGTAGGCTACTTGACAACTCTGATGTTCAAGTTAAGTGAGAGGCAGGCGGACAGAGGAGAACGAGTGAAAAGTTCAAACAAAAAGGGAGCGTATGATAAGTGATCAGAAAGCTAGTTAACTGGTTTGACCAAGCACCAGAGTCTCCACTGGGTGTGGGCTATGAGGCTGATGAAAAAGGGTCCTCAGTTAAGCCTGTTGGGAGTGGCCATGAGAAGGCAATTTACCCACAAATGTACCCTCTTTCCCATTCCCTACTTACTTTGTTTTGGAGACAAAGAATGTGTTTTTAAAATGAAGTAGAGAGTACTGAATCAAGTTGGCCAACTGAAGAACAGAAGACATGTTTTATCCCTCTCTCCACTAAAGAAATAACTAAAATAGAACAACAACAACACAAAAAAACACAAGAAAGAAATTTCAGTAGTCCAGAAATTTTAGGAATTCCCAGTAGACAAAGAATGAATAAGACTGCATTGGTAGCAAAACAAGAACAGGAAAATCTTGTTTAAAATTCAGGGCCACAAAAGCAATTCTAAAATTTCTCCACACTCAGCATAAATGATTACAATGAACAGGCCTGGACTCTCCAGCAATTGGCAGGGCAATTCGTTAAATTTAATTGGAGCAGTCCTTTCTCTTCCCCTTCTTTCACTGTGCACATCCAGTGCACCATGTGTCCCCAGGTTAAAGCCCTTAGAACTGTTTTCAAAAGAGAAATGTTTATTATGTTGGGGTTAATTAAGGAAAGATACAACTGGACTCTGATGGACCTCCAGATCCTCACAGGGACATTGGAGGACAGAAGAAAGACGTGGAAAATGCTGACTCAGTATTTGTTTCCAAAGTACAAGAGTACTTCTCCTAAGTGGGAAATCTGGCACAGGAGACCCACAGAATAGGTAATGGGGCTAAGGCTCCAGAGAATTAACAAACTATAGGAGGGAGGGAGACCCAGAAGACAAGCTTCCCACACCCAATGAATCCCAAATCCTGATCCTTCTCTGCAATCAGAAGGAGGCAGACTATCCTAATCAAAACATTCAATGAGGGCTTCCCTGGTGGCGCAGTGGTTAAGAATCCACCTGCCAATGCAGGGGACACGGATTCGAGCCCTGGCCCGGGAAGATCCCACATGCCACAGAGCAACTAAGCCCGTGCACCACAACTACTGAGCCTGCGCTCTAGAGCCCGCGAGCCACAACTTCTGAAGCCCACGCACCTAGAGCCCATGCTCCGCAACAAGAGAAGCCACCGCAATGAGAAGCCCACGCACCACAACAGAGAGTAGCCCCTGCTCGCCACAACTAGCGAAAGCCTGCGCACAGCAACAAAGACCCAACACAGCCAAAAATAAAATAAATAAATTTTAAAAAAATGACAGATGAAGAGGTAATCTCAAATATGAACACTCTAGTATTTGTGGAAAAGCAACCTTGAGAAAAGAAATGCATCAAAATCATCCCATTGGAAAAAAATATTAAAACCCTGAGTAAACAGCCTCAATAGAGGAAAGGGAAAAAATCTTTATAAATGATATCCTCAGAGAAATTTTAAAGGTTTTCATGTCCTTAAATCAAGATGGTAAAAGTACATTCATAAATATCAATTATTCCAATAAATGTAGGTGGGTTAAAATTTCTTTATTAAAGGACAAAAACTCTATTTGGGCTAAATAAAAAAGTCTTTATACCATTTATTAATAGCACAGGCTCTGAATTTGAATCCTGGCTCTAACACTTATTAATGATTTATGAAATAAAAACTTAAATGGGCTAAATAGAAGCATGGATTCAGCTGAAAGTGTATGATCAACCCAAGAAATTCTCCCTCAATATAGTGCTGAAGTAATGATAATTATCAATTATGAGATAGAAAATACAAGACATGGAAGAGAGAGAATTGAACATTTTTTCCTACAGAAACTCTAAAGTAAGAGAGACAAAAGAAGGGAAGAAATATTCAAATAAATAACTGAAGAAAATTTCCCAGAACTGATGGAAAATATGAATTTTCAGATTCAAGAGTCCACTATGTGTTGAGCAAGAAAGAAAGGAAAAATGATCCAGAAATGTCATCTTAAAATTTTAAAGCTGCAAGGATAAAGAGAAATTCCTAAAACTTCCAGAAGATGAAAACAGCTTATCCAGAAAGGAATGATATTCAGGTTGGCATTAGAAACAATAGACATGAAAGGGGAAAAAAGAAAAAAATAACTTCAAAATTCCAAGTGAGAATTACTTCAAACTTCAAATTTTATACCCAGCCAAATTAACATTCAAGTGGGAGGTCAAAACAAAGACACTTTTAGACATTCAAAGACTAAGAAAGTTTATATTCCATAGGACCTCTTAGAAAGATACTATTCAAGAGTGTACTTCAGCAAAAGAAAACAAGTTTTTATAGAAATTAGAAGATGAGATGCCATATTAAATAATTCAAAAATTTCAGTATCTTATGACAGTAAACATTTATTTCCAGCTCACATTGGATGATAGCCATGGGTTGGCTATGGCTCCACTTCAGGCTATGGGTCTCTTCCTTTGTTTTCTTACTCTGGGAATGAAGGAGCATCCTTATCTGAGATACGCCTGTGTTCAAGGCAGAGGGGAAAGGAGAGTCGCACCTACATTCAGTTGACTAAAACAAAGACATATCTAAACCCAACATCAGAGGGCTTACTGAAGTATAATCATCTCTCAGATGGAAAAGAGAGAGAATAATTACTAGTAATGACATAATTCACCACAGATAGTAAGAATACACTCATACATATCATTTAGCCCAATAAATGTGATGGGTTGAAATTCCCCTATTAAAGGACAAAGACCCTAATGTATTAAAAAAGAAATCCAGGTGCCATTACTGTTACAGTACTGATTAGTACAGTGGTACAAGCTCTGGGTTTCCATCTTGAGTACACCACTGTTTACTAGGTGCACGTAAAGTGAGAATAAGAGTAGTATAGGGGCTTCCCTGGTGGCGCAGTGGTTGAGAATCTGCCTGCTAATGCAGGAGACACGGGTTCGAGCCCTGGTCTGGGAAGATCCCACATGCCACGGAGCAGCTGGGCCCGTGAGCCACAGCTGCTGAGCCTGCGCGTCTGGAGCCTGTGCCCCGCAACGGGAGGGGCCGCGATAGTGAAAGGCCCGCGCACCGCGATGAAGAGCGGTCCCCGCACCGCGATGAAGAGTGGCCCCCACTTGCCGCAACTAGAGAAAGCCCTCGCACGAACCGAAGACCCAGCACAGCCAAAAATAAATAAATAAATTAATTAATTAATTAATTAAAAAAAAAAAAAGAATTGTTTTAAAAAAAAAAAAAGAGTAGTATATAGTACTTACTTCAGAGTGTTGTCATGAGTCATAAATAAGATCATGCATGTACAGGTACAGTACATGTAAAGTGCCTAGCAAATAGTGTCAATAAATGTCAGATCTTGTTACTGTAAGAGACACCTGAAACAGAATGACAGGTTTAAAGTTTGAAAATACAGAAACAAGCAAAGAGAGAGCAAGCAAATACTAATGAAAATAAACAGGGAGCATTGAGTTAAGTATGATAGATCGAAGGTGCTCCCACTGCCATCTGAAAACCCACTGAAGATGCCATAAGAGGAATGGTCTTATATAGGAATAGACCAATAAGGACCAAGAGATGCAACAACGTCTTGGAAAAGGAAAGCAGTTAGACAACCAATTAGTAAATGATTGAAAAAACAAAACAAAACAGAAAAAGCTAACGCCTGTTGGGCGATGGGAAACCCAGAAGTAGGCAGCTTTGTGCCACAAACTAACAGAAAGTCTCACGAGTAGGAGGTAGCACTGAGTATGGTTGTTGGGGTCTATGTGTAGCTAAAGATGGGATTATTGATTGAAGTCCATATAGGATGTACTTAGATCTCCAACCATCCTCCCCACCTCTACAGAACACTAGAAAGATAATGAACTAGAGTGACACTGACTCAGGGCTTAGGTGAAGAATGAGGGACCATACTAAACACAGCAGGTGTAAAGGAAATGCTGCATAGTATAAAGTGTAAAACCCCTAGTCTCCCTCCTCCATTTGGATCCAAGAATGCTGGTAGTCTGAACTTTTACTCCCAGGCATTAGAGATAATCTCTCCCAGGAATCTGATTAACCTAGGCGAAAAGACCTTCAAATATTGGTGGTTAGGGTTCTTTAGCTACACTGCCCAGCCAGATGTCCTTAGAGTGGACCAACTAGGAAACAAGCCACACCCACTGAGAGAGTTCCCAATAAACTTTTAAGTGACTCCCTCTTGACCTTGAAAAATCATCTCAGGACCACCAGATATTTGAAGAAAGCTTCCACACAAAGGCAGAAAACAAAACAAAAACTCAACAAAAGAGAAAAATGAAATTTGGGGGAGACAGAAACAATGCAGAAGTATAAGAAACTTAGAAAGCCAAACAAAGGAATATTTTCAGAGTAGTAGAATTCGTAGATAATTGTATCTATGAAAAAAGAGACCAGTAGGCTACAAACAAAGAAACATTCAAAAGTTGCCTTGGAAATAAAAAACAATAGCACATATGACAAATTCAATGAAAGGATAAGAAGTTAAATTTGAGAAAGCTTCCCAAAAAGTAAGAAATGAAGAGCATAAGAAAGAGAATGAAAATGGATTTAAAAATACAGAGAATCAGTGCATCTGTCTAACAGGCTCATAATCCTGAGAAATTGGAGTTCCAGGGAGAAAATCAATGAGAAGAAGTTATCAAGTCATCAACTCAAGAAAAATCCCAGAATTAAGAGACATGAGTTTCTAGAAGGAAAGCACCGACTAGTGCCTAGCACCGTGGATGAAAAGAGATGCAGACCAAGGCAACTCCTTGTGAAATTTCAGAGCACTCGGGACAAAGGAAAGATCCTAAAAGCTTCCAGGACACAAAACAGGCCACAGACAAAGGAGCGGGAATCAGATTGGCAACACATCCCAACAGCAAGACTAGGAACTAGCAATGTCTTCAAAATCTCGAGGGCAAAATGACTTCCAACCTAGAATTCCTACACATGACCCCCAAACAATCAACCAAATGTAAGAGTACAATAAAGACAGTTCAGACAGGCCACCCTCATGTACCCTGTCCTAAGAGGCTTTGGATAGGGTCCACCATGGGGTTAGGGAATGAAGACACAGGAGAATGATCAAGGGAATGCCAGAGGTGAGGGTACAGAGAGTCTGAGGAGACCAGCAATGCAATGAGCCTTGAGACCCACCAACGTCACAAGAGGGCAGAGAATAGACTGTGTAATGTGGGCACAGGTTTAACTTCTGCTGAAAAATTGAGGATGAAATAATGATAGATACTTAAAACAACCATGCGAAGGGGGAGATATATTAACTCCAGGGAAAATAGAAAGTTATACCTAAAAGGATATATAATCATAATACAGTAAAGAACTTGGCTGTGAATCATATTTTCATAAATATAATAATGAATATTGACTACTGATCTAACCTCAAATTATAACTATTTGGGGAGGATTTGGGAATGGAAAGGGGAATGGAATCATTTAAGAGAGCTAAATAATAATGTTCCACCACAGGAAATGGATAAAATCTAAAACTGAAAAATCAAGATATCGCAGCAGGAAGATTATTACTTAGAAATGTGGAAGCAATTAATCGAAGAAACAATGAAAAGGGTAGTAAGTGGTTGTCTCTAGGGAGAGAAAAATAAGAGTGGGAGGGGTGAGGCAAGAAGTTCATTTTGTTATACATTTTGTAAAATTATTTTATTTTTAAAACCATGCACCCATATAAATTAAAATTTCTTGAGATTAAAAAATAATTTAAAGAGAGTAAGTATGGCAATATTAATATCAGACAAAGCAGGATTTAAGAGTAAAGTATTAGATAGAATGAGAAAAGATATTTCGTAATGGTAAAAGCTACTATCTGCTAAGAAAACACATTGTCATGAACTGCTGCCCTCTTAACAACATAGCTTTAATATATATGCAAATACACAAAGAGATGACAATCAAAAATCTTAGGGGGGCATTTTAACATACTTTCCCCCCAAATTGAAAGATTAAACAGGCAAAAAAATTAATTCTGAATGTATGTGGAATATTTGAATAATATAATTCACTACTGAATCACACACACGCATACATACATATATTTACAAATACATACATATATTCACATATATTCTTTTCAGTTGACCTCAGAACACTCATAAAAGCCACTATGAATTAGACTACACAGAAAATCTCAAAATAGTTCAAAAATTCAAATTATATAATCAGGATACATCATCTGGCCATAAGGCAGTAAAATTAGAAATAAGCAACAACAAAAAGGTAGCAAAAAAAATCAATTTGCTTATAAATTTTTGAAAATGTTTAACCCCTAGGATAAAAAAAGAAATTTCAACTAAAATTGTGAGTTATTTTGAAGTAAAGGACAGTGAGGGACTAGCTTCCAAAATAGGAAGCTAAAAAAGACAATGAAATTACTCCTAAAAAAGAAATTTATAAAGATAATAGGAAGAATTAATTGAAAAGAAAAAAAAAACAGTATTATTTTCATCAATAAAACAAAAAGCTGTTTCCTGGGGGCTAAAAAAATCAGTATAAAAGACAAGCTTTGGGCAAGCCTGAACAACAAAAAAGTAAAGACATATTAACAAATGAAATTAAGGAAATGGACAAAACTATAAATTTACACCAATACATTTAAACATCTAGAGGAATGGAAGATATTCTAGGAAAATACAAATTACCAAAAATAACCTTTTTAAAACACAAAGCACTTTATGTGGGTTAAAATTTTTTTATTGTGATAAAATATATATGACATAAAATATGTCATTGTAATCATTTTCAGTGTACAATTCAGTGTATTAATTACATTCACACTGCTGTGCGACCGTCACTGCTCTGTGTTTCCAAATCTTTTCCATCACCCCAAAAAGAAACTGTAAACATTAGACAATATCTCCCATTCCCCTCTTCTCCCAGCCACTGGGAACCTCTACTATACTTTCTGTCTCTATGAACTTGCCTATCCAGATATTTCATATAAATAGAATCATACAATATTTGTCTTTTTGTCACTGCCTTATTTCACATAGCATATTTTCAAGTTCATCCATGTTGCAGCATATATCACAAACGTATTCCTTTTCATGGGTGAGTAATATCCCATTGTATGTATAGACCACATTTCGTTTATCAATTCATTTGTTGGTAGACACTTGAGTTGTTTCCACATTTTGGCTACTGGGAATAATGGTACAATGAACACGAGAGTCAAAGTGACTTTTAAAGAAGCAGGAAAACAGAACAGACCAATCACTATGGAAGTTAAACTGGTGAAAGCTTTACCTTTAAAAAGCTATTTGGGGCTTCCCTGGTGGCGCAGTGGTTGAGAATCTGCCTGCCAATGCAGGAGACACAGGTTCGAGCCCTGGTCTGGGAAGATCCCACATGCCGCGGAGCAGCTGAGCCTGTGAGCCACAATTACTAAGCCTGCGCGTCTGGAGCCTGTGCTCCGCAACAAGAGACGCCGCGATAGTGAGAGGCCCGCGCACCACAATGAAGAGTGGCCCCTGCTTGCCACAACTAGAGAAAGCCCTCGCACAGAAACAAAGACCCAACACAGCCATAAATAAATAAATAAATAAATATTAACCAAAAAAAAAAAAAAAAAGATTAAAAAGCTATTTGTCCCGGACAATTACAGCAAAGTTCTCCCAGAAGTTTAGGACATATAAAGGTTCTGGGGTTTCCCTGGTGGTGCAGTGGTTAAGAATCCGCCTGCCAATGCAGGGGACAGGGGTTCGAGCCCTGGTCCGGGAAGATCCCACATGCCGCGGAGCAACTAAGCCCGTGCACCGCAACTACTGAGCCTGTGCTCTACAGCCCGCGAGCCACAACTACTGAGCTCGTGAGCCACAACTACTGAAGCCCTCGCGCCTAGAGCCCGTGCTCCACAACAAGAGAAGCCACCGCAGTGAGAAGCATGCGCAGCACATCAGAGAGTAGCCCCCGCTCGCTGCAACTAGAGAAAGCCCACGCACAGCAACAAAGACCCAACAGAGGCAAAAATAAATAATAAATTAAAAAAAAAAAAGCTTCTGGAGGCTAGAAAAAAGTGGAACTTTCCCAAATCATTGTACAAGGCTAAGATAAACTGGACTGGATAAAACTCAAAGAAGTTTATGTGTCTTTAAAGGCTAATTCTAACGTGATTGGCCAAATAGGGTTTATTCCAGAAATATAAGGCTAGTTTGATATTAGGAAATCTGTTATTGTAATTCAACATTTACAGTTTAAAGAAGAAAAAACCATGTAATCATCTCAAATGTAAAATAATATTTCGGTTAAATTTCTTTTCTTTTTATTGGAGTATAGTTGCTTTACACTGCTATGTCAGTTTCCACTGTACAACAAAGTGAATCAGCCATATGTATACATATATACCCTCTTTTTTGGATTTCCTTCCCATTTAGGTCACCACAGAGCACCAAGTAGAGTTCCCTGTGCTATACAGTAGGTTCTCATTAGTTACCTATTTCATACATAGTAGTGTATATATGTCAACCCCAATCTCCCAATTCATCCCACCCCCGCTTTCCCCCTTGGTGCCCATACGTTTGTCCTCTACGTCTACATCTTATGCCTGCTCTGCAAATAAGTTCATCTGTACCATTTTTCTAGATTCCACATATATGTGTTAATATACAATATTTGTTTTTCTCTTTCTGACTTACTTCACTCCATATGACAGTCTCTAGGTCCATCCACATCTCTGCAAATAACACAGTTTCATTCCTTTTTACGGCTGAGTAATATTCCATTATATTACATTATATATGTACCACATCTTCTTTAACCATTCCACTGTTGATGGACATTTAGGTTGCTTCCATGTCCTGGCTATTGTAAATAGTGCTGCAATGAACATTGGGGTGCATGTATCTCCGGGTATATGCCCAGTAGTGGTATTGCTGGGTTATATGGTAGTTCTATTTTTAGTTTTTTAAGGAACCTCCATACTGTTCTCCTTAGTGGCTGTATCAATTTACATTCCCACCAACAGTGTAAGAGGGTTCCCTTTTCTCCTGGTTAAATTTCAACATCTCTTTCTGAGCAAATTAGAAAAAGAAAGAAATTTTCTTCAATCAACATTACACTTAGTGGTGAGATAATAGAAATATTCCAATTAGAAAGCCAGGAAGATACAGGAACGCTAGCTGTTACCACTCCTATTCAACAGCGCACTGGATATTCCTATGAGTCAAGCCAAGAAAAAGAAGTGAGAGATAAAGATCACAGGGACAAAAGTGGGAAAACTGCCTTGGTTTGTAGATGGGATGATAATCTATCTAGAAAATCCCAGAGGATCAACAGAAACACTATTAAAATTGAAAAAGAGTTCAGTAAGTGAGCCATACACAAAAATCAGCAGTTCCTACATACTAATAATAAGCAATTTAAAAACCCATGGGGGAAAAAACCCTTTCACATTAGCAACAACAAACACCTTATTATTGCATTGTAAGTTGACTTCCAATACAATGAAGACACATACAAAACCTTCAAGAAGTACCAAAAGAAACACCTAAATAAATGAAAAGCAAATCTTGTTCTTAAATTGAGAGGCTCAATGCTTTAAAGATGTCAATGAGCTCATGAGTCTAAATCCAAAATGATTCTAAAAAAATATCCACTGGATATTTAGATGAAACTTGGCAAACTGACTCTGAAGTGCATCAGGAAGAGGAAACGACAAGAACAAATAAAATATTGAAGAACAAGGACAATGAGAGGGAATTGCCCTGTTAGGTGACAAAATAAACTGCAAAGCTCTTACAGGTAAAGTGGGATGCTAGTCACGCAGGGGTAGATAAGTTGAAAAACATCTGTTTATCCGTGGGAATTTATTACACCACCAAAGTGGCATTTCAAATTGTGGGGAAAGAATGATAAGATATTTGCTATCCAAGGGGGAAAATAACTTAGAGATCACTATCTGATATCATACACAAAAATAAATTTCAGATGAATTAAAAAAAGTTTTAAAGTAAAAACTTCTGAGCTTATTAGAAGGAAATAGTGAAGAATGTTTTTATCATCTTAACAATGAGGACAGATTTCCTAAGCAATTCAAAAAACCAGATGGGGTCCCTGGAGGCAGGTAGCAGGCCCCTGGCCAAGACCCAGCACTAGGAGATGCCCTGGAGGGACCTCCTCAGCTTTGTTCAAGACCCCACCCCCCAGCAGTGGGGTGTAGGTGGGTGGGCTTGAGCATTTCAGGAGGTGCACTTACCCAGGTGTGCTCACTTCAGCCACTTCTAAGCCCTGTTTCCCCAGCCTGGAATGTCCCCCAGGAAACTTACACCGTTTACCCCATAGCCCACTGGGAGAAAGATAAAACCAGATTGGTTAAAGGGTTCCGTGGTTTATGAAAAACTAGTGGTGCACAGGGCACCAGTGTAACCAGCACTGTCCCGTAGAACTTGCTGTGGTGAGGGAATCATTCTGTGTCTTCACTATCCAGTAGCCACTAGCCACATGCTACTATTGAACACTTTAAAATGTAGCTAGTATAACTGAGGAACTGAATGTCTTATTTTATTTTAATTAAGTGAAATTTAAATATAAAGAGCCACATGAGACTAGTGGTTACTGTATCGGACCGGGCAGATTTTTTTGGTGTTTGGTTTTTTTTTGGTTGTGCAGCAGGTGGGATCTTAGTTCCCTGACCAAGGACCAGGGATCAAACCTGTGGCCCCTGCAATGGAAGGGCAGAGTCTTAGCCACTGGACCAGCAGGGAAGCCCCCAGGCAGCTTTTAACCAATCTCAGCCTAAGCCTGCTGGGACCTCACTAAGGGCCCGCAGAGAGATGAGCACAGGCCAGGATTATTAGGGCTGGAACAAGGAGAGCCAGCAGAGGCTGTGTTAGTTTCCTATTAATGTCAAAACAAATGACCACAAATTTAGTGGCCTAAAACAACACAGAGTCATTATCTTACAGTTCTGGAAGTCAGAAGTCCAAGTCAGTCTTATTAGGCTAAAGTTAAGGTGTAGGCAGGAGTGGTTCCTTCCAGAGAATCTCGGGGAGAATCAATTCCTTGCCTTTTCCAACTTCTAGAGGTGCCTGCATTCCTTGGTTTATGGTCCCTTCCTTTCATCATCAAAGCCAACAGTTCATCATCTTCAAAATTTCTCTTTCTCTCTGACCTGTGCCTCTGTCATCACCCCACCTTCTCTGACTCTGACCCTCCTGACTCCCTCTTATAAAGACCCATGTGATTACATTGGGTCCACCTGGGATAACCCAGGATCATCTCCTCGTCCTAAGATCCTTAATTTAATCACACCAGCAAAGGCTCTTTTTCTGTGTAAGGTAACATATTCACAGGTTCCAGGAATTAGGACATAGACATCTTTGGGAGGCCATTACTGAGACTACCAGTGGGGTGACCAACATTTTCCATCACATTAGATCTGGAATATTGACATCACCCTTGGAAGCTGACCTGGAGGTGGCCTCAACCACAGAAGCCTCTGTGTTGGAGGAACTCTTGACTTCACGCTAGATACGGCGTGTTGGATTCAGCTCATGGTAGAGGGCGCGACATCCAAACTTCCTGGGGAGAAGGCTGCGGGGCCCATCAGCGAGAATCAGGGTCCCCGCCAAACGCCCTGAGGTTGGAGACAGAGCTCCATCCAGTTCTTGGGGAGGAGAGCCTGACTGCAGCCTGGGGAGATGGGGGGATTTACATGAGGGGCAGGGTGGGAAGGTGGGGTGTCAGTGCGTAGAAGCCTGCACATTATCTTCTGGATGTTGGAGAGGTATTGACTTTTTCGAGCTGGGAAGTTATATAAACAGAGCGATGTTTAAAGAAGATTAAGTTGGCAGTTGTGTGCAAGCAGGGCCCGGGGCTGGGGGTGAGGGGGTGAATAAACACAGGCACGTAATGATCAGTTTCAGAGGCAGCAGTGGGAGTGGGGAGGGCAGAAAATATGTGCAAGAAACATCCTGTCAAACAGAAAACGCACTAAAAATAGCACTGCTCCACTAAATCAAAAATGGCAGCAACATCTTAAATCATTTTGAAAAAAATGTTGGTTTTTACTGGTTTCTACTCTCAGTTTGTGTAATTGTAGCCTGTGAAATGGTTATGGCTATCGCCATACAATATATGTTTAGCAGGTATACATTAAGACCTTACTATATTCACTGTGTGGTTTTGTTTTTTTAATGTATTTTTGGCTGCGTTGGGTCTTCGTTGCTGCCCGCGGGCTTTCTCTAGTTGCGGCGAGCAGGGGCTACTCTTCGTTGCGGCGTGCGGGCTTCTCATTGCGGTGGCTTCTCTTGTGGAGCGTGGGCTCTAGGCACACGGGCTTCAGTAGTCGTGGCGCGTGGGCTCAGCAGTTGTGGCTCGCAGGCTCTAGGGCGCAGGTTCAGTAGTTGTGGCGCACAGGCTTAGTTGCTCCGCGGCATGTGGGACCTTCCCGGACCAGGGCTCGAACCCGTGTCCCCTGCATTGGCAGATGGATTCTTAACCACTGCGCCACCAGCGAAGTCCCCACTGTGTTTTTTGTTTTTTTGTTTTTTTTAAAAACATAGTTCATCATTCAGTTATTTGACAGCATAATGTGACAGATATTTAAATTAGCACATATAGGACGTACGGCTCAGGATGGCTACCCCAGTAGTAGCAATAGATAAATACATTTTCACCATCAGAAGTTTTGACATTTACTACTTATCACCTTTAAAAAAAACGAGCCCTGCTGTAACTTAGCAGATGGCCCCTCTCTATGGCTTGCCTGCCATCTGGAATTTGTTTTGATAAATCCAGACATTAGGGATATGTTATCTTCCCAGCTAAATATAACGTTTAGTTCATTCGCCGGCAACCTATGCATTTCTTTCTCATGCTAAAAATAAACAGAGGACTGTCGCTAGAGCATGCATCCTGGTCACTGGGTATAAACCTCCAAAGACAAATCCATCCGTCTTTAGTGACCTAAGGACCAGCTTGGAAGGAGGAACCAGAGGAGGGTCTGAATAGGCTGGGATGTCACCCTGAGGACTTGTGGGTGGCTGAGTCCTGCAGGACAGGGGTTTTGAAATGTGTCGTATCCTGCATCATTTAATGTGCTCGTGTCTCTAGACACTTAAAGATGCCTGGAAACCTATCTTTTACCTTTTCTTTAGAAAATTCTAATTTTTAAAGTTATACACATACATTAGAAAGTGAAATCTTTTTTTTTTTTTTTTTTTTTCCCGCTGCGCTGCACAGCACGTGGGATCTTAGTTCTCTGCCCAGGGATCGAACCTGTGTCCCCTACATTCGAAGTGCAGAGTCTTAACCACTGGACCGCCAGGGAAGTCCCAGAAAGTGAAATCGCTGTATAAGCTTGTAACAAAAGCAGCAGCCCCCGTGCCAGCCTGCCCACCCTTGATTCCCATTTCAAGAGGTTCCTAGTTCCAACTAGTTTAGTTGTTTATTTTGACTTTTGCCTCCATATGTTGAAAATAACTTGCTTATGCTGCTATTTCTTGATTTTTTTCTGCTTTGATATTATCCTTTGTCTCCCTTCTGTGGAAGAAAAGAATTAGGTCTCATACATTATACTTTCCCTCCCAATAAAAAAAAATATATTCTGCTAAGTAGAAATCAGTATCTTGTATTTATATTACTACGGCTATGGAAATATTACTCAAAGCTTAGCCATGTGGTGTACTATAATTAACTAAAATTAACTACATTTTCTTTCTTGTCCGACCTTTTTTTTTTTTTTTGCTTTTGCTTTCTTAAGAGAATAATAGCAGTCTTAATTTTTCTATTTAGATTTCGCTATGCCAATTACTAATTTATCTCAATTGTTATAAATCTCCCAGTATGTACATTGCCTCTCAATATGTTCAAATATAGTAGGTCATTTACCAATTTCATTTTTTCCCTTGAGGCCAGCCCTTCTGCAACCCTCTGTCCTCCTGTTCCTACTGGCCCTGGTGGCCTGCCGGCCTGACGCTCCACGGCCACAGCAAGCAGGACATCCCCACCGTCAGCATGGGGCCGCCCCTCCCTCTCACCTGGGTCAGGGTACCTATTCCTGGATCCTCAGCTTGGATCGCGCCCTCATTTTGGCATAGCACAGCATTCCTTAAGCAAAGACATGGGAGGTGACAGGTGAGGTTAAGTTTCAGAAATTTCCTTCTACCCTCACCCTCAACTGGCGTTTGGTAGAATTTTGGTTTTGAAATAATTTCCCCTGGAACTTTGAAGGTGTAGAATCTTTGCCTCCTAGTTTCGAATGTCCCTATAAAGGACTCTGATCTACTCTTCCAAAACTTGCAAATAATTTCATCCAAGTTCATCAAAACTCATTACAAAAACAATAAAGTACATATAAATTATTGATTTTTCTTATTTTGTATGGTTAGGTCTGGACATAAAGGCTTTCATGGGTGTAATTACTCTTAACAGGAAAAGGACTTCAGCTCCAGATCTTTTGGTGTCTACGCAGGACGTCATCTGAATTCTCGGAAAATAGACAAAGGAAGGAAAAAGAAGAGTCTAGAACATGGATTTTAAAATGATATTAGGGGAAAACATGTTCATAGCAACATCATTCACAGTAGCCCGAACTGGAAACGACACAAATGTCCATCAACAGAAGAACAATGAATAAAGAAAACATCCATACAATGGAACACTACTCAGAAATAAAAAGAAATGAACTGCTAATACATGCAACAACATGAGCTAACCTCAAAAGCATTGTGCAGCACAAAAGAAGCCAGACACAAAATAACGCAGACTGTATGATTCTTTTCATTTAAGTTCTAATCTATGGATATAGAAATCAGAACAATGGTTACCTGTTGTGGGTGGTGGTGAGGTAGTGAAGATTGGCTGAGAAGGGGTAGGAAGGCACTTTCTAGGGTAACAAACGTGTTCTAAATTTTATTGGAGTGGTGATTACACAAGTGTATGTACTTTTATCAAAATCATCGAATTTATACTTAAGATCTATGCATTTCGCTCTATGTAAATTTTATCCTTCATAGTCTTTTTAACTGAAAAAAAGAAAATTAGCAAGACTTTCAAAAATATCTTCAGAATGCTCATGCTATGAGCAAAAACTTTCAAAAGTACCAAGATTTTAGCCCTTGCTTTCTCTGAAGCAGGGAAGCTCACTGTGGAGGTATTTCCTGCTAGAACACACAAGCCCGCCTCTGTTCCTGTTCCTATCTAATTTCTATTCATTCCTCAAAGACCAGTTCCAGGATCTGCCCAACTCCCCCTCTGTGTGGGGCGACACTCCCCATCTGTAAGCTGCCAGCCCCTCTTTTCATGCACTTACTTATTTAAATTTATATTTTGTATTCGAGCATAGTGGATTAACAACGTTCTGTTAGTTTCAGGTGTACAGCAAAGTGATTCAGTTATACATATACACATATCTATTCTTTCTCAAATTCTTTTCCCATTTAGGTTACTACAGAATATTGAGCAGAGTTCCCTGTGCTACGCAGTAGGTCCTTGTTTGTTATCTACTTTAAATATAGCAGTGTGTACATGTCAACCCCAAACTCCTAATTTATCCCTGACCTCCACCCTTCCCCCCTGGTAACCATAAGTTTGTCCTCTAAGTTTGTGAGTCTGTTTCGGTTTTGTAAATAAGTTCATTTGTATCATTTTTTTTTTTTTAGATTCCACATATAAGCAATATCACATGAGATTTGTCTTTCTCTGTCTGACTTACTTCACTTAGTATGATCATCTCTAGGTCCATCCATGTTGCTGCAAATGGCATTATTTCATTCTTTTTTATGGCTGAGTAATATTCCATTGTATGTATCTACTACATCTTCTTTATCCATTCATTTGTCAATGGATGTTTAGGTTGCTTACACATCTTGGCTATTGTAAACAGTGCTACAATGAACATTGGGGTATCCTTTCAAACCATGTTTTTCTCCCGATATTTGCCCAGTAGTGGGATTGCTGAGTCATATGGTAGCTCTATTTTTAGTTTTTTAAGGAATCTCCATACTGTTCTCCACAGTGGCTGCACCAATTTACATTCCCACCATCAGTGTAAGAGGGTTCCCTTTTCTCCACACCCTCTCCAGCATTTACTGTTTGTAGATTTTTTGATGATGGCCATTCTGACTGGTGTGAGGTGATATCTCATTGTAGTTTTGATTTGCATTTCTCTAATAATTTGCAATGTTGAGCATTTTTTCATGTGCCTCTTGGTCATCTGTATGTCTTCCTTGGAGAAATGTCTATTTAGGTCTTCTGCCCATTTTTGGGTTGGGTTGTTTGTTTTTTTGATATTGAGCCACATGAGCTGTTTGTAAATTTTGGAGACTAATCCCTTGTCGGTCGCATCCTTCTGAAACTATTCCAAAAAATTGCAGAGGGAGGAACACTCCCAAACTCATTCTATGAAGCCACCATCACCCTGACACCAAAACCAGACAAAGATACTACAAAAAAAATTATAGGCCAATATCATTCATTCATTTAATTCTCTTTATTGCCTCTCATAGTGTTAGATATTGTATTATAATCTTCTTAAAATCTGCTCTTCTAGATTTTAAGCTCCCTGCTGTCCAGAAGTGTGTTTTTTGCTTTCTTGAATTCCACAACAGTTTGCAACTACTCAGAGCGAACTTTCAGTAAATGTTGGTTGGCTTAAAGAGAGGAAGTTTGCATGAAATGGAGGGAAATGCTTGGGTCCTAGAATTGGAAAAGCAAGGGTGAAAATCCTGGATATGTAAACTTGGTCAAGTGAACCTCACTGAATTTGTTTTCTTCATGTCCAAAAATCAGATATTAAAACCTACTTCACAAGGTAGTGGGTAAAATAGAGAAATAGCATCTGAGGACATTGCTGTAGGGGCTAGCTCTTAGTAGATATTTAATAAATGTAATTATTTTTATTGATGGATATTTTAAAAGGGGGAGTTTCCTGAAATAAGGTCAGGGACCCCTAAGACCCAGTACTACCCTCACAAGAATGTTTCCAGCTTGGCTTGCTGCCCCTCTCTTTCCAGGTCCCTGACATTTGTGAAAGGATAACAGGAGTGGCCTTGGAGCAGCGAGGGATGTGGGCATTTCCGTGGCCAGCGCCTCTGGCCATCCCCACAGTAGCAACTTGGGGACACTTCCCTTCATCTTGCCTAAGACACTTATTCTTGTCTCCAAACTTATCACTTTGAATTTAATTCTTTCTTTATTTTTCTTCTAGACTTCTAAATCATGTTATGAAAATAGGGCTTCTTTTCATCAGTCCTCTTCCATGGCCCAGCTGGATGAAATTATTGAGTCAGCTAATACAGATGATCTCTAAAAAGAGTCCCAAGACACTTCATAAACATTAGTCAAATATAATGATGTTGTCTTCTTTAGTGTCACCTATAGGTCTTATGAAGAAACCACTCCTTCCCAGGTAGTGTACATGGGATTTAGTAATTGCTGATGCTCAAAAAGTGCCTGTTGAATTACTCAGCTAATGTTATCTGAGGATAAATATTTTCCTGTCCAATGAACAATACCCCCCAAATTGGGTCCTCATCTACTTTGAGGTCCTATGTTAATGGACTACTTGCTACCTTGGCACTTGCTCTCGACACCAAACTTAGGAAGTAATGTCCTGAAAGAAACAGAATAGTAGTTAGATACAGTGTGGAAATGATGATTTTTTAAAAAATTTATTCTATTGAAGTATAGTTGATTTACAATGTTGTGTTAATTTCTGCTGTACAGGAGAGTGATTCAGTTATACATATATATTCTTTTTCATATTCTTTTCCATCATGGCTTATCCCAGGATATTGAATATAGTTCCCTGTGCTATACAGTAGGACCTTGTTGTTTATCCAGCCTGTATATGTTTGCATCTGCTAATCCCAAACTCCCAGTCCAGGAAATGATGATTTTCATTGCTGATTTAAGTTGAAGCATTTGATTGGTTTAATGATTTTGATACAAGGACCGTCCAGAGTTTTGGCCCTTGCATTTGCTTCTCGGCCATCACCATGACCTAGAGCATCATGAACTGGTGGGAGGAACAGTGGCTGGGCTTTGGAACCAGGCATGACTGGGTTTAAACTTGGGCTCTGCCACTTAGCAGCTGTGTGACCTCAGGCAAATTACCTAACTTTTCTGAGCCTCAGTTTCCTCGTCTGCAAATATCTATGTCAATGGGTCCCTGTGCAGACTGGGGGTTATATAGATAATAGTGTAGCACAGGACACATCGAAGGCCCTGAGTATATAATAGTTATAACACAATAATAATTTCCACCATTTTTCCCCTCTCAATTAGTATTTAAGCTCCTTTATTTTTTTAATAATTTTTAAAAATATTTATTTATTTATTTGGTTGTGTCTGGTCTTAGTTGCTGCATGTGGGCTCCTTAGTTGTGGCACGTGAACTCTTAGTTGCAGCAGGCATGTGGGATCTAGTTCCCTGGCCAGGGATCGAACCCCGGCCCCTTGCATTGGGAGCACGGAGTCTTAGCCACTGCGCCACCAGGGAAGTCCCAATTTCTACCATTTTAATGGGGATGACCACAACAAACCAACTGTCAGTGGTTCATTTGCACATCCTGTGCCCAGGGAAGCCACATAAGGTGCAAAATTACTTCACCGTGATGTGAGGAATCTACTGATATTGTATAGAGGTGGGTAATGTATAAACTTACATTTTTGTCATGGAACCTAGTTTGATACAGCTTAGGACATATACCTGTGTCCTGTTGCTTCTAGCCTGCTTCTTACACCAGAGGAGGTCGCCTCCTAACTCTAATATTTGATGTCAGAATCCTTTCCTGGTGGGATCCTGTACAACCCCTTGGAATGAGGTGAGATCTGCCCTCTGTCTAACCCCAGACGCCGGCTCAAGTGCTGACCGCCCCCCTCACTCTTCCATGTTTCCTTTCCTGAGTCCCTTGAGTTTGCTCCCACTCCTGTGACCCCGGGTAAGTCACCTCACCTTCCCTGGTCTGTTTCCTCATCCTTAAACACTGTGATTGGGGTGGTCATATGATCCCAAGGAGAGCAATCTGAGAAGCACCGCGAACTCCAGCACTCTCTGACCCCGTGCTTGGTTTCCCGTAGGAGGAGATATGTTTACATAAAGAAGAACCTGCTTCATGAATTTCTATCTTTCCTCTAAAATTCTCTGAACGCTCACCAGCGCTCCCACCCTTCTCCTCAGCTGAAATCGAATCACCTTTTTCCAATTCTCATGTTGTCAGCAAGCTTTCCCCCACTTTACCAGGTCCTGTTCCATAATTGCCTGTGTTCACCCGTAGTACATTTCCTCTTGTTGTTTGCGTGCCAGCCAAATCATGGGCCATCAAGAATTTAATGCCGGAAATTCCATTCCTAACACACACTTGTCTAGTTTCTTATCTTTCCAAAAACTCTTCTATATCCATCATCTTATTTCATCTTTGCAACAGCTCTACACGGTAAGATGCTTTCCTAGAACTGAAAGATGTAGAAACTGGGGTTCGGGCAGAGTCTAAAGCTCAGTAGCCAATAGGTGATAGGACCTAGATTAAAACCTGCATTCTCTAACACCAGTTACTTTTTTTTTTTTTTAATATTTTTAAATTTATTTATTTGGCTGCACCAGGTCTTAGCTGCAGCATGTGGGATCTTTGTTGCAGCCTTTGGGATCTAGTTCCCTGACCAGGGATTGAACCCTGGGCCCCCTGCATTGGGAGCGTGGAGTCTTAACCACTGGACCACCAGGGAAGTCCCACCAGCTACTTTTAAAATCTTCAAAACTTACATTTCCATATTCTGTCAATACACTAGAGCTTAGGATACCTTTTTTCCCCCATGTGTAACAAGATGCTTAGGACTTAGGATACTTCTTTTCATGTGTAAGGTTTGATTATTGCAATAAAATAGCTCATCAAATAGAGGTGAAGATGTGTGAGAATGCATCTTGCTTCTCAAAATGCTGACTGAGGTCTGTGGATATTGAGAGCAGGGAGGGACCTCGGAAATCATTGCGTCCAACCCTGAACATTATACAAATGAGTCAACAAGACTCTACAGGAAGTATGTCTTGCCCAGTGTCACAGGTCGAGTTTGACCACTACCAGCAGAGCTGTTGGGAAATGGGGGAAAAGGTAAATAAACCTCTGGGACCAGTGCACAGCCGACCAGCCCAAGGGTCCACTCCCTCCCACTGGAGAATCTGGTCTGTGGCAAACACACAATGCGCGAGGTAAGCAGGCTACCGAGGGGAAGAAAATTCTTGGATGAAAAGAAGACAGAGCTCAAGGCACTTCTGCTCTGGAAGCAGGGCCCTTGCATGTTTCCTGGTCACACACGTGGCCACTTCTCTCCAGGCTCCTGGATTTGGGACTCTGTCCCTGTAGACCTCGCTGGTCTCAGGGCTGCTTGCCCACCTGCCCACCTGCCTCATACAGTCCTGTCTGCTTTTTCCGAATCCCCAGGCTCTGTGTGCTTTCCTGCTCCTCCCTGCAGGCCTTGGGTGCCCCTCAGCTGTCTGTGGGACAGACCCCTTCTCCCCCAGCCTCTACCTCGCGCTCCCCTGCTCCGCTCACCTCCCCTGGGCTCCGCGAGCCCTCTGCCGCTTCATTGGTGGAAAGAATCTAACAAAACCTACCTTGCAGGGCTGTAGAGTAGGACTGAATCCACACTGGTACAGCATCTGACCCAGAGGAAGCCCCAGATAAAGGCAGCTGTTGATCTGATTTGCCACGTCTCTGTCACCAGCCCGCAGCTGTCTGGAGGTTAAGGACCAGGTCAATCATTGTTGCATCCCCTGTGCCTGGGACATGCTCACTGCTTAACAAATGTCTACAGAACAGGATGGAGGAGAACCATCCTGGCAACTGTGCCCTGGAACATCTGTGCTCACAGTCTCAGTGGTTCCCAAGCGTTTGCTAGAGTGTTTTATTCCATCACAGCCACCAGCCGCATGTCTCGGCTCCTCTGGGTTATCGGGAGAGGAAGGGGTGACCTTCACGCAAGCTTTCCTTAAACCACGGTGAGAACAAATTAAAAAGGAGAGAACGAGCATCTTTATTGAGGGATGTTCTAGAATGTTGAAATAAGGATTTAGGAGGAAATTGTTAGAGCTGCTGCTTCACAGAGAGACGTTTGCTCAAGGGCCTGGTTCCACTCATGCTGCTGGTGTCAGGGCCCTGGTGAACTTGAGCTCTTTTCAGATGTGCAGGAGGCGGAGTGTGGGTTTCACACACATGTGACTTTTGACTCAGTTCAGAGATCAGGTTTGCTGAGGGGTTTCCAATTACCAGAAAAGTCTATCCCAGAGCTGCTTTTATGGTACGAGGGGTGGTAACACTGAAGCAGCACTGCCAAAACTCAGCCATGGCTCCCCCAGCCCACCCCTGGGTCATGCTCCTGGGGGCAGGGGAGTGGAGACTACCAGTGGCATCCAATCCCCGTGCTCCGGTGTTGGTTGACAACACAAAGGAGTGGGTGTGTGCAGGAGGGTCGGGTTTAGTCACTGGAAATAAAAACAACAGCAGTAAGCTTCAGCACTTGCTGTAACTACTATACATCTCTCAGTTCATCTCTAAATTTGGAAAGTGCTGTTTCCTTTTGCAAATCCTACCACTCTTTCCCGCCCCCTTTCACAAAGCCTTGGCCATCCTCTTGCCTGTTTCCCCGGGACATGCTCTCTGAGGCCCCGGAATGCTTAATCTGGTGCATCTCTTTGGGTACTTATCCTTTTCTGTCTTGCATTATTATTCTTTACATAAATCTCTGTGTTTCCCATCGGACTGCAACGTCAGAAGACGAAGTCCCTTGGTGCTACCATGACACACAGGCTGTACCTGGCTGTGAGGTGTATGATAACTATTTCCTGAATGAACAACAAAGGAAAAAGTCAAGTAAAGTATATCTTGAAACGTCAAAAGCTACAAAAAGCTTAAAAAACTGTGGAAGGAAGGTCTCATGTAATCATTGAAAAATAAAATTTACAAAGTGATTTGGAAAGCCGAGATAATGAATTTAGGAAGTGACTTAGGAAGTGCTCTTTTCTTTAAATATGCCTGGCTGATTTGTGACTCCCTCAAGGAAACGGACCGTATTTTAAAATCATTTTAAATCCCCACTGGCTAGCACACTTTTGGCCTAATTTTTTCTCTTTCGTTGTTTTAACGATGGAAACATCTTTACTTCTTTTGCTTATCAAAAAGTGGCATACGCTCAAAGTAAAATTTAAACAATATAGAAACAAAAAGTAAAAAGTGGAAGGTCTAACTAGGTCCATCTCCTAAGAGGTTATTTACTGATGTTGTCCACACTTTTAGTGCAATATGTATAACATATTTATTCGTTCTATCTGTAATCTGCTTTTATAAACCATCAGAATGTTATGGCCTCATTTGCACAGAGCACAAAGGTCTCTGTCATTCCATAGCTTTCTTTATTAACTCTTTTACAGTTGGAAATTGAGGCAGGTTTTAATTTTTGCTATTACAAACTACGCTGCAGTAAAACCCTTGTATATACATCTTTTTCAACAGAGTATTTCTCCGGTTACCCTCAAATGTGGGATTTATGGTCCCCAGGGTATGAACATTTAACATTTTGGTAGATACTGACAAATTTCCCTCCAAAAAGTTTTTTTCTGATTTATATCCCCAACCAGAATTGAGAAAACCTGTTGGGCTTACCTTTTTTTTTTTTTTTTTATAAATTTATTTATTTATTTATTTATTTATGGCTGCATTGGGTCTTCGTTTCTGTGCGAGGGCTTTCTCTTGTTGCGGCAAGTGGGGGCCACTCTTCATCGCGGTGCGCGGGCCTCTCACTATCGTGGGCTCTCTTGTTGTGGAGCACAGGCTCCAGACGCGCAGGCTCAGTAATTGTGGCTCACGGGCCTAGTTGCTCCGCGGCATGTGGGATCTTCCCAGACCAGGGCTCGAACCCGTGTCCCCTGCATTGGCAGGCAGATTCTCAACCACTGCGCCACCAGGGAAGCCCTGGGCTTACCTTTTAAGTCTTTCCTGGGCGTATGTTGGAAGACTTGCAGCCAACATGATTTTATTTTATTTTATTATAATTATTATTTTTTAAATGTTTCCTCTTTATTTTATTTATTTATTTATTTTTGGCTGTGTTGGGTCTTCGTTTCTGTGCGAGGGCTTTCTCTAGTTGCGGCAAGTGGGGGCCACTCTTCATCGCGGTGCGCGTGCCTCTCACTATCGCGGCCTCTCTTTTTGCGGAGCACAGGCTCCAGACGCGCAGGCTCAGTAGTTGTGGCTCACGGGCCTAGTTGCTCCGCGGCATGTGGGATCTTCCCAGACCAGGGCTCGAACCCGTGTCCCCTGCATTGGCAGGCAGATTCTCAACCACTGCGCCACCAGGGAAGCCCCCTTATTTTTTTATTATTATTATTTTTTAATTAATTAATTTATTTATTTATTCATTCAATTTTGGCTGCATTGGGTCTTCATTGCTGTGTGCAGGCTTTTCTCTAGTCGCGGTGAGCGGGGGCTACTCTTCATTGCGGTGTGCGGGCTTCTCATTGAGATGGCTTCTCTTGTTGTGGAGCATGGGCTGTAGGCGTGTGGGCTTCAGTAGTTGTGGCACACAGGCTCAGTAGTTGTGGCACGTGGGCTGTGGAGCGCAGGCTCAGTAGTCGTGGTGCACGGGCTTAGTTGCTCCACAGCATGTGAAATCTTCCCGGACGAGGGCTCAAACCCATGTCTCCTGCACTGGCAGGTGGACTCTTAACCACTGTGCCACCAGGGAAACCCCAATATGATTATAAAATGATACTTTAGGGAGCTTGGGACTGACATATATACACTAATATGCATAAAATAGATAACTAATAAGTACCTGCTGTATAAAAAATAATAAAATAAAATTCCAAAAAAATTGATACATTAGGTGCACAAAATACTCTATATTTTTCCAGGTATTTTTACATGGAATATGTATTCTCCTTTGACCTTCACAGGAGTCCATGATATAAGTAGGGAAGACCTGATTCCCTTCTGATTCCTGTTTTAGAATCTCAGCCAAAAAGACTAGCCCCAGGTTCACTGCAAGGCAGTGGCCTCCCAGAGGCAGAGCCCTGGAACTGATTCTGTTTCTCTTCCCACAAGCTGGAAGGACCAGCCTTGAGAGGCTAGGAGGGCATGGCCTGGAGGTGAGGAGACTCCAAGGCTTCTGCAAGTCTTGAGTTTATGCCAAAGTGTAAAGAATGCCCTGATTGTGGTGTTCAGTTTCTTAGCTGAAATAAGTCCTCCTTTCTGACTGAGCCTAGCGGAGGGAGGAGGAGACAGGTGGCCTGGCTCTGGGAGGGTGGGGGGTGGAGCTTTCCTTCTATGTCATTCTCAGAAGGTCTCAATTTAGAGGCTGGGGAGAGAGCTGACCCAGGGAATTCTCACTGCTTTCTGCTTCCCTTAGTTAAGGTTTTTAATATTTTTTGGAAGTATAGTGCACCAATCCTTGGCAAAGAAAGAAAATAGCATCAATCAGTGCTATTGTTAAACAGAAATTTCACCAGCTATTGCGGGAGGGAGGGCTTTGATAGTCCCAGGCTACCTCACTTCTACATAGTAGCTTAGGCAGGAAAGTTTCTTTATATTGAAGTCGGAATGGAAAGTTCCAGATCCCAACATAGGACAGCAGACAAGGGAAGGTGGCAATCTTTGGAAAGGGCAATTCCTAGATGCATGAATGTCTATGTGGACTAGACCTACACTGTTCAATAGTGTAGCCTCTGGCACCTGTGGATATTGAGCATGTAAAATGTGCCCAGTATGACTGGAGGACTGAATTTTTAATTTAATTTAATTTTAGTATTTGAATTTAAAAACTGTCAATTCAGTTACTAGAAAACTTTGAAGTAATTTTCAAACAACTTGGGCATGTGAAAATACTTTTCAATGGTAAATTTTATGAAATCTAGAAACCAGTCAAGTGTTTCTGATGAAAATTTAGTATCTGAACTGAGATATGCTTTCAGTATGAAATACACACTGGCTTTCTAAGGCTTAGTATGAAAAAAAGAACATAAAATGTCTCCATGATTTTTTAATATGGATTATATGTTGAAGTGATCATGTGTTGGAAATAGTGAATTAAATAAAATATAATATTAAAATTAATTTTACCTGTTTTGTGTTTTTACATTTTTTTAACATGGCTGCTAGAAAATGGGAAATTTCTCGGGCATTCACCCATTCATTAATGCATCAAGAATGTATTTAGCAAGACAAGGTTGTCCACTCTCACCACTATTATTCAACATAGTTTTGGAAGTTTTAGCCACAGCAATCAGAGAAGAAAAAGAAATAAAAGGAATCCAAATCGGAAAAGAAGAAGTAAAGCTGTCACTGTTTGCTGATGACATGATACTATACATAGAGAATCCTAAAGATGTTACCAGAAAACTACTAGAGCTAATCAATGAATTTGGTAAAGTAGCAGGATACAAAATTAATGCACAGAAATCTCTTGCATTCCTATACACTAATGATGAAAACTCTGAAAGAGAAATTAAGGAAACACTCCCATTTACCATTGCAACAAAAAGAATAAAATACCTAGGAATAAACCTACTTAAGGAGACAAAAGACTTGTATGCAGAAAACTATAAGATACTGATGAAAGAAATCAAAGATGATACAAACATATGGAGAGATATACCATGTTCTTGGATTGGAAGAATCAATATTGTGAAAATGACTGTACTACCCAAAGCAATCTACAGATTCAATGCAATCCTTATCAAACTACCAATGGCATTTTTTACAGAACTAGAACAAAACATTTCACAATTTGTATGGAAACACAAAAGATCCCGAATAGCCAAAGCAATCTTGAGAAAGAAAAATGGAGCTGGAGGAATCAGGCTCCCTGACTTCAGACTACACTAAAAAGCTACAGTAAAGAAGACAGTATGGTACTGGAACAAAAACAGAAATATAGATCAATGGAACAGGAGAGAAAGCCCAGAGATAAACCCACGCACATATGGTCACCTCATTTTTGATAAGGGAGGCAAGAATATACAATGGAGAAAAGACAGCCTCTTCAGTAAGTGGTGCTGGGAAAACTGGACAGCTATATGTAAAAGAATGAAATTAGAACACTCCCTAACACCATACACGAAAATAAACTCAAAATGGATTAAAGACCTAAATGTAAGTCCAGACACTATAAAACTCTTAGAGGAAACCATAGGCAGAACACTCTATGACATAAATCACAGCAAGATCCTTTTTGACCCACTGCCTAGAGAAATGGAAATAAAAACAAAAATAAACAAATGGGACCTAATGAAACTTAAAAGCTTTTGCACAGCAAAGGAAACCATAAACAAGACGACAAGACAACCTTCAGAATATGAGAAAATATTTGCAAATGAAGCAACTGACAAAGGATTAATCTCCAAAATTTACAAGCAACTCATGCAGTTCAATATCAAAAAAACAAACAACCCAACCCAAAAATGGGCAGAAGACCTAAATAGACATTTCTCCAAAGAAGATATACAGATTGCCAACAAACACATGAAAGGATGCTCAACATCACTAATCATTAGAGAAATGCAAATCAAAACTACAATGAGGTATCACCTCACACCAGTCAGAATGGCCATCATCAAAAAATCTAGAAACAATAAATGCTGCAGGGGGTGTGGAGAAAAGGGAACCCTCTTGCACTGTTGGTGGAATGTAAATTGATACAGCCACTATGGAGAACAGTATGGAGGTTCCTTAAAAAACTAAAAATAGAACTACCATACGACCCAGCAATCCCACTACTGGGCATATACCCTGAGAAAACCATAATTCAAAAAGAGTCATGTACCACAATGTTCACTGCAGCTCTATTTACAATAGCCAGGACATGGAACCAACCTAAGTGTCCATCATCGGATGAATGGATAAAGAAGATGTGGCACATATATACAATGGAATATTACTCAGCCATAAAAAGAAACAAAATTGAGTTATTTGTAGCGAGGTGGATGGACCTAGAGTCTGTCATACAGAGTGAAGTAAGTCAAAAAGAGAAAAATAGCTCTTTTCACTCTCAGACATGGGCACACCACAGAAGGATGTTATTATCAAGTCAGATGCACCCGACACCCTATTAGTGGAGAAGCATCCAGATTATATAGCATCCTATGGCTCAAAGAAAGATGAATACGAATACTGTATGTCTGAATATTTGAGAATGAGTGGCATCTATTGGGGTCTGACTGTAATGGATCTCATGGGACAGCTACATCGCATGAATAGAGAAGAAATTCTGACATTTATTAAGTCTTGTCAACACAAGTGTGGTGGGATACGTGCTAGTATTGGACATGATCCTCATCTTTTGTACACTCTTAGTGCTGTCCAGATTCTTACTATGATAGTATTAATGTTATTGATGTAAATAAAGTTGTAGAATATGTTCAGAGTCTACAGAAAGAAGATGGTTCTTTTGCTGGAGATACTTGGGGAGAAAGAGATACAAGATTCTCTTTTTGTGCGGTGGCAACTTTGGCTCTGTTGGGGAAGCTGGATGCTATTAATGTGGAAAAGGCAATCGAATTTGTTTTATCACGTATGAACTTTGATGGTGGATTTGGTTGCAGGCCAGGTTTTGAATCCCATGCTGGGCAGATCTATTGTTGCACAGGATTCCTGGCTATTACTAGTCAGTTGCATCGAGTAAATTCTGATTTGCTCGGTTGGTGGCTTTGTGAACGACAGCTTCCATCAGGTGGACTCAATGGAAGGCCAGAGAAGTTACCAGATGTATGCTACTCTTGGTGGGTGTTGGCTTCCCTAAAGATAATTAGAAGGCTTCATTGGATTGACAGAGAGAAACTGCGCAGTTTCATTTTAGCATGTCAAGATGAAGAAACGGGAGGATTTGCGGACAGGCCAGGAGATATGGTAGATCCTTTTCATACTCTATTTGGAATTGCTGGATTGTCACTTTTGGGAGAAGAACAGATTAAACCTGTTAGCCTTGTTTTTTGCATGCCTGAAGAAATACTACAGAGAGTGAATGTTCAGCCTGAACTAGTGAGCTAGATTAGATCCCTTGATGCAAAAGTTGCTTAGTGTAGTTTTACTGTTTTAACATTTCAGCATTTGAAGTGCTTCACAAACTTTATGACTGCCATGTTAATATTTTGTACATGAAGCATGTTGATTTTAATAAATTATATAATTATACATATTATAAATTAAAGACCTTTATTGTATCTTCAGCTTTCTGTTTTCTTCTGGAATGCTGTTATTCTGAGTGTAATATTTTGTTTATGCTTCAGTGTATTTGTTATCTTGTTTGTCCCCATAACAGCAAACTGAGTTGAACTTTATTTAGCTGATGAAGTCTTGTGTTCTGATTTTCCCATGTACTCCCTTGATATGTTATATATAACTATAGTTAATATAAATTGGTTTTTGTCAATGAGAATGTTAACTGATAAAGAAATGATGAACCCCATAGGAATTAAAAGATGAAAAAAAAAAAGGAAAGAGAAAAATAAATACCATATGCTAACACATATATATGGAATCTAAAAAAAAAAAAAAAGGTTCTGAAGAACCTAGGGGCAGGACAGGAATAAAGATGCAGACATAGAGAACGGACTTGAGGACACGGGGAGGGGGAAGGGTAAGCTGGGACAAAGTGAGAGAGTGGCATGGACTTATATATACTACCAAATGTAAAATAGATAGCTAGTGGGAAACAGCCACATAGCACAGGGAGATCAGCTCGGTGCTTTGTGTCCACCTAGAGGGGTGGGATAGGGATGGTGGGAGGGAGACGCAAGAGGGAGGAGATATGGTGATATATGTGTATGTATAGCTGATGCACTTTGTTATAAAGCAGAAGCTAACACACCATTGTAAAGCAATTATACTCCAATAAAGATGTTAAAAAAAAAAGGAATGTATTGAGCATCTATTATGTGCTAAGTCAAAGTAAGCATAACAGCTACAGCAACAGAAAAGAGCACCTTATAAATTTGCTGCATGTTGGATAGAAAAATATACGTATATACATGTCATCCCATTGAAATGTAACTCTCCTTAAGGCAAATACTAAATTCACTATTGTTTTTTCCTAGCTTTGTGATCTTAACTCCCAGCTCATTAATTTAGTTTTTTTGTTTTCTAATATACATATTAAAGGCTCTGATTATCCCCGTAACCGCTTCTTTAGCTGCGTTCCAAGAGCTATATGTTGAATTTTCATAACTACTAGTTTTAAATGTTTTATAATTTCCCTTGAATTTTATCTTTAAATTAGGAAGTATTTAGAAATGTACCATTTAGTTTCAATATACATGGGCGAAGTGGTTTGGATATCTTTTTATTGGTGATTTCTAATAATCACTAATACTGCATTGCTTTCAGAGAACATGGGCCTTTATGATATTGAATCGTTAAATTTGTTGAGACTTCCTTTGTGGCCTAGGGTGATCAAGTTGTGACAATGTTCCATTTGTGCTTGGAAAAAATGTGTGTCATCTATTTGACAGGTGCAGGAGCCTAAATGTTACCCCCTAGAGTTAGTCTGTTTTAAATGTTTTGGGGTTTTTTTTCAAATTTGGAGGGCCTTAATTTCCTATAATTTTGGGTCTGCTTTATCTGTCAGTTTCTGAGAGATATGCTTTAAAATCTCCTGCTGTGATTATAGATTTGTCCATTTTCCCATATAAATCCATCAATTTTAGCTTTGTAATTTTAAGATTATACTATTAAATTAGTATGATTTCATGATTTTTATATCTTCTTGGTGTATTTGTTTCTTCATTTACATGAAAAATTTTCACCTTCAATTCTCTCAGGTTTGATACTAATATTACAAGTGAAGCCTTCCTTTTGTTAATATTTACATGCTATACCTTTTTCTAGTTATTTTCCTCCTATTGATATCTCTATGCTGGAGGCTTATCTCCTTTAAATAGAAATCGTGATAGTCTGTGATTTTGTTTTTTCCAATCTGAGAGTCTCTTTAATCTATTTACTTTTATTATGATTACTAAAATATTTGGATTCATTTCTAGCATCTATTTTGTGGTGATGTTCTTATTTACTATAATTTCTTTTGACTTTTCTTTCTCTTTTCCTATTATGCTGGATATTCTTGCTTTGCCTTTCAGATTCACTGCCCACCCAACTCTTGTGCCCTAGGGACTAACCTCCGTGGATTACCAACATAGCCCACTTCCTTTAGGCTTCTGGCTGCGTCGAGCCAATGGAAACCCCAGCAGGTATTGGAGGACAAGTGGAGAGGAAAGTCGGGCTGTCGGTTCCACCAGCTTCTTCTCTGCAGGTCTGCATTCCTCTGATGGAGAGAGCAGCTCATGTCGGTGGCCCTCTGGCAGGCACAGGTCCTGCTGGGTACCAGTCACTCCTCCTTTCCTTGGCCCCTTCAGGTCTGGGAGAGCTAAAACTCCCCATCATTGTAACACAGAGTAGTTCACATTCCTTTTTAGTCTCTCACCACCCTTTGTAAATAAAATGCGTTTTAACAAACTCTTTTCCAGGTACCCCTTTTGGGTATGCCATCTGTTCCTGGACAACCCCCTGACCCGCACACTACCTTCCACTGAATAGATTCCATTGTCTTAAATCTCTCTTGTGGAAGAGACTACCGGTCGGTCATACAAGTCCTACTCCATTAAGCCTGGCTGGTATAGACTTTCTCTCGAACATGTTATTTTCATGATATTTTTCTCTGGGTGTAATAAACTTATGGAACAACAAAACCCTTAGACCACTTTATAGATGGATTCAGTAAAAATCAGTAATATTTATCTCCAATTTCTGGTGGCTATCGAGGTATACATCCAAACCCTTCTGTGACACAGTCCTAAGGGCCAACTCTCTGAGATATGCAGATAAGATGCAGGGAGGAATGGAGTGGAATTCATGATCTGTCACTCAATCAGTGAACATGTATTGAACATTTACTACATGAAAGTGTCCGCTCTAGGGAAGGTGTTGGGAAGGATGGCAAGGAAATGTTCAGGAAATAACTAAATGACCAGAACTCTTACACCTGTTATCTCATTTCATCTTTCCACCAGGTAGAGATGATTGCTGCCTGATTGACAGATGAGGTAACCAAGCCCGGAGGCAGCGACTTACCCAGGGTCTTAGAACCACCATGGGGCTGAGCCAGGCGTTTGCCCTGGTCTCAGTCCCAGGACCAGTGCATTTCACTGCATCCAGGAATTGCTTTCAATCCTCCAAGAGCTTTACATCTGGGAGGAGATGAGATATAAACAGATGAACAGTGAAATCATAGTATAAGCCCTGGCGGGAGCAGCTATCTTGAGCTGACGTGGGCTGGGAAGCTTTGTGCAGAAGGAGGGGACGGAGGAAGTAAGGGGGATGGCTGTCCAGGCAGGATGAGGGGCACAAGCACGGACCGGGCAGGTCTCAGCTCTGATGGGGCCATCAGGGACAAGGAGGACGCAGTGTCCACCTCTTCAGATGCTCTGGGTTTGATTTCATCGTGTTCATGCTTTCTCTCCCCATTCCTTTTATCTGAAGCTGGGGCATGTGTAGATGTGGGGAGGGGGTGTGCTTTGAAGTGAGCTCCCTTCTCGTCCCTTAGGCTGGATTTCCAGCAAGGGGGGGAGGGAGAGGGCCAGAGTTAGGAAGCGATCTCTGTCCCAGCAGAGGTGTGACGAGCAGTGTGGAATCAGGGTGGAGCTCGGAGCCAGCATTTCTAGAATGCTTACCGTGGGCTAGCTTCTGGGGGGCAGAGAAGAGGTCGGAGCAGGGCGGCTGATGGACTTTTGGAGTAGGAGAGCTAGAGGGCCAGGGAGGGGCCTTGGCTGGCAGGGTGGCGGGCCCCCTCTGAGCCATCACTCCCTGTCCCTACCTCACAGGGTCCCAGAAAGGGAACCGCCAGGGACCCCTGGGCTGTCATCCAGCCCCAAGCGTGGCAAAAGGCAACTCCAGCAAGGAGGGCACTGCGGTGGCCACACCAGACCGGGGAATCAGGACAGCTCAGCTCAGTTCCCTTTTCCTCCTGGCGGTCACACCCTCACAGGTCAAATCACATCACCACCTCAGCCCTGGAATTCCCGCCAGGAGGGGAAGTGGTGCGCTCCTGACTAAGCTCCTGCCCCGCAAGGCAATCACATGCCTGCAGACTGCAGGGAAGGGCCTTCGGTGGCACCTACTTCCTCCTCTTTCTCCGGACAGCATCGGGCGGGGGGATTGTGAGAGGTGAGGTGAGGAGAGGATGCCAGCAGAGGAAGCCCATGTGTCAGATGCAGATTTGCTTGTAAGTTTCCAGCTCCATGCAAAACACACATGTCCCAAAGTAACACACCGTAAGCAGAGAAAATTTTTTAAAAAAGGGAAGACTGTTTCATTCAAAATTTGCTACCCAGATACTGAAAACATTTTGGTGAATATCTTTGGAAAGTTTGTTGTCCTTTTTACAATAAGTATTTTCCCAAATGTCTATGGGTAAAGTACAGTACACACATATTTATCTAAATATAAAAATATAAGAATGGGACTCTATTACACATTCTGCTTTGTAATCCATTTGTTCCCTCCCTCAATAATATATGATGGGGCTTCCCTTGTGGTGCAGTGGTTGAGAATCTGCCTGCCAATGCAGGGGACACGGGTTCGAGCCCTGGTCCAGGAAGATCCCATATGCCGCGGAGCAGCTGGGCCCCTGAGCCACAACTACTGAGCCTGCGCTCTAGACCCCGCAAGGCACAACTACTGAAGCCCACGTGCCACAACTACTGAAGCCCGAGTGCCTAGAGCCCGTGCTCTGGAACAAGAGAAGCCACCGCAATGAGAAACCCGTGCACCACAACGAAGAGTAGCCCCTGCTCGCCGCAACTAGAGAAAGCCCGCGCGCAGCAACAAAAACCCAACACAGCCAAAAATATATAAATTTAAATAAATTAATTAAAAAAAAAAAAAGAAGTTGTCTCCCCCAGATCCAGTGAGAAGAAAAGAAATATCAGGAGACTAAGAAATCTGGCTTTCTCCTTCAGCTTTGATAGCCTAGCCTCGGGGGAGGGGGAGTTTGAGGTGCAGACAGTCGTTAACGTTAACGCAAAACCCAACAAAAGGGTAAGAGTGGGGGGACCCGGACCGCCTCCCTCCCACCAGAGATCCCCCCACCCCCGCAGGGCTCTCATTTGGAAGGAAGGCCGGCAACCAGCACAGAGTTGAATCTACTGATTCCTAAGTGTGACTGATGAATTCACATTCCCTATATGGTCCCCAAAGGACATTGCTTTTGAAAAGGGCTGTTGTCACACCAAAGAATCCTTAACTGGTTGAGTTTTCGGAAATGTAAGATAACATATTTGGTCACTGCCTCTTCCTGGGCTAACCCAGTGTTTCAAAACTTCCTGCTCCATCACAGAAACATACGGGCTGAAGGTAGAGACAAACAAAGCACCTCAAGGAAAACGAAGATGAAAAAGATCCATTTTCTTCAAAGAGCTCCCTGTCTAGTGTGGGTCCAGGAGCAATGCAGGAGGACCAGCCGCGGCACAAGGCAAGGGACAGGCACGGCCTCTGAGCCAGACTGTGGCGGTGGAGCGGCTGCAGCCCTAGGCCACCGCTTGCCGGTGCAAGTAGCCTTGTGCAAGGTTACCGGCCCCGCTAAGCCGCAGGCGACAGAAATAGAGCCTGGCCCTGGGCGAGTGGGAGGTTTAAAGGATGAAAGCACGCCAGCCCTTGCAGGACGTGTGGGCCGACCGGAAAGGAGCCATCACACCGAGGTCAGAGGCCAGGAAACACTTGCAAGAGGGAGGTCCTGGCGTTTGGACAGTTTCCACTGACACAGATGGAGAGGGTAGGGTTTCAGAGAGACAGGGCTTGGAGGGCAAGCTGCACGGAGGACAGTCAGGGGAGAGACCAGAACATTCACGCCACGCTGTGTGTCCGGATGAGGCATGAGAAGGAGCCAAGTCAGGAAATCAGGGCCTAAAGTGCTGTCCTGGAGAGCTGTGCCCAGTGTGGAGGTGAGGACACGCCAAAGGCTTTGAGCAAAGTATACCATGTGCAGACGGTGATGGTAGGCGTCACTAGGCAGATGGGTGGGAGGGGAAGGGGGATGGATGTGAGGCCCCAGGATGCCCTGGTGGAAACCCAGGGCATTGATGGGGGTGGGGCTCAGCGGGATATGGAGGGGATAATGGAGGGGGGCTGGCCCCCTTTAGGATGTGTGACCTTCTCTGAGGGGCCCTGTGCTCGGTTTTAAATATTACTCAGCCATAAAAAAGAATGAAATAATGCCATCTGCAGCAACATGGATGGACCTAGAGATGATCATACTAAGTGGAATAAGTCAGACAGAGAAAGACACATATCATATATCACTGATATGTGGAATCTAAAAAAAACTATACAAATGAGCTTATTTACAAAACAGAGACAGACTCACAGATATAGAAAACAAATTTATGGTTACCAGAGGGGAAAGGGAGTGGGGGAGGGATAAATTAGGGGTTTGGGATTAGCAGATATAAACTACTGTATATAAAACAGATAAACAACAAGGTCCTACTGTAGAGCACAAGGAACTCTATTCAATATCTTTCAATAACCTATAATGGAAAAGAATCTGAAAAAAAAAGTAACCAAATTACTTTGCTGTACACCTGAAGCATTGCAAATCAACTCTATGTCAATAAAAAAACAAGTGCTCTGCCGTCACTGTCTTGAAATTCTTAATAGCTTTTGAACAAAGAGCCCCACCGATTTTGAACTGAGTCTCACAAAATATGCTTGAGAGGCGGACATTTGGGCTCAAGGAAGTGCTTGGCCAGGGAGTGGGGCTGAGGGGAGAAGTGATTGAAAGCGTTGGGGACTTGCATGAAGAGATGAAGAGTACTATCGTGTTTGTGTGTGTGATGGTCCAGCCATCCCAGGGAGGTGTTTGAAAACAAGTTGGGAATTTGACCCTAAAGCTCAGAAAAGAACTTGGAGACATAGTTATTGACTTGGAAATCATATCCTCTGATTAATCTTTTCTTCGAACACTCGAGGATTGCTCCACTTTATTTTCACGAGAGGCATTACTTTTGTAATTTAAGAAATGAAATTGCAAAACTGAAATTAAAAAAATGAAATTGACAAAAGCATTTACTCAATAATAATACACACGCTTTAGAAATGGCTGTAGGAAGTAACGTTAAAAAGGGCCAAGAACCTAATCTGTGCAAGATCATTGCTACTGTCTCAATTATGTCCCCACCCCAAATGCCCTGTTGAAGTCTTAACCCTCAGAACCTCAGACTGTGACTGTATTTGGAAATAAGGCCTTTACAGAGGTAATTAAGTTAAAATGAGGTCATCAAGGGGAGACCTAATCCAATAAGACTAGGGTCCTTATAAGAGGACGAGATCAGGACACAGACACACATAGGAGAGACCATGTGAAGACACAGGGAGAAGACGGCCGTCTACACACCAAGGAGGGAGGCCTCAGGACAAACCCACCCTGCTGCCACTGTGGCCTCAGACTTCCAGCCTCCAGGACTGAGAACATAAACTTCAGCTGTTTAAGCCCCTGGCCTGTGGTACCTCGTTCCAGCAGGTCCTAGCAAACACAGCCACCTCCCATGAGAAGAACAAGAGGCAGAAAAGTCCTTGGAGACTGGCTAGAAGTGGTCAGGGAGGAAGAGGGGGAAGCAGGAGGTCAGGTCACAACGTAAACAGTGTCTGCGCGATGGGGGCGGGCGGTGGATGCCGGTTGTCAGTGAGGATGCAGGGCTTACGGAAAGCTGCTGGGCTTTAACACCAGGAAGTCACTGGTGACCTTTGAGAAAGATGTCATTGGTGCAGCAGGGGAAAACCAGGGGCAGTTAGGTTGGGGGGAAGGTGACACGATGGTCTAGGGATGGAGAATCCTTATTTTCAAGAAGTTTCAGTATGAAGGGCAGGGACGGGATAGGACGGTAGCTGGAGGGGGAAGCAGAACCAAGGGAAGGACTTCTTTAGGGTGGTATGTAGGGAGTCCTGGGCGAGCATGGCTGTAGAAACCCCACAGAGGGAACCAATCTCCATTGGTTAAATGAGTGAGAAGGAAACTCCCAGGACCAGGGGAAGGGCACCAAGCCCAGGTGGAGAGCTAGCCCACAGCAGTGGCTTGGCCTGACGTCTAGCAGGAGGAAGGGCTCTTTGTGCTGGCCCCAAGTGCTGGCAGCCACTGAATTCCGTGCAGCTCCAACAGGTTCCCGTAAAGAGCCCGAGGCCTGGCTTCCTCTCCCCCCGTCCCTTCGGAAGTCCCCTTGCAGATCTGGAGGGACGGGGACTGGCCTCCCCGCAGGCAGCACACAGCCTGTGAGCATCTGTTCCCCCATCACTCGCCCTCCAGCAGAGCAGCCGGCCCGTGAAGCAGGCACTGAGCCAACCTACAGACCTTCGAGGTTAAGGGTGCTGGAGGAGGTTAGGGATCCCCTAGAGAGGACGCGGAGCTGCTCCCTGATCTTCCCCGGTCCTCCGCAGATCTCTAAGTCCTTCCCAGTTCCCTCAGCTCTTCCACTGCCCTCCCGGCCCAGTCCTGGGCAGGTGCCTCGTTTCCTTGGGAACTGAGAGCTGAATCTCTGGGCAGCCTCAGCCCAGCACCCTGCTTCCCCCTGGCCAGTAGTTTCCAAACTTTTAAAGAAATGGCTAAGCCCATCTTGCAAACAACGCCTTAGAGGAAGCCCTAAAACATCCAGGGGCTGAGGGTACATTTCATTGGTATACATTTCCATTATAACCTCAGACCTCTGGTACTCACACGCTGTGAAACCAGCCAGTGAGGATTACAGGCTGTTTTAATAAATGAGAAAAAGTCGAAACTGTAGTTGTGGGAAACCACTGCAATCTGATGTCAGCCTCAGTCTAGTTTATTTCCGCTGTTTGCTTTGGTCATATTGTAATAAGAAATTCCTAATTCACACAGATAAATGGCAGTACACTGTAACAATTTTTAAAAATAACCAGCCTTATAACCTTGGGATTTAAGGAACCAACAAATGACAGATTTATTCAGAGTCTTCATGAAGATAATTTTTCTTTGCAACACACTTAGCTTGCCGATCGGCAGTGTGTCACATGTTTGTCAGTAACATATTTGAATCTATTCTACACTACAATATGCAAAATAATTTAACAATCTTTAAAACATGAAATCTGAATCAGATATTTGTGGAAACCTAAATGGAGCTTCCTATGGGACATAGATGGAAGTCCAGTACCCTAAGAACCACCTTGAACCCCAGCCATGTCACCAAGGAACAAGCATTTAGTGAATGCCTGCTTTGTGACAGATTCTGTCCTGGGCTGGAGATAAAGGAAAAAAAACCAGAGCTTGCCCTCATCCACAACGAGGTCAGCCTGGAAGTTGAAGTAGACCCAGAGAGAAATTCCATCACCTGAGGGGTGTCCAGGAGGCTTGGGAGACAGGCACTCGGGGGGCCTGGAGGAATGAGTGGGGCTGGGGTGGAGTGCAGAGCAGGGATACAGCACGGGTTTCTAGAGGCCATAAGCTCTGTGCTGGGATAACCAGGTTACGTCATGGAGGGAGCTTCAGGGTGATGAAGAGGGGCCTCTGCTATAACCTACAGGTGATGGAAGGCCTTGAGGAGTGTTAAACAGGAGGGTGGCATAGTCGAATCTGCATTTTCAAAGGAGCCCTTACAGTAAGTTCCCTACCTATGAATAAGTTCCGTTCCAACAGCACGTCTGCAAGTCCAACAAAGTTAGCCTAGGTACCCGACCAACACAATCGACTATATAGTACTGTACTGTAATAGGTTTATAATACCTTTCACACAAATAATACATAAAAAACAAAAACAAAAAATAAACATTTTAACCTTACAGTACAGCACCTTGAAAAGTACAGTAGTATATACCAGCTGCATCACTGCTGCTTTTACGCTTGCTTCCAGACATCCTGGGCTTGAAATAAAGATACTGTACTACTGTACTCTATACAGTAAAGTACACAAAAGCACAACCACTTGTAAAGGATGCACGCACGTGACAATGTACGCAGACACGTGAACTTACACGATTGGACATTCGAAGGCATGTTCGCATCTTTGAAAGTTCACAACTTGAAGGTTCGTATGTAAGGGACTTACTGTATATAGATTGACCCCATATATGGAGGCAGGGAGACCCCTTGGGAGACTAGTATGAGGCTATGGGTGATGGAGGCTGAGCCAGGATGTGGCCGTGGAGAGAAGCGGGGGAGGCAAGTGATTCAAGATACAGAATGGACAGGACTCGGTGACTGACCGGCCGTGGAGGGAGGAGGGGGAGGGATAGGTCAAGGAAGACCCGCCACAGGTTTCTGGCTTAGACAGTTGACTGTATAGCAAGAATGTGCACTCAGGTCCTCTGCTTCCACAGCCCTTGAGACTGATACCACGAAAGGAGGGGCCAGCCAATCAGACTTGCGGTTGAGAATCACCATGATGAACATAAGTCCAGAGGAAGTGTCAGAAACCAGACAGAGCCCAGGTGAGACTTCAGGGGAGTTTTGCAAGTTTTGCTTACATTTTGTTGCTGAGAATGAATGAGCAGGGTAATCGGTGTGGGATTAATTGGTTGATGAGATTAGTCAACCAAAGGCCAGATTTCTACAAAGAATGCAGTTGCAAAATTGAGTTGCTTTCTTTTTAAATGATACAATCCACATAATCATCGCATCCATCTAAAGGCAAACATGTTTCTCTCTGGGTTCTGGTCATGGGGCAATAACACATTTTCCAGACAGATCCTGACTTTTGTGCCGAATGGTGGAAATAATGAATAGGTGACCTTAAGAGCAAAAAAAAAAAAACCAAAAACACCAAAGTGACTCTACCTTAGTGTGACTGCATCCCTGTGCATTTTGCAGAGCTTGGTAATGTTTGATGTAAAGCGTCAATTGAAATGGGAAAGAAAAATACTACGTAATCTGACTGCTGAAGTGTTGGAAGGGGAACGGGTGGGGAGTTTATGTGGTTTTTAAAATGGGAAGTTCTACCCCAAAGTGTGTCATTTCTGAAGTGAAGGAGGTTCCAATAGGCTATTAGAAGAGCCTGCACAATAGCAATTTGATGTTTTCAACACATTTATATTTCATGATAATAAACACACAGCTTTTCACCAAATCACACGGTGTTATTTGGATACAAAGGGACTAAAATATACCCGAAGGCTGGCTGTTCTGGGATTTGATGAAGCCAAAGGGAAACTCCAGTTTAGTCTGGTGAAAGACAAGATTGGTCGCCCATCAGGATTTTTTTTTTTTTCATTTACAATGCAAAGTTTTCAAACTTTTAAAGACACTCTCTTGACATTGTGAGGGGAGTGGCAGCAAAGAGATGTTGGTCATCAATGTCACATGAAAGGAGAATGCTTTGAAGGATGCTGAAGGATAGCTTGTTACAAGAGTCATACAAAATCAGAGGTGCTCCCTGAGTTAGTGCCCTCTCACCCAGGCCACTACTGAAACAAGCCCAATGGGGCTGGTCAAGAAGCCCAGCTGCCGTGTGCGGGGGTGGCGAGCACAGGCCAGCCGGGTGGCCACTTTCACCGTGAATAACGCCAGTGGGTCTGGCTCTGGTGTTCCTGACACCACCTGGGAGGGAAAGGAGGACCCGAATGGCCCAGGGTCCTTGTGCAGGGTCCTCAGAACCTTCTTCAAAGCCTCCCAGAGCTCAGGAACGATCCCAGATGGTGATAAAGCAATTCAAAAAAAAAAAAAAAATAGGGACCAAGATTGCATCATGGTCTTAACCAAAGGCTTAAGAGAAGATTGGCTCATACCTTGTGTCTGTAGTCAGAGCTCTTTTGATTACTAAAGATGAAGTTTGGCAATTGCAAATTGTCTGATGTTGGATCAGCCCAGTCAAAAGGGGAGCCTGCAAAAAGTGGAGGGTGGGATGTTAGCAAGTGTGGTGACAAAGACCGTGGAGTCTGGGCTGAATCCTGAGACCTCTACTCGCTGGCTGGTGACTTGGGCAAGTCTTTTACTCTGTGTGCTTTCATTTTCTCCCCTGAAGACTGGGGGAAAGTAATGGGCAGGGTCCTTGTGAGGCCTTAGTGAGTTAGCACTTGTAAAGGCCATCACTTGGAAAGCCCCAGTGTCCCGCTGTCAGGGCTGGAGATGACCTTCCTGAGGGGTCCAACTTGGGAGCCCCAAGAGTCCGCCCACACCCCAACACACTCTTCTGTCTTTGGCCACCGTGCCTGGTTTTCTTCCTCTACCTCCCCGATTCCTTTTCGAGCCCAAGGGCCGTCCCCGCCGCCCTCTCCGTCTCCTGCCCTCACACAGCCCCGTCATCCACGGCCCCTATGCCCATCCGCAGCCGTACACAGCAACTCGCACAATTACACTCCAGCCCAGAGCTCTCCGCTGAGCTCCAGACCCAGGGAGCCCCTGCATGCCTGGCAGGTCCCCCCCAGATGCCTCAAGTGCCGCAGAATCAGTAAGCGGAAAGCCCGACTCAGACCTTTTCAAACCCACACCTCCCCCCCCACTGGGGCAAGCCGGGTGAGTGATGGGCACCGTCACGCACGCAGACCTCGAAGGCTGACCCACAGACCCCGTCAGCTGTACCTCCACACGTCACCCCAAGGACCCCGCTCACTTCTCTCCATCTCTACCAGGGTGACCATGGGCCCACACTCTTGCTCAACTATTGCCTTCTGACGTGGAACATGAAGCCTGGCTGGGACACACTGCTTTATACAAAATGGGTGACCAACAAGGACCTGCTGTAGAGCACAGGGAACTCTACTCAGTACTCTGTAATAACCTATAAGGGGAAAGAACCTGAAAAAGAATGGATACATATGTATGTATAACTGAATGACTTTGCTGTACACCTGAAACTAACACATTGTAAATCAACTATACTTCAATTAAAAAAAAAAAAAAAAAGACACCTGGTTGGGGAAGTGGTTAACCGGCAGGCTGACAAATAAATTAGGAAGTTTCTTAGACTGTTGAGTGCTATGAAGAAAAGCCTACCAGAGAAACCGGCTAGAGGGTGATCCAAGAGGGAGGTGGGGGGGGGGGGGTGCCTCTCTGAGGAGGTGATATTTGAGGACGTCGAAGAAGATTCCAGGCCTGCCTCAAACCCACAGGCCCGGAGATGGGAACAAGCTCAAAGGGTTCCAGGGTTGGAGGTGACCCCAGGCTGGAGGTCAGAGGGAGACTAGGGAGAGGAGGTGGGACGGTCTGCAGAGGCTGGTTCCCGTGTGGTTTGGGGGGGTTGGGGGAGGAGCCCCAGTTTTATGCGAATGCAGCGGGCAGCCAGGGATGACTTCTGAGCACATCTGTCAGCTCTCAGGGGAATGGTTCCTGACACCAATTCCTCCAGCCCCATGCGATTCGGCCTCGGCTAGAGGGCTTGGCACTTAGAGCTCTTGAGGTTTGTCATGAAACAGACGAACGATGGCTGCCGAGATCCAGTTGGTTATTCCCTACGATCAAGGGTGACCCCCAGCGCTGGCGGGTGCCCTGATTGTGCAGAACCAGACTGGAAACCTAGGGCCATCTGGACTTCCCTCCTCCCCAGCAGTTTGTCACTGACTCTTGTTTGCTCTGCCACCCAAACATCCCTCAAATCCGTTCACCTCACTTTCTTAGATAGGAAGCTAATCTTCCCCACACGGGCATCAGTCGCCACTGTCTGACCCCTAAATCTGGGGTCTGATAATGCAGAAAGGTGGCCACACCCACCTGTGTCAGAGACTCACGTCTGTCCTTCTGGAAGGTGTGGTCTGGTGAGCACGTCCAGGAAACCTGGACCTACGGCCTCTGGCTCTTCCTGCAAGAGCCATCATCTACTCTCTCTGGGTTCGCATGAGCTTATTTGTAAAATGGGTGTAATGAGATGCACCTTATCTCTTTCACGTTGGGATAAAATTAGTAGCTTTGAGGACCAGAACACATCATCACATCCACTGAGTGAGTGTGAAGTATTGTTGTGACTGGGGCTGGGATTCCAACCTCAGGCTCCCTTAAGGCGGGGAAACCAGCTGAGCTGGAGTGATTTCCCCACCTGCTTGCAGAGCACTAGCTCTTTCTGTTTGCTGTAGCCTCTTCACAGGGCGGGGCTGACGCCCAGCTGCAAACCTCAGTGAAGCATCTCCAGGCCCGGTGGAAACCGGTGCTCAGCTAGAGCTGCAGTAGAGATGCTTCAGGCTGCAGGACCTCCGCATCATTGTGTTGCCCACCATTTATTTCCAAAGATAATACTGTCTTTTGCATAAAATCCAAACTTGTCATCGCCACCTGCAGCAGAAAAATAAAGGGCTGTCTTGGAGCTACCGCCTTGGGGACCACACAGAGAAGCTCTGGGGGGGGGGCCACCTAAATCCTGAGACCTCAGGCCTCCCTCTGTTAACCAGGCCAGGTGGTCGAGTGCTTAAGAAGGGTTTGTCCTGACAGGCGAGAATACTCGAAGATGCAAATAACAATAGAGGCTTTTCTCTTGGCAACCAGAGTCTGACTGGCAGAGAGCGAAGCCCAGCAGGACAGACAGGCGGGCAGCTCCGTGCACGGCCCTCTCCCGCCCCCACCGTGCCTCCCCAGCTACCATTTGCTCCCTTTGGAGAACTGAGACCCCCTCCCCACCCACCCTTCTGCCCTGGGCTGGCACCAATGCGGTCTTTTCACATGTTTTCTTTTGCATTTTCAAAAGGAACAAGCAGTCGATCTCCTGACTTTCCTCTAATTCCCACATTATAGCCCAGTTAAGCAAATGAGTTTCTGTTCCACCTAAATCACGACCCTTGCGGTGGACACAGCATTTGATCAGCCTCTATTCGTTGTTCCCTGTACTTCCACCTTTGGTGTCTCTTTGACCCTAAAGTCCCGCAAGTGTGCGCTTATCACCCCCATTTTGGAGATGAGGAGCAGAACTTTACAGAAAGTTCAGGCAGCATCCCCTGGGCGGTCCAGAGTGGTGATGTGAACTCTCTTCTCTCAGGGAAGACTTAAGCTCTTGATTTTGGCCCTCATTTTAAACCCGTAACCCATTGAGATGAGATGGTTCAGTTAAGTTTTCTTGGCAACATTTTCCCTCCCAGCTTATACGATCCCCCAGTTCCCTGGGCATGCCCCGCTCCTTGTTCAAGACTGTTAGGCTGTATCCTGTTTCAATAAGATAAGTTACCTTATTATCTCCGATCCAAATTCCCCATGGCCAGCTGCTTGAGTCTCTACGATAATGCAAACAATGCTTACTTCTGTTCTCAGCTGCTGATTTTTTCTAAAACCTTTTTTTCCATGAAAACAAGAGGCAGTTTTCACAGGTGGAGAGCTGCGGCCTTTCTCTTCTCAGGTCTGCATCTGCCAGCAGAAGGACCCAACTGACAATGCCAGCCAGGGCTCGGGGGCCAGTGTTGTTCCAAATGGCCTCACGAAGCATTCACTTGAGGCAGCGGCCTGGACACCAGCACACTGCAACCAGTGTAAAAACCCATGCAGCTGGCTCTTTGTAACAGCCCCAAATTGGAAGCTACCCAAATGTCCATCAGCTGTAGAACGGAGAAATAAATTGCAGTGTATTCACACGATGGAATACCCGCCAACAAAGACAGTCAACCATCTCTAACTACTTGGATAACTGTCACGGACATGGAATGTGTGAAGGAAAGCAGGCACAAAAGGGGACATGCCGCAGGATTCCATGTAGAAAAAGCACAAACTCAGGCGAAACTCATCAATGGTTTCAGAAGTAGGAAGCCGGTTCCCCCTGGAGTGGGAGAATGAGGGTACTTCTAGTTATATTCTGTTTCTTACAGCTGAGTGCTGGTTAAACACATGTGTTCAGTTTGTGAAAATTCACTCAGCTGGACACCTAGTGTATGGGCATTTTTCTGTATGTATGTTATCTTCAATGAAAAAACCATTTTTTAAAGCCAGAACTGATGGAGTTGGCTTTATCCAGGTGCGTTCTGATGCCTCCCTTTCTTAGCTCTATTTAACCTATGAAGATACACAGCTGTTTCTTCTAAGGCAGAGTAATCCCTGGAGAAAGAACCTAGCAATTATTTTGTTTTTTTTTTTTTAATCTTTAAAATGTTAGACTCACTTAGGGATCACACCTTGATCACACCTTGGTTGTCCTGTGAATGTTACCTGACAGTTTTATTCTTTAATTGAACTAACCTTCGGAAATCGAAAGAGCATTATATCTATTTGCCTGATTGCTGGTACCACCAGATCGATCTCAGGTGCTGCCTTTCTTGTGACTAGATTTTGAATTACAGAAATTCCTTTTTCCCCCTGGGGAACATGAGGGGAAAAAAGATGGAGAGGCTGCAGTAAAGTCTCCTTCAAATAGTCACAATAATTCTTTATAAAAGTGTTCGTTTTTTTCAAAACGGAAAAGGGCCTTTCTGTGTCCCCCAGGAGTAGCTTATTGGGAGCAGCTTTGAGGAAAGAACAAACCAGAAGGAGCCATTAAAACCCACACACTCCCCTTACCAGCTCTAACCGTATCATGTAGGTCTCTGAGATGCAATTTCATTCTTTCTGGGCAGTGTGTACTGTTTAGGTGACTGAATGGAAGTCAAATCCTCAAATCTGTGGTTTTAAAATAAACTATTCCTGAAATAGAACTCTTATTCAAGATATAGAAGATGGGCTTCCCTGGTGGCACAGTGGTTGAGAATCTGCCTGCCAATGCAGGGGACGCGGGTTCGAGCCCTGGTCCGGGAAGATCCCACATGCCGTGGAGCAACTGGGCCCATGAGCCACAACTACTGAGCCTGCGCGTCTGGAGCCTGTGCTCCCAACAAGAGAGGCCGCGATAGTGAGAGGCCTGTGCACCGCGACGAAGAGTGGCCCCCGCTTGCCGCAACTGGAGAAAGCCCTCTCACAGAAACGAAGACCCAACACAGCCAAAAATAAATAAATAAATTAATTAATTAATTAAAAAAAAAAAAAGACATAGAAGATGAGTCATTGCTATTGTTACCAGCAAGAAACTTGGATTTCATTGTAAATCTAGTTTTGATGTGATTACATTTAATTGGTGTATTCTAATAATGCACCTGCATAATTTTCCCCAACACAGTACTGGGATGTTTTCTCTTCAGAACCCTCCCTTTAAGGCTTTCGCATTTACAGGAAGAAAGTTTCAATGGCTCTTGTTAGACCAAAACTCACTTCACCTTTTATCAAATTCAGGTCACCAAGTTGGTGGGCCTGAGTTAAGACCTGTCCGTCTCTCTCTTTTGTGCGATGTTAACCCCTCAGGATATACTCCTGACAAAGCCGTCCCACGCTTACTGTAAAAAGCCCGTGGCCTTGGCCTCTGCTGAGCTCTCCTGTCAATCACGGGTGGCCCTTCAGAAGCAAGGACCTGATGAGGTGGCCGCTAGATTGTTCATCGTTGACTTCAGAGCTTTCCGATGAAGAAAGAACAAAGGCCACAAGCTCAGATCCCCCCATGTCTCAGCGAAACTTCTGGAGCTGTGGCCAACCCGGAAACCTGGTCATCAGCTTCAGGCCCAGAGGGACAGAGACACAGGAGGGGTGGGGAAAACCAACACCTGGGCCTCCCAGAGCGAAGTCTGGGTGTGACTGTTTACGTCCAGCTCTTTTCAATCCCTGCTGACTAACAATACACACTTGGGGCCACACTCCATGAGGCCGCCATATTGTCTATGTCTTATTTCTAGATTTGCCTTCTCTTAGAAAGGGCAAGAGAAATTCCCAGGTGGGTCTCCTAGCAGAGATTTCCCACCAGTTTGAGAGGAAATGACAAGTGGTATCCAGAAAAAGGCTCTAAAGAATGGGTAAAACTCTTCCAAACTGGCCTCAAGGAGCTGATGGGTAAGCGTCCCTGAGGGCTCAGGCGTGAGAATATCTAGCTTCTGTTGTTACTGTGTTACTCCATGAGGAACCGGAGTCTCCAGCAGGGCAGTCAGTGTCCCAGGCAAAGCGGGTGGGAGCGCGTGGTCTTTACGCCCCAGCCCTGGAGGCCACACAGCCTTACCTGTGCCGCAATCTACTGGCTGAAGCCCACAGCCCGGCCGAGGGAAGGGGAGGGGAATCAGACTCCGCCTTTAAAGGAGAGCCCTATCAAGGACACAGTGTAGAAGAGCCAGGAGGAAAGGTTACACCATCTTTAGAAGGACAGTCAGCTATGCCTGGGGAGCTTTTGAAGTGTCCAGATCATTCTGTTTCATTCGGTCTAAGGCAGGGGTTCCCAACCTGGCAGGATGCTAGATCACGTGGGAGCTTTTAAAAATACCTGTGGTGAGGTCACACCTGAACAAGCAAATCAGAGTCTGCGGGAGGTCCACAAGTCTGTAGGGCAGCCAGCCAAGTTCCCAAACCACTGGAGAGTCAGACCCAGGAAACTGGTATCTCTCTCTCTCTCTCTCTCTCTCTCACACACACACACACACACACACACACACACACATGCACACAACTCTCCAGGTGCTCCTAACCTGCATCCAGGGTTGAGAACGATTGGGATAGAGCTTCTGAACCTGGTGCATGAGTAGGTCCACACAGTAGGACAGGAAGTGGTTCTCTCTAAGCTTGGATGCTTTTATGCTTCGTGTATTTTCTTTGTCTATTTACTTCTTCATCTCTCTCACTAGTTGGTGTATGAAATGATGTTTTTAAAGAGTTTGGCTGGTCAGTAATCCTGCGGCCACAAAGGGAAAGGACTTAACAGGCACTGGGGCTCAGGCGCAGGGGGTGTGAGATGGGAGTGAGGGTCCAGGCGGACTCGAGCCTCCTCAGCTGCCGTCTGGGTCTGAGAGCCTCCTTCCCGTGCTCTCTAGGGAAAGCCTGGACTGGGGCCGGTTGAGTTTTGAACGCGGAGGCCGTCTTGCTCACTCTGTTTTGCTCGACAGCAAGCTACCAACCTGTGTGGAGAGCGTGTAAGAGAATCTCATAGAAACCTGGAATGTCGTGAGGCCTGAAGGCAGCACAAGACCCTTCATCTCTGTCTGCAACTTGAGGAAGCAGTTGTCCAGTTCCCAGCTGAATATTTCCTGGGAAGGCTCTTTCCAACAGTGCAGGCCATCCGTCACAGCTTTTAACATGAATTCTCATAGTTTAACTACTGATGCCACCAGGAATTGTCAAGGTAAATGGTATTGCTTTCGATTATGGATTCTTCTATTATTTACTCAAGAAAACTTGTGTTTTCAACTGCTAAGTGAAACAATGATCTGTCTTTGCTGCAAAACCCAGGGTCTGGCACACAGTAGGCGCCAAATAAATACTTGCTTGGTAAGCAAAGAGGTCAATGAAAACAGAATATAATCTGCTCCCTTCCTGATACCTTTTTATTTTTCCCCGATAGCTCTTTAAGTTTGCACTGAAATCAATTTTTTTAAAAGGATGGAAAAAGGAGAAAGTGTTGAAAAACTAAGTTACTTGTTCTGAAAACCCAGAAGGGTGATGGAGTTGAGGGGCCTGGCTTACCTGATGCACCGACCACAGCGACCAGAGGGACGGGAGCTGGAAAGGGTTCCGTGACCATGCTGGCTCTGTAGCTGGGCTCATTTTTAATGCATGGCCGTAACGTGTGTTCTTGACATCTCAAGTGGGGAGACGGGAATCTGGGATTCTCTCCCAACCACTCTTGGCTCCCTGTGAGTATACCCTTCACATCTCATTAGACCTGCCTGCCACCATCTGGACCCTGTCGACCTTGATCCCGAGCGGGCAGGAGGGAGTAGGTGAACGGAGGGAGGGGTGTGGTGCTCTGGAAAGGAGCAGGCCTGCCTGTGCCCCAAGGCCAAAGAGGGTAAGAGCTTGGGCTTAAATTAAATTAAATTGGACCTGGGCTCCACTACTTACTGTGTCATTTTTGGCAAGTTACTCAACCTCTCCGTACCCCGGTTTTCTCATTCATTAAATGGGCGTCGCTAAAACTTATTTCAAGGTTGGCTGTGAGGATGAAATGGGGTGAGGGATGCAAGCACGTAGCCAGTGCCTGGTACCCAGTGAGGCCTCAGCAAATGTTAACTTAAAAGATATCCTCAGGGCTTCCCTGGTGGTGCGGTGGTTGAGAGTCCGCCTGCCAGTGCAGGGGACACGGGTTCGAGCCCTGGTCCGGGAAGATCCCACATGCCGCAGAGCAACTAACCCCATGCGTCACAGCTACTGAAGCCCGCCTGCCTAGAGCCCGTGCTCCGCAATAAGAGAAACCACCGCAATGAGAAGCCCACGCGCAGCGACGAAGACCCAACGCAGCCAGAAACAATAAATAAAGAAAATAAAATAAATAAATTTATTTAAAAAAAAAAAGATATCCTCAAACCTCAATGCTGCTCGCTGTGCGCCCTCGGCTGCACCTTCCTCACTGCTTCAGTGATTTCTACTTGATGCCCAAGTAGTTCGGGCATCACTGGACCTTGAGGTTGGGTGAGGTCTTTGGGATCATTTGTCCCCCAACGCACCTGACTTCGAACCCCCTCTTCTGCCTCACTGGTGGATGGCCGTTCATCCCCATTGGGATCGTCCAGAAAAGGGGAGCCCACCACTTCCTGAGCACCCCTTTCTGTTGTCCTCACTTCTAGAAGGACTCTTCCTTGCATTGGGCTGAAATCTGCCTCTCGTGTAACTTTCACGTGTAGTTTTCAGGCTCATCCTCTTTCCGCTCCACTCTCTTCCACGTGACAGTGGAATCTTCCAGATTTTTGAAACAGCACACTTCCCTTTTTTTTAATTAATTTGTCCCTTAAGCACTTTATATAAGCCAGCCTAATGTAGCGCTAGATTAACGTTTTGTAGGTTTACTCTTTCTCTTCCTGGCACCTCTCCGAAGAACCAACCCTCTGAATTCTCAGTGGCTTAGTGGGGGCCAACCACCTCCACCCCGCTTCTCAGTCCCAAAACGAGGGTCACGTGGCCCAGAGTCCTCTACCATCCCGGCTACAATGATGGATTTAGAAACTAGCTGACCACCCAAGCTGGACCGCGTGGGAGCCTCCCCTAGAATTTTGCTCTAATTCTGGGGAAAGAGACATGTTCTTTTCTTTGGGATCACTGTCTCTATGGCTAGTAAATCTGTGCCATCCTTGCTAACACACCAGGAGTTCTTGCCTAAGGATAGATCCCAACATAGGGAAGCAGAGTCTCCAGTTAGAGAGAGGTAGACAGCTTCCTGATGGCAGAATTTGAACCCAGGATCAAACTGTACCTGAAACCATCATGTCTTGAACATCCCAGTTGTATAGGCCTAAATCCACCCACAACCCTTTTCTGTTTTAAGCTACTTTGAGTTGGTTTTCTGTCACCTGCCAAAATATCCTGACTTATCCAGACAGGAAGTTCCCCCAACAGGACCCTGGGGCTAACTTTGGTGTCCCCTCCACATCCTGGCTGCCCTCCTTTCCTGGACCCCCAGCACTTTGTCACTGTCAGCATAGAGAAGGGCTGCTCATTCTCAGCACTCCCCAACCCTCAGAGGCAAAGGCCCTCCTCAGCACCTCCTGGAAGTTTCTCCTGAACTAAGTGGGCTAATCTGGTCAGGCTATATTTCAACCAAATGTGAAATACGAGGCGGAAGCAATACCCCAGAAACGCTCTGTCTGCTGACTAGGCCAGTCAGTAAAACTGAGGGCAAGGGATGGTGCTGTCTTAGGGCTAAAGACATGAACACTGTGGGCTGTAGCAGAGGCAAGAGACCCACCCCCCTGCCCCAGGGAGGGGAGGACCACGGAGGGGAGTTTCTCCCGCTAATTCTGGTCCACAGGCTTCCTGCTGAACTGGAAACCTTGAAGATACGCTCAGAGGAGGGGCCTGGTTTTCTTAACTTTTATTTTATAAAAGGCAAAAAAATTTACAGCACGGAATGAAAAAGATAACAAAGTTTTTATAAAAACCTAAGACACAAACACTCACTATATTAGTTTGCTCTGGCTGTCATAACAAAGTACCATAGACCGGGGGGGGGCTTAAACGACAGAAATGTATTTTCTCATCGTTCTGGAGGTCAGAAGTCCAAGATCAAAGTGTCAGCAGGGTTGGCTTCTTCTAAGGCCTCTCTCCTTGGCTTGTGGATAGACTTCTTCTTACTGCATGTTCACGTGGTTTTACCTCTGTGAGTGTCTGTGTCCTAATCTCCTCTTCTTATAAGGACCCCGGTCATTCGGTCATACAGAGGGCCCAACCCACTGACCTCATTTAACCTTAAAGCCTCCAAATACAGTCACATTCTGAGGTCCTAGGGGTTAGGACGCAATTCAGCCCATTTCAGCCCATTGCACTCACCAACAGTAAACTTCTGGGAGCTCCAACCGTCCATTGCACCATGTTTGGGAAATTCCCAGTGCTGGATAGATTGCCCCGATTTCTTTCAGGAATGAGACAAACAGTCTCTCTTTATCAATCATGCAGAACATCATTGCTTCATCAGAACAGATCAAAGCAAAGGAAGTTAATGAAGCCCTGGCCGCAGAAGGAGCCTCAGGTGTGTTTGCCGAGAGAGCGGAGACAGAGATCCTGACGCAGGCAGGCTCACCTTGGCTGAGACCCCAGCGGAAGCCAGGGCCTCATCCTCTCGCAGCTCTGCACTCCTGCACCTCAGGGGCGGGTGGGGGGAGGGTCTGGAGACAAGGGGCTCTGGGAAGAACGAGCTTCACCCAGGTCACTTTTCCTTCCTAAATGCCCCTTTCCAGGGCGCCGGTAGGTGAGTTCAATTCTAGGTACGTTTGTGTTTGGAAAACACTAAGGTGGAAGAGTGAGGGGAAAAAAAGGCATGGATCCCTCTTTGATCTTTTGCAACAACTTGCAGATTTGACAAACGGCCCAGATTTTAAAAATAAAATTAAAAGATACATAACGCCGGTGTACATTGCGTAGAACACGATAGATTATTTTTACCTGAAAACTTACAATTGAAAACGGCACTGGAGTGAAGAGCAACTGAAATCATATTTTAAACATGCCATAGGGGGAGCCCACTTAAAGTCATCTTACGTGGGATCTTTATATTTTAGGTCACCTCACTGCAACTATTTCGTTGGTTAAAGACGGTCTGCTTGGACTTCCCTGGTGGTGCAGTGGTTAAGAATCTGCCTGCCAATGCAGGGGACACGGGTTCGAGCCCTGGACTGGGAAGATCCCACATGCCGCGGAGCAACTAAGCCCGTGCACCACAACTACTAAGCCTGTGCTCTAGAGCCCGTGAGCCACAACTACTGAGCCCACGTGCCACAACTACTGAGCCCACGTGCCACAACTACTGAAGCCCGTGCACCTAGAGCCTGTGCTCCGCAACAAGAGAAGCCCCCACTCGCCGCAACTAGAGAAAGCCCACACGCAGCAACGAAGACCCAACACAGCCAAAAAAAAGAAAAAAAAAGACGGTCTCGTTTTCATGTTACAGCAACACAGCCCAGAAGGAAAAGAAACGATGAAGCTGTGTTGGGTCTAAGCTGGCCCTCGTCTGTCTCTCTTCTTTCTCTCATTCAACTCCCCGCAAATCTTGGTTTTGTCCCTCCAATGCCCGGGCTCATTTCCACCATGAGGACTTTATTGTACTTCCTGGACCCTCTGCTTGGAACCCTTCCTCACGTCTCCAGGTGGCTTCCTCATCTTCCTCAGTCAGGTCTCAGCTCAGAAGCACACATCCCTAGAGAGCTTTCCCCACTCCCCACTCCAACCCTAGTGACTCCCTATCCCAGTGATTCTCCAAGCATGGACCCAGAACAGCAATATCAGCCTGAGCTGGGAGCTTGTTAGAAACGCAAGTTCCCAGGCCCCACGGCCAACCTGGACCAGGAACTCTGAGAGGCTGGCCCAGCAATTTGCGATTCAGCAAGCCCCCCAGGGGAGCTCATGCACGCTCAAGTTTGAGGACCACTGCTCTGTCCCATTCCTTCAAGTATTTTCTCCACAGCTCCTGTCACTCTGAAATTATTTAATTTATTTGTTCATTTCTTGTCTGTTTCCCCTTACTAGAATCAAAGAACCCTAATGAGGCTGGAATCCTCTTTTGCCTTGATCACTGCTGTATATACCCTGACCAGCGTCTGGCCCATAGTGAGGGCTTGATCAATTTTGGGTGCGTAAATGAATGAATGATTCGATGGAGAGAAAATACGAGTGGAGACTTTGCAGTTGGACAGTCTGGGCTGAACCCCAGCTCTGCTGCCTGCCAACAATGTGGCCAAGCTGGTCATGCTTCCTAAAACTGTTTCCTCCTCTGTAAAATGGGGGTAGAATTAGGACCTATCTTAAGACTGCTGGAAGATTAAAATGAGGTAAAAAATTTTTAATCCATTATAAAAAATCCATGGATTAAAAATCCAGGGAATTCCCTGGTGGTCCAGTGGTTTAGGACTCTGCACTTCCACTGCAGGGGGCATGGGTTTGATCCCTGGTCAGGGAACTAAGATCCCACATGCCACGTGACAAGGCGAAGTAAATAAATAAATAAATAAAATAAAAATCCGCGTTAAGTTCTTCATAGGTGCTTAATCAATGTCTATTATTATGATTGTGATTATGATTAGCTAGCCCTCTCCTTCCTTAAGGTAAACAGAACAGAAGAGGCCCTCCCCCGGGGATGAAGGATCAGAGGGGAAATTTGAAGGAGGAGGAGGAGAGTTTGGAAGATGGGCAAAGAAAGTTATCTGTAGGCAAGGCGATGGGGTGGACCACGTTCTCGGGAGCCCCAGGACAACGGGCCACAGAAGCAGAAGGTTTGGTAACTGGAGCCTCGTGAACACGGGGAGGACCAGCTCTCAGAAGGAAGTCTGTAGCTCCGAGAATCAGAACCTGGATACTGAAGGCGAGAGGGTGGCCCCGGATACTGAAGGTGAGAGGGTGGCCCTGGAAAGTTCTGACTGGTGCACTGCCCCGGGAGCGTGCTTTGTCTTCCACATGAATTTCTCTTCTGAATAAGTACAAGTTTCAGGAGTGTCTTCCTGGGATAATTTTGCTGTTTGGAGCACAAAGACCCTTGTCTCCCCCTGCCTACCTCACTCAAGAAGAGAGGTTTCAGCTCGGGGCTGACTTTATTTAAAGATGCCTTTAAAACTGTTATTCTCCATGGCAACTAGAAGCGTAGATGAGTACAGAGCTTTGCCCAAATCCCCAGGTTTCTCTCTATCTTCAAATTTGTTTCAGTTACTGAAGAGAAGTGGCATAAACAATAACTCGCTTCTCTTTCTAAATTCCAGGGCCTGACGCAATAGGCTTTTAGCAAGTACGGTGGTCATGTGTTCTAATTTAATGAAGCTCTGCAGAACATAAAAATATGGACATCCAAAGAGAGAATTCAGGGAGCGATGGCTTACACTATTAAAGATTTCTTTTTTTTTTTTTTTCCTAAACAAATTTGGAGCAGTATGCCTTTAAATAGTTAGGTTTCCCTGGCCTGTGCATTTAAAATGGATCTTACAAAATCTCAGCTTACTCAGAATTCTTGGGAATGTGCTGCCTATAAAGCAAGGCCGGGGCCAAGGGAGGTGCAGTGGAAACAGCTTTAATTCCCCGTCTCGGTGGGAGGGGGGGGGGTCTGCGCGTCTCCATGGCAATAGAAGAAGGGGCTCCCTCCTGCTCTGGGCTCCTCTCCAATCCCAGCGCTCTCTGGGGTTGGGGGTTTTGGGTGACAAGGTCAGTCTAGACTAGCATCCCCGAATCCCTTGAGGTTTGTTGTAGGGAGAACTCTACGTCTAGAATAAACTCTCCCTTTGATCACATTTGAAGTTCTTCTGGATGCCGGCTTACCTCTGTGGATTAATAGCCTGGTTAACATAAGGGCACAGCCTGTCCCTGAAGGCAGGCAGCAGATTGTCCCAGAGAAGATCCACAGAGAGAGACGCTTCTGTTAGAAGGCCAGCCTGTGACTGGAGCCTGTGCTTTCTGTGCCTGCCAGCTGAGGCTGTGACAGCCACCTTTTCCTGCCTTCTGTATCCCAGCCTCCAAAGCCTTTGCTCACATCGCACCCCTGTGCTGGGGGCCGGGTGCTGGGGCAACCAGAGTACGGCTCTTTCTGCCATGAGGCATTCTTGGCTTGGTGCCCTGTGACCTTTCCAGGACCCACGGCAATATTTCAGACCTGGAAATAAGGTACTGGCTCCTGACCATGAAAATAGAACGCTGAAATTGGAATAAATATTTAATTAGGAGTCTGTGAAATGTAACGTGATATCAGTGTCAGCTGCTACTCAACTCAAACCCTGTGTGATTACCTAAAAATGGAACCGTTTGAATCACGAGAAAACGTTTATGTTATAAGAAAACTCCAAATTGGAATTATAAAAATTATACAGCAAAAATTTATGTGTTCTGTGGGATGGGAATATGTTGTAATGTGTTTGCTCTCAAGTGGAACAGAGTTGGACACAGGTCCTAGGCTTGGGCCTGACTCCATGACTTAGTAACTTGGCAGTCTTAGGCAACCAATAAAACTTTTGCTTGTTTGCGCAATGAGTTTAAATGAGATCAAGGTCATTGAGGTAATTCGTAGATGTAGGAGAGCCAGTGAAATGTATTGTTACGATTTGTGAAGGATCTCAGGCAAATCTGTAGCAGTAAAAGGAAAGATTTTCTCATGTGATGATGACCTTACTGAATCTATTTGATCCTCATTTAGTGGGGGGCAGGGGCTTCTCTCACATACTTTAAGGAAGTTGTGATGGGTCTGGGGTCTTCTGTGGAATAGCAGAGAGCTTTTCTTTTTTAGACATCTGCTGAAAATAATATTAATATATTCCTTATGTTCCTAACTTTCACCTGGAAGAAAGGTGATCATAAGAGCAAGGGCTAAACAGGACAGGAGGTACCATCCATCTAGTAGAGATCAACCCTCCCCGTCCATTCAGTCTGCTTTGCAGAGACATCCCTCAGTAAATACATACCCAAACCCAGTGGCATATATTTTCCAGGCCCCCCAAAAGAAACCACAAGAAGTCCACGCCAAGTCCCTCTCAAGAAATACCCCCTTTGAACGGCCAGTGCCCCTTTTCCTGGCTAGAGCCTGTATATGGCAGGACTGTTTGTACCACGACTATGTGAAGCTTGCTCTTGGCTTGGGTGGGCATCACATGGGCACCGTGTGCATCTCGGACTGAACCCTGATTGATGGCAATAGCTCAGCCTGCTTGGCTGCAGTAAAATCTCCACACACTGATATTGATTCACTTAACACAGTGCCTAATTCAGGGCAGTTCCAACCCTGCAGTTAATTGTGTACCATATTATCCAATAAAAAGTATCCAAAAAATCTAAATCTGATTCAATTGGAATCTGTCCCACCCCCCCACCCCACCCCCCCCCCCCCCGCCGCCCCCCGTGCCCCAGGTCTCTTGTACTTAGAAGTATTCCAGTTTTCTGGTTTTACTTAAGGAGCAGAACTTTCTGAGGGTTCCCGGGGTAAGTATTTGTATTAGGAGCTGCTTGCCTCCAGAACCCTGATTTCTTTGCCCGCAGCCTCTTCTCTGGTGGGTTTGCTTTGAAGACCGACCTCTAGAGACACCTGTGCATTGCAGCCTCCAGGCCTGTGTACACAGCGTTTCCTGTCTTGGTCACCCTCTCCATCATCCTTAGCTACTCATGTTTTGCTCATTCCTTAAGGTTCAGAAGCCTCTCTCTTCTAACTTTAACGACTGTCGATATTGACAACACTTATTTAGGGTTTACATTCTTCTTCAGATCCAGTTCAACATTGCCAGTGATCTCAGGTATGACAGATTCTGGAGAAGATGCATAGACAAACAAATCAAAGTTTCTGCCCTTGAGGACATCCAGGGACTTGTTCAGAGTTAGGAGAGGCCCATGAAAGATCAAGCGAGAGCCTGACCCTGAGGAGAAGGCCATGGAAGGCTCCACAGGAAGGCAGCCTTCAAGCTGGGTTTGGGGAGATAAATAGATTTCTCTCCGTGGAGAAGCCAGCAGGGAGCAATCCAAAGCCACAGTAAGATGAAAGGGTTTGGACTTGTCAGGGAAGAGAAAGATGGCTGTGGTTCAATCGTGGTTGTTAAGAGCACATCCACTGGAGCCAGACTCCCAGGGTTGGAGTCCTGGCCCCGGCACCTACAAGCTGTGTGACCATGAACAAGTTACTTAACTCCTCTGGGCCTGTTACCTCATTCAGACAGTGAATAACAGCAGTACGTACCTCCCAAAGTGAGGTGAATAGATGTAAAGTGCATAGAACTGCCAGGTGCCTGCCTGCCAGGTGGTCACAGGATCAGTGAAAATGAACCACTCTGGAGAAGAGCAGATGCCCAGGGAGAAATACTGAGACAGGCTGGGACCTGGGACCCTCTATCGGAGTGCTCGCGCATGCATCTGGGCAAAGGTCTCTCGGAGCAACAGAATACAAAGAAACTATAAGGGGCTAAAAATAACTGCACTCAAGTGCAGTCAGGGCAATTATGAACAATAAGATATTATACAAAAGGCCACAAACCAATTGCCATTTCTGAGGTGCCAGGAGCAAAAGCAGGGAACTACGCATGATCCCTGCACACAGCACAACCAACGGGGCGGGCAGACCACCTAAGCCCCCCCTCCGGCCTGACCTACCCATCTGCCCCTACCCTCACCCCTGTAAGGAACCAGGTCACCCTCCTTGAAGAGAAAGCAAGGGCACCTGTTACTTGTTTTCGCTCCCCCCCTGCTGCAGCACCAGTCCCAGTAAAGCCTTGCTTGAATCTCTCGTCTGGTCTCTTGTCAATTTCTATTGATTAAAGAATCCAAGGGCCTGGGTCGGTAACAATACCACTGGATGGGGTCCAATTAGGGTGGAGTTTATATACTATGAGTGGGATTGAGTTTGAGTTTTATCCTTTGGTCATTGGAATCTCAAATTATTACTAAAATGTTCATGAGAGTATGTTTTATCTTAGTTAAAACAAAAGAGAAGACTTGTCTTATACTTTTTTGTATCCTCTACAGCACCTAGAACAGTTCCTGATACTCATTACAGTAAGTCCCCTACATACAAACTTTCAAGTTGCAAACTTTCAAAGATGCGAACATGTGTTCACTTGTCCAATCACGTAAGTTAGTTCACATGTCTGGTGTACATGTCACGTGCGTGCATCCTCTACAAGTGGTGTGCTTTTGTGTATTTTACTGTACAATACTGTATAGAGTACAGTAGTACAGTATCTTTATTTCTTGCCTGTTCACTCGATGCTAGCCCCTGTATACCATTGTCATACTGTACTACTGTACTTTTCAAGGTACTGTACTATAAGATTAAAAATGCTTTCTTTATTTTTGTGTGTTTGTTTTTTATGTATTATTTGTGCAAAAAGTATTATAAACCTATTACAGTACAGTACTATATAGCTGATTGTGTTAGTTGGGTACCTAGGCTAACTTTGTTGGACTTACGAACAAATTGGACTTATGTGCTCTCGAAAAGGAACTCGTTCGTATGTAAGGGACTTACTGTAAATACTTGTTGAACGAATGAGTGAATACTAGGCTAAAAGATGCTTGTTTTGTGTTCGTGGTATTATCAACACACTGCATTGCATTGGAGTGTACGTTAGTGCTCTCCTTGGTGTGTAATACCCCTTACTTCTTCCAGACTCTCACATCCATGAATCCACCCTTCTCCCTCACTGTGGTCTTTGGTCCTTCAGCCTTATATCCTCCTAGGGCATTTGACTAATTGAGTTTATGTCTGCCTTCTAACTCCATAAGGCCCAAAGCACTGCTCAGACGCCTCTGTAGGAATTAACAAACACCCTCAAGGGGAAAGGAATCCAAATGCCAGGCGCACCTGTCTGGATTATTATCTCCTGAATCTAGCTGAGTAATTCTCACAGACTTTCACCCCCTTCAAATAGTTGCTTCTTCTATTTTGTTTGCTTTTCTAGTTGTACTCATTGTGAGGTTTGGTCTGAACTATCTGGAAAGGAAGCTGAGTGAGTTTCTTTCTGGTTTTGTTTGTTTGTTTTCTAATTTTATTGAAGTATAGTTGATTTCCAACGTTGTGTTAATTTCTGCTGTACAGGGAAATGACTCGGTTACACACACATATGTATTCTTTTTCATATTCTTTTCCATGGGTTTTTTAATTCTACCCTTTTTGTTGCTGCCTCTCAGGTTCCACATGGGAGCCACTGTTTCCTTCGCCACAACCTTCAAGCTTCTAAGTCAACGTCTGTTCTTCTGTCTCAGTGTTAGCTTTTTGCTCAACCGAGGAAGCAAATCTTTCTCAAAGCCCTCCTCTCTGCCTCAGTACTGGTTTTTAAATTATTATTTGATTGTGTGTCTCTGTACCTTCCCGTGTTTTTGTCTACTTTCTCCCTTTCTCAAAATAAAATGGTTGAACTCTTGTTAGCATGGCCTCAGCTTTCTCTGTCCCATCTCATCTTGCTTCACCATCTAAGGATAGTCTGTCTTCAATCTCTCCTGTCGGGCTGCTTCCAACCATCTCTAGGTACCTTACCCCCAAACAAAGCCTAAATAAAACCTTACCTCAAATTTCCTACCATCTCAGGCTGTCAGCTCCTCTTTTCCCTTCTTGACATGGATATCCTTCCCTGAAGAGAAAACCACTCTGGTTCCTATTCCACCTTCACCTTCACTATGGAAACTCCTTTGTTAGATGGTCACCAACGACATCTAAGTCGGCAATGAATTTTTGTCATTTTCTTCTATGTTGATTTCTTTGGAGCACATGAAACCGTGACCTACTTCTCCTTAAATTTCTTTTTTCCTAGACCTAAAGTGTAACTCTGTTCCCCTTATTATTCTACCTTTCTGACCATTTTGTCTCTGCCACTGCAGCTGGCGGCCTTTCTCACATTCCTTATGAAACAACTATAATGTTAGAGTTTCTGCAGGGTCTTTGGGGCAGATGAATGGTTCTGTTGTTGGAAAGTCGAGCGTCTCACAGGTGGGCCCTAGGTACATCCTAGAGCAGGAGGATTAAAAAAAGGGGAAAAAATTGTTCTGCCGTGAAGAGCAATTTCAGTGATAGACGGGGGGAATTTTTATGGGCTATATTGCCTTTAGGAAAATATTTCTCTTCCTTAATGTGTATTTAGACTACTACATGGTCTCTGGGAATTATTGTTTGTCCTTGAAAAGGGTGTGCAAGATTGTGTTTTCATGTTACCTGTGGGACAATTCAGAGGGCTCCTCGCCTCCCCCTAAAGATGTTTGAAAAGGGACTGAACTTGGAACAGGAAAGCCCTCTGTGGACTGTTCTGAAGCCACCTGCATTGTCATTCTAGACTGATTAGCTCACATTCTGGGGAATGTCCCAGCAGCTTCCTGCGTGCCCTGGATTGTGTCAGTGTGGAGCAGTGTTAGAGAATCCACTGGGTCCAGAATAGAGGTGTGGAGATTTGCACAGAAATTTTTAAAAGTTAGATGGGCTTTTCTTTAAGGAGAGAGAGAGAGAGAGAGAAGGATGGGCTTCAAGTCATGCAAGCAAGATTAGGAAGCGAGCAGGCCCTGGGAAAGGGGTGACGTCTTTCCTTTTCTCTAGGATTCTGGGTTATAATCATCTACTTAGCAATCAGACTTGAGTTTTCTTCTTTCCTACATTGCCATTTCCTGTAGTTATTTCCAAAGCTTTAATAAAGGTTTCAGCATGCCCCAGAGCCTCGCTTGAGTGGTTCCTGGATAAATAAGGGGCGGCCCAGGAAGAAGACACGCTGACATCTCTGCACGGTCTCCACCCCACTCAGGTGTATCCCTTGAGGGAGAACAGGACCCAGAGTCCAGGTGAGGAAGAGTGGTGTGAGCAGCCCAAGGCGGTGCTGAGAGGGGGTCAGGGGAACACATGATGATCGAGGATCAGCCATGCCTCACGCACTCCCTCCCCCAAATAAATCAGAGGAAGGTACACCCGCACGGGTCAGGGCGGGGGCAGACTTCCCAACGTTCTACCTTGAAGTCTCTTTTCTGTTCTTCTCTCGCTCCCCGCTGCCCTCACCCCCAGACTCCTGTGCTCTTTTCGCCGAGTTACCTGCTTCCTTGGGCTGATTATACATCTATGGATTCAACCTCTCCCTCGGTCTTTTCACCCCTAAGTTTTGATCACAAGCCCATAACTTCTCTCCTGCATTTTAGTCCCATATTTCCTGCCAAGGGACTACTGTTCACTCTGCAAACTGCACGTGATGAAGGTTAAACTTCGTGTCTTCACTTTTCCTCTATAGATGGTCCCTGACTTAAGATGGTTTGACTTATGAGTTTTTGACTTTACGATGGTGTGGAAGCCATATGCATTCAGTAGAAACCGTGCTTTGAATTTTGAATTTTGATCTCATCCTGGGCTAGTGATATGCAGAACAATCCTCTCTCGTGATGCTGGGCAGTGAGCCGCAGCTCCAAGTGAGACAGGCGATCGCGAGGGTAAACAACTGACGCACTTAACAGCCATTCTCCCAGACGCCCATTCTGTTTTTCACTTTCGGTACAGTATTCGATCAATTACATGAGCTATTAACACTTTATTATAAAATAGGCTTTGTGTTAGATGATTTTGCCCAACTGTAGGCTAATATGAGTGTTCTGAGCACATTTAAGGTAGGCTAGGCTAAACTATGATGTCCGATAGGTGAATTAAATGCATTTCAACTTAGGATATTTTCAACTTAAGATGGGTTTATTGGGCTGTCATGACACCATAGTGAGGAACACCCGTACATCCTTTCTGTCCATACCAGCATCTCCCTGTCTTTACTATTTTTATTTTTGTTGGTTGCACAGCCATTTCCATCACCCGGGCTTAGATTGGGGTCACCTTTGAGTTCATCTGTCTTGCCATCTTCATCCCTTTGGGTGGCCACTTCCTGTCAATTCTTTTCTAGTGGCTTTTCCTTCTGACCCTACTTTTCCATTCCCACCACCACAATCTTAACTGGTCCCCTTTTGTCATGCTCTGATTCTTGTGCTACCATCCTAGTTTCCTGCCTCTTGTTATTGCCTCTTCCAGGAATTTGCACATTACCACTGGTTTAAAATCTTCCTACACATTTCTTTATTTCACTCCTCTGTTAAAAGCCATTAGTGGTTCCTTGCTGCCTTCCTACTAAGGGCTAAACTCTCCAGCTGGAATTTAAAATGCTCCACAGTCAGGCCCTGCCTACCTTTCCAGTTCAATGACTCACTGCTCCTCTAAAATGGCCTCACCTTCAACAAAACTGATCGTGCTTTATGTTTTCTTTCCTCTCTGTCTCTCCCCATAGTTTTCTCATCATCTGGTATATTCTTTGCCTTCTTTCATCTCAGACACATCTTTCATAACCTCCATCTCTAATGCCACCCAAGAACTGGACCAAAATTTCTATCTGTCAACCTTAAACTTCCATTTCACTGATTGCCTATGGTCGCATGTTGTAGGAATTTATACATGTCTTATTTCTCCAACTAAATTGAAAGTCTTGCGATAGTAAAGATGTGTTTCATATATTTTATATCCTCCTGTTAGACCCTAATAGAATGATAGGCACATACCAACCAGCAAATGCTGGAAGGAACAGCTGAATGAAAGAATATGTTCGTAGAACAAAATGCTAATAGGAGAACAATCATACAACTTGGTAGAAGGTATTTCCCTGTTTTCAGTGAGAATTCTGAACAAAAGGTCATTTTTGAAGCTGATCCAGGTGCTATGTATAAATTTACCTTTGGTTTCCTGTGGCCTTTGGTTTTGACCAAATTTGACCTGAGCATGGGGGTCTGTGGAAAATAGCCAAATGACTTTTCCCCGAGCAAAATTTATTTTTCTTGCCATGGCTATGTAGGAAGATTAGACATGAACACAAAATGAGTCTAGCTTTCCAGCCAAAGATAGGTGTTTTGCAAATATTATTAAACTTTTATTTCTAGACCATTTGCAAGTCTGGCTTAATCTGCTAGGAACTACTAGAAAACGTAATTCTAACGTGATTAGATTCCTTCTTCCAGAGTAATGCAAATAGGGTTTTCTAAAAATAAAAGTGGAAGAAAACGATATCATCAAAGCAGGGGCAAGTTCTCAGCCTTTTAGTTCTACACAATTGAAATTACTCTGGTCTGCTCAAATGGTTCTGTTGTGTGTAACCAACACGCCCATAGAGGAGGAACAAAATGGCAAGTTTTAATCCATTAAAATAATTGGTTTTTTTTTGCTTTGGTTGATGGCAAGTAAGTTTTAGTCCCAGAAAGCAATGTTTTTTACTTAAGACTAATCTTGAGGGTGTTTTGATGTCAGTGAGTATTTGGCTAGTTGTTTTGCAATTTTGCCAAATTGCCTGGAGTCTGAAGAAAAAAAAAATCCATGAAACAGATTTTTTATTAATGACTTGATATTAAGTGGATTTGGCTGCATTATCTCTACTTTATCATTTTAGTCAAAGGAGGGTAAGTACTGAAATATTCAGATTCAAAGCTTAGCTGGAACAAATTCTGAACAGGCCAAGTGTCTGCCATCCGTCTGTCTCTCACATACATATATACTCCTATTGCACCCTATATTTTTTGGAGACCAAATCTTGGGCTATACCAAAGACATAAGATGTTTATCAGGGGATCTGAACTTTCTGCTATTGAAAAAAGCATGTTAACAGATGCACACTACTGTATATAAAATAGATAAACAACAAGGACCTACTGTATAGCACAGGGAACTAAGGGAGCTATATTCAATACATTGTAATAACCTATAATGGAAAAGAACCTGAAAAAGAATATATATATATATAATATATATGTGTATATATATATTATATATATATATGACTGAATCACTTTGCTGTACACCTGAAACATTGTAAATCAACTATATTTCAATAAAAAATAAAAGAAGAAAAAGCATGGATCCTGCAAACTTCCTCATGGACTTCCTAATGGGGATTTGTCCAGCGTGTACAATGGCCAAGGTCGCTTACATCCCGAGATCTGTAGCCTCTTCTGTCATGGTGAGAATGGACATGGTAAGAGAAGAGGCATGTGGCTCTTTCAGGTAAAATCATCAATTCAATGAAGCAAAAATACAAATATCTGTGATGGTCATGCCTTGCAGATTGCCAAGTACAGGAGGTGTGATTGATCAGGGACCCAGCTGCTCCACTGACATCCATCATCCATGTTTGCATCAGGACCACGCGTCCCATGGGCTGCTCTTGGTCAGTGACTGAGCTGGGCGGAATATTAAGGCAGGTCTGTGCCTCGGAGCCACGGGACCCCTCTGGCTTCTCGGGAGCACCCTCCCTGCACGGCAGCCCAGGAGACTCTCACCCAATGTTTCCCCCCACTTGAAGTCCAACTAGGGTCACTCTCCAGCCTTCTTCAGCTTCTTTCCTATTTTCTCTCACACAGGCATTTCCCCCAATATATCCTTGCACATTTAACCCCATCTGTTTCTCCCAGCATCTACTGTGTGCAAAGTATTCTTTTTAAAAATTTTTTTAAAAATTAATTTTTATTGGAGCACAGTTGCTTTACAATGTTGTGTTCGATTCTACTATACAGCAAAGTGAGTCAGCTCTACGTATACATATAGCCCCTCTTTTTTGGATTTCCTTCCCTTTTAGGTCACCACAGAGCACTGAGTAGAGTTCCCTGTACTATCCAGTAGGTTCTCATTAGTTACCTATTATATACATAGTAGTGTATATATGTCAGTCCCAATCTCCCAGTTCATCCCACCCCCCACCCCTTTTCCCCCATGTCTCTATTTCTGCTTTGCAAGCAAAGTATTCTTCCGTGACACATTCGATAAACCTCCGCCAGTGGGAATGGAAGAACTGCGCACCTGTTTCCTTGCGCCTCACTCATGGAGAGCTGACCTGTGGGTACGTGGGGACGGGTGCACTTCTTCTGATGCTCAGCAAGAACTCAGTGGATACTTTTTGGCATCGTTCATTTATTCAGTCAATTATCCCTTCAGCCGGGAAATGGCAGACACTTCTCTTAAGCATCTTGATGAGGTAAGAACATCTGTAAGCAATGCTCTGTTTGGATGCTGAATGCAATTTAACTGCATGTTTTTCGAGAATAACTACCACGTACCAAAAATGGGGCTGGACACAGTAGGGATGCAGAACAGGCAGTATACGATTTTGGCCTCTACTCTGGAGGAATATTTAATCTAATTAGGAAGATTTATGATCGCTAAACCATACTTAGTAATATAAGAATGTATACAATTCAGGATGTAATATATAATTTATGGGACTGACTAAACATAGAGAATGGACATAGAGACCAGAATGTTTCCATGTTTATGGGGTCAAACCCCAAATTCCCATCTGGAAAAAGAAATTCTATCCAGATCTGTTTGCAAAGGCTCCTGCCCACTTAGACATTTTAATTTCTTTTTATTTTATTATTTTTATTTTTGGCTGCATTGGGTCTTCATTGCTGCGTGCGGGCTTTCTCGAGTGGCGGTGAGCGGGTTGTAGTGCGCGGGCTTCTCACTGCGGTGGCTTATCTTGTTGCGGAGCACGGGCTCTAGGCACACGGGCTTCAGTAGTTGTGGCACACGGGCTCCAGTAGTTGTGGCACGCAGGCTACAGTAGTTGTGGCACCCAGGCTTCTTACTTGTGGCTTGTGGGCTCTAGAGCTCGGGCTCAGTAGTTGTGGCACCCGGGCTGAGTTGCTCTGCGGCATGTGGGATTTTCCCTGACCAGGGTTTGAACCCGTGTCCCCTGCATTGGCAGGCGGATTCTTAACCACTGCGCCACCAGGGAGGTCCTGACATTTTTATTTCTATTGGTGAGTTTAGCCCTTATCTGATACACGTAAAGATGAATTCTCTGCAGCTGGCATGCTCTGGAAGAAGTGAGATTCTACCTTTGTGTAACTTCTAGAGAGCTGACTTACATAGTAGAAGATCGCTGTGGTACTTTCCCATCTCTCTGCCAAGGGTAAGCAAAACCCTAGCCTCATCTTGGAGCCAGGCTCCAGGAAGATGCCATCTCATGCAAATTAAAGCTAGGAAGGTATCTGGTCAAATTTCCTTGTTTTGTAGGTGAAGAAATGGAAACATAGTGAACGTAAGTGACCTGTCCAAGAGGGCCTAGGAAGAAATGCTTGGTTAGAAGCAGCAATCAATCTCAGTTACTTCCAACCAACAGACAAATAAATTGAATTTATTATAAGGATTCAGGGATATTCCATGGAATCCAAAGGGAAAGATCAAGCTGGGCTAGATATCAGGCTTTACGGAGAACTCAGGAATTCTTTCTTTGCACCATTTCTTAGTGTTTGCTTGGTGTTCTGGGCCCTGGTTCTCTGCTGCTCAGAGAGTGCACGCACTCACATTCCGATCCCAGTCCTATGAAGAACCTGGCTGGCTCTCTCCAATCCCTAATCCAAGTTTCTGGAGGAAAGAATCTGATTGGTCCACTGTGGGTCAGTTGTCCAACTTAGTTGAATTAGCTGTAGCTGTTGGGCAGGGCCTCCTGCAACAGAAGCTTGGCTGCACGTGGCAATGGGCGGTGGGAGGGAAGAGTCCAGAAAAAGGGGCAGAACTCTTGTGAGCTGTGCTGGTACCCCAGTGCCAGCTGCTATAAAGGTTGTATGCTGAGAGCATGGCAGACACAGGACAGGAGGGAGCTTTCTCACTTCTGAACTTCTAGGACTCACTAGCACAGGCCGCCCAGACGCAAGATGAGAAGAAATAGACCTCGCATCTTGATGAAGCGATAGTGACTCTCGTTGTACAGAACATGTAGGTATTAAAGAACTAGAAAACCAGAACAAACTAAACAAGGAACAGAATAATAAAGGTGAGTACAGAGACAAATGAAACAGGGAGTAGAAAAACAATAGAAAGAATCAGCAAACCCAAAAGTGACTTATTTGAAAAGATTGACAAAATCGACAAACCTTGAGCTAAACTAAGAAAAAAAAGAGAGAAGACAGAACTAAAATCAGAAAAGAAAGTGAGGACATTACTACTGACCTTATAGAAATTAAAGGAACGAAAAGAGAGCACTATGAACAGCTGTACGCCAGCAAATTAGATAACCTAGAGGAAATGGACAAATACCTAGAAACACACAAATGACCAAAACCGACTCAAGAAGAAACAGAAAATCTCAGCAGACTTAGAACACATAGGGAGATTGAATCAGTAATCAGAAACCTCCCAACAAGGAAAAATCCAGAACCACATAGCTTCCCTGCTGAATTCTACTAAACATTTCAAAAAGAATTAACACCAATCCTAATCTTCCAAAAAAACTAGAAGAAAAGGGAACGCTTTCTAATACATTCTATGATGCCAGAATTATCCTGATGCCAAAGCCAGACAGATACCATAAGAAAACTACAGACCAATATTCTTTATGATTTTAGAATTAAAAAAGAAATCCAGAATAAGCAAATCCACAGAGACAGAAAGTAAATTAGAAGTTACCAGGCTTCGAGGCAAGGGGGAAGTGGTGAGTGGTTCTTTAACGGGTATGAGGTGTTTTTAATGGGATAATGAGAAAAATTTGAAACTAACTAGAACTGATTGTTCTGCAACTTTGTGACTATCCTAAATACCACTGAATTGTACACTTTAACATGGTTAATTGTATGTTATGTAAATTTCACCTCAATAAAAATATAAATCTAGGATAGTAGATAATTGTGGCTATTTTCAGAATACACACATACACACACACACACACACACACGATTGATATAGATAATCTGCAATTAGATAAACCCTCAGATAGTCAAGGGTAGACTACTTCCGACTTTGTCATTTAAGGAGTAACAGCTTTCTTTGGGAGCTAAGCGGACCAATTCTTAGAGTGAAGATGGTCGTCTGTCAGTAGGACCGTCCTCATCTGGGAGGCAGGTCCATTTGGAGGACTGGGACACGTGGCTCTCTGCCAGATGGGCTCCCACCCCGTGGGTGTCAAAGGGCCTCATGTTGGATTTTCCATGGCATTGTTCCCCTAAGATCCCTTCTTCCTTTTAAAGCTGGGAAGCTTTGTTTTACAGATGCTTTGATGTTGTCCCTAAGATGTGACAAGCCGAGTCTGCCACAGAAGTGCCAGCACCTGCAAGAGATAAATTCTCTGGGAAGAAGAAACATAGCTCTCCTGGAAAGCATCAAACCCAGCCAGCTGCTCCAGTTCTTCCCAACACGTTTTCTTAGAGAAATGGCATGAACTGGAGATGGTTTATCCAAATGGCATAAAATGGTCACATCCAAATTTGAAGCTGGCCTTTGCCCCTGCAACGTAAAGCTTGACGTGTCCACCAGCTTGCACTGAGTAATTATTCTCAAGAGCTGAGCTCTACAGGTTAAAACAACTTCCTTGCTTGTTGAGACAGTTCCCCAGAGACTGGTGTTTGGTGTGGATCCAGTACATCTTCCAGGACCCAGATGACCCTTGGGGCCCAGAACCCTATTTTGTTCTCAGGACATTCTCCTGAATCAGTCAGTCAACCAGCTATCATTCCTATCCAGGCAGGCTCTCCCTCCCTCCCTGCTTTCTCTTCCTGCTTATCGTCTTTGTCTTAAGCAACTTTATAACAGAACAGGAAGTGCTAAGCTGTTTACATTGATCCCAAAATTGTTTCAACCAGTAAACAGTATTGCATAGTGGTAATGTGTGTCTTATTTTGTTCTACTGTTCTCACTATTTCATTCACAAATTTTTCTTTTCATTCACAAATTTTTTTATCAGGACATTCATTTACTTTAAGTAACTGTGGGGATGTGACAGGGCAGCTTTCCCCAAAACTATCCTATGGATATTAAAAGGGATATTTGAGAAAATATGCCTCAATGAGCAAGTAAGTATGGGAGACACTGATTTAAACCAAGTTAAACATGCTTCTTTACATAGGATTTCTCAGTGTATTCGATATGCGCTGTAAGTTTTCAAAATGGGGATTTGAAGCATTCCTCAAATTTATTTGATCAAGATACTCTTTTTTTGTGAGGCATTTCTAGAGGGCTACCTTTGAAAAACAGTAGTCTGCAAAGATTTTTGTTACATACTTCTTAAAAGAATTTTGAAACTGTTCACTCCATTGCCTATTTTAAGCTGACATTTTAAAATCTCACATAAGTTTATCTGCACAGCAAAGGAAACCATAAACAAAATGAAAAAACCTATGGAATGGGAGAAAATATTTGCAAATGATGGGACCGACAAGGGATTAATTTCCAAAGTACGCAAACAGGTCATACAACTCAATAACAAAAAAACAAACAACCCAATAAAAAAAATGGGCAGAAGACCTAAACAGACATTTCTCCAAAGAAGACATACAGATGGCCAAGAGGCTGTATATACAACGGACTATTACTCAGCCATAAACAAGAATGAGATAATGCCATTTGCTGCAACATGGATGGACCTAGAGATTGTCATACTAAGCGAAGTAAGTCAGACAAAGACAAATATCATACGATATCACTTATATGTGGAATCTAAGAAAATGATACAAATGAACTTATTTACAAAACAGAAATGGACTCACAGACATAGAAAACAAACATGGTTACCAGAGGGGAAAGCAGGAGCAGGGGGCGGTGTGGCGGGGAGGGAAAAATCAGGAATTTGGGATTAAGAGATACACACCACAATATATAAAACAGATAAACAATAGGGCCTATTGTATAGCACAGGGAACTATATTCAATATCTTTTAACAACCTATAATGGAAAAGAATCTGAAAAAGAATATATATATATTTATGTATATATATGTGTGTGTATATATATGTATATATATGCATGAATCACTTTGCTATACACCTGAAATATTGCAAATCAACTGTACTTCAATTAAAATTTTTTTTAAATTAAAAAATGTAACATACACAAAAATTTCACATAAGTTTAGATAGTTGCATTGATGCAAATATTGAACATCAAAAATAAAACTTATCCATCTTTAGTAAGTTTGCAATAGAATTTCAAAACCATAACCATTTGATATTCGTCAACATCCATTAAAAAAATGAACTAAGGTAGTTTTTTCTTCTTGAACCTGTACTTCCAATTCACTTTCCCCACAATTCTTACCCTCATACTAAATCATTTTGCTTGAAAGTGACTTATTGGTTATCCCACTAAACAAAACAAACATATGGAAATTGAAATTTTACATTTCAATGTGATCATAATAGTCTACACATTAACTTTTCTTCCAGGATGAGTTTTCATTATAATTACTATCCTAGAACACAACTGAACAAAACAACATAAATATATTATCAATTTTAAAACGTAATGAAGCATAAAAGGCATATAAAGTCAGATACATCAGGATCAAACATCTCCTAGGCATTTAATGAAAGGTAAACTATGCCAGGAGCTATCATACTGTTCATTTCTTGCTATTAGGAGGTTAAAAATGTAATAATTTTATAAAATAAAGTTGAAGAGTCACATAATTTGAGTAATATTTTAGAATACTTGATAAAAATAGTTTTTACCAAATCTGAAAGATATTATGCAATAATTTTACCTCTGGGTGTTAGTCCAAGAATCGTGAAAACATTGGCAGTCCCAGAAAACATTTCGGTTGCAGTTAAAATGATCAGTGGCACTGACCCCTACTTCCCTGGCTGATTGATGGTGACTTTCTTCCCAGATAATGTCATATCATAGGGATGAAGATAGATAAGAGCTGAGAAGAATAGCTTATATGCACTTGTGAAAATAAGCACTTCTTGATAACCAGTATTTCTTTAAAAAATTTTTTTTAAGTTGAAGTATAGCTGATTTACGATATCATGTAAGTTTCAGGTGTATAGCACAGCAATTCAGATATATATCTATATATCTATATCTAGATGTGGATATAGATACTCTTTTTCAGATTCTTTTCCCTTATAGGTTATTACATAATATTGAGTATAGTTCCCTGTGCTATACACCAGGTCCTTGTTGGAAAACCAGTATTTCTTAGGATGGCTCTCTCTGCTTTGCTCTCAAGGGAATCTCAAGAGAGGCAAAAGTGCAGTTGCCATGGACTGGGGAGTGGGGAAAGCAAAGTTATGACCTGGGGTTTGTTAGTACTCCCGTCATCCCACCCTGCCACGGGGCTTAATTCACACAGGGCCACTTTGCTCTTCCATACAAGGGACGTGTAGCCTGGGAAATGCCGGGCCCATGGGGGTTTGTGGGAAATTGATCAGTTATTTAAAATGTTTTCACCTTTGTTTTGCACTTCGAACCTTTCTCACCCAGAGCAATGCTTCATGGCAAGATTTAATGGTGAAGGAGCACGGCTGCTTTTTTCAAGTGGGAAGAGGCTTTTGGAACTCAGGCCAGATCTTAGCAAATCCATTGTAGGAACGGATACCTACAGACATTGAGGGTCAGGTAATGCAGAAACACCCAGAGTAGCCCCTGGACATCTTTGCCTGCCCCCAGGAATCCTCAAACCCGGTTTGAAGACTTGCTCTGCAGAACGCACCAGTGTCAAGGAGAGGAGACTGGCTTTACCACCCACAGGTCCCCCGAGTCAGCTCCATAACCCAGGGCTCACGGTCACGTGTGTAGAACCTCCTGCCACACCTCAGACTCACATCGCTAATTGATGGGGTTTTCTTTCCGAGGAGTCCAGATACAGCCTCAGGACCCTTTCAATCCTGGACTCCAAGACGTACTTCCCAACCAAGAGAACTGGTACCTAAGATGAAAACTATTCACCACCCTAGATTTAACTTCTCCTGGATGTCCTCATGTGTAAAATAACGGGCTAGGTCTACACGCTTTTAGGTTGAGGTACCACCATTTATTCAACCAATTCCCCATTCTTGAGCATCTGGAATGATTCCTATTTTTTTACCATTGTAAATAAATAATTTTCATGTGGACTAATTCCCAGGGTAGAGTACTGAATGAGAAGTCATAAAACGAATTTGTAGCTACTATTATGCTTGTGGCCACATTGCTGTCCAGAAAGAGCAAACTGATTTAGAGTCTGACCAAGCTGGGTATTTCTATTCTTATTTATTTGTGAGCTTTATAGATACCTCATGCTATCACAAAATTTTATATTTACATTTCTAAAATTGCTCCTATGCTTTGATTTATTGTATTTGCTTGTGGGTAAACTGTCTGTCTGCCTTGATCCCATATCAGATGGAATCTAGGTATTGATCTGCCATATTTGCATTCACTCTGGTCCTTGGAAGGTGTTTTATCAGTGATGTTTGCCCGCTCCTCTGCACAGAGATTGTTGGCTTGCCCTTGGTGTGCGGGGGCAAGGGGTCCCGTCATCAAAGGGGAAGCTGTCAGGGCACAGATGAACCGTCCTTGAGCCTCTTTGAAGTTTAAACAGAAAGCATCTCAGTGCTTACTTAGCGCTAAACCATTGCTTTCAGTACTCTCTGTAAGCAGGGGTAACTCCTGCCCTTTGGGTTTTATCAGACCTCCTTCCCAGGACTTATTAGGCCACGTTCCAAGTTTGAGAGCTTCCTTTTTCATTAGAAAAAAGGAGTATTGCACAAATGCTCAGCACCTGTGAATTCTAATCACCTGCTCACCTAAGGACTTCGGTTTTTGTGATGTCTTTCCATTCATGCAATTCAGCGCTCCTTGTCCAGACCTAGAAGTTAGAATATGCACACCTCCAAGACAAAAACACCACCACTGCTTGAGCCCACTAAAGGCTGAGTCCACGACGTTATGTCTCATTTATCGCCATATTAGTCAGGGTTCTCCAGAGAGACAGAACCAATAGTGTGTGTGTGTGTGTGTGTGTGTGTGTGTGTGTGTGTGTGTGTGTAGAGAGAGATAGAGAGACAGAGATTTATTATTATAAAGAACTGGCTCACACAGGTGTGGAGGCCGGCAAGTCCCAAGACCTGCAAGGTGAGTCGGCCAGCTGGAGACCCACAGAGCTGATGGGGCTAGTCGGACGCCTAAGGTCTGTGAACTCAGAGAGCCAATGGTGTAAATTCCACTCCAAAGGCTGGTACCCTCAAGACGGAGGAAGAGTGATGTTTCAGTGCAAGTCTGAAGGCAGGAAGAGGCTGGTGTCCCAGTTCAAAGGCAGGCAGGCAGAATTCTCTCTGACCTGAGGTGGGGTCAGCCTTTTGTTCTATTCAGGTGTCACCTGATTGCCCACCCATTGGGGAGGGCAATCTGCTTTACTCAGGCTACTGATTTAACAGTTAATCTCATCCAGAAACTCCCTCACTGATACACCCAGAATAACGTTTGGCCAAAAGTGGGCTCAGGAGGCGCAGGGAACTTGTCAAGGCCTCGGGACCCCCGAGGGGCAGACCCAGGAAGGTCCTCTCCATGTGATTGCATGGTGGGAAAGGCACCCGTTTCACCTCCACAACGAGGTATGTGGCTGAGGGGAAAAAGTGAGTGGGTGATGGCATCCCTTTCCCTAGACGGCAAAGGTATTCCAGCCGGAAGGCAGAAGGGACTCTGAACCGCCCGCACCTTGAGGCACCCCCATCTCCCCCTCCACCACCACCCCACCGCCCCACAGAAGGGCTGATGGCCTCACACTCAGTAGCTCCCCCGTGGCTCTGACAATGCTCCCCACTCCAGGCCTTGCTAAGGGGCGATGAGGACAAAAGTGGTCAGTGTGGGTCCCTGGGAATCACCGAAAGGCAGGGACCAGAGATCCTCTCAAGCAAAGCAGATACTTGATCTGTTGCTGGAAGACTCAGAGGATTTTGCCTTGCATTGCATTATTTTAATAATCATACCAAAAACTGAACCAGCAGCTGCCTGGAAGCCATGTGGCAGGAGGATGCAGATATCAGGACCCTTTGTGGGTGGGAGCTGGGTCCCCTCACCCAGGTGTTTCCTGGCCCTGCCTGGAGAGCAAGGAGGTTCGGTTTCGACTTCCAGATTCTCTTTGTGAGACTGACGTGGATGTGAAATTTCTTTACAGACCAGAAAGACATTGAAGAGATGTCAATCGAAAACACTAAAATGAAAGAAGAAACTTTTCTCCTTGAGGAGAACTGTTCTAGGAGGGGGAGAGTTTTCTTTTTTCTTCTTTGCTGCTGAAGAGTTTAAGCCCGTGTGCCACAACTACTGAGCCTGTGCTCTAGAGCCCACGAGCCACAACTACTGAGCTCGCACGCCACAGCTACTGAAGCCCGAGTGCCTAGAGCCCGTGCTCTGCAACAAGAGAAGCCACCGCAATGAGAAGCCTGTGTACCACAATGAAGAGTAGCCCCCGCTCGCCACAACTAAAGAAAGCGCACGTGTGGCAACGAAGACCCAACGCAGACAAAAATAAATAACATAAAATACATTTTAAAAAAGAAAAAGAAAAAAAAGAGAAAATGCATGGTATTAAAAAAGTTTTTAAAAAATAAAAATAAAGATAAATAAATAAAAATGACTGACCTTTTTGACTGTGTATGGGGTCTCCCCGGACCAGGGCTCGAACCCGTGTCCCCTGCATTAGCAGGCAGATTCTTAACCACCGTGCCACCAGGGAAGCCCAAGGTCAGTCATTTTTAATTTTCCTGAGGTCTCCTGTTAAAGAACCCCTTAGATATAGTTATTAGACAGAGATACCCCAGCTGGGTGGACAGATGGTTCAGATCTAAGGTCTAGAGACAACTGTGCTTTGGGGAATCCTGGCTTGTCAGGGCTGATTTCTGTCTAAGATGTCACCGTGTTCAAAGGCCCCAGGATGAATTGATGGCTGTCCCAGGAGTCACGGGCCCTCACCCACCTTCCTGCCAGTCCTGGACCTCAGATGGGGGCGACTACAATGTTAGAGACCAGGTCAGTATTAGAGGTAAAGGTCATTCTCAGCTAAACAACTCTCATGGTTCTCTGGCAACATCGAAAACTTCAGCCCACCCTAGCCACAAAGTCCCCCCTTTCCAAGGTGAGTTAACGGAGGGAGACGGAGCTAGTGGGCAGGGATTGGCAAGCAGGTGGCCTGCGCTCAGCTCTGTTCTCCGGTGCCTGGGAGACATCACTGATTGAACACAGTGAGCGTGGGTGTGACCCTGGCCACCTGGAATCCTCCGCATTCCAACAGCACGCAAACCACCAGGGCTGGCGCTCAGGTGGATATCTATCTGCCTTTCCAGAGATAGACCTGGTCCTGGCTTTACTTCGAGTACGTCGATCCATTTCAAATCTTCTCTGCTGTGCACAGGAAACAGGGGATAATTGAGCACAGAGTAAGAGCGCCCGTCCTCCTGAAGATGATGATAAGCCAGACGGGAAAGTAGGCAGCTGCCCTCCTGGGTTCCGGATAATAAATGGATGTTGGAGTACCGCAAGCCGAGGGCACACAGGGAGGGGACGGAGCCGTGAGCCGAAACGGACGACGGAGATGGTACATTTTTCAGGTGTCTGAAGGAAGTGAAGAGTGAGACTGGGGGCAAGGAGGGAGGGTGCCACGTGGACAGCACGCCTGGAGTCCGCGGGGGGGAGTGAGTTCCCCGTGGAGTCACGGGCAGCGAGTCTGGGAGAGCCCAATCCTGAGAGAACAGAGCAGAGCTCTGGAGCAACAGGCAGGGAACCTGCAGTCCCCACGCACAGGTGTGAGCTACAGGTTCGGTCAGGATGGAGCAAACAGGCCCTGGCAGTCCAAGGACATGGAATTCGAAGTTTAAAAAACATAGAAGTGAATCTGATCCCAAGAGAAGGATGCTTTATCTTCTGCTTTTTTTAGGTCTCCGGTGGGTGTGGCAGCCTTGGGGAGATGCCAAGGGGAGCAGAGACCCAGGACTTGTGCTGACAGGAAGCATCTTAGTGCAAATGCATGTCTGTGTTACAGGGGGGTGGATGGGCAGTGGGGTTAGTTTCCAGGTGAGCTGGGCTTGGGCAAAGGGTGCTGTGCGGGGAAAACAATGGGGTGAGTGGGAGAGGAAGGCCAGTGTTGATGGGTTTCTGCAGAGTCAGGCTAGTAAGTCACGTTTAGCTATTGAATTCAGTAAGGAACGTGGCAAAGGGCCTCAGTTCAAGGGCATCGTTTCCATGTTTACATAATTTCTTCTCACGTAACCACTAAAATCTCTTGGATCTGAGATGGAAGGTCAGGTCACTACCATCTGAAGGATGACAACGAGGGCCAAACGAAACCCTACTTGTGAACGGGGCTGCTGAGAGCACATCCTTTGTCTGCAGAGCCAAGAGGTACATTCGTTCATTCACTGGCTCGTTCAGTCACTCACTCATCCATTTATTTCTTCACTTATTCCGCAAACATTAGTGTAAGCTAGGTTCCACCAGTTGGGTGGTTTGGTACAGCCCACTGGTGCCGACTGATGGAATTGCCATGAACTACAAACTTAGACACATTTTCTTTCCTCTGAGGCACAACAGCCAGCAGGAAGGAGGGATGAGGGTGGGATGGAAGGTGTCAAGGGGGAAGATGAGGCCCGTGAAACTGAAGGGCGCCAGGCTTTGCGGGTCTCACTGCCCTCCCCTGTTTTATCCTCTGGCTCCCCTTCCGTCTCCTCCTGCTGCCTGGTGCTCCCATCAGCCCCCACTGCTCGCTGAGCTTGTCCTCCTCTCTCTGTGAACTGGGAAGAACGTCACCACCGCCGTCTACTGGGAACTTTCAACGTGCGGAGGGCAGATTTGATTGCTGAAATCATTTCCTTCCTCAATTTTTTCTTTCCTTTTTCCTAAGGACAACACGATCTTTCTGGGAGGCAGAATGATGTCCATACCCTAGTCCCCAGTGAATGTGGTACAAGGGATTTTGCAGCAGTGATTGAGGTTAAGGGCCTGGAAATGGGAAGACGATCCTGTATTAGTGGAATGGGCCCGATTCAACGGAGCCCTTGAAGTCAGAGAACAGAGAGATAGCAGCAGGAGAAGCACTTGGCTTTGAAGATGGAGGAAGGGGCCACAAGCCAAGGACTGCAGGGAAAGGCAAGGAAACATTCTCCCCGAGAGCCTCCAGAAAGGGAGAGCCCTGCTGACAAGTGGATCAGCCCAATGAGACCCAGCTTGGACTTCTGACATACAGAACTGTAGGAGAACAAATCTGTGTTGTTTTAAGCCACCAGGTCTGTGGTAACTTGTTACAGCAGCAGCAGGAAACATACAACCGTCTGTAATACTTCTGAGAGCTGAGAGGCAGGCAGGACAGCCAGGACCTTAGGGAGCTCTTGGTTCCAGCCAGTTTCTCTGCAGCTGGGGAAACTCCAGCGCAGCTCAGCACCCCTGATGGCAGCCGCTGGGCCGAGGTGTCCTCTGGAAGCCAGGGGCCGTGGTGGGGCCGGAGGGCATTTTCGCTGTACCACGCCTAATGCGGGCAGGAATCAGCAACCAAACGGCAGTGCCATCCGTTTCCCGACATCCGTGGTACTTATTGTCAATGAAAAAAATGCCACCCGCCTTATCAGTAAACAAAGGATGCTGAAGCCATCAGGCCGTCACATGACAGCCGCCCCAACGGGGAGCCCTGAGGGAACTCAGGATAGAAACAGGAGGCCCCCCCATCCAGCAGTCAGACACCGCAGCCCCTCGCCCCAGCCCCAGAGGAGCCCTGAGGAGACTCAGGATGAGAAAGCACAGGACACTGGCCAGAGATGGCTGCGGTGCACATCAAAGGAATGATTTCAGCGAGCCCAGACTCTTGCGTCTTCCTCTACACGGAAAAGTGCTAAATTCCTTCACTTGAGATGTCTGGTTTTCTTTAACTAACAGTAATCTTTTGATGTTCCGACTACCTGGTCTTCATTGCAAAAACTCCCATACATCCTGGCCCCCCCGCTTACCTCTCTGGAACAGTCCTTCAGAGCTATTTGAGTTGCTGTGTCCCAGGCTTAAGTCCTCAGTTTTGTCCGCCAAATAACACATAACTCAACTTTTAGGGTGTATATTTCTTTCTCAGTAGCCCTTTATAGCTTCTCCATGGAAGTCACCTCTGTCTATTGCTTCCTCTGTCCTAAAAATAAGAGAACATAAGAGTTTAAAAAAAAAAAAAAGAAGAAGAATAAAGAAAAGAGAGAGAGAGAAGAGAGCCCCATACAGACTCTCATAAAAATCAAACAAAAGGACCAGGATGGAGAAGCTGAGGGCATATTAAACTTCGGGCCTGCTGCCTGATGGCCTTTGGATGCAGAGAACTTGGTAGCTTTCTTTCCCTCGATTCTATATATAGCATGTCAGTGAGACTGGCCTTTCCTCAGGGGGCCGCCTCCCCTCCACAGTAGAGAGCCATCTGTGGGAGCTTAGAGTGTCTCACTTTCCCTCCTCATATTTGTGCTGTCACCAGCTCTAAAGTCACTGTTCTTTTTAAAAAGATTGTTAGATGAAGTGGTTAACAACAACAACAAAAAAAGCCTTGGTTTCACAGTCTGCATAGCTGCATTGTTCAAATAGGAAAGGCAATTCTATTTAGAAGATATGATGTCAGTGATGTCCCTGTGTGTTTATTTACAAACACGTTACAGCCAAGTTTCCAAGTCTTCACTAACAATAAGATGGGGAAGAGTTGCCAACTAACCAGATATTTACTGATGGTCAACAGAGGCAGAGATGTCTTACTTACACGGCTGATGTTGATATAGGGGTCAGACGTTTACCAACAGCCTCTATGTCTCTCACTCTTCCCTCGAAATATCCAAACTTCCCTGTGGTTACAGCTTTCCTTTTCTCTAACCAGTTGCTTCTATTTTACTGCTCTCACCAGTGTGTGAGACATTTCACAAGGTCTCATGAAGTTTTACTGCCGAGGGCTGGAATTAGATCACATATACACCCAATGTACTTCCAAACAAAACGGATTTGAAAATTTATTGCTTTGGCATTTCAAAAAATCACATGAAAAAAAAAAAAATCACATGTATTCCTCACTCCCTGTTTTTCACCAGAGTAGTAAACATGGAAAAACTAAAGTATTTTTCATTAATGGGGAGGAAAAGATTGTGAACGTTTTACTGATTCAAGATACAAACGAACATAATTTGAAGAGCAGAGTTTGAAAGCCAGGAATCTAGAAAAAAAATCTTCCAGAATAAACATAACTTATGAAGTAGTCTTTCCAAAATAAATGAGTTGGAAATGAATCAAGCCCCTAGATCCAATTACCCATTTGCAGGAAATACAGAAAACAGATGAACATGTCAAATGGTCTCTTGGAGTTACCATCCACAAAATCCAGATCAGGGGAAACTCTGTAGGACAAATGACCTGGTTTCTTCAATAAATATATTAGAAGGAAGAGAGACAGAGAATATTAGAGGGGCATCTTGTAGGTTAATAGACTTAGACACATCAATCACTGGCAATGTGTGGACCTTAGCATGGAGACAACTGGAAATTTGAACAATGACCAGATATTTGATAATTTTAAGGAATTATTGTTAATTTTTTTTTTTTTTGCAGGAAACTCGCAGTTTATTGGGGAGAAAAGCACTTAACAACAACAATAACATAGAGGTATGAGCGTGGATCTGCAAGGCCACAGACCAGAGTTCCTCACTCCATCTGAGGGTCGGCCAAGGATGGCCAACCACCTCCTTGCTTTCACATCCTCTGTCTTATCCAAGACCCACTTCTCCATCTGTGCTCTTGATTCAAACTCACCCCACCTCTTCTAGGAGCTTTGGAGCAACATTTGTTGTTTCCTTTCTTATCTGTATTTTCAAATTTTCTTCCTAGTGCTCTTTTAAAAAAAATTTTTTTAATTCTATAGTGCTTTACAATTTTCATAAGTTTCATACACATGATTTCATGTAATCCCAAATAACTCCTTTTTATCTCCTACCCCTATTGTTCCTCCTCCCTTCCCTCTTCCCCACTGGTAACCACTAGTTTGTTCCCTATATCTGTGAGTCTGCTTCTTTTTTGTTTTATTCACTAGTTTGTTGTATTTTTTTAGATTCCACATATAAGTGATATCATACAATATTTGTCTTTCTCTGTCTGACTTATTTCCCTCAGCATAATGCCTTCCAAGTCCATCCATGTTGCTGCAAATGGCAAAATTCCATTCTTTTTTTTGGCTGAGTAGTATTCCATGGTGTATATATACCACATCTTCTTTATCCATTCATCTGAAGTTGTTATAACAGTATTGTGATTATACATTTTAAAAACAATTCCCTGTCTTTTAGAAATACACACTGAAATATTTACAGAGGAGAGATCCTGGGCATATGTCCAGACAAAACTATAAGTCAAAAAAGGCCATGCACCCCTATGTTCACAACAGCATTATTCATAATAGCCAAGGCATGGAAACAACCTAAAGGTCCATCGACAGATGAATGGATAAAGAAGATGTGGTACATATATGTAATACAATGGAATATTACTCAGCCATAAAAAGGAATGAAATTGGGTCATTTGTAGAGATGTGGAAGGACCTAAAGACTGTCATACAAAGTGAAGTAAGTCAGACAGAGAAAGACAAATACCATATGATATCACTTATATGTGGAATCTAAAATATGACACGAACTTATCTACAAAACAGAAACAGACTCACAGACATAGAGAACAGACTTGTGGTTGCCAAGGGGGAAGATGGGTGGGAAAGGGATGGATTGGGAGTTTGGGATTAGCAGATGCAAACTATTATATAGAGAATGGATAAACAACAAGGTCCTACTGTATAGCACTGGGAACTATATTCAATATCCTGCGATAAACCAATGGAAAAGAATATGAAAAAGAATATATATACATATATATGTATAACTGAATCACTTTGCTGTACAGCAGAATTTAACACAACATGGTAAGTCAACTATACTTCAGCAAAATTTAAAAAAAAAAAAGGGAAGTGACACAGGTGTAAGTTTCTGGACACCCGTAGGTCCTCTTTGCCAGCCCACGCCACCTCGTGGGACACCTCCATCACACCTCACCGTCTGAAGTCTCACAGGCCTGGCTGTTTGGGGAAAACCTCTGTGGAAGTCTGGAGGGGTGTGTGTGCATGTGAGAAGCTGCATTCACTCTCACAGAGAACCAGCTGTTCCCAAAGTTCTCACCCAACCTCCCAGCTCCCCTCACAGCTCTCGCACCTCCTGGGCACCCATGGAAATTTAAAAACATTTGTTTGATATCTTTATTCAAATAAGTCTCTTCACTCATTCCAAGTCAATCCTACCAATTCTCTGAGGACTCATTTCCTGATTTCATACAAAGCACAGCTCTTTTCCTAAGGAAAACTCTCTGGGTTTTGAAATTGGGGCAAAGGATTGCAAAGTGTCCACGGTATTTGCAGCTCCTTCCGTCAGAAGGTGATGTCTACTTCCTGCCTCTGGAACCTGGGGTGGCCTTGTGCCTTGTGACTAATAGACTGGCTGGAGGGGTGCCCTGCAGAGTCACGTGAGCCATCCTGGGAGGCCCTGAGATCGCCCAGTTCCCAGCTGACCACCGATGCATGAGGGACCCCAGGCCAGACCAGCCAGGCCAGGGCACCCAGGAGCAACCTACCTCCCCGTGGATTATGAGCTGGCTAGATAGTTGTGGATTTAAGGCATTCAGTTTGGGGATTTTCTTAAAATGCAGGAGCAGCTCAGTGATGTAGCCAAGGACTCTTTCCTACTGCACAGAGCATGGACAGTTCCATGGACAAGGGTGTTAGCGAAAACTTAGAGGCGGGAGAGGACATTCCAGAACAAGAGACACCGAAATCGAGATGTGAAAGGGAATAGGTATTCACCAGAGAAAAGGATGGGCAAAGATTTCTGGGGACAGATATGCTCAAGGATGCAATTAAAACGAACCCTTTAGCTTCCCTCTGAATTGTCCTTGGGTATTTTGTCTTGAGATCCTGAAGCCTGAGAAAACAAACTCCTTAGGGGACCATGAATTATTTATTTTTGTATTCGGAGAACTACCGGCTACTTAGCATCAAGTGGGTAAGTAAATGAACAATCCGCTACTCAGAAGGTTTAGAGTCTTTGAAATGTGCAAATCTCCAAGAAAAATTTCACCATTCTTTCGTTCATACCATAGGCCCCAATTGCTCACGCCCAGCCAGCCGTTTCTGCCGAGACCAGAGTATACGGACACCGTTTTATTTTATCGGCCTTTGCTTCTGTTTTGTCAGCTTTAAACACTTTCCTGCTATGTCAGTTTTGATCATCTCTTGAACATGTTTAAATTGGCACCTCTCTGGCCCCGCCCCAAGAGACAACTGATCCCCTATCCCCGTGTGCTTTCCTATTTTATAGGATGATTAGAGCCTGCAGGGCCCTAAACCTACATTACATTCAGTCTGGTTTGAAGAAGGGCAATGATTCACAAAGGTTCAAAATGGGATATTTGTGATGCAGAAACTTAAATAGAAACATGCCAGTTTCCAGCAATGAGCAACCAATATATGGACCTTTCTGGTACGCAGGAGAGAAAGCAGCTAGAGAGACTCACACTTTAATGAAAGAAAAACAGAACCCTATGAAATATTTTTTAAAAAACTAATTTAACCTAGAGGTTCCATCTGTGGATTTTATACACAGAGGTGAGGCTCACTTATATGCATTCCTAACATCTGATAGAAGTGATGAACCAAGAAAGAAACAGTAACAGAAATTTAGACACATACAGAGCATTAACGATCATCTGGTTTCATACACCTGTCCTTTGCAGGCCCACATTTTACAGGAAAGACACTGAGACCAGGACAACTCAAGCATGTGCCCTAATTCAGAAATGTATCTTGGGGTGACAGATACATTTATTATCTTGATTGTGGTGATGGTTTCAAAGTACATACCTATGTCAAAACCTACCAAATTACACACTTTCTTTATTTCTTTATTTTTTTCTGTTGCTGTACTTTAATTTTTTTCCTTTTTTTTTTTTTCTTTTGGCGGTACCACGTGGCACGTTCCCCGATCAGGGATTGAACCCATGCCCCTGCAGCGGAAGCACCGAGTCTTAACCACTGGACCACCAGGGAAGTCCCACCAAATTATACACTTTAAATGTGTGCAGTTTCTTATATGACAAGTGTGCCTCAATAAAATTTCTTTTTAAAAAAAGTGAAGGCAAAATAAGAATGTTTTCAGGGGAAAAAAACGCTACTGGACTGTTACCTTGAAAACTCCAGAATGTGAGGTGTGTGCTTCAGTGAATTAATTATTAAGAATAACAGAAAGAGAAGGAGAACCCATAAATCGAAAGAGGTGTAAGGGACACAGCTATCAAATGTAATCCATAGATTTGTCTGGACCCAGGTTCAAACAACCCAACTGTAAAATAACATCGGGAAAATTTATACACTGACTGGATGTCTGATGATATGAAGGGATTAATGTTTTCTTTTTTAAGTGTGATAATGGCATTGTGGTTTTGCTTGGAGAAAAGAAAATGGTGTTTATTTTTTAGATGTATAGACAACTATTTATAGATAAAATATTAGGATGCCTGTCATTTGCTTCAAAATAATCTAGTGGAGGTATTTGAAATGTTAAGAAATTATTAAGATTTTTGGTGTGAAAAAGCTATTCTGGGTACTTTTTAAAGAGTCTTTGTATTTGCAAGATGCATGATGAAATATCTACAGATGGGATGAGGCGATTTCTGGGGTTTGCTTCAAAATAAACCGGGCAGTCGGGAACTGGTAGGATACAGATAATGATCAACATTGAGGCTGGTGATGGGCATGTGAGGGTCCAGTCAGAAGTTCCTCTCTACTTTGTATGTATTTGACATTCTCCTAAGTATAAAGCTTAAAAACCAATGTCATGAAATTATGGATTCAAGTCTGGATTATGAATTGACATTAAGCCATCACTTGAATGGCTAATGGGGAACTGGCATGTCCACACACAGATTACCAGCTGAAAAAGGAGAACCACACGGCTTTTAGGATTGCATGAGACTCTGAAAAGTAAGATATACAGAGGACAGTCAAGAAAGCTGTCAAAAAAAAGAAAAGAAAAAAATAAACAGCGTCTCTGAAGACACACTAAAACCACATAACTTCCATTATCATCAGATGCCTTCATGTGCTGTTATTTAAACTGAAATAAATGTGCTGGTTTTTAAAAACGAAAAAGACACCACCAAACTATGACGCAAAAGTTATAAGAAACTCTTATATACTTTTGTTTCTGCTTTTTCTACCTAGGTTAAAGGTGATGGTTTTCTCAAAAAAAACCCTTAAAGTTTGGATTTTCCAGTTCTGCATCACATCCTGCTTTAGGCTGCCCTAAAACAAAACCTGAAACAAACAAACAAAAAAACACCATACTTCCAATAGGCTCTTTTAGGTCTGCAGAATGAAGGCCATCATTTTTTCCTTTGGCTCAATTTTTATGTTTGTGTCTCCTTTGTCAATATGTTTATCTTCCTCACTTTCAAACTGCAATTCCTGTCCAGAAACACTACCTCAAGCGTTATATTTAGCGCTTCACATAGAATTCCTCCTGCTGCATCAGGAAACAGAGCCCTGTAAGTGGAGGGTGGGACCCCAGGGTCAAGGTGTTTCCTGGATAACAGCTCCATCAGTGCTCTGTTCAAACTTCCAGCTCCCTCACCGTGCACCACACTCTCCTAAATGTCAGAGGACATGTGTGATGGTGTGTGATGGTGAACAGCCGAGAGCAAATGAGGAGCTAATTTCATGGGACAGTTCCTGCCTCCTGGTGACAGGGGAAATGGATTTTGTTGACCCCCATTCATATCCTTGTAGACCATGAATCTAGGTGGTTGTCACCTAGGTACGTGATCTTTCTCTGTCCAACTACTTAGCTCGTCGTTGCCATTTATCACCTGTTCACTTTACGCAATGCTTCAGAAGGGATCATTTCTCCCCGAGTATAGACCCAGTTGAATGGTAGATGCAGCAGTCGGGTAGATAGTGATCAAAATATCAGCTTGGTTACCAATAAAAGCGAGGCTGGAGGATGGGGTGCAGGAGAGGAGCCCCCACTGGCTTCCTAACACTCTCCATCTCGTCCTCCTACCCACACATCCTGGTCATGGACAGCCCACATGATGGGTTTGCAAGTACATCCTCTTAGCCAAGATTGTGCCTCACACTGGTCTGGGGCAGAGAGGGAAGAAGAGAGGTTGGTACCTCAGTGCTTAGAGCCTTGTAATAGATTAGATCCTCCCAGTGGAGAGCGTGGACCAATGGCTGTCACCCATGAATCGCATAACCTGTGGAGGCGTGAGTAAGGGATAAGGCAACAGGCCAAGAGGGACACTCAAGGGGCCATCACCTCATAGGCACTGGGAGGAGTGGTATGAGCATTCCTTTCTAGTAGATGGATGTGTCCTGGGGATGAGGGAGGTGGGAGGCGACAGTGACGGTCCAGGTTAAAGGAACAAAAAAAAAAGAAAACTCGGCATCAAACTCCCTGTCCTGGGGATCACGAGCTTAATGAAGGGACAAGACCAAGAAATGGCTGGTGTCAGATGAGTTATTTATGAGTTCAATTAACTAAGTGATGGCCTTTCCTGTTATAGCTTTGCTGAGTCTAGGCCTAAATAGATCCTGAGTGGTAAAATGGAAGCTTAGTGTGAATTGCTTTTAAAACACAGAGCCAGATGAGAAAAAGGAAATCCAGTTTCTTCTTCAGGACCTAGGAGCAAAATTGGATAACTGACCCTGTGGTGGCCTTGGCAGTAAGCTGATACACACAGGAAATGACATGGCTTTGAGCAACCTCTAAAGTTAACCTAAATGTTCATGGTCTCACTCCAACAGAGGGAAAAGGAAGTGAAGTGCTTATGTACTCTAATCATTGTCATTATATCTAGAATTCGATGAGGCCAAATATGTAAATTTCAATGCTTATTGATTATTGTGGTCAGAAAATATCTGGAGTAAGTCCATGCAAGCAGGGGCAGTGCCAACTTTTGCTTACAGTTTTATTCCTGGTACCTAGCAGAGTGCCTGGTACATGATAGGCACTCAGCAAATACTTGTTGAATGAATGAATGAATGAATGAATGAATGTCAAGTTAGTGGGCATTGATAGAATATATATTGTTGGGTAGGAAATTAGGAACTGGTTTTATCAAGGGATTTTCTGCTCTCTAGGAGGACAAGGAAGAAGGTAAAGAATTTTGATTATCAGAGGTTAGAGAAGGACATAGACAACAGCCAAACAAGTTGATCTGGGCTTGGATAAGCAGGCCCATCACTGAGGTTAGACGTAAACCAGAGAACAGGTTTCCAGGCTTGGCGATATCAGGTAATGTGTTCTCTGACTCTGCTCAGCAGGAGGCATTGAGGTTCAGAAGCTTCATCAATTTCTCATCTAAAAAAACAAGCCTTTGTTGTTGGATGGGAAACATTCAGGGGCTTCCCTGGTGGTGCAGTGGTTGAGAGTCTGCCTGCCGATGCAGGGGACATGGGTTCCAGCCCTGGTCTGGGAAGATCCCACATGCCACGGAGCAACTGGGCCTGTGAGCCACAACTACTGAGCCCGTGAGCCACAACTACTGAGCCTGCGCGTCTGGAGCTTGTGCTCTGCGACAAGAGAGGCCGCGACAGTGAGAGGCCCGCACATCACGATGAAGAGTGGCCCCCGCTCGCTGCAACTGGAGAAAGCCCTCGCACACAGACGAAGACCCAACACAGCCAAAAATAAATAAATAAATAATAAAAGGAGAAAAGAGATTTCAAAAAGTATAAAAAAAAAAATTCAGAAACAAAATTAACTTCTGCTTCTTGTCCAGGTGGAGTAACAAGGACTGGATTTATCCTCCCACTTGAAACAACTAAAACACAGAAGAAAATATAGGCTTTCAAGACATTGGGCATCGGGCACTGAAGGACCATGATCCCTGAGAGGGAAAAGCAAACAAAATTTTCCCCAATTCCTGTGGCACAAGGAGGAGAGCTTGAGTAGAACTTCACAATCTCTCTATGTTGACTAGATGCAACAGGTAGTCCAAGGAAGCCAAGGTGACTGAGTTCTCAGGGCAGAGAACTGAAGATCTGGGAGCTGCATGCAAAGACAGCCCTCTAGATCTTCAAGGGGTGCCCTCAAGTTTTCCTTCACACGCATGTGAGGAAACTTCCTGAAGTCAGGGAAAGGGTCACCCAAAAGGATTAGAGGGAACAATCCCCTACGCTCACACAGGGGCAGAAAAGTTCCTATTGCCACCAGCCAAAGTGGAAAACCTCACAATTCATGGAGCGTCAGGTAGAGAACTCAGGAGAGTTTTGCCTCAGTAGTGGAACAAAATTATCACTGGACTAAACACTACAAGTCTCACCTAGCAAAGCTTAAAAGTAAGATCTGAAAGTATCAAACTGTTTCCAAGTAACTTAACTGCATCCCAAAATAAAGTTCCAGTATATTTATAGGAATATGAAAATATCCAGCACTCAAAAGATAAAATACACAGTCTGGCATTCAGTTAAAAATTACCAGGCATACAAACGAGCAGGAAAATATGATCCATAATGAAGGGAGGAGGAAAAAGCAATTAATAGAAACCTACCCAGAAATAACACAATGATAGACGCAGTAGTCAAGGACAGGAAAACACTTACTATAACTATATTCCATATGCCTGAGAGCCTAGAGGAAAGATTGAACATGATAAATAGAGACATGGAAGATATAAAAAGACATAAATCAAACTTCTAGAAATGAAAACTTCAATGTCTGCGATGAAAAATATACTGGATAGTGTTAACAGATGATTAGAGATTATAGAAGAAAAGATTGGTGAACTTAAATACATAGCAATAGAAATTATCTAAAATGAAACACAGAATAAAGACTGGGGGAAAAAAAATAAAAAGAGCATTAGTGAACTCTGGGACAACCTGAAGTGACCGAATATACATGTATATGGGGCCCCAAAGGGAGCAGGAGACAGAAAAAAATATTTGAAGAAATAACGGCCAAAAAATTTCCAAATTTGGGACTTCCCTGGCAGTCCAGTGGTTAGGACTCTGTGTTTCCACTGTAGAGGGCCCAGGTTTGATCCCTGGTCAGGGAACTAGGATCCCACAAGCCATGTGGCATGACCAAAAAGAAATTTCCAAATTTGATAAAAACTATAAACACACAAATCTAAGATGTCCCATGAATCCTGAGCACAAGAAATATGAAGAAAATCACACCAAGGCATATCATGATAAAATAGCTTTAAAACATGAATAAATAAATAATTTTAAAAACCACCAGGGAAGAAAAAGGACATATTATGTACAGAAGAACAAAGATAAGAACAACAGATGTCCTGTTTGAAGCAAGGGAAGCTAGGAGACAGTGGAGCAAGTTTATGAAGGTAAAATTGTCATCTTAGAATTCTATATCCAAAGAATATATGTACAAAACAAAAGTGAAATAAAAACTTTTCTAGACATACAGAAGGTGAAAAAAATTCATCACCAGTAACTTGCATTGCAAGAAATGGTAAAGTGCTTCCTTTAGGCAGAAGGAAAGTGATATCAGAGGGAAACCTGGGATCTATGCAAAGGAAAGAGGAGCACGTGAAATGGTAACTATGCAGATAAATGTAACAATTTTTTATTATTTTAATCTCTTTAAAGGATGATTGACTGTTTAAAGCAGTGACAATGATAATACACTGTGGACTTTTTGACATACGTAGAATAAGAAAATGTATGACCCCAATAGCACAAAAGCTAGAAGGGGAGAAATAGAAGTATACTGTTGAAAGTTTCTTGTACTAAACGTGAATTAGTATGCTCTCACTGGAAGGTAGACCATAATAGGCTAAATCATAAAGCAACCATCATAAAAATGCAATAAAGAGTTATAGTTAATAAACCAACAAAGGAGAAAAAATGCAATTATTTTAAAATATTCAACTAAGCCAAAAGAAGGCAGAAAATGAGAAAAGAACAAAGAACAGATGGAATAAATAGAAAACATATGGCAAGATAGTAGATTTAAACCCAACAATGTTCATAATCACATTATATATACATGGTCTAAATAGTCCAATTAAAAGGTGGAGACTTTGGGGTTAGATAAAAGATTTAAAAAAAAAAACCAAAAAGACTCAACTGTATTCTGCATCCCAAAAAGACAGACGTTCTGTAACCCATTAACCCACAACGTCCTGATGGTACCAGGACAAGTGCCCCCTCCCCTTGCTAGTCTCTCTATCTGTAACTGGTCCTTCTTCATCCAATGAGCCTCCAGTCCTAAAACCTTTTATGTCACCACATTTGGCTTTAAGTCTCTTCTTCTGCCATGATTCCTCATTACTGACCCACTCAACTCAGACTTCATTTTAGGCAACTGTGTTTTGCCCAGCCAGCTTCTGTCTGTTGGCAATTTGGCCACTATGACCAGCCCACCTTCCTTCTGTGCCATCTCTCAGCCACACAAGCCATGACAGTTACGTGAAGATACAGGGGATCAGAGCTTTGCGATGCAGGACTGGGATTTGTTTGGGCTTATCTGTCAACCTTCCTCAACTCCAGTTGCCTCTACTCCTCAGGGCGAGGGCTGCGTCCGATGGTTGCTGCCTTTAGCAAAAGCTAAGGAAGATTACCACAACGCTGCCTCATTGCTCACCTGGCTGTGACCATGTGCCCATTTGTCATAACTTCCTGAAATGCACCCTCAACTCATGCCCCAGGTCTCACAGATGCCCCTGAACAACTGCAGACTCTGCCCACTGGCTTTCCTGATGCTGCCTGGAGTTTTAAGGGTTTCCCAATCCTGGTTTCTCTCCAACAGCACTCTCCCTGGTTGTCAAATAATATCCATTAGTTTGTGTTAGACAACCCCTGACATCAACAACAATGTCGCCACCCCCGCCTCTGCTGGTGTCACCAGCAGTAGCAGCAGCAAGGAACAGTGATCTACTTGCCTGGGCCACCCCCCATCTGTCACTGTTGCTCTGCCTTTGAATGATGGCCTGAACCTCCTCCCAGTACCTATTCCACTTTAACCACATCTAAAGTCTTTCTCAGGCTGCAATGAGCCTTCTCAAAAGAGTGGACGCCTAGGCTGAAGATGACCAGAACACCTTGGACTGTTTGATCATCACTTCTGAGAATAATTACCTTGGAGAAAACTGGGAACAGCCACGGATGGACCGGCTTGTCTTTTATACATTCACGTCAGTGTTTTTTTTTTTTCTCCCTAAGAGCATCAGAAGCCATATTACCAATACTTATAGGTGCTCTAGGAGAACGGAAAGGGCTGGGTCACATTTGGCTCCTCCTGATGTCTGCCTATGTGATTCATTAAAGAATAAACAACAATCTATCTTAATGTCAAGCTAAAGCCATGACTAGTGTATGTAAAGGGCTTGGCCATGGTTATTCTTCCTTCAGCCTCTGTCTAGGCTGTGGTTACTGTTCATCCTTGAGTTGTTCAAGACAGAGAAGAACCCAGGCAGTGGTCTGCCTACTCTAGAAGTCCAATAAGTAGTGCTAACTTTGAAAAGTAATTCTTAGAAGAAAATGTTGTGTCACCATATGAGAGAGGGAATGAGGGAGGGCAAAGGCAGAAAGTAGGGGGAAATGGTTTCGTCCATGAACTTTTTTTTTTTTTTTTTTTTTTTTTTTTTTTTTTTTTCGTCCATGAACTTTTGATGTCTTCCTAAATGATGCATAATGGGAAAGAGCTCCCCACACTCCACCCATGAGTGTTGTAAGGCATAAAGGTCAACCGAGGAGAACTGCACCAAAGAGAGATGGATCAGAGTTCATTTATAATCTGTGTGTCAGGGAGTCCATGACAATGCAAAATGTCAGCTGCAAACTATCCTTGCGGCTTGCAATTGTGGAACCAACCTCACTGTCCCCTTGGTTCAAAAAATGGTACAAGTTGTGAATGAGCCATACATATGCATAGACTCATCCTTACCAAGTCTATAGTATTATATGTAATCACTGCAGGACTTTTTCTAGCTGGACAAGGGGAGTAGAGCATAGAAAATGTGGTTCTTTATTTTAAAAAATAAAAATCTCCGCCCCTACTCATCATCACATTAGGTTATGAAATATACGAGGACAGAAAAAGTAAAGGATGAATTGAAGCAGCATTAGCAACACCAACTAACCACAAATAGCTGGACAACTCAGTCCAAATCCCTGCTCTTGATGGAATTTTACTTAACAGATTCCTGTGGTCTCTAGTTCCCAGGATCCCTGACATTAGGGTAGGGCTTCCCATGATGTATTTATCTGCCCATTCTCAATCTGGAGATACAGTAAGGAGAAGAGGGCTGGGAAGGGAAAAGTTCCATCTGTCCAATGCCATAGGGGGATGAGGCCTCATTTGGGAAAACTTTTATTTTATCCCACAGTCCTATTTGTCTCTGTTTTCTAAGAGCTGGAGAAAGAGAGAGGGAAGGAAAGAGAGAGGGAGAAAGAAAGAATTCTCATGACTTGGAAGCAGAAGACAATGTCCACACTTAGCAGGCCTCATGTTTGAAATGCTTCCCCAGAAACAGGACCGGCCACCCTACTGTCTTCACCCCAGTGGGCGGGGGGTAGAACAGTTGTTCTTTGGGCAAAGATAACTGCCCAGTTTGGGCTCCAGCCTTGCTTTGGCTTTCACTTCCCCATGAGAGTCAAACCACTCAGCCATGGGTGAAGCATACCGACCACACTAAAGGAATTCAGAGACAGGACAGCAGTAAAGACTAGTGTTCCTTACAAGGAAGGTTTCCAGGCAGAGGGTGTGTTTGAACTAGGCCCTCAGGGTCTTCACAGAAGGATTGCTTCTCTAAACCTCCGTTTCCTCATCTTTAAAATGAAGAAACTGGATGGCCCTCAATTTCCTTATTAGCTTGACTCATTGAGAAGAGAAGGGCTTTCCCAGGAAGGGATGCCCGGCCCACCCACAGGTGGAAGATGCTGTTCTTGGAAATGATGCCCTCCCCAGACCCGCCGTTGCATTCACATGGACCACTTGGGGACCAGACATGCTTAACATCTGTCGTGAATGACTCCAGCCGAGCACATCTAGGGAAGAATTAGTTATACCAGGATAGTTATACTTTCCATGTTCGACCTGGGACATAGAAACTGTCTCCTCTTTTCCATCTTTAATGTTGGGGCAGGTTACAACTCACCATTGTTCCCTTGATTTGTCACTTCCAGGCCTGTAACGTTCAAGAGTTGTCACAAAGCCACAGAGGGCAGTAAATGACTAAGGTTCTGGTGCTCGACCAGCAGCCTTCAGAGACCAGTGATTAGCTGGTGACTCCTGGTGAGCTACTTTCCCAACTCTAAAATGTGGCTTGTAATAGTTAATGTAGGTGAAACAGTACAAGGCCAGGGACTGAAGCACTGAACAAGTGTTATTGTTAGTCATCTTTTAAAGACACAGCCATGCCAGTAAAGTGGTCATGAAAAATCTTACCTTCTATCTCCCACTGGGGGATGCTGTAAAATTTGAAGTCATGAGTATTAAAATACATAAACATCTATCTACTCATACATTGAGCTCCATCTGCAAGTCTCTGCTGAGGATGGCTACATTGGGGAAAATGTCCCCTGGGGAAGGTTTTTTACCATTTTGTTAACTAAACTCCCTTAGATTAGGAAGGCAGATAAACCAGTGTTACGCAGTTCTGCTCTGTAATAAGTGAGGGGGGAGCAGGCTTCGGGATCTAAGAGGCAATGTTCAAACTGAAACTTCCAGTTGCCCTAAAGGAAATAGGTTTCAGCGCCACTGGCTTTGTTCATGGGATTTCTGGCCATGGCCAATTAAGAAGGTCAACAAATCTCCTGAAAAAGCAACTATAAAGCTGGGCAAATTTGACAAAAACAACGATTTCAGTGCCCTGGAATTTGACCAAAGGCATACAAAAAAATCTAAGAAACATTTATGCATGAAAAACTACGAAGTACAGTGGAAGTCTGACATCCTTGCCTGGGAAGGCTCCACCCCCCTCCCCAGGTCAGTGGAGGAGAATGTCCCACCAGGGCAGGAAGGCCATGAGGACCAGCAGCTTCACAGCTGCAATCAAAAGGCCTTGCTTGATTTGGAGCGGTGGGCCACACCCGCATCCAACTGCACAGTCTGGAAATGACCATCCTGGCAGTGAATGAGCTGGTTATTCTATCAGACTGGGGTTGCGTTTGTGGTTGGGGCCAGCATATTCATGGCTGGGTCTGCATGCATGCACAGCAGACTGAAGAAAGCCCAAGCTAGCCGCACACTCCCAGCCAGTCCTGAGGTTATACACAAGACACAGAAGAAATGCAAAAAGGCCAGGTGGAAAGGAGAAGCTTGGGGAAGACTTGAAAGTGACCCAGACTCTGCATGTGCCCACCCCAACCCCATCCACTCACAGACCCAGCAGTAGAGGACAGAAGCCTAACTGCCTCCAGGTGCTTGGGCAAAACCTCTGTCAGGTCTAAACAATCAAAAGGCAGAGAGTGTCATACTGGATTAAAAGCCACGATCCACCTCGCTTTTGTCTACAAGAGATAAAAGACACAAAGATTTGAAGACACAAAGAGATCCAAAGTGAAAGGATGGAAAAAGATATCCAAAACAGTATCCATAAGAGAGTTCAAGTAGGTATACTCATATCAGACACGATAGACTAGAATATAAGACATATTACTAGGGCTATAAAGAAATATTTTATAACAATAAAAAGGTCAATACATCGGGAAATAGAATAATTACAAATGTAATATGTGAGGCCAAAATTGACAGAATTGAAGTTGAAATAAACAATTTCACAATAATAGTTGGATATTTTCAATACCCGCCTCAATAATCAATAGCAAGACTAGATATAAAATCAACAAGGATATAGAAGAGTTGAACAACACTATCAACCAATTTGCTCTAACTTATACAGGACACTCTGACTACAGAATACACATTCTTTTCAAGTGCACATGGAACAGTCCCTAGGAAAGAACATATGTTAGGCCATAAACCAAGTCCCAATGTATTTAAGCAGATTAATTATATAAAGTCTGTTCTCTGACTACAATGAAATTAAATTAGAAATCAAGAAAAGAAAGAACCGGTTCATCTGTACCAACTGGTTTGCAGGGCAGAAATAGAGACACAGATGTAGAGAACAAACGTATGGACACCAAGGGGGAAAGTGGGGGGGGGGGGGGCGTTGTGTAATGAATTGGGAGATTGGGATTGACATATATACACCAATATGTATAAAATGGATAACTAATAAGAACCTGCTGTATAAAAAATTAATAAAATTCAAAAAAAAGGAAAGAAAGAAATATGGAAATCCCATAACAATGTTTCTGCAACAACTGGATGTCCACATGCCAGAAAAAAAAGAACTTAGACCTTCATCTTGTAGTATAAACAAAAAAATTAAGCCCACGATGGATCATAGACATAAATGCAAAAGCTAAAACTATTGAACTCATAGAAGAAAACATAGGAAAAAATCCTTGTGACCTTAGATTGGGCTACACATTTTTACAAATGACACCAAAAGCAAGGTCTATAAAAATACTGTTAAATTGAACTTCAAAATTCAAAACATTTGTGCTTCAAAAGATACCATTAAGAAAATGAAAAGACAAGACATAGACTGGGAGAAAATATTTGCAAATCATATATTTCATAAAGGACTTATATCCAAATTATATAAAGAACTTTCTGAACATGTTGATTTAGAAAAAACAAGTAATGCAATATAAAAATGGTCAAAAATGTGAACCAAAATTTCACCAGTGAAAATTAAAACCATAGTGAGATGGTACTACACACTCACTAGGATGTTTTTAATAAAAAAGACAAAATCAACTATGACAAGGATGTCGCAAAACTGTAGCCCTCATATGTTGCCAGTGGGAATTTAAAATGGTGCAGACACTTTGGAAAACAGTCCAGCATTTTCTTAGAAATTTAAACTTACCACTTGATCGAGCAATTCCACCCCTAGGAATCTGCCCAAGAGAAATGAAAACACATACTCACACAAAGATGCATATGCAGATGTTCAGAGCAGTATTATTCATAACAACGCAAAACTAGGAACAATCCAAATGTCCATTAATTGATGAATGGATAAGCAAAACGTGTCATTTGCAGGCAATGGAATATTCAGCAATGAAAAGGAAAAAACTACTGATACATCCTGTGACATAGATGAACCTCAAAACACTGCTAAAACAGAGAGAAAGAAGCCAGACACAAAAGGCTAATTATTATATGATTCCATTTGTATTAAATGTCCAGGAAAAGCAAATTTATAGAGACAGAAAGCAGATTAGTGATTGCCTAATTAACCTAATTAACTGCAAACAGGTTTGAGGGAGCTTTGTGGGCTGATGGAAATGCTCTAAAACTGGATTGTGGTGATCATCAGACAACTCCGTAAATTTGTTAAAGATCATTAAACTGTACACTTATGATTAGTGAATTTAAAGGTATGTAGAGTATGCCTCGACAAAACTGTTTAAAAACTTGAAAATGTGAAATATAGAGATCTAAAAATCCAACTGCAATCCAGTTGGCTCTACTTTGCTATGAAACATTTCTGCTGCTGAAGTTAAGCTAGAATTTGGAATGACTATGTGAATCTAATTGATAGATCTCCAAGAAGATTGGTTTTAGGTACACAATGATATTTAAAGAAATAAACATTCAGTTAATTTCATTGTCTCTACAGCAATTTACTATTTGCTATGCTTTCTTCAGTGCAAGCTACTGCCCTACTCAGGGGGTATTACTGCTCAGTGTAAGCAGCAATTAATTAAGAGCTCATCTCCCGTGCTAGAAGAAAGCAGAAGGACAAAGAAAGCCAAACAGATGTGCCCAAAATGAGTTTGATTCTTCTAGCAAGTTTCCTAATTACAAATAATACAAACATGTGCCATGGGTTGGAAAATACTCATTTCCTCTCAAGAATAGCAATAAAATAATTGGCCAGAAAAAGGAGAAACCCTTTAATTCTTATGTACTGGCAGTTGAAATGTGTAAGTATAAAATCAGCTCATGCAATGAATCAGCTTTGATCATCATGACCAAGTGGGGAGGATGTTTGGGTGATAGAGGCAATTTAAAGAAGAAAATGGGTTGTGTTGGGGCATCAGTGCATGGATTTGCCTTATCAGATATCAAGATATTTTGAAACACTAGTAAATTGGCATTGTGATAGGTGAACAGACCAAAGAAACCAGAGAACCTGAAACAGAGCCACATAATATTCTATCATATTATAATGAAAAAACAATACCTTAGAGTACATTGAAATTAAACATACTGGAATTGTTGGAAAACAATTGAAACCAGATTCAGCAAACTTTTTTCTGTAAATGTCTAGATAGTAAATATTTTATGCTTTGTAGACCACATTCATCTCTGTCCCTTCTCCTCCTCCCCCTTCTCTTCCTCCTTCATCTTCTTCTACAAACCTTTAAAAATGTAAAAACCATTCTTAGTTCAGAGTCCTGTAGAAACAGACCATGGACAAGGGCCATAGTTTGCCAACCACTGATCTATAGTATTTATAAATGGAATACATAAATATAAAAATATATAAATATAAATAAAGGGCAGTTAAAATGAATATATAGATATACTTTCTAGACAAATCCTATAAAAATTTGTTGTATCAAAAATTATATTTCAGGGCTTCCCTGGTGGCGCAGTGGTTGAGAATCTGCCTGCCAATGCAGGGGACACGGGTTCAAGCCCTGGTCTGGGAAGATCCCACATGCCGCGGAGCAGCTAGGCCCGTGAGCCACAACTACTGAGCGAGCCATAACTACTGAGCCTGCGCGTCTGGAGCCTGTGCTCCGCAACAAAAGAGGCCACAACAAGAGAGGCCACAATAGTGAGAGGCCCATGCACCACGATGAAGAGTGAGAGGTCTGCGCACTGCAATGAAGAGTGGCTCCCACTCTCTGCAACTAGAGAAAGTCCTCGCACAGAAATGAAGACCCAACACAGCCAAAAATAAATAAATAAATTTTAAAAAAAATTATATTTCAAGTTAAGAACTGAGAATAGCTAAAACACTATGAAGAAGTTAGGATGCTTCTTTCCCCAAACCTCAAAATTTATTATAAAGCTATGATGGGGCTTCCCTGGTGGTGCAGTGGTTAAGAATCCGCCTGCCAATGCAGGGGACATGAGTTTGAGCATGGTCTGGGAAGATCCCACATGCCACGGAGCAACTAAGCCCGTGCACCACAACTACTGAGCCTGTGCTCTAGAACCCGCGAGCCACAACTACTGAAGCCCGCACGCCTAGAGCCTGTGCTCCACAACAAGAGAAGCCACCGCAATGAGAAGCCCACACACTGCAACAAAGAGTGGCCCCCGCTTGCCACAACTAGAGAAAGCCCATGCACAGCAACGAAGACCCAACACAGCCAAAAATAAATAAATTTAATTAATTAATTAAAAAAATAAATAAAGCTATGACGGTTAAAATAGTATGGAATTAGTGCAAGGATAGACAAACTGACGGGAGAGGAGAAACCTAGAAACAAACCCATACATACGTGGAAAAAAACAGCATTGCAGATCAGTGGGGAAAAGGTAGCTTCCCCATAAATGACATTGGAAACAACGTTTCCCCATAAGGAAGGAATATGGAATTGGATCCTTGCCTTATACCATCTCACAAACAGGTAAATCAATTTTAGGTACATTAAACACTTAAATATGAAAGGCTAAACTTTGGAACTCTAAGAGGAAAATATAAGAGAATATCTTTGTGATGTCAGAATAGAGAAGGGTATCTTAAATAAAACCCCAAAGTGCTAACCAGAAAAGACTGATAAATTTGAATATTTTAAAATTGAGTATGTTTCTTCATCAAAACACCATAAAAAATGAAATGACAAGCCATAAAACAGAAGTAAATATTTGCAACATATATAACCAATAAAGGGTTAATATCCAGAATATGTTAAAAGTTCGGACAAATCAATAAGAAAAAGACAAACCCAACAGAAAAATGGACAAAGAATGCAACAGTCTCTTCCCAGAAAAAGGAACTGCAAATGACCAGTAATCATATGAAAAGATGATCAACATTGTTAATAATCAGGGAAATGGAAAATGAAGCTGTAGCAAGACATTGTTTTGTCCCGAGTAGATTGGCAGATGTTGAAAAGACTGTGAAATACCCAGAACACTTAATACACTCTGGTAGAGGTATAAACTGGTCAAAATCCTGATGGGGTATAAACCAGTAGAACCACTTTGAAAAATTATATTAATAAATGTAATAATATAAGGACCCAGAAATCCCACTCTTTGGAATTTACCACAGAGAAATTCCTACATTTATATACATATAAAATGCTAGGGAAAAATACAATAATTTCATAACAACAATGTTTGCAGTAGCAAAAACTTGAAACCACCGAAATATCCAATGGCAGTACAAGATATGGTGTGTTTTTCTGATGGAATACTATACAGCACTGGGAAAAAAAATCAGTGAACCATAATTACACTCATCAACAGGAATGAACCTCACAAATATCAACAGAAAACAGTCTCAGAAGAATCCATACAACATGACACCTTATTTTGTATATGGTTTAAACATATTCAAAATGAAAAAATACATTGTTCAGGGTTACATATATTATGGAAAACCATAAAGAAATGTAAAGAAACAATAAGCAATCAATTTAAGGAAGTGGTTACCTCTCACAGGGGTCAGGGGTGGGTGACATTTGGGAGGGGCACATGGGCACTTCAGAAGTATCAGCCGTGATCTACTTCTGGGCGGTAGGCACATAGGCATTGGGGGCTTTTTTGTTGTTGTTGTTTTTTAAAATTATTAGCACCTTTTAATTATTATTTATTTATTTATTTATTTTTTGGCTGTGTTGGGTCTTCGTTTCTGTGCGAGGGCTTTCTCTAGTTGTGGCAAGCAGGGGCCAGTCTTCATCGCGGTGCGCGGGCCTCTCACTATCGTGGCCTCTCTTGTTGCGGAGCACAGGCTCCAGACGCACAGGCTCAGTAATTGTGGCTCACGGGCCTAGTTGCTCTGCGGCATGTGGGATCCTCCCAGACCAGGGCTCGAACCCGTGTCCCCTGCATTAGCAGGCAGACTCTCAACCACTGCACCACCAGGGAAGCCCCAGGCATTGGTTTTGATGATGATGATGATGTATATCTTGCATATAACATATATAATGTCTTCATAATATATTTTATAAGTTTAAATAAAAAAAATACTTGGCAGAAAGTAAAGTACAGTAAGAGTAAAGCACAGAAAACAAGAGTGTATTTTGTTTATGGACACACACAAATAGGAAAAGCGGAAAAAAAAAAAAACCACCCCATCAAGACACTCACTAATACAATAAATAGTGAGTTCCTTTGGAGGAGAATGGTGGGCGGTGGCAGGGATTGCTTGGGAAAGATTACAAAGAGATTTCAACTGTGATCTGTAACTTTCTATTTAAAACATAAAAATAGCTCAAGCTCAGATAGCAAAATATTTCTATTCGTGAACTCTGAGTGTTGGGTACGTAGGTGTTAGGTATCAGGTTGCCAGACCTCGCACAAAGAAAAACAAAAAAACAAAAAAAACCCCAGGACACTCAAAGTGAATTTCAGATAAACAACAAATCATTTTTAGTATAAATAATTTTTAATACGGTATATGTCCTATTGGGACAGCCTGTGTTTTATCTGGCAAATCTATTTATATTAATCTCTGTATCTGAAATATAAGAAAAATATGCTTGTCCTCATGTACGTTGTGAAAAATTTGCCAGCAATTACGTATTTAGAACGCACAGAATGAGCAGAGGGGATCACAGAATACCTACTGCCTGTATCTTCAAGTCTTCTGAAAAGGTCCATTTTCTCTGATTACTTAGCTCTGAAACCAGTGTACCTATCATTTATAAATGATACTCATCATTTATTACATGCTAAGCTCTTGACATGCATTATCTCCTTGGATCTCCTTACCCAGCCGTTCCTGGTATTACTGTTCTTAGGTTCCTTATAGTTTCTGGTAGTTGCCCAAGGCTCAGAAATTTGCCAGGGTTGCACAGCTGGTGAGTGCTTCCAAATCCATTGTTCCTTCCACCTGACCTTCGTCAAACATAAACATAAACACACACACACACACACACACACACACACACACCCCGATCTTTCTCCAGGTCTCGCGGTCTCACGCCTCCTAAACTTCCCCATCACTCTGTGTCTGGGTCCTCCTTTGGCCGGGAGCTCTGGTCACCTGTCTTGTTACCTCTCTACATACAGAACACCCTCCTTCTGAGATCACGTATCACTACCCAGTCCGAGCGCCAAACCTCTGGCTTCTAGTTTCAGCAGAGAGAAGGCACTCAGTACATATCTGTCAGGAGACCGGTCAGCATTTTCCCCAAGGGCGTCCTGGAAGGCAGCCGTGGACCTAGCCACTTCCAAAAGTTCTACTTTAAACCCAAAGTCCCTTGCCTTTCAGTGGTCACGTTCAAGTGCTCTGATCTCTTCTGGTCAGCAGAGAGCACGCCTGGGTCTTGAAGCCTCTAAGTGGACACCTTGCCGGGGAGTCCAGAGACAATTTTCTTGTGAACTTCAGCATAAACAGCCCAAGTCCATGGCCACTCCTAGTTTTTAAAATGCCCAACACAAACCCTTTTTGTCACTCAGAAGGAAGAGTCCCTTCTGCCCCACAGAAGACCAGTTGGCTTCCTTTCAAATATGCTAATTGCCCCGCTTCCAAGTTTCAAGCCCCTTTTTTATGCCTGACTTAAAAATAAAGCCCTGACACTACAGGCTTGAATGGAAATGCTGATGACACTGAGCGGTGAGAACCAACTGCTATTCCAGAAGAGGAAACACGCGCAGAGGCAGCGGGCGCGGTTCCAACCTGCGCACAGTAGGGCCGCCTCTTTCCAGCCTGGCCGTCAGGCGGCTGCACAGGCCCAGGGCCCAGCCTGATGTCTGCACTGGGACTCAAGGAAATGTGATCCTATCTTCCTGTTTTCTCCGGATAAAACTGGAGCTAGCTTGGGAATTCCCTGGCAGTCCAGTGGTTAGGACTCAGAGCTTTCACTGCCGAGGGGTGGGTTCAAGCCCTGGTCCGGAAACTAAGGTACGGTAAGCAGCATGGTGTGGCCAAAAAAAAAAGTGGAGCTAACTTTGCCTCTTTCAGTTCTGTCTGAGGGAGAGTTTGGACCCCTGCGCTTGGGAGGAGCCATTGCAGAAACTCCAGATAATCCACGTGCACACGTGGACCCAGGTCAGGGTCCTGCCCACTTGTGTGCAGTTTCCCTCTTCCCACTGCCCACTTTGTTTAAGAAGTCCAGGCTGCATGTAAAGCCGCTTTTCCTGGGTGACGCTAAGAGCTGTCGTCATAATCCAAGATCTGGGCCCCGATCCAAATACTAGCAGCTCCATGTGGATAGCAGCCTTAACGCACCGTGTCAGTGGAGGTTGCCCCCCTATTCTAACCAGAATGAGTGAGAAGCTCGCCCGTGTTTTCATCTCCTTTAATGTAAATTCACCTGTGAGGTTGGTATAATTGTCCTCATTTTACAAATGAGGATCCTGAGCCTCAGAGGTTAAATCAGTTCAACAAATTGCCCTTGACCGCAGGGTGAAGAAGTGAGAGAGATGAAATTCAAAACCAACAGCGAGGGACTTCCCTGGTGGCGCAGTGGTTAAGAATCTGCCTGCTCATGCAGGGGACATGGTTAGAGCCCTGGTCCGGGAAGTTCCCACATGCTGCGGAGCAACTAAGCCCACGCGCCACAACTACTGAGCCTGCGCTCTAGAGCCTGTGAGCCACAGCTACTTAGCCTGCACGCCACAACTACTGAAACCCGCACGCCTAGAGCCCATGCACCGCAGCAAGAGAAGCCCCTGCTCGCCACAACTAGAGAGCCCGCACGCAACAACAAAGACCCAACACAGCCAAAATAAATAAATAAACAAACAAACAAATAAATAAATTTATTTTAAAAAAACCAACGGTGAGATGGGATGGGGTTCAGGACACGCTGCCCCCGGTGATGACACCCCGGCATCGTGAACGCTTCCAGCTGAAGGCGGTTGAGCCAACGGCAGGTGCAGAAGGTCACTGACGCTCCCCCCAGCCCTTCTCCCCTGAGACAGGCCATAAATCCCTCATGGGAGAGGTGTCCTCCCCAGAGACAAAGGGACACCGAAAAGAATCCAAGCAAACAGGCCCGGCTAAGTTTCCCCCAGTTTACAACACTTACCTCGCCCTCTTTGACCTTCTGTATTTCTGTACGTCTGCCCGCGTTTCAGCAAACCCAGCAGAAAAGCACTCAGGGCTGACGGTTTCTACGAGTCTTCATTTCTTTATGAAGGCTCCCACGTCGCGTAAAATTTATATCCAGTAAACGTGTATGCTTTTCTGCCGCTAATCTGTCTTTGTGAGTTTGATTTTCAGGCCCCGCCAGGGACCCTAAGAGGGTCCAGGAACACTTTTTCCTCCCCTATCGGTGACACACTGCACCCACCCTCGCTACTCAGAGACGGGTCCGTGGACCAGTAACCTCAGTATCACCTGGGAACTCGTTAGAAATGCAATCTCAGCCCCAGCTGGGACTCCTGGATCAGGAATTGCATTTTAACGAGCTCTCCAGGGCTTCCCGTGCATAAGGAGGTTTGAGAAGCGCTGACTGACACCCAGCCCTTCTCCAGTGACCCCTGCAGAACAGAGAGAGGTGAGTGTGGCCCTGTGGGGCTCTTGGGAGGTAACACTGGGCATGACATGAAGTGCTGAGGAGAGGGGCGTCCACGGAGGGACCGCACACTGTCACGCTGTGTCCCAGGGGTCTGCCTTGGGTGCAATATGGGACAGAAGAAAGCCATAGTCTCTGGACACGGATACATTCCAGCCCTGGTTCTGCTGTTTACTAGCTACAAAAGCATGTGAAAGTTGTTAAACCCTCTGGGTCTCAGTTTCTTTCTCTCCAAAATGAGAATAGAGCTACATGTTAGGTTGTTCTGATGTTCAATGAGACTGTGTGTGTGTGTGCGTGTGTGTGTGTGTAAACATACACAATGTGACTGGAATGTCACAGGTCATCAATAAGTGGGTACGTATTAAATATTAATATCCACATTAGATATTATGTCATCCAGAGTCTGAGGGTACATTAAACAGAGTTTTGCAAACACCAGAAACCGCTCTGGCTAGTTCAAGGGGTTCATGAACGTCATTAATGGGGTTCACCGTTCATTAGGGGGTTTACAAAACTCACTGTCAGGGGCCGATTCGCGCAGGAGCGTCCTCCCGCCGCCCTGCAGGAGCCTGCCCCCCGAGCTCCCCGCTCGCCCTTTGCCCTCTCCCTCCTGGCTCTGGTCCAAGCCGAGACTCCGCCGCGGCTCATCTCACTGGCGGAGCCTGGATCCCAGTGGGAACGGGTTGCAAGGAGATCTGGGAAATGCGGTTGTCAGCTTGCAGGGGCTGCAGGTCCAGGAGGCACTCTGGGAGGGGTGGGGCTGGATGACGGGGGACAGTCACAGCAGCCGCCATAAGTCTGGGGGCAAGTCTTCACGAGGCCCTAAATAGGACAAGCTCATCTAGGGGTCGGGGCCCCCTCTGGGGGCTGGGGGGGAGGGGTAAGGATAGGTCAGCAGATGCGAGTAACTGGAGAGCAGAATGTCTCTCTGAGCTGCGGAACAGCCGGTAGAGAAGTTCCTTCCGGGGGCTGTGTGGGATTTGCTCTGGGGCAGGGAATTCAGAGGTGGCAGTTGGCAGGGCTTTGCGGGGTGACATTAACAGGCAAGCTTTCTCTTTGTGCCCAGGCCTGGCACCCAGCCTGGAACCCACATTCCATCTGGGCCCCCCGATGCCCCCTGCAACCCTCAACCCCAGCAGCCATACTCCCTGGTAAGAGTTAATCCAGAAGGACATGTAAATTAGGGGCTGAGGGCTTGATGAATGACGTAGTCCCGGGGACGTGTCTGAACGTCGCTGGAGCTTTCCGGTAGTGAGTTTCCTGGCCATGGGAGCATGCAAGCGGAAGGTGGACACTCATGAATCAGGGGTGATTCAGGCACCATATGGAGTATTGGGCCAAATGGCCTCCAGGCCCTTTCTAACCCTGAAATGCAGTGCTTCTGTGAGGCTGCATGTCTTAACCCCCCAGAAAGAGGCTGTGATAGGTAGGAAGGTAGGCACTGGGCAGACTGACAGGGGAGATTTGGAGCCAGCGTTCCCTACGACCTGCAAATCGTTGTCAGAGCGGTGTCTACTTCCCTAGTTCATTTAAGCACCTGACCAAGGGGCTTCTTAGAGGCAATAATAGTACCCCATCCCTCTATTAGACAATCTAAGCATTGTTCTGTGCGTGATTGACCTGAAACAGTTAATGCTCTTCCCAAAGAGGCCTGGCTTAGGCCCTGAAAGGACGAGAGGAATGCCCGCTTTTACAAACCAACAAGAGTTGACACATAAAGAGTTGATTCTTTTTGTAATATTATGAATGTCTGTGGACCAGAACTGTTCGAAAATCTGAAACAACAAAACAGAACAAAATCGTGCGTTGTGGGTAGCAGATAGGATTATAAGTTTCTTTTATTCTTTTATTTTAATTTCTGTGACTATTTTTATAAAGTTTCTTTATAAAGACTTCAGAAAAAGAAATCATTTCTCTGGACTCAGAGGGCATTTCATTAATCACTATATTAGGAAGATTCAGGACATGTTTCTATATTTGACTCATTTCATCTTTGGTGGCTATAGGCCATCAGTGGGTCCAAAGGCCTTGGGTCCATCTAATTCCAAATCTGAGTTGACGGCGTTTCCCGTCTGTGTGTGTCTTTGTTTTGCTTGGTTTGGTTTGGTTTGATGCGGCCAGGTGGGCAGGTTTGAGGTGTTGGTATCCAAACAACAGCAGAGAAACAAGAAGCTCTGGAGTCTTTTGCTTTCTTACAAAAGCAAAAGTATTCCTTGATGATCCACTGCTATGGTGCTGACCTCTGGGGAAAGATGGCGGCCGGAACCCCTGCCTCTGATTCTGGTCTTTCCTGAAACCCCACTGAACTATAACAGAGGGAACAGGGGAAGAGATACCAAGGTTTTGGAAGCCAGATCTGGCAGTGCAGAAAGACGAGATTCTCCACCATTGACATGGCAACATCCTCAAAAACCCCAGGAAAAGGCTGACCGGGCACTTCTGGGAGCGGGGTTGAAGGAGGAGGGCTGCAGGGTGTTGGAGGAGCGGTTAGGTCTGCAGGTGCCGCCTACCCCAACTGCCTCTCCCCAGCCCTGTAAGGAGACTGGAGATCTAGTCTATGCAGAAAGCAGACGGGACCATCATGCACACGAGGACGGGGCCCTGCACTGAAAGGTGGGGGAAACCACACACTGGGGGCTGCGGTGGGCAGCCCTCTCCTCTCCCTCATCTCCCAGAACGCCGACAGGCAGGTCCTCACCCTCCACGGAGGATGCTGGGGTCTCAGATGCTGGAGACGCTGACATCACACGACCCGGGCAGATCACCCCACCAAGAAGCTGATAGTCAACAGCACCTCCCAACCCCAGTACATCCAGCCAGCCTTTTACTCCCCGCTCGGCCATCTTCCCCTCCCTCTCCCCTCCTCTGACAGGCAGGGAGCTGAGTGTCTTTCCGCCTCAGGCCCCACTCCTCTTGGGCTCTCCACCCTTCCCTTTCGATCTTCCCAGTAAAGACACCTTGAACCTCTTCCTGTCAGAGAACAGAGCCTCCCAACTAGCAATGGAGCTACCAAGTCCCTTGCACCTTGTGGCGCCTCCTTCAGTCCCTTCCCAGCCCGTCTCCCGTCGGAGCTGATTTCCTCACCTCCTCCTTCTCCACCCACTCCAGACTGTCTTATGCCTCACAACCCCCCCAAGTCCGCCTGCCCAAGGAAGGGCATAGAAATCACTATAAACGAGAGACATCTCAATCCTCTTCTTGGCTCAGCAGCACCACTCAACGGTGTTGGCCACCACCTTCTTCCTGAAATACCCTCTTGCACTGGCTTCTACGGCATCCTGTTCTCCTAATTTCTCCCCTACATCACTGGCCACCTCTCAGCATCCCTGGCCGCCTCCTCCTCCCCTGCTCAACCTACCAATCCTGGCGCTCCTCAGGGTTCAGTCCTAGGCTTCCTACTTTTCTCAACTCTACACTCTGTCCTCAGCTGACCCTATTCACCTGTTCCCAAACCTGTGTCTCCAGCTCAGGCCCCACCTCCATGTCCAACTTCAGATTTGGAGGTCTTGTAACATCTCCAACTCAGCACGTCCAGACTGAACTCGCCATTTCCTTGCCAACGTGCTCCTCCAAAACCGTCCTGGTAAAGGGCCAACATCTGCAGAGAGAGTTGTGTCTGACACCCTCTCTTCACCTCTCATGCTCAAGCCTATACTAAGTCCTGTTGATTCTACCTCCAAACCATATGGCAAATCCATCTTTCTCCATCTCCACGACCACCACCCTAGTTCCAGACCCCTGCCTCCTGACGGCCTGCCCCACGTTCATTCCTGCTCTCCAGTGCCACGCCCCTGCTTCACACTCTCCGGTGGTTTTCCACTGCTTCTAGGTTAGAACAGAATCTTTAACTTGGCTTCCCATGCCCAGGCTAACCCAGTCCCTCCTCCAGCTTCCACTTTTGTCTTTCCAGCCACCCGGTCACTCCTTCCCCTCATGCCCCTGGGCCTCTGCAATTATTGCTCCCTCTGTTCATAGCATCCTTCCTTCCTTTCTTCCATCCTTGGTGTTACAGACTGAATGCTTGCATTCTCCCCAAAATTCATGTGTTGAAGCCCCAGTCCCCAGTGGGACTATATTTGGAGACAGGGCCATTATGGAGATGATTAAGGTTACGTGAGGTCATAAGGGTGGGGCCCTAATACAATGGGATTTGTGTCCATATTAAAAGAAACACCACAGGCCACTGGAGTTTCCCCCACCCCACCCAGGTGAGGACACAGCAAGAAGACAGCCAGCCATCTACACCACCTACAAGCTAGGAAGGGTTCCTTATCAGAAACTAAATTGGCTGGCACCCTCATCTCCAGAACTGTGAGAAATAAATTTCTGTTGTTTATTCTGTTACGGCAGATCTAGCTGATGAATACATTCAACTAACCTGTATCCTTCAGGTCTCTGTTTAAACCACTTTAAAAAAATTGCTGATTCCCCACTCCCATGCCACATTCCCATCTGGACAGGACCCCTGATACCCAGTGTCATAGCAGTTGTATTCTCCTTTGCAGTATTACTTTTCACAATAGCATTAATTAATTGTGTAACTGTCAGCGCTTCTCCGTGAGTCTATGCTTGATCAAGGTGGAGAAAGCATCTGGGTTGTTCAGTGATGTGACGCCAGTGTCTAGCATAGGGTCCAGACACAGTAGATGCTCTATAAATATTTTTAAGATGTGATCATCTTAAAAACTGTCTCTGAATTTGAGGATATCTTTTGGAGCAGTAGAAAAATCTCCCAGTGGGACCTGGGCCTCCAAGGGAATGCTGGCTTTTTCCTTGTGGTCACCAGACTGTCCCTTACAGTGGTTCATGGGTTATTTCTGTGCTCGGCCTAACATTCGCGGGTGGAATTGTCCCCACTCGTGGACTAAATGTTTGTATCCCCTCAAAATTCATATGCTGAAGCCCTAATCCCCAATGCAATGGTCTTTGGATGTGGGGCCTTTGGGAGGTAATTAGGTTAAGATGAGGTCATGAGGACGGGACCCCCCCATGATGGGATTAGTGTCCTTATAAGAAGAAGAGACCAGAGCCGCCTCTCTCTCTGCCATAGGGGGATATAGCAAGAAGATGGCTGTCTGCAAGGCAGGAAGAGAGCCCTGAACTTGCTGGCACCTTGATCTTGGACTTCCAGTCTCCAGAATTGTGAGAAATAAATTTCTGTTGTTTTAACCACCCAGTCTGAAGTACTTTGTTACAGCAGCCCAAACAGACTAAGACCCCCCGCAATACCGCCTCCTCGAAAGTCTGCACTGTATTCTCTCCCATCTGGAGACGGCCCACTTCCTCCCAGGGTCTCCGTGGAAGGCGGTTATTGAGTTTACTTTTGTTTGACTCCTACCTGGGGACATTTTGCTGTCTGCGTAAAGTCTCACTATGAGGAAAGTACCTGCTCTTCATCTCACTCTCTAAACTAGAAAATTCATCTTTAACTAGAGAAAACATCACCTAACAGATTTCATGTGCACAGAGACAGACAGAGTTCACGCTTTCCACCATTTTTCATGCCCACGTGTTCTACTGATTCCTCACAGGTGACTGAGTCATTCCCTACTGTTGATCCAGGTTTTCTGATCTGAACATTTTTATACCGGTCACTTTTTTCTAACTCTTAGATTGTTCCTCAAAGGAAAGTTTCCTCGTTCAAGCATCTGAGTTATTTTATGGCTCTTCTGTGAAGCCACGTTGCTTCCCAGAAGCCACAACTTTACGCAGAGTGCCAGCCATGCCCGGAAGAGCCTGCTCCCTCCCACACCCACCCATCCTAGGTCCTGCCGGCTCTCTTTATTTTAAATATTTCTTTCTAGACAGAGTTACGTTGGGATGAACAAGATGCCAGCGCTCAGAAAATCAGTCATCGTTCTGCCAACAATCAGAAATCTCTGCTTGAAGCCCCTTCCGTTCTGATGCTGACACAGCGCTGTCCCCATTCTCAAAGCCACAAGTGATTTATTTTTAATATTAGTGATACTTCAAGGGGTTTAAGGGGACGCAGGGTGAAAGGGAAAGCAGACAAATGAACGGATAAGCAAGGAAGTGTTTCCTTTGCCAGCAAGGCACAGTGTGCGTCGAAGGCCATCTAGTGGACTCACGTGGGAAAAAGGCTCAGAGCAGTGGCGGGGAGACCTTTCCCCAGGCACCCCGGGAGGGGAGCAGGCCCTTCAGGGATCAGAGTCCTGTTTCCTCACAGGAGGGAGAGCTGTAAGTCTCCCCAACTCCCGTCAGCTCCCACGGACTATCATTTCTCATTTCTTGGAGGAGGCGATAGGACTGACGCAGGTGTGTGGAAACCAGAAAGAGTTGTTACGTCTACTAGACTGCACAAAGTTGGGGACTCGGTTAAAGGTATGAAGTTCGAACACACACACAACCACGATTCCCATAAACGGAGGCGCCAACGTTGCGGGTTTTTATTCATTCACCAAATATTACTTGAGTTCCCAGTGTGTGAGCAGTACCGTGCACGTTGATGGCTCCAGCTAGGACCTACCATCTAAAGGAAGGGAAAAGACTTCCCCATGGAAAGTTAGCTAATGGGAGAAGGCTGTGAGGTGTCAGGGGCGTGAGGTCCCCCTGCAGTAGAGAATCAGAGAAGAAGCTTCCACGGGGAGGTGGAATTTTTTTCCTCATGGGTTTATTTTTGGTTATAGTTAAACAAAATAATACATACTTATAAAACTTGAAAAAAGCAAAAGTGGGTGTTCCTCTCATTCCCCATGGACTTCCATTCTCAGCAGGTAACCACCGTTTAGGGTTTGCTTTGTGTAATTCCAGGAGATTTTTTCTGCACTGGGTCTTCCTTGCTGCACGCAGGTTTTCTCTAGTTGCGGCAAGTAGGGTCTACTCTTCGTTGCAATGCACGGACTTCTCATTGTGGTGGCTTCCCTTGTTGTGGTGGTTTCTCTTGTTGCAGAGCACGGGCTCTAGGCACGTGGGCTTCAGTACTTGTGGCACATGGTGTCAGTAGTTGTGGCTCACGGGCTCTAGAGCGCAGGCTCAGTAGTTGTGGCGCACGGGCTTAGTTGCTCTGCGGCATGTGGGATCTTCCCCAACCAGGGCTCGAACCCGTGTCCCCTGAATTGACAGGCAGACTCTTAACCACTGCGCCACCAGGGAAGCCCTCCAGGAGATTTTAAACTGCGCCTTAAAGGATGAAAATGTTTGGTCAATGGAAGAAAATGGGAGGGGAACGGACTGGTGGGATTCTTTGGAACGGGAAGAGTTAACTCCAGATGGGCACCCACCCCATTATCATTGTGATATACTAATTTTCTGATGGTCTCAAGTCCCTTGAGTTTCTGATAGTACTTATAATTAAAAAAAAAAAAAAAGAGAGAGAGAGAGAGGAAAAAGAACTAGTTAATTCATTCCAGATACCTGGCTTTTTTCAAATTCCCCAGATTTTTTTTTTCTTCCTTGGTTTGACCACAAAGTGAACCTAAGAGTATGAATCATAAGCCTTCACCTCATGAATGTTTTATTCCAAGAACTTTGACTTTCAGAACTTTTTATATTGCCTTCAAATCCGCAGGCAACTCAGTATTTTCCTGCTGCAGCTGGCCCTTGGAAGGAAGGGCTGTGTTTATCTGTAAGTGAGGCGGGAGGGCGTTCCCTCTGCAGCAGCAAGAACCTAACTCCCAATTCGGTTACCAGCAGCCTTGGTCTTTGCAGACCTCCTGGACTAGTTTCTGTGCCCTTCTTCTGGACAACCTGTACTTACCTCTGTCAGAGGACTTAAGGATCCACAGTAAATTGCTGTTAATTATTGGGCTATACACAGCCCATAATATCCATGCAGCCAGTCTACCTCAGTGGTGGTCTCAGTGCCTCGGACCTCTGATATTTGCAGAAGGAATGTATGAGTAATGACCATAGACGTTCTCTATTCAAGAAGGGGCCACAGAGCCAAGCGCATCAGTCACCAGCCATGTGTGATAAGGTGACAGCTCACCCACAGCTGGGCATGCTCCCCACGCAGGAAGTCGGATTTAGCCTCCTTTGTGGGTATCCCAGCTTACTCACCCCGGAGGAGAATTAGAACTTTCCAGGCTCCAACTGTCCAGTGCATGACACACTCTCCCTGACCCTTTCCCGGCCACCACTTCTCCAGGCGGCGGTGACCCACAGTCAGGGTGTGCTGCAAGATCCTCATTAGCGTACCTCCTGGGTGGTGTCACCCCACGGCCTGTGTTTCCTTTCCCCAACCCCCCAGACCTTCAGAGGAACCCAGCCCGCCGTACAGAGTGTGGACAGCCCAGCATTCATGTCTCCCCAGACCCTCTTGCCACCGACCTCTTGGTCCACATTTCCTGTCTGTTTCCCTTCTCAGCATCCTCGGGTTCTCTGTGTTACTAGGTGCTGCCACGAGAACAATCCCTCTAAAAATCTTCGAGACCCACGACAGTAAGAGCTGATTTCTTGCTTAAGCTACATGTCCGCTCTGGCTTGGTGGAGGAGCTCTGCTCACTACCGTCATTAAGAGACCCAGGTCAATGGAGGTTCCTTCCCCACGCACTATCCCATGATCACAGTGGGATGAGGAAGGCGACACAGCAAATTACACGCAAGCTCCCGAAGCTTCTGGCCATAGTTCATTGGCCAAACAAGCCACACAGCCATGCCTCATCCCAGTGGGTATGCAGTACGGTCCTGCCACGCACAGCAGGACAGCAGAACTGGAACATCTGCACAGCTTTGGAGACGGACTACCAGACTCTCCCTTTCCCGACAGTGTGGTTGGACTTGTTTGTCAGCCAGGCTAACATTGGCCATCCTGCCCGACTCTCAGCTTTGCCTGTGTCTGCCGTTTTAATCCACCCATATTTGCAGGGGAATAAATCTCTCTGGCTGAGGAAACCAGGCCGCTACTTCCTGCCAGAGGAAGGAACTGATCATCATTCAGGGGAGATCAAGAGGCGTATTATTAAACAATATTCCCAGAGAGTTTCCAAACACCTTCTCAGCCAGCAGTTTTCATGCCGCCAGCCAAGGAAGTTCCTCCAACATTGCTTAAGCCCATTTTCTGTGCCAAGGACTCTGGGAGGTGCTGGGCTTATACCTACCGACCACACACTGCCCCTGCTGTGAAAGAACTAACGCGCAGCAAGCAGATTCAAAAATATCCGAAGCAAGTCTTACCTCGTTTACTATCCCAGAACCGCAGAGGGTAGGGATGGGCAGAGGAAGGCATCCGAGGGGAGCGAGTCTGGAAACCCAGCATCAGTGGGGTCAGCCGTGCTCAGGAATGAAGCTGCCATTGGTGGAGAGAGCTCAGCCCACACCGTTGTCTACGGCAGACAAGCCGTGTCAGGAAATCGTGTCATTGCCCAACTTGAGGCAGGACAAATAGAACATAAAGTTGTTACTTCCAGCAAACCAAGGCTTTACCAGTTAGTGAGGTGTCTAATGGCTTTTGGATGGCTTCAAGTCTCAGCTTCTTCACCTACAGGAGGGCCACTCTCTGGGCTGTTTTGTCATCTGTAAAGTGAAGTTTTTGTGAGGCTTAAATGAGATACTATATACAAAGCACTTACCGCAGTGCCAGGAAATGTCAGCTTCTGCTAACGTCACTGGAAGCGGGTCCAAGCACCTGCAGTGGGCACCCAGGGCATTTGACATCTGGAGGGAAGAGTTTTTATCCCCCTCCCTCTTTTACAACAAAACAGTTTTCAGTAGTAATTAAGAAATGGAATAAATAATAATAATAGCCAGAAAAATGCAGTAAAGTTTTCCTTTTACTGAACTTTCTAGATAATGATGACAGAAAAACGTAAAATACAAAGGAAACACCCTGTACAACAAAGGAAATAAATTTCCAGTACAACAAAGGAAAGAAGCAATGGATTAGTGCTTTTTAATTACATTAATGTATTTTTTTTATAAAGGAGGAAAAGGTATACCTAAAAATTAGTCCATCATGGTAATGAACAATACTATAGTTTCAGAGCAATTGAATAAAAAAGGAAGGCAACTACAAAACATAAATTTGAATTTTAAATAGTCACATTTTCAAATATCACTTACATTTAATCACGTATTTCATGTATGGAAAATTTGCACATAACAAAAGTATTATACCTGGCAGTTTGCGCAGCTTCATGGTTTTAAATTTTAAAAATAAAAACCCCACGTGATCATATAGAATGCCAGAATAGAAGTCATATTCCACTTCGTCTCCACAACTGTACTGCTATCATCCTTTATTTCAAATCTACTGTTTAAACGCAGGAATATGGCGTTCCACAGAGGATTAGACATAAACTCAGAGTGAACTCGCTCAAAAGGGACGCAAGGGTATAGCTGAGCCCAGGCTAATCCAGGGCCAACGGCAGGCATCACTGGAATCTTCTGATTCACTTTCCCGTAGTGGATAAAGTTTACTCAGGATTGGGGTGGGCAGAATTCTAAGATGACCCTGAGATTTCCAGCCCCCGCGTCCAGGCACCGTCTCCCATTAGTCAATCAAAAACACTCATTGAGGCGCTGCAGTGAAGGACTTCGCAGGTGGAACGAAGGTCTCCAATCAGTTGGCCTTTTAGGAAGATTATGGAGGTGGGCTCGGCCTGATCACAGGAGCCCTTTCAACCTGGGTGTAGAGTCAGAGACGCAGGAGATTAGAGATTTGAAGCAGGAGAAAGATTGGACTCACTGTGGCTGGTTTGAGGGTGGAGGGGCCACATGGCAAGGCCCCCCCCTTAGGGGCCGAGAGCAGCCCCCAGCTGACCATCAGCAAGGACGTGGGAACCTCAGTCCTGCCACAACGAGGAACGGAATCCTGCCTCGAGAATGAGCTTGGAGACAGGTTATTTATCCTCCGGAGCCTCCAGGTGAGGACTCGGGTTGGCTGACACTGAGCAGAGAACGGGCTGGGCATCACTGTGCTGGATCCTAAGTATCACAGCTGCGAGCTAATGGGCAGGTGACGGGGTTGGTTGGTTTCGTCGGTTTTCAGCTTTATTGAAATATAATCGATGAGCAAAAATTGTCTGTATTTAAGACGTACAACTTGATGTTTTGAGATACGTATACATTTTGATGTGACCACCGCAATCAAGCTAATTAACCTGTCGAGCA